>NC_137081.1:83897773-84567554 GCF_951640355.1 Cnephaeus nilssonii
CAGAGACAGCAGATTCTTTGATTGGTATGCAGAAGCTTCTAAAACACAAAATGACTTCAAAAACAGGTTTAAAAGGATCTTTAAAAAATTGTTTTGCCTTCTGGGCAGGGCTTGAGAATTTCTTACTGTTTGTCCTGCCTAACTATTGACCAGATACTTTAAAAAATTAATAACCCTATGATTGGAAGTTTGGTAGAATTAAAAGCTAAAATTCAAAGTCTGATAGAAGTTTTTAGGTCTTTACAGCAACTCCCAAAGCCCTCCTGCAAATACTAAAAAATGTAAACACAGTCTCCTGAGCCTGAAACCAAAGTAAAATGATGATAAAGAAGAGCGTGTTAGATGGATAAATAGCTGAGTAGGCTCCCTTGTGTAAATCCAGCTGTTAACATCAGTAGCTAGTTATCAATAAAAGGAAGGGAGCAAGAAGAATCAGAAATTAAGAAGCCTAATCAACTACAGAGCTGAAGCAGACAATAAGCCTGATTAAGTATGGAAGTTACAGCTTCAGACACTCCAAGGCATTGCAGCATTTCTCTGCCAAGGAGATTAACACCCCTCCCTCTCCCATGTAGGGAGGAAGGACTGGATTTTCCAATATCTCCAGGGTACAACTGATCTACTCCCCAGACTAAGAGGGGGAGAAGTAAACAATAAAGGAGAAATCACTCTGCTGGGATTTCTGCTCAGTAGAAGCCAAGATGGCTCAGGGGGAGGTCCTACTATCATACATGAACAGTAGGAGCTAAGGGGCAGAGCCTAGCTTGGGGGAAAGATTGGATTGGCTAAGAGACACAGAACCCCAGAAGATCTAGAAAATGGATTGGTTAGAGAGAGAACCCAATACCCGCCTGCAAAGGATTGGGAAGTTGATTTGTTAGTTTGAAAGGGTGCCTGGTCCTTTCCAAGCCCAAGATAATATATTATAAGTTATAATTTCTCTCTCTCTCTCTCTCTCTCTTTCTTGGACATTTGTTCATGAATTCGCCCAGACAGGGACTGAACTAATGGCACGGAATTCCTGGACACTGGCCCTATTTCTGGGCCTGATGAAGACAAAGCTGGACTTTCCCAAGCAGGATGGCCAGAGATGAGACACCTGGAGCCCGGGAGCAGCCCTCTATTTCTCTCCTAATAAATCTTACCCCAATACCTCCACCTCCCAGGTGTGCATCTCCCAAAATGCGTTTCTTGCAACTCTGTGAAAAGACTCCATTTCCACTGGCAGCATAGCTATCCCACTCCAAGTGTATTAAAAATGTTCATCAAGGACAAATACACATTTAAAAAATCTTTTTCACAAGCAGTAAAAGCCTTAGTCATCTGAACAAATAAACTTAATCTATTCCATTATTTATAAACTAGTGAGTTTTGCATTGTTCTGCCTGTCTCATGGCTAAAATTTTAAAACAAAACTATATGATCTTTGGTTGCATCTGTTTATATATATATGTATGTATTATGGAAGAAAAAGGGGCCACATACTGAACTTGACAAGCTCAGGGGAGGCCTGCATGGCAGCGTTGCAAATTCAGAGAGCTAAAATAACCACATAGGATGGCCTGAAATTAAAACTTTCTCATTAAAAGCAAGTCATGGTGGATAGGCATGTCCTAGGCTGGTATCTTTCTTGACAAATATCAATCTTCACCTTAACTGAGCCTGTCAATTGTCTTTGCATCTAGGATAACACACCTTTGGGATGTCAAGGTAATTTTTTTTCCAGACTCCTAAAGGCACAATCTCTTACCAGAGCAGGAGACGACAGAACCCTCCTTGTTATTGTTAATCGTGTTAATTGTTAACTGTTAACTATCCTATATCCATCTATGAAAAAAGAAATATGTGTCTATTTGTTTTACTTTTTATCCATTCCCAGAGATTTCCTTGTTTTGCTTTCTCCTGCCTCTCTAATCTATCACCAATTAATTTCATGTAACCCCCTTACACCTTCCCCTTGGATTCTGATATATAAAATAAGTGTTAAAACTGCCATATTTTGGAGAATTTTCTTAATCTATTAAGATTTTGCTTCCTGTTGCCGTTAGTTTGGCTCAAATAAACTCATAAAAATTCTTACATGTTTGGATGCATCTTATGTTGACATGTAGTCTACCTCTGGAGGATATTACTAAAATTGATTTACAAAGACCTCTGTGAAACTTGGAAATTAAACTGGAATGCGTGGTGTTCCTCTGGGCAAGATGCAAAGGTGGCTTCCCGGGTTCCTGTCCAGGTGGATTCGAAGAATGAAGCCACGGACAAAAGGTGGTACAGGAAAAGGTGGAAATTTATTGAGAAACAAGCACAGACTCCCATGTGGGGAGGGAGAAAGACCCACAAGTCCCTCTTTCTTAGGGTTTATAAAGGCTGCAGTTCTTTGTGTCCTGATATCCCCTCTGATTGGTCACTATAGCAGCTTCAGAGCTCAAACCCCATGTGAGGGTTCCCTCTTTTTCTCCCCTTTGTTTTTCTATTCCATGTGGCCTTCCTCTCTCTTTATTCTGAGAATGGGTGGCTCCCTCTCCCTTTATTCTGTAAATGTATACCTTTTGACAGCTCCCAATCCCCTTATTTTGTGAATGTATGCCCTTTGGCAGCTCCCAGCTTTGCAGCCCCAGGGTTCTCCCTCATGGACCCCTTAATTCCTAAATCTCCCTAAACTTGTCTATTTTTACCCCTAAAAACTCCTTTCATCTGTTTAATTGGCTTAAAGAAATTAAGCACTTATGCAAATTAATAAAAATAATAAAAACTCACTCAAATGTTTTTTAGGTTCTGGGTAAATATTTAGTATTGAAGCTAATTTAAGTTGTTGGTTTAATTAACTTAAAAAGTCCTGTCTTTAGATTTATACACATTTTTATGATACTTTTATTTTACCTGAGTTTACTGAAATAAGTTCATGTTTTCTCTCTTACAAAATTTGTCAACAGAAAAAATCGTTTGGGATAATAATTCTGTCTGATGTCTCATAAAGTTTCTGTGGGTAATCTAAACATAATTGTTGAGAACTAATAAATTAAGTATTTGTAAATAGAATAAAAAGTGTTTTAAGTAAACTTTTTAGCAATAATTATATTTTTTATGTACTTAAAAATTGCTTCCTCAATCTCTGGTAAATTGAAACTTAAAAATTAGCTAGCTACATTAAAATGATGGTTAGTCATTGAATAGCTAGATCGTTTCCAAATAAAACACAAAAATATTAATTACTAAACATAGATTATTTACTTTTGGCTTCTTACTACAAAGGAACTAAAAGACAAATTTGGATTTGTTAACGTTTTGCACTTTGTTGAGGAAGCATATGTTTCCAAAAATTATAAAATATATTTGTCAATAAAAGAGGCTGTGTTTTTAGAGATCATTAAACAACTTAATGGTTTTGTCAATCTGTAGAAGCCTGCTATAACAACTTGTAGTTGCTTACTTTTCGTTTTTTAAATGAGAAATTAACATTTTTAATGGTTAAGAATTCTAATTCAGGTGGAAGAAATTACTATAACATTGGTTATAATACCAGCATAAGGTTGCTTTCACTGGAATGTCATGTTTGAGAGAGACACACATCAACCCAGACCGCATTAGGCATCCTCCTCAGTTTATGCAGCCCCACGCAATGGACTTGTTCCGCTTGCATCCAGTTTTTTCATCAGTTCCCTTGACCTTGCCTGATGCTTGAGGGTGATAGGTACAGTGAAAATGCCAAGAAGTTTCCAAGGCTATACGTCAAGGCTTGCATGATTTGCTCAGTGAAGTGAGTGCCTCAATCACCAGAGATTGTGAAAGTTAGACCCAAACTGGGAAGCAAATTTCCTAAAAGTTTCTTTGCCACTGTGAAGGCATCAGCCTTGTAGCAGGGCGAAGCTTCAATTCATCTGGAAAGCACACGACAACAACAAGAACATATTGCTAGCCCACACTAAGGGACAGTTGCATGAAGTCCAGCTTAAATGCACTGTGGTAAATGAAGGAATAACAACAGCTGAAAAGTAAGGTTTGCCAGGGAGCCTTGAAGAATACGTGACCATCTTGGGTTTCCCATAGCCCAGACTACTTGTTTAATTTATAGCCACTGTTTACCCACATTAGTTTCTCTAACTTAGGAGCAGACTGCTATCATGTTACAAGGGCGTCAGGATGGTGAAAGTCTGGCAATAGGGGGCCGTTTTTGCGGAAGTAGAATGGATGAAGAGTTGCCTCTTATGAATGAACAATAAAAGTGGTTTCTTGAGACGGAATCTACTCTTGGTAAAGATGGTGTGAAGACTGTTGAAATTACAACTGGGGATTTAGAATATTACATAAGCTCAGTTGATAAAGCAGAGGCAGGCCTTGAGAGGATTGACTGCAATTTTGAAAGAAGTTCTACTGTGGGTAATATGCTATCAAACAGCATCACATGCTGCAGATAAATCATTCATGAAATGAAGAGTCAATCAATGTGGAAAACTTGACTATTGTCTCATTTTAAAAATCGCTTCAACCATCACCACCCTAACAGTCAACAGCCATCAGCATCAAGACAAGAGCCTCCACCAGCAAAAATACTACAACTTGCCAGAGGCTTAGATAATGGTTAGCAATTTTTAGCAGTAGAGTATTTTTAACATCTTTGTAGATATTAGATTCTGGTCCCATTTATTGTCTTTGAGGCTTTGTTATAGAACTATAAACTGGGCTGCATTCTGAGTTTTAATTTTCTACAACTCACCAAACTAAAGTTTCCAATTTTCTCCCACCCTTCCCATTTCTCGCACGAAGCTCCTGGGAAGGGACAGTCCAAGGTCTTCCTCATGACCCAGATGGCAGCCTGACTTCAGGGGCTTGAACCTCAGATATACATCTCACAACTGAAGAAGACCCCTCCTGACACCTGGTCTTGCACACACCCAGGGGACCTTCAAATCAAATCCACTAGGAAGAGAAGTATCTGACATTGATGTAGATTGTTCCTCCCCAAAACGCCAGATCAATACTTTCTACTCCAACTAAACAGAAAACCTTTCTTGTTTTCTTTCTTTCCTTCACTCTGGCATTAACCTGGAAAGATAATGCCACCACCTGCCTCTCTCAGGCCATTGCTAAGGGGGGTCAGCTCTGGAACATAGAACAAGTTTTTATTTCCAGGTGGGTGAGAGCCTAACTGACCCCTGCTTTGAATGTGCAATTGTGCCTCAACAGGATTAATCTTTGTATGTGGTGGTTATTGTTCTCCTTGTGCCTATGAATGCCTAGATGGCTTGTTCACTGCTGGACAATCACTTTTAAATTATTTAACTGCAGCCATTACCTGTTCTAGAAAGGACCTACCAGAAAGCATCCATGTCTGAGGAATCACTTCCTTTGGCAGGGCCATATTTTCCTAATTAGAAATAGGCACTGTATTCTATCAAAAGCTCTAAAGGTATGGTTGTAGCTGCTAACCACAAAGCAAATGATCTCCCTAAGACTGGAACTCAAAAAAAGAATGAAGGGAATGACTGAGTCAAGGATTATAAACCTAGATTTGTGACTAATGAATATCATGGAGATTAAGCAGAAACATCACACCTCACCAAGGGTCAAGAGAGCTGCAGAGCAGTACTGAGAGTGACACTAATGCCTTGCTATTTTACAGTTAAGCTGAGAGTTTGATCAAAAAGGATAACTTGGTAAAGAAAACTACAGGCCCAAGATGGTGTCACTTGGGCTAAAGGTCATAATACCAAAACTAATTGTTGTTTCAACCTCTCCCAGACTGTAATCAACCAGTCTGGTATTTTATGGTCAACACCAAGGAGGCAATCTGTCACTCAGGCCCTCTCTACTCCCCCACCCCCAATACAAAGAAGAGGAAATCTGCATGATGAAAATGGTTGCCTTTCCTTCCCACCTAAAGATGGCCTGGTCTAAAAATAATCTTTCTTTTCTGTTGTTAACAGCTCTTTTGCCCACCCTTCTTTCTATAAAACCTTCCATTTTGTACAACCCCTCGGAGTGACCTTCCAGGTCCTAAATGGGAGGCTGCCTGATTCATCAACTGCTTAATAGAGCCAAATGGATTTTCAAATGTATTTGGGTGAATTTTGTTTTTTAACAAATTTTAAAAAGTGGTAAATCTGTGAATTAGATTCTCCCTCTTCCTCAAAGTTTGCTGGGGGCGTTTGGTTTGTTTGTTTTTTATTATTTTACTAGAGGCCCGATGCACAAAAATTCATGCAAGAGTAGGCCTTCCTTCCCCCAGCTGTTGGCACTGGCTTCCCTCTGGCACCCGGGACCTGGGCTTCCCTCCTTCAGACACCTGCAGGCACCCAGGACCCGGGCTGGCTTTCCTTTGGCTGCTGCTTCATCAGGAAAGACGTCTGGAGGACATCTGGTCTAATTAACATATTACCCTTTTATTAGAATAGATAAAGTGTCTCTGTGCTTAAGGTTTCTCAGGTCTTTTATGAACCTGCCCCTTTCTTTGCCATGGGTTCCTGGCACAGAGCTCCTAAAACCCTGTAATTTCCTAAGTAAGAAGAACAGGAGTGGCACCTACTTTTCTAATATTGGTCTTTAACCCTGTCTCTGACACAAGGCTCCTAAAACCCTTGTGAATTCCTGAGTAATAAGAGCAATAGGAGCATTTTGTTGTTCTATTGAGTTGATTCTGAGAGGGCTCTTGAGTGATTCCTGGGTGGGGCTAATAACAAGAAAGAACAAACGTAGCAAGAGAATGCTGTGTCTTAAAAAAAACAGAAGAGATTGTTTCACAGAGGAGAGAGTGAGCAACCCTATGAAGTGCTTCTGATAAGTAAAATGATGACTAAAACTTGCCCATAGAACAGCACCATGTAGTGTCCGTGGGAGATGTTAACAAGTGTAGTTTTGGTTGCATTGGAGTGGACTTCAAAGAGCAGGATAGATGAGAAACTGCAGACAGTGGGTAGAGACAATTTTGAAGTGGTTTGCTAAAGAGGAGGGCAAAAAATTTGGAAGCAGGTTGTAGAAAGTAGGTCAAGGGTTAGTGATTTAGGAAGGGAGAAATAATAGTATGTCTGTTTAGCAGTTGGGAAAAAACCCATAGACAGTGTAAAGTTGATGTCGTAGAGGACAGAGAACTGCTGTTGGCCAAATGCCCTTGAGTAGGTGAGAGGCGAGAGGATTTAGTACACAGGTCAAGGGATTGGCTCTTGATAGGGGCTTGGAAATTTCTATCTGCATCTCAGGAAGGAAGGCAAATTCTCAGTGCAGATGCTGGTGGTGGTGGGAGTCTGAAGAATTTCACTTCTAATTGCTTGAATTTTCTTAGTGAAGGGGAGATCTAAGTCATCAACTGAGAGTGAAGACAGGAAATGAAGTGATGATGAGTGAAGACAAGTGTGAAAGAACTGTTTGGGAGGGTAAGTTGAACAAAGAACTATATACTACAATTGCCAGACAGGATTACGGTTAATTTGCAGTTCATGTCAGTAGATCAAAATGAGACCATTAGCCTGGTCACACTGTAAGGTCATGAATTGGCCTGATTGTCTCAGGGAATAGGGAGGCCTGAGAAGAAGGGAGAGAGATGGGGATTGGCTGGTTTCCAACCAAACTGGCTTCCCTCAGTTGCATTCAGATGCATGGAGAGTTTGAGTTAACCTGCATTGTGGTTTTTGTCAAGTACAATGAAGCAAAAGAGGGGTAAAGTAGTTGAGGATGTGTGCAAGGTTGTGATTAGATTAAAGTTGATTAAGTAGAGGAGAGAGGACATGAAATGGGAAACAGATAGTGGAATAGTGGTGGAACAATAGATCAAAAGTCCTAGAGGCAAAGGATTGATGAAGGCAGTACACAAAAGGAATGAGCTGAAAAGACAGGAGGGTGAAATAGATGAGTGATTATGAAGAAGTTACAATTACTAAAACCAAGGTAGGGCATGGCCCTGGGGGCATGTGACTGGGGGAGGATAAATAACAAGCTCAATGGAGAAAATAAGGGTCTGTTTTCTTTTTCCTTTCTCTTTTTTTAGAGTTACTGTATTATTTATTTGTATTACAACTGTAAACTTACTTTTGCCCACCCCTGTATAGTCAAATTTATGAAAACTAAAGGCGAATACAAAGCTTAAAAGCAGTTAAGGAGAACTGACACCTTACCAACAGGATAAAAACAATTTGAACAACATTAGTTTTCTTTTTTTAATTTAAATACTTTATTGTTTAAAGTAGTACATATGCCTCCTTTTCCCCCCATTGATTTCTCGGCTGCTCCCACCCCACAGCACATGCCCTCAGCCCCCTATTGTCTGTGTCCATTGGTTATGCTTATATGCAGGCATACCAGTCCTTTGATTGATTTCTTAACCCCACCTCCCCTGCCTTCCCTCTGAGGTTTGACAGTCCGTTCAATGCTTCAATGTCTCTGGATCTATTTTTGTTCATCAGTTTATGTTGTTCATTATATTCCACAAATGAGTGAGATCATGTGATAATTATCTTTCTCCCACTGGCTTATTTCGCTTAGCATAATGCTCTCCTGGTCCATCATGCAGTTGCAAATGGTAAGAGTTCTTTCTTTTTTACAGCAGTGTAGTATTCCATTGTGTAGATTTACCACAGCTTTTAAATACATCTGCTGATGGGCACTTAGGCTGTTTCCAAATCTTAGCTATTGTAAATTGTGCTGCTATGAACATACGGGTGCATATAGCCTTTCTGATTGACGTTTCTGTTTTCTTGGGATATATTCCTAGGAGTGGGATTATTGAGTCAAATGGGAGTTCCATTTTTAATTTTTTGAGGAATCTCCATACTGTTTTCCACAGTGGATGCACCAATCTGCATTCCCACCAGCAGTGCATGAGGGTTCCTTTTTATCCACATCCTCGCCAGCACTTGTCATTTGTTGATGATAACCATTCTGACAGGTGTGAGATGGTACTTCACAGTTGTTTTGATTTGTTTTCTTTTCTTAACAGCACAGAGCTTGGGACACAGTAAGCACTAATAAGCATCTATTGAATGAATGGGGGATGACTGACAACTACCTCGATGGCGATTTTGGTTAAGTTTCTATCTTCCCTGTTCCATCCCATTTGCTCTTAGCCCAGGATTGCTCAGGCAAAACTGTTTTAATCAGATCAATGGGAATTAGCACAGGTGACCATTGGCACCACTGTGCAACCTGCAAAATTCCTAATAATGGCACTTGCTTTTATTTTTTTTATTATTTTATTTTTTTAATTACAGTGGTATGCAATATTGTATTCATTTCAGGTGTACAGCATAGTGGTTAGACATTTATATAACTTAGGAAGTGATTCCCCTGAGAAGCCGAGTACCCACCTGGCCCATACATAGTTATTACGATATTGTTGACTATATTCCCTATGCTGTACTTTACACCCTGTGACTATTTTGTAACTACCAATTTGTGCTTTTTAGTCCCTTCCCCTTTTTCACCCATTCCCCCAACCTCACTTGCATCTGACAACCATCAGTATGTTTTCTGTATCTATGGGTCTGCTTCTATTTTGTTTGTTCATTTACTTTGTTTTTAGATTCCACATATAAGTGAAATTACATGGCATTTGTATTTCTCTGTCTGACTTACATTACTTGGCATAATACCCTCTGGTCCATCCAGGCTGTCACAAATGGTAAGATTTCATTCTTTTTTATGGCCGAGTAATAGTCCATGGTGTGTTTTCAGTGCGTATTTAACAACTTCTTGGGCAGAGTCTTCCAGCGTCCTGGTTGGTCCCACTGTCTCCTGCTCCACCATTTCCTTCAAACCGCAGACCTGCTCTGGGAAAGGAATAACATTGCTCATTTTTACTTCAGAGTGAATAAGCCACTGATTCTCTCCTAGGAAAGAATACATTTTAACTAAGGGAATGAAAGGTTTGGCTCCTGTGGAAATATTGCAGGTCACAGGGGGGCAAAGCATAGTCTGGGGTCAGGAGAACTGCATTCCTGAAATCAGACAAGAGAGCCGCAGCTGCCTCGTCAGCCTCTGCCCTGGGTGGGCCCTGCATACGTGGGAAAGTCTCCCCATAGACCCGTTTGCTTCCCTTTCATTCCACTGTTCTGAGAGCACAGCCTGCAGTCCTGACACATTAACCCCATAATGTGAGGGAGGATGCCAAGACAGGAAGAAAGGGTGTGAGGGGACCTCCCAGGTGGGGCACCTGGGAAGGCAGCCCCCATTTACACCTGCTGTGGGGAGGCTGACACCCGCCCCCCCCCCCCATGGCTCTCAAACAGTTAACTCTGTGAGTGAGGGCAAGATCCACTGATAATGATTCTGTATTCTTTTTCATTTCTGTTTTACTTAACTTTGCTGAAGTATAATTTATACACTGTGTTCAATTAGCTTTATTTAAGTGTCATGTGCAAACTATATACACTATATGCACATTTCAAGTTAATACTCCAATCAGGATCTAGAATGTTGCTATCACCCCAGAAATCTCCCTGTATTTGCCTGCAGTAAATTCTCCCCCACTGCCAACCCAAGAAACCATGGCTCTATTTTCTAACAATATAGACGAGTGTCGATTGTTCTGGAACCTTACATAAATGGAACCATGCGCCGAAACCGGTTTGGCTCAGTGGATAGAGCGTCGGCCTGCGGACTCAAGGGTCATGTACCTTGGTTGCGGGCACATCCCCAGTAGGGGGTGTGCAAGAGGCAGCTGATCGATGTTTCTCTCTCATCGATGTTGCTAACTCTCTATCCCTCTCTCTTCCTCTCTGTAAAAAATCAATACAATATATTTAAAAATAAATAAATAAATAAATGGAACCATGCAATCTGTCCTCTTTGGGGTCTAGCTTCTTTTATTCAACACAATGGCTTTTGAGATTCATTCATGTTGTTGCTTATTTCTTTCTATGCTGATTAGTGTCCTAATGAATAGATGTACCACAATTTATCAATCTCTTTGTCTACTCACCTGTTGATGGCCATTTGTGTTGATGGGTCTTTAAATTTTTCAAATGGATCAGCAGTTACTCTTCACTTAGTACCAGCCAGTGACAGAGGCTGGGGGCACTGACCACCACTGTCAGCTCCACTGACAGGAACAGTGAAGTCAACAGGCAGAATTGTTAACATTTGTCTCCTCGGCTTTTTCTTTAGCGCAGGTTCCTCTTCCCTGGGCTCTGCTGGCGAGCTGGGGCAGGCGGCAGGCTCGGGCAGATGCCAGGCTCAGGCAGCGGCAGGGCAAGTGGCCAGAAAGCTAGTGAGGTGTGCTGGGACTCGGGGTAGTGCGGAGACTTGGCTGGCCTGCTTGCTGT
This sequence comes from Cnephaeus nilssonii, assembly GCF_951640355.1. Taxonomy (NCBI): domain Eukaryota; kingdom Metazoa; phylum Chordata; class Mammalia; order Chiroptera; family Vespertilionidae; genus Cnephaeus; species Cnephaeus nilssonii. The sequence continues at coordinate 83,909,026 of NC_137081.1, forward strand.
GGGGTCGTGTCTTTTTGAACATTAGTGGTTTTTATATTGTGTGGTAACCTGGTGGCCCTAATTTCAAGCTGGAATGGGGTTACTCAGGAGTTCTAGGTGATCTTCCAGGTGGCCCACCAACTAGACTAGTTTGGGACCCACTAGTTCACAGAGTGTCCAGTCTGCAGAGGCCACCAGGAGTGGGCCGCCTTTGCCTGGGACTCCAGTCCCACTCCCCTGTCTACTAAAGCACTTGAATCACAAGGTGGTCACTTTGGAGAACAGCAGAGCTTGATAAAACTACAGCAGAGCCGCTCTGAGCACACATGTAGATTCCCCAATCCAGTCATAGGCACTCTGCTAGAAAAATAAAGCCAGCCCTGTATTTCTTGAACAACATGCAAGTCGACCACTTCATCTGGTGCTTGGGGACGTAGGGAAGTAGCAGCCAGATCCATGCTTTCGAAGACAAAGGTGTCTGACTGCACAGTTTCCCCAAATTGTGTGCTTCGTACATTATGGAAGATCTAGGGGGCTTTTAAGGGTAACCTTGACAATGCAGGAGTTCCACATTAGGACGTGCGGCTCGATAGTAGATGCTGTTCTCCTGAGAGCCTTTCATTCACAAATGTGCTTCCATTTCTATCTAGTTTCATCCTCACACCCACGCTCTGGGCAGACAGGGAGACTACTGGGACCCTGCTTTGCAAGTGGGGCTGCTGGCGTGCAGAGTATGCGCAGGGCTGGGGCCGGGGAGAGGGAGAGGTCCCTCATTGCAAGTGCAGCATGGGATCCTGTCTTTACTGAAAAAGCCATGGTTTGTTCATGATGGGCTTTTTGCATAACTTTCACTATTAAAATATTGTGTTCAAATATTATTTACCTTGGTTACTGAATCTTCTGCACCCCAGGCAAAACTTCTGCCTGAGCTACCAGCTGCCTCAGCTGCTTCACTCTAGTCTTGGCCCTGCAGGCTGGATGTGTTAGCCTAAATCCTATGAAGTGGCCTTTATCACATGTCCAAAGGGATGGATATCAGTAATTTCGTATGGTTCAGCCTAATGGATCCTGCCAGGATGGAGTCGGGAGGGCCCACACGGGTCTGCGTGCTGCCTGTGACCACTGCATTGTTCCGTGCAGGGGCCTCAGCCTGGCTGCACCCAGAACCCACCAGGGGCTGTTAAAGCCAGAGCCCCTGGCTGGAGGTGAGGACTTCAAAAAGCTCCTCTGGGCAAATCTCTAGCTTCCAGCTCCTGGATCAAACTGGGCTTCTGGGTTTGAATTCTGGTGTCAACACATTCTAGCCACAAGATCCGAGGCAAGTCCCCAGTTGTGAGTGTTGAGTAATGTGGGTAAAGTCTAGCACAGTGCCCGGCACCTAATAAATCCTGGGTAGCGGTCGATGGTTCTACAAGCCATTACTGAGTGCTGAGGTTCAGAGAAGTTACGTAAGTCAGTGAGGTCACACAGCAAGTTAAAGAAAGAGTTGGATTTGGATCCCAGGTCTGTCTGGCCCCGTATCCAGAGCCAAAGCATCGATACTTGACACCCACTAAGTGTTCCCTCCACGGCTGGTGGAATAGGAATGGGCCCAGAGTTTTCCCATGAGCCCCTTCCACACCGCCACCCAGGAGGACGCCCCTGGCCGGAGCTGAGCTGGCCAGGCAGAGAGAGGAGGCACTGCGGCCTAAGCGAGGGGTTCCTTAGCTGGGGGAATTCCCTCCTGCAGGGGAAGCCCCCTGAGCCTCTATTAGCTTGTGCGGTCCACCCAAAACTGCTGCCTGAGCTACCAGCTGCCTTCCCGGCTTCACCCGGAATCTCCTTTTAACATTTCTGTTCTGGCTTCTGTTCCTAGCCCTCAGCCCAAACCAGAGACTTCCTGAATGTTGAAACTGTGGGCACCACTGAGACCTCTGCCTCGTGGGACATTTTTTCCCTTTTCCTTTCTGCCATGCCACGGGGCAAAGAAAGTGAGTTAGCTGGCCGAGGCTCATCTCCCGCCACCTCTCCTCCTCACCTTCCATCCCAGGTGGCCCAGACGCCGGGGTTCCCGCCTATGTGAGGCCGCGCTTGCCATTCCTCCTGCCCGGAGCCCTGTCTTACCTTGCTCTCCAGGTAAACCTGTGGTCATCCCGCTAAACCCAGATCTGATCGGAAGCTCCTTGTGGTATTCCCAGCCCTGCCTCCCCCTCAGGCCATGTCCGTCCTCTCCGGCACTCCAATTCCCACCACACTTCACAGAAATCTTCTGGAATTCAGGTGTCCCCACCTCCATCCTGCAGACTAGAGCGTGCCTTTGGGCAGAGGCTGTTTCCTTCATCTCCCTGGCACCCTGCACGGTCAGGGTCTCCGGTGCTAACGGGCAGCAGTACCTTAGTGCTCATTGCCCACCAGGCACCTCTTAGCCACCTTGCCTGATTCATTCATTTAACCTGCATAATAATTATTGCAATCTTTCCTATTTTACAAACGAGGAAAGTAAGGCACCTAAAGCTGCAGAGACTTGCCCACAGTCACATGGCTGCTATGTGGAGGAGGTGAAATTTGAACCCAGGCGTTCCAGCTTTCAGGGTCTGTGCCTTAACCACTGCCCCACACAACCTCCCCTCAAGTATCTCAGCTCTTACTGGGGCCAGAGCAAGCATATACGTGCACACATGGGACATGAGAACACTGTAAGGGGAAATGTAGCTGCATGCTAAACGGTGTGGCATAGAGCAGTGCTCTGCAATACTAATGTGTACATACATCAGCTGGGGTCTTGTTAAAGCGCACGTCTACGTCGGGCCGGAGACTTCATTTCTAACAAGTTTCCAGGCGCAGCCAATGCTGCCAGTCTGTGGCCCACACTTTGAGTGGCAAGGATGAGCTCCAAGAGGAGAAGGAGACAGGGGAGGGAGAGCTCAGTGTGGGCTGGAGAGGCCCTGGGGCAAGGAGTTGGGTCTGGGCTTAGGTAGGAAAGGGGAGGTAGAGAGCAGCCTCCCGGGGTCATCAGCGATCCGCTCTCAGGAGCCTGGGAGCAAGGACTTGTGCCGAAAGCTGCCTGGACCCTCCTTGACAAGCAGCTGCACTAAGCAGGAGCTGCACACGTGAATGGCCCGTTTCTGGGAAATGCCCGATCCTGATCACGGCAGGAAACATTTTGCAAATTCAGAAGTCCGAGCCAAAGGGAAGTGCTCCGAGATCTACAACCAACTACCGCAGTCAAATGGGAACAATCTTCCCCCAGTGGTTCCCCAGGAGGGTTGCATTTCTGCTGGCTCCAGGACTTTGACCCTCTATAAAGCTTAGCGATGGAACAAAAGGAAATTCTCAAGGAGGAAGAGTGCCTAGCTAGCACTGGAGAAGCAGCTGCTTTGGACCAAACCATGTTCTCTACGATGGAGTCCTTTGAAATCAATGGTAACGTACTACTCCCCAGTGACGACCCTGCCTGGTGAGGTAGGCTTTCTGTTGGTGATGAAGACTGGAGATGCCAATAGAAAGTCTGGGGTAGCACACAGACTCCCACTAATACATTTCTGGAATGTTCAATCGAGAATTTGTGTGACGCTAATAAAGGATGCTGTATTTTTAGCATATGGTGGGGGTTTTCAAGCTTCACAATTTCTTTCAATTGCATTTCTATAAGATTAATGTTAATGCTTATTATATGCACCTTCTTTTTATCAGTGTCTTGGTCTGACACACCGGTTGTGTGATGAAATGGCAATGCAAGAGGAATGAGAAGCTTCCACAGAATGGAAGCCAAGTGCCTCATATTTATTTAATGCATTCCTTTGAAATGTTTTAAGGTGACTGCTGTTCTAGCTGTTGTGTTGACTAGGGAGTGATTTCTCTAGCTTCATATTTAGTTTGTTTAGGTTAAACTCAGATTTTAAAAATTCAGTCAACTCTGTTGTCTTTATTTATTTATTTTGCTCAGTGTTTTGCGGGTGTTGCATTGTTTAAATCTTCTAGAATTCGTAGCATTTAAAGTCACAGGTGAGTGCTTCCCACGGGAAGCTCTGGTCTCCCATTCTAGAATATCCTCTGCAAATCACCTTCCAAGTCAATCAGCCTTTCCCACTCCCAGTCTTCCCTGGAATGACTGCAGCTCTGTCCACGGGCCTCGGTGCCCCTCTCAGCCCGCATCTGTTTGTGCAGCTCGCTGGGTGCATTTACGGGGGACAAAGATGAAGGGTCTGCTGTGCTGCAGTGCAGGAACCGTGCTGGGGAATGACTTTAGTAACTGCTGGCTGTTCAGAACTTTGGGGAACGCAGCATTCTGGATATATGACTGCTGAGATACTGAAGTGTTCAAACAAAGTCAGCCGGTCAAACATATTCGGCATCTGCTACCTGCTGGGCATTGCACCCAGCACTGAGGAAGCAGACACCAATAAACATAGCCTCTGGCCTTAGGGAGCCCACAGTCCTGCCGGCGGTGGCAGGAGGCTGGCAGGGCGAGCCCACCGTAAACTACTTCTATACAGTTCACCCCCGGCTAGAACATTACAGAGGAGCCTGGTATGGGCCCTGGAGGTCAGAGCTGAGATTAATGGATAAAGGGGATTAGTTATAAAATGGTGTGGTGGCTGGGATGGGGAGGAAACCATATGTGCAAGATATATTCGCGAGGAGTATTCAGAAAAATGCAAACAGCTCGATGTTGTTGGACCAAAATTGGGTGGGGAAAGCTCAGCGGGGATTGAGACGAGGGCCAATTTGAAAGGGTTGAAGCTGGGCAGAGAGGTATTGGTGTGCATTTAAGATTACTCACCATCATAGATGGGGACAAGCTAGAAAGAGTAATGCTGAGGACAGAGGAGCGTGGCAGCGACAGATGAGCAGCAGTTATGAAGAAGGAAAGGGAGAGTGGTCTGGGGAAATATTAGAAGCCAAATCAGTGGGATTGTAATGGCGGGACCCAGCAAATGAGGGAGATGCAAGGGTCAAGGGTGAGTCCCAGATTTCTGACTTGGGTTGTGGATGACACTGACTAAACAGCTAACCAAGAAACAAAATCACTCCAGTTTGGATGGAAGGACTATTTTCCTGAATGCATTTATGACTGCCTGTCTTTTTGTACAGAGATCCTGGAACAAATGGAAATTTCTAGATGAGTGCCATTATGGACAGTAATCTCTATGGTGCTCTGTAATATAGCGACCCCTCAGGTCTGTCACATCACATGATTATCAGTTCTTGTAGTGTTGAGAGCAATGAAGACCTAGTCTCTCAGCAAGTTTGATCTTCATAACAGAGTTCTGTTGTCTATAATCACTGTGCTGTGTATTGGGTCTCCAGGACCTACTTATCTACTCACTGCAAGTATGTACCATGTCTTCCAGCCCCTCCACTCCAGTCCCTGCTAATTTATATTTATCTGCATCTATCTTTTCCTCATCTTTGAAGAACATTCTTCTTGACAGAGAAAACCCCAAAAAATAGAGGTAGAAAACTTACAATTTTGCTTTTGTTTTGTTTTTTAATCTTCCCCTGAACATATGATTTTATTGATTTTTTTAGAGAGAGAGGAAGGGAGAGAAACATCAATGTGAGAGAGAAACATTGATTGGCTGTCTCTCATATGGGCCCTGACTGGGGATTGACCCACAACCTAGGTATGTGCCCTGAATGGAATTGAACCCGTAACTTCCAGTGTATGGGATGATGCTCTAACCAACTGAGCCACCTTACAGGGCTGTTATTCGTTTTAACTAACATTAAGCATTGACTCCCAGCCATGGGCTTAGCTCTACAGATCATTTAAAAAATTTCCCAACATCTTAACCCTGGAGTCCATTCAGGGTCAGCCCTGCTGATGTGACTACTATTTGTTCATGTCATTGTTCTGACTTTGTTCTTTGTCGTGTCACTATTTCTCAGCATCTTTTAACCTTTTGCACTCGGATGTCGAGATTAAAATTACTCTTTGAATGTATCAATAATTTGAAATATAAAAAATCCAAATAAATAAGTTTGTATGAAAAGAAACTCCAGTTTTTTATTCTACTGCCGCGCTTTGTAAAATCTGGGGTATTTAAAAAATTAAATCCCGAGTAGAATAAAGGAATCGAGAAAAAAGCAAGCGAGTGCAAAGGGTTAAGCATCTGGCTTTACTCCAGAAGTTTTTTTAAGCTTTATTTAGAAATAATTATAGATTCATGGAATGTTGCACAAAAATGTACAGGGAAGTCTCTGTGACAACCCCAAGTTTGCTCCGGTAATGACCTCTTGAATTGCTGAGGCACAATATCACAACCTGGAAATTGGTATTGTGCAACCCACAGAGCTTATTTAGATTTCATTAGTTTTACATGCTCTCATTTCTGGGTGAGAATACAGTTCTCTCCAATTTAATCATATGTGCATATCTGTGTAACCACCACCCAAAGGTACAGAGTGTGTGTTCAATCACCACAAAAATCTCTCCTGCTACTCCTTCGTAGCCACACATACCCCTCACTCCCCCACCAGCAATCATCTCCCACAGTCACTACTCAGTGTTTTATTTCTATAATGTTGTTATTTAAAGACTGTTATATAAACGGAATTGCACAATATGTAACTGTTTTAGGATTGGCTTTTTCCCACATAGCATAATTCCCTTAAGATTCATCCAAGGTGATGTGTGTATCAATAGTTGGTTCTTGTCATTAATGGTTATTCCTTGATGTGAATGTACCACAGTTGAACAGTTCACCCATTGAAAGACACTTGGGTTGTTTCTAGTTTGGGCTATTACAGATAAAGCTGCTATGACTATTAGTAAACGTTTTTGCGTGAGCATGAATTTTTATTTCTGTAGGATAAATGCCCAAAAGTGCAATTGCTGGATTCTACGTGTATGTTTGGTTTGCAACAAGCAGCTGATTTATTTTTCCAGTGTGGCTATAACATTTTACATTCTCACCAGCAATGTACAGCTGATCCCATTTCTTTACATCCTTGCCAGCAATTGGTATTATTACTATTTTTACTTGAGCCATTCTGCTAGAAGTATGATAGTGATACCTCATTGTAATTTTAATTTGCATTTTCCTAGTGGCTAATGATGTTGAATAATTTATTGTGTGTTTATTTACCATTTATGCACTCTCTTTGGTGACATGTCTCTTCCTGTTTTTGCCAATGTTCTAATTAGATTGGGATTTTTTATTGTTTACAAGTCCTTTGCTGGATATGTGGTATGCAAATATTCTCTCCCAGTGTGTAATTTGTCTTTTCATTCTCTTTAACAGAGTCTTTTGCAAAGCAAAATTATTTAATTCTATTGAGGTCCAACTTGTCAATTTTTCTTTTTTTGAATGTGCTTTTGGTATCAAGTCAAAGAATTCTTCATCTGAGGGTCTTCTCCTAACCTTAATTCTAAAAGGTGTAGAGTTTCACATTTTAAAGTTAAGCCTATGGCTTACTTTGAGTTGACTTTTCTATAAATGTGAAGTTTAGGTCAAGGTTTTTGTTTTGCTTTGTTTTGTGGTGTGTGTTTTGTTGTGGGTTTTTTGCCTATTGATGCCCAATTGCTCCAACACCTTTTGCTGAAAAAGCTAAACTTCCATTAAATTATTTTTGTCCCTTTGTCAAAATCAGTTGCGTATATTTGTGTAGATCTATTTCTGTCTTGATTACTATAAATTTATTATAAGCCTTAATTTCAACTTCACACATTTTATTCTTTGTTTTCAAGATTATTTTATCTATTCTATGGCTTTGCCTTTCTATTAAATTTTAGTATAAGCGTATCTATACCTACAAAAACCCTTGCTGGACTCATGTAGGAATTGAATTACATCTACATATATTTGAAGAGAATTTACATATTTACTATATTCAATATTACAATCCATGAACATGGCATGTCGCTACATTTATTTAAGTCTTTTGCTTTATTTTTTAAATCAAGATTTTGTAATTTTCAGCATATAGTCTACACACTTTGTTAAATTATATCTAAACTAGGGGCTCAGTGCATGAATTCGTGCACCTTGAAAGGAACTGTGGGCTGTGAAGCTGCAATGGGCACAAGGGCAGGTCTTGGCCCATCCTCTGCACCTCTGCCCAGCCCCTCCTGCCGCGGCCCCCCCGGTTCCCTGTCTGCCAGCAGCCCTGCTCCCATCACCACCGCTCCCACACGCTGATGGTGCCAGCCCTGCTTGCACCTGCTGACGGTGCAGAACGATTGGGGCTGCACCAGTAGTGAGTGAGAGCGGGGCTGGTGCCATCAGTGGGTGCGAGCCGTGGCTGCCGGCCCTGACTGCCCCTCAGGAGCAGGGGGAGGTGGAGAAGCCCTAAGGGTTGATCGGGGCCACCAGTTGCCACTGGCACCTACTGATGGCACCGAGCGATCGGGGCCAGCGCCAGGTGCTAGCAGCAGGTGCAAGTGGGGTCGGCACTGGCAGTAGGTGTAAGCGCTGGGTGGGACTGCAGCACAGGGGAGCAAAGAATTTTCAGTGACCACCAGAGGCTCACCCTGATGACAGCGACGGCACCCTGCCTTGGTCTGGCACCCTCGCTCACCTGCTCCACCATCCCACCACGGCCAACACCCGCCATGTTCACACACGCCCCCTGGTAGTCAGCGCACATCACAGCAACCAGTTGTTCCACTGTTCAGTCTATTTGCATATTAGGGATTTATATATATACTAGAGGCCCAGTGCATAAAATTCGTGCACTCGGGGGGGGTCCCTCAGCCCAGCCTGTGCCTTCTTGCAATCCAGGACCCCTCGGGGAATGTCTGACAGCTGGTTAAGGCCCAATCGGGCCTAAACTGGCAGCTGGACATCCCTCTTGCAATCCAGGGCCACTGGCTCCTATAACCACTTGCCTGCCTCCCTGCCTGATCGCCCCTAACCACCTCTGCCTGCCTGCCTAATTACCCCTAACTGCTCACCTGCCTGCCTGATCACCCCTAACTGCCTCTGCCTTGCCCCCCCCCCCTCCCGCTGAGGCTTCATCCAGAAGGATATCCGGAATGACATCTGGAAGGTCTTTCGGCTGTCCAGTCTAATTAGCATATTACGCTTTTGTTATTATAGATAGATATTCTATTTTCTTTGGAATGATTGTAAATGCCATCGTGTTTTAATTTTGATTTCCACAGGTTTGTCAGTAGTTTGTAGATATGTGATTAAGTAAGAGAGTGAGAACAGACTTCCTCATCTTGTTCCCAATCTTAGGAGGAAAGTGTCTGTCTCACCATTATTTATCAAATTAGCTTTAGGTTAGAAAAAGCTCTTAATTGATGTTGCGTGAATAAAACAGTCACTCAGAAATGCATTGATAAGGCACTTTACTTCTGTAGAAGGATGCTGCAACTAGCAGCAAAAATGAGCAGCACAAAGCAAGGGAGTCTGCTTCCCTTTTATCCATGACAGTTACTGCACCCACCCCAGATTGACTTAAGGGCTTAGTTTCACAATCTGGTGTGAATGTCTACCCAGTGGTTCCCAGCCTTTTTTTGGCCATGCCCCACATAAGCATCTTTAAAATCCTCCCCTGTGACATATAATTCTTATTATTTAAAAAGTGAACTATTCACATGGGGAAAGCCTGAAAGACCATTAACTTGGTCTAAACAAGCTTCCAAAGAACATGACATCCATGAAAGAGGAAAATAAAAGAACAAAAGGACAGTTGAAGTACTGAGGAAGAAATCGCTAAGAAATTGTTAAAAAAATAATAATAATATGATGTGATATGAAAAAATTTATACTAATAAAAGGGTAATATGCAAATTAGACCAGACATCTGGATGTCCTTCCAGACAAAGCCACAGTGGCAGGGGCCAAGGAAGAGGTGGTTAGGGGCAATCAAACCAGCAGGGGAAAGCAATTAGGGGACAATCAGGCTGGCAGGGGAGGGCAGTTAGGGGGCAATCAGGCCGGCAGGCAGAGGTGGTTAGGGGTGATCAGGTTGGCAGGCAGAGGCAGTTAGGGATGATCAGGCTGTTAGGGGAGCAGTTAGGGCACCAGGCTGGCAGGCAGAGGTGGTTAGGGGTGATCAGGCAGGCAGGCAGGTGAGTGGTTAGAAGCCAGCGACCCCAGATTGTGAGAGGGAGCAGGCCAGGCTGAGGGATCCTCCCGCCCCATGCACGAATTTTCTGCACCGAGCCTCTAGTAGCAAATAAAGTTTCAAAACATATAATAGAGAACTGAAATGCATAAATATGTCACTATATTATTGTACTGTATATGAGGCCCCTAGAACCATAAGAAATGCAAAAAATTCTCTGTTAATAACTCATTCTTGAATTGCCCCCCCTTAAAAATCAAACTGCCCCCCTGTGGGGCGTGTGCCCCAGGTTGGGAGCCCCTGGTCTAACCTGAGGAGGGCGGTGCAGCAGGGATGGGGGCTGTTTCAAATGCCTTGCAGGGAAGTGGTGCAAAACTACTAGTATGTCTTTGTCTCCCACAGGAATGTTTGCAGTGTTAACTACCTGTTAAGCTTTAACTTCTGCCAGAAAACAGGAAGCACTATGCCTTTGTCTTTTCTAGGAAGGGAGGCCCAGATTGATTTGAGTACAAAATGGAGGGGAGTTTATAAAAGGGAAATGTAGTTAATATCTAAACTATAACTTTTGATAGAAAAGACTTCCTAATCCTTACACTTAGATATTTTGTAGATGTTCCTTTTTTTAAAGTTGAGGAAGTTCTCTACTTCTAGTTTTCTGAGAGGTTTTATTATGAATTTATTATTATGAGAGTTGAGATTATGAATTATAATTATGAGAGCTTTATTATAATTGTATTTTGTCAACTGCTTTTTCTGCATCAATTCGATGATTATGTAATTTTCCTGCTTTAGTCTGTTGATTTGGTGAATCATATTGATTGATTTTTGTATATTGAACCAGCCTTGCATATCTGGAAATCCCATTTAGCCTTGATATATAAATTCTTTTTATATATTGCTTGACATGGTTTACTAATATTTTATTGATAATTTTTGTGTCAAATTTCCTGAGAGACATTGATTTTTTTTTCTTTTTTTGTACTGTCTTTATCTCGTTTTCATGTCAGAGTATTCCTGACCTAAAAAAAAAAGAGTTAGGAAGTACTCTCTACTCTTCTATTATCTATAGGAGATTGTATAAAAATGATGCTTATTCTTTATTAAAGTTTTGTCAAGATACTCCAATAAAATCACCTGAGCCTGGTTATTTCTTTTCCAGAAGTTTTTAATTAAAATTAAATTTATTTAATAATTATAGGTATTCATATTATCTATTTCATATTGACTGAGTTTTGATAGCTTATGTTTTTGAGCAATTGACCCTATTTCTTCTAAGTTGTAAACAGAGTTAGTAATTTCCTTATTTTCTTTTTAATGGCTGCAGGATCTGTGGTACTATCCTCTGTTTTATCCCTGATATTATGATTTGTACCTTTTTAATAAAATCTTTGTCAGTCTTGCTAGAGCTTTATCAATGTTATTGATTTTATTCAAAGAACTAGCATTTTGTTTTGTTAATGTATTTTTTTGTATTTCTATTTTAAATCTAATTGATTGCTGCTTTGATCTTTTTTTTTTAAAATCCTTGCCCAAGGATATGTTTATTGACGAGAGAGAGAGAGAGAGAGAGAGAGAGAGAGAGAGAGAGAGAGAGAGAGAGAAAGAGAAACATCCTTCAATTGGCTGCCTTCTGTATGTGCCCTGATTGGAGATGGAACCCATAACCTCGGTATGTGCCCTGACTAGGAATCAAACCCTCAATCTTTTGGTGTATGGGACGATACTCCAACCAACTGAGCCACCCAGCCAGAACTGCTCTGATCTTTATTATTTCCTTTTTTTCTGGTTGCTTAGGATTTACTGTGCTCTTCTTTTCTAGTTTCTTGAGGTTGGAATTTAGTTTATTGATGTGAGATCTTTTCTCATTTGTAATGTAAGCATTTAGTCCTATAAATTTCCTCTTCGTGCTGCTTTAGCTATATCCTATAATTTGATATGTTGTATTCTCATTTTCATTCAGTTCTTTTTTGTGTTTTGTTTGTTTGTTAAATTTTCTTTGAGACTTTCTCTATGACCTTTCCATTATTTAAATGTGTTTTGTTTGTTTGTTTTTTGACTAAAATAAAATAGAAACAGACTCATAGATAGAGAACAGACTGGCAGCTCTCAGACGGGAGGGGAGTCGGGGAGTTGGGTGAAAAGGAGAAGGGATTGAGTTAAAAAAAAACAAACACCAACTCATAGAGACAAACAAGAGTATGGTGAAAGGGGGTGAGAGAGGTAGAAGAGAGTGTGGTGGGATAAATAGTGATGGAAAGAGACTTGACTTGGGATGGTGAACATACAATACAATACTAGTGTACAGATGATCTATTATAGAACTGTACACCTGAAACCTATATAATTTTATTAACCAATGTCAGCCTAATAAATTACATAAAAAAGTAAAATAAAATAAATGAAAGTCTTTAAAATTTTTTTCAAGTGTTTTGGGGATTTTCCTATTGTCTGTATGTTACTGGTTTCTATTTTTATTCCAGAGAACATACTCTATATGACTTTGTTTATTTTACATCTTGTTGAGGTTTGGTTTATGACCCAGGATATGGACTGTCTTGGTGCATGGAAAGAATGTGTATACTGCTGTTGTTGTGTGGGGTAGTCTATCAATGTTGATTAGATCCTGTTGCCTTGTGGGGTTCAATTCTTCTATGCTTGTGCTGATTTTTTGCCATCAACTGCTAAGAGTTAGTTGTTAAAGTCCCCAATTATAATTGTGGTTTTATCTATTTCTCCTTTCACTTATATCTATTTTTACCTCATGTGAATGGAAGCTCTATTTTTTGGTTTCTTGTAAATAGTATATAGTTGGATCATGCTGTTTAAACCATTTTGCCAATTTCTACTAGTTATAACTTCTCTTAGTTTTTGTTCATCTGAGAAACTTTTTATTTCCCATTCATTCTTAAAAAGTATTTTCATTGGACATAAAATTCATGGTTGATAATTGTTTTTCTTTCAGCACAGGAAAAAAAATAAATGGCACTTCCATTTGATCTCCATGGTTTCAGATGAGAAATCTGCTATCATTCAAGCTGGTATGCCTTTATAGGCAATGTGCCATTTTTCTCCTGGCTGCTTTTAAAAGTTTTCCTTTTTCTTTAGAGTTTTAATTTTCTTTTTATCTAGATTGTTTGTTTGTTTGTTAGTTTGAATTTTACTTGTGATGTATCTTAGTATTGATTTTTTTGCATCTATCATGATTGGGTTTTCTCAATTTCTTGAATTTGTAGGTTTATGTCTTTCACTAAATTTGAGAAGTTTTCAGCCAACATTATTTCTTTGAATATATTTTCAACCTCACACTCTTTCCGGGACTTAAATGGTATCAATATTATGTGTTTTGTTATTGATTCACAGGTTTCTAAGGCTGGGTTTGTCTGTTTTTCAGATTGGATAATTTTAATTATTTAATTATTTAGTTTATTGATCCTTTTTTTGTCATGTGTATTACACAATTGAGGAATGTCCATGGAAAATCATTCATTGCAGAAAGCAAGGTGTTATATTATATGTAATGTGATATCATTTATGTAAAATTAAAAGAAAAGTAACTGGAGTTAGGAGTATATGGGTATTAAGTTTCTGAGAGCAAGGACCACCCTCTTCCAGCTATGATACGTGGTACGGAGGTTTGTCCTGGGGAGGAAGGGCACACCCCAGAATGCCTACCAAGCCCACCTCCTCGGTTAGGAGCTCAGGGGGTTGAGGGAAAAATCATTAACTCTTGTAATGCTCTCTATATGGTTTAATTATATTAAGAATGTTTTATATATATGCTTTATTGATTTTAGAGAGGAAGGGAAAGGGAAAGAGAGATAGAAACATCAATGATGAGAGAGAATCATTGATCAGCTGCCTCCTGCATGCCCCACACTGGGGATTGAGCCTGCAACCCAGGCATGTGCCCTGACTGGGAATCGAGTCGTGACCTCCCAGTTTATAGGTGAATGCTCAACCACTGAGCCACTCTGGCAGGGTATATTAAGAATGTTTTACTGTTACAATTTCAAAAGCTAAAGACAAAGAAAAAATGGCCTGGACATGAATTCCAGGTCCGCATCTTAAAACCTAATAGGTTTTTTCAGCTTCTCCAAACCTTTCTCCTTGTTTATAAAATGGGAACAAGCTCCTCTTCTCTGGGTTTTAAACAAACACATCGATGTACTAATTCACCTGATAAACATCTTCGGAGAGCCCCCTGTGGCCAGGCACTGTGCCACCAGCCTAAGGACCACCCTCTCCCAGCTATGATACGTGGCACGGGGGTTTGTTCGCTTGGCCATAGAAACGAATGCGCCACAACGGCACTTCCTGTGCTGGGGCAAGAGGGAGGGTTTGAGGGTAGTAGGCCTTTGGTGTCCTCTCCACTCAGCTTCACCGGGAGCCCTCTGCTCGCGCACACAGAGGGGATTCCGGCCGCCAGGGGCCCCTGCTCCCCACCCTTGACAGCAGCCACCTTCCCCCTGGTTGTTTCAGATCCAAAGCCCAACAAGAGAAATGGGGTGAAGTGCTTCATGGCCATAGTGGTCACCTATCTGATTCTGCTCTCCGCGAGCACCGGGCTGCTGCTGATGAAAGGTAACGCAGGCTTGGTCCCGTCTGGTCCCCCTGGGAGTGACCGCACACGGCCCTGACCCGCAGAGCTGCAGCTGAGTGCAGAGCCCTGGGGCCACTGCTGCCCGCTGGAGGCGGAAGGGGGAAGAGTGTGTTGTGTTGCATGTGTGCATGTGCATGTGTGTGTGAGTGTGTGTGTGTGTGTGAGAGAGAGAGAGAGAGAGAGAGAGAGAGAGAGGAGAGAGAACGCGCACGGGAGCCTGTGTGTCCAAAGCAGTGAAAGGTGCAGTGCTCTCACACGGTGTGCCATGAGCACCTTGCATAGAGGTTCCAGCCTCTGAGTGGGAAGGGGCTTTGCTGGTCAGTGTGCGTTTCAAAATGACTTTCAAAGTGTTCCAGTCCAAATGTGAAGCTCATGAAGCAACTCCACCAACAGACACCGAAGTCACGCAGGAACAGCGTGTGCCCAGATGCCACAAACACATGTCGCATGCACATTCAGGTCACACATGAATAAGTCAGACCAGCACAGCAGTTGTCATGCATTCACACCTAGAGCAGGCACGTGACACTGTGGGTACGTGAGTGTGAACATGTAATGCCATGCCTGTGTGGAGCACACACGTGCAAGGTATAGCTAAAGCTCTGTGCCCACACGGTCCTCACAGCATAGGACATGTGTTTGTCTTCAGGGCCCACAGGAGTTGTGCACCTGCAACACAAGCCTGTGGGGAATGGGACCTAATGCCTAAACGCCTGGGGCTTTAACGCGGTCCTAAAGAACGCGGTGGGGCGGGTGGGTGTCTAGTTCTGTATCTGCAGGAGCAGTTCAGGGCCCTGGAGATGCACTTTGACAACGGAACGCTGGCCGCGGAGGACAGCCCGTCCTTCGCCTCACTCTGGTCGCAGCCCAGCCCTCCGCTGCCTGCGGGGGCTCTGAGGCTGCAGGTGCTGCAGGCCCAGCTCAGCCAGGTCCGCGCCCGGCAGGAGCACCTGCTGCAGCAGGTGGACAACTTCACCCGGAGCCCAGGTTTGGCCCCTCCCCTCCGGATCGGGACTCCTCAGAGGAGGAGCTGCTAGTTCATGGGCCCTTCCCAAGGGGGTTTTGGGCCTGAATTTCCTTCCCTGGCAAGGTCTTCCCAAACCCTGGCTGATGGAACCCTGGGATTCGAGACATGGGTGAGAGCCATATGAGAGGGACATGAAGCCGCATGTCCCATGGGCTCAGGCAGGGCGGTGGGAGAGTGGGGCCAGGAATATAGGAGCCACAAACCTGTCCAAGCAGAGTGTGACCTCAGGAGCCAGCGCCTGGAGCAACCTGCCACAGGCCGAGTCTGAGTCACAAAGCCGTCAGCCTGATCCAGAGTGTGTCTGAGGTCGGGTAAGACACAGAAGCCGGGGTACCTCCCGGGACCCCATCCATCCATACTAGGAATACTGGCCCATGGCTGGCAGAAAGTCCTGGGGAGACCATGGAGGGGAAAGAACAGCTGGGCCTGCAGGTAGGGCCACAGGCAGGAGGAAGTGGAGCCAAAGGGGTCCCTTTCCCCTGGCCCTTCTCTCAGGCCGTCCTAGAGTGGGAGGGCGAATCCAGGCACATCCGGCTTCTAGGTGCGACCTGGCTGCCTCAGGGCTGGCACTGTTGCCTGGAGCCCGGGGCCTTGCCTGTGTCTGGGTGCTGGGACCTAGGAGGTGAGCCTCTGCCAGGGGCCGTGCCCACGGACCACGTGCCGGACCCAGGAGCCGGAGGGCAGGACCGGGAGAGGCTGCTGCCTCCCAGTGAGCAGAGATGAGAGCCCAATGGGGGGGACGCGAGGGGCGGGGACAGTGGCCGAGGAGCAGAGCCCA
This sequence comes from Cnephaeus nilssonii, assembly GCF_951640355.1. Taxonomy (NCBI): domain Eukaryota; kingdom Metazoa; phylum Chordata; class Mammalia; order Chiroptera; family Vespertilionidae; genus Cnephaeus; species Cnephaeus nilssonii. Next base: position 83,925,409 of record NC_137081.1, read on the forward strand.
GGCTCTGGTGCGCAGACACAGGCGGGTGCCTCTGCCCCTTGGGAGGTGAAGGGCTAGCTCTGATCATACGAGGCCCTTCCTTTAGCCCGAGGCACTTGCCCGGCTGGTTGGGCTTCATGGTCTTCTGATGACAAGGGTTGCTCTTCGGGGTCCCGCACTCTGGGACTCGCAGGGACCTCAGGCTCTCCTGTGTAGACCAACCAAACATCTGGCCCTTCGTAAGGACTCGTCCTGAAGAATGCCAGGCTCGGCTCCTGTGGCCCAGTGCCCGGCCGCAGTGCTGCCTGCCCAGAGGGCGCTCCGGCTCCTGTGGCCCAGTGCCCGGCCGCAGTGCTGCCTGCCCAGAGGGCCCTCCGGCTCCTGTGGCCCAGTGCCCAGCCGCAGTGCTGCCTGCCCAGAGGGCGCTCCGGCTCCTGTGGCCCAGTGCCCCGCCGCAGTGCTGCCTGCCCAGAGGGCGCTCTGGCCACACCACAGCTCTGGCTGCAACCCTCTCTCCTTCCCTCGCAGAGCTCCTCGGGACCAAAGGCGAACGCGGCGCTCCAGGTGGGTTCATTTCCACTCCGACCCCCTGCCCCCCCCGCAACCTTCTCCCCCAGCCCCGTGGCCGGTGCCTTTCTGGGCCTCCACACCTGACCCCAACTTACCTTCCCTGGGTCCCCACCGCCTCTCTACCAACCCCTGGTCCAATGGGAAACGGCTCCCTCCAAGCATCACTCCAAATCCAGCCTCGGCGAAGACAGCCCAGTGCACCCCTCAGCTGGCCTCACCCCAGGGCCCCGCTGCAGCAGGTCTCCCCCTTCCTCTCCCATCACCGCTCTTTCCAGGCCCTGTTACCTGACACCTAGCACTCAGCGCTCCTCTGGCTGTGGCCACCGTGACGACGGGAGGCAGCCTGCGGGGCATGCTGGCCTGCCTGGGTCCCAGGTCTACTACCTGCATGGCCTTGAGCCAGTTATTAGTTTTTCCGGACCCTCAGCTGCTCACCTGGTAGAAAATAATGGAGATAAATGTACGCCCTCGCCGGGCCTGGGCTTAGCTGCCTGTGCTTCCTCCCTCAGCACACACAGTCACACACACACACATAAACACACACACACATAAACACACACAGTCACACACACACAGTCACACACACACAGTTACACACACACAAACACACACACATATATGCACATACACACATACACTCACATACACACAGTCACACACACATACACACACAAGCACACACACAGTTACACACACACATACACACATAGTTACACACACAAGCGCACACAAACAAGCGCACACACAGTTACACACACACAAGCACACACAGTTACACACACAAGCACACACATACACCGTTACGCACACAAACACACACATACACACACCGTTACACACACATATACACACAAGCACATACACACAGTTACACACACAAGTACACACCCACAGTTACACACACACACAAGCGCACACACACAAGCACACACACACATACACACAGTTACACACACAAGCACACACATACAATTACACACACACAAGCACACACACATACACACAAGCACGCACACAAAAGCACACACATACACAGTTACACACAGTTACACAGAGTTACACACACACAAGCACACACATACACAGTTACACACAGTTACGCACACAGTTACATACACAAACACACAGTTACACATACACAGTTACACACATGCACACGCAGTTATACACACACAAGCACACACAAACACACACAAGCACACACATACACACAAGCACACACATACACACACAGTCCAGTAGCTGAGTGGTAGAAATTTCATCTTGAAAACAAATGTACACAACATTGTCAGGCAGAACTCTTTGGCCTCATAATTTTTCAAGTGTGGCCCCGATCCCACCGCTGATGGGAGGGGGGGGGGGCGGGGGGGCGGGGTGTGCGGGAACGGGGGAGTGCTGACTAAGCCTTGCAAGTGGCAGCAGCCTGGCTAGGACGACGGGACCTCTCGGGAGCTGGGTGGCCTTGAACGTGTCGCTTCCCGCTCTGAGCTCTGCATCCTTCCCTAGAAGGTGGGGATAGGATGGGACCTCGGGACTGCTGTCAGGTAAAAGGATGAATGGATCAGTGCTCAGCCCAGTGCCCAGCTTGGAGTAAGCACTCGCTGGTGCTGTTACATTTGCTTCATTGTTGCTGCTGTTGAGAGGGTTCAATGAGCTCATGCTCAGACGCCCCCGCCGGAGGAATGGGGCCCCTCTGCTCTAAGGACAGGCTGTTCCAAACTCCAGGCACTTCGCTGACAGAATCGATGCTTAAACTTCTTCAACCAGTGGTTTGGTCGGACCTTTAAAATCTGCTCCCTCACCCGCCCCAGGCATGGAGCCCACCTTCCCCACACCAGGGTGTGGACAGGCTCCCGCTGGCCCTCTGTCTCTCTGTGAATATATATATATGTTTATGATCTCCACTGCTATGTCTCAGTGTCTCTCAATCTCTGACACTTCTATCTCTGTCTTTCTCTCTCCCTTCCCACTCTCTCTTTGGAGCCAGAAACCAGAGGCAGGAAACAGCAATTGCAGCAGCACGAGCTGCAGAAGGTCTGGGCCCCTCTCACGCCCACCTGCCTTCCCAGGTCCTCCACCCCCTTGGCTCCCCCCACCCCCGGGAGGCTGTGGCCTCTCCCCTCCCCCATGGCCTGCCTTGCCTGGGCAGGTCTCCCCAAAGATGCATCCTGCTAGAAAGCCCCATGGAGACCAGTAGGCGGACAGAGAGGATTGGGGGACGAGGGGGGGAAGGGGATGCAGTGCTTGGCCCAGGCTTCCAAAGACACAGCTGGGAAGGTGGGGGAGGGGCAACTGCACCTAAGTCAGGCTCTGGGGAAGGTAGTGGTCCCGGGTGCAAAGAGCACGGAGGGGCTCACCTCCCCAGGCCAGGCTCCCGAGCCGCCTCTCGGCTGAGACGAGGGTGAGGGAAGGCGTCAGGGGAGCAGGGGCCCAGGCAGAAGGAAGCCGAGCGCAAGGCCCTGCGGTGGGAAGGGAGTTGGGTGAGTCAGGAACGCTAGTGCCTGCAGGGCAAGAGCAGAAACATGGGTGGGAGGGGGGAGCGGCGGGGACTAGGCAGACTCGGGGTGGGGTGGGCCCCTGGTTAAGTGAAGGCACATTTTGTCTGTGCTTTGCTGATTCTCACACTAACCCCGAGTGGCTGTCGCTGTCATCCCCATTTCACAGAAGAGGGAAGTGAGGCTCAGAGGTATTATAAGAATTCTAGACATGATTTAAAGTACACAGAAGGATGCGTGTAGGTTATATGCAAACACTTCGCCACTTTATATAAGGGACTTGAGCATCCATGGGTTTTAGTACCCACGGGGGCCCTGGCACCAGTCCCCCTTGGATGCCAAGGGGCAACTGTAGGAGCTTCCCCACCGTGGTGCCCTGGCATGGGCGCAAGCGTTGCCATTAGGAGATCCCAGATCTTCTGGCCTCCTTCCAAATGTGCCACCTCAGGCAACGCCCATGCCTCTCAGAAAGTCATTCTTCCCTGTGGGGATGTGGGGCTGTGCTGTGGCCTGAATGTCTGTGCCCCCCCTCCTGCCCCCAAAGGCATATATTGAAAGTCTAATGCCCAAGGTGATGGTATTAGGAGGCGGGGCCTGTGGAAGGGGACTAGGTCACAAGAAGGAGCCCGGATGAGTGGGACTAGTGCTCTTACAAAGACCCAGAGCACCGTAGTTCCTCCCACCACGTGGGGACACAGCCAAGGTCAGCTGCCTGCAGCCTGCAGGGGCCTCACCGTGCCTGGCCGTGCTGGCACCCAGGCCTTGCCCTTCAGAGTCCAGAACCTTGAGAAATGGATCTGTTGTTTCTGAGCCGCCGGTCCGGGTGTTTGGTTACAGCAGCCAGAACGGACTGAGGCAGGACAGGAGCCCTGTCCGTCCTGCCCGCGAGCCGTGGAGAGACTGGAGCCGCATAGCAGGCGGCCCTTGGAGAGGGAGAGCTGCATGCGCGTGCAGCAGTGACGGTGCCACGTAACCCGACCTGCCGCGCGTTCCGTGTGGCCGCCCTGTGACCACCTCGGGGCAGCCCTGTGGAGCTGGTATATCAACACCAATTTACTGACCAGGAAGGTGAGGCTCGAGGTGACTGGCATGAGGTCCCCCTGCTGCTGCGGGCCCAGGTGTCCGGCTCAGAGCCCGAGGGATGCCGCTGCGCCTTGCCCGCTGGGCCATGGGCTCCTTGAGGGAAGGAGCGCTGTGTTGTTTGCTTCCTTCCGCACCGTTTGGCTGGTGCTGGGCGCTCAGTGAGTGTGCTGAATGATCAATCGCATTGAGTGGCATTGGACACCCACCTTGTTGGTTGGCTCATTGGTGTCTCTGCTCCTTTTCCTCAGATCTTCCGGGTCCCAAGGGCCTGGCATTCACGGCTGAGAAGGGGCCAGGGCGGCCAGGGATACCCTGGAGCCACTGATACCCGCCCCTTGTCTCCTGGCCCGCAGTCCTCTTTCTCCTCCTTGTCCCGGTGACATGCCCAATGCCTTTTCCTTTCCAGGCCCCCCAGGACTCCCAGGCCTGCCAGGAATCAAGGGAGAGGCCGGTAAGTGGGGGCCCGTGTGTGTGCCGGCACCCACAGCCGGCTCTCAGACCAACACTCGGCAGGCCCTGTGTGCCGGAGGCCAGCTTCGTGGGACACCCTGGGTGGACTGGGCATGCTGAGAAGCGCCCTGTGTGGTGGGGCGACGGGGGGGCGGGCTCTGATGAGGCTGGAGGGGGTGGATGCTCCAACCTCCTCCTCAGGGCTCAGGCGTCCAAGCCTCTGAGCATCACTGGGGAGTCAAGCTCAGTGGCATAGCAGGGACTCCAGGGTCAGACACATCTGCCTGCAACATGCACTAGCTCTGTGATGCTGTTAACATTCTCTTACCTTTCTGAACCGCAGTTTCTTTGTCTGTAAAATGGGGATACATGTGCTTCTGAGGGTCACTGGGGGTTTAGCAGTAATGATGAAAAGCCCGCGATTGTTTCTCTCTTTTAGGCTGTAACCTAAACCTGCCCAGCACCTCACAAATGGCCATGGCATGGCTGGGGCAGAGAATGTGGGGAGCTCGGCTGCACCCCCCCCCCCCCGAGGGAAGGGGGCAGAACCCATGACCCTTACAGCCCAGACCACTCTCCCTGGAGGGGCTGAGGCTGCTGAGTGTAAAGAGGATACGACGTTATTAGGGAAGGAGCTGAGAGGGAGGGTTGCCAGCAAGGGCAAGTACACAAACCAACAGTCACGAGGCCTCTGGGCCACTGCGGCAGGAAGAAACACCAGCAGTTTTGGGAGGGAAATTTGTTAGCAAATAAAATCTTTTGGGGGGAACTAACTTGGGAGAGGAATTTAATAGGATCCCAAAGAGTATCCCGTTCTACGTCTGCAGCAGGGGTTTTCCAGGGAGGTTTTCGGGGGTGGGGGTGGGGTGGGCAAACAATGGGAGGAATTGATGGTGCAGTGAGGAACCTATGCAGGCGGCTGCACACCTCGTGCTCACACAGGCACGCACATGTGCCTCTGTGTGCGCATGCGAAGAGGAGACACAGAGACAGAGAGGGAAAGAGACCGCCTGCGGGGCACCTTGCCCAGGCAGGGCCCAGAATGCCTGCTGATTGAAGACCCCAGACCGCAGAGCGACTGACGCGTCCTCCTTTCTCCCAGGCCTCCAAGGACCGCAGGGTGCTCCAGGGAAGCCGGGAGCCACTGGTAACTTGCGCTTTCTCTTCTTGGAATCAGTGGTGCACGGGCCCAGGCACGTCCGCTGTCCCCTTCCCCTCGGCTCCTCCCAGCCCCAGAGCATTGGCGCCCTCCTGCTGTCCTCTTCTCCTGAGTCTTACTGGGCCTCCGTGAGATTACCCACGAGATGAGCTACACGCCCCAGACTTCCTCTGGGGACGCCCTTCTCTTCTGCCCAGAATGCCTCCTGCCCACCGCCCAGGAGCCCATGCCCAGGAGGATGCTGGGAGCCCACCTCACAGGCCGTTCCCTCTGCAGGCGCCCCAGGACAGAAGGGCAGCAAAGGCGATGGGGGTCTCATTGGCCCAAAAGGGGACACTGGTGCTAGGGGAGACAAAGGAGACCCTGGCCTCCCAGGTAAGGGCCTCGCTGGGTGTGGGTGCCGCTGGGAGGCCTGGGGGGCTGGGCCCCACTCTATGCAACCATGTCTGTTCAGCGCCTACTGAGGGCGGGGCTACGCTCTGCCTACCAGCATCCTGGGGTGGGAGATGTGGTAGCTGCCATCCAGGTGAGCCAAGGGCAGGAATGTGAAATAAGAGCAATGCGAAGGGGCAACATGTCGCACCGGGTGGCACCTGGGGACAGGGCAGCTAGGAAGTCACAGGAAAAGAAAGTGAGGCACCAAAATCGGTCCTGAAGTGGGCGTAGGGAAGGCGGGGGCCTGGGGGCAGTGGGCCAGGGCTGACGCCTTGCCCACTGACGGCAGATGCTCTCTCTGGAGCAGTGCCTCTCAGGCCATGGGGAAGAACTATCCTGGGTGCTTGTTCAAAATGCAGGCCGGGCCCAGCCGCCTGCCGTAGGGACCCTGGAGGTCGAGGGGCCAGGGCTGGGAGCACTGCCCTGGGGCTCTGGCCGTGACTAAGCCCCTTCGTGCTCCTTGTCACGTGGCCTCTTTTGTGGCCCCTCAGGTGGCTCTGGAGTGCAGCAGGGGAACAAGGGCTGCAGGGCTCGTGGCCTGGCTGCCATCTCGGCTCTGCGCCTGTCCATCTGTGTGACGAGGCACGTGGCTTCGCCTGCTGAGATATGAGCTCTTCATTTCAGAAAAAAGACAGTGATTCCATTAAAATAGTAATAATTAAATTACATACACCTTTCAGGATAGTTATAAGGGTTAAAGGTCATGTTTTCAAACTGCCACATGGTTGACACTAAAAAAGTGACAATCGTTACTAATAGTAGTGTTAGTGATGCTGTAAGATGGGAAGGGAAGACTCTGTTCCAAGATCGGACAGATCTAGTTCCAATGTGGCTCACTAGCTGTGTGACCTTGGACAAACGACCTAACCTCTCTGAGCCTCAGTTTACCCACCTAACCAAAGAGGAGAACAGCAGTAGCCTTTAATGAGGATTAATTACAACAGGAATATAAGACATAGAAGAAGTGTGATCCTGTCGCCGCAAACTGAAGTTACATGATAAGAACTAGGTACACTTGCCGTGGGGAGAGAGCCCTTGGCAGGGCCACCAGCCACCCTCAGATCTTAGGAAGGCACTTGTGGAAGAGAAAATGGACTCGCTCTAGTGGTGCCCAGCAGAACAGGGACCGATGGGCCAAGGTTTCAGGAGAAGCACTTGTGCCGGAGGGAGGGAGGAAGAGCCAGGTAAGGCTTGGGGCTGCCCCCTGGTGAACTGAACAGACGAAGGTTAGGGAAGAGCTGCTGCTGGGACGGGAAGACGAGGTGCTGAGTTCTCCCAGGTGGCACTGCAGGGGGTCCTTGCACCAGGCGGATGGTGGACAGTTGGCCTCTAAGGTTGGTGCCCCAGGTGGCACTGTGAGCTCTCTTTGCAATAGGAAAGGGAGGCCCAAACTTTTCTCAAGGTGGCGCTGCCGGACCCAGAGAGGGGGCAGCAGCCAGGCCTGTCCCAAGGAGTCTGAGCATCCTGTTTCCCATCCCACTCACCACTGCCCCGTAGGAGGCATCGTGTCCACACCCCGGCACCGCCTGGGAACACTGTGGTTAGCGAGGGAAACGCGGCAGTTTCAGTTCTTCCGAAATCGGACTCTGGCCTGCCCCTCCTCTGCCCCTGATCTCCCAGGACTGCAAGCCTTCCCACCCACAGGGCTAGCCCCCCACGTTCGACCTGCCCTGGTGGTACTGAGCCTTGTCCCAGCAGACAGTGGGGAAGCCCCAGGGGACACGCTCCGTCGTTAGCTGTGATTGGGAAGGTCTCGGTCAGACCCAGCTGTGATCGCTCAGTTGGCGCCTGGTCTTTCCCCCGATGCTGCTCTGCTTCTAGGGTTGCCCCCTCTGATGGAGGCACGGAAGTCATCCACCGCAGGCCCAGGCCCAGGCCACGCCCAGAAACCCCATGCAGCCCTCAGCGGTCACAGCATGGTGGTCCTGGCTGGCCCAGAGCGGTGGGGCCCCAACCAGTTCCTCCAGGGAAATCATTTCTAGTCTCTTCTAACTAGGGCCCTTTGGCCCTTGTGCCCAAGTGAACACTCCGAATGACCAAGAGCTGCCTTCTCGCTGTCTGCATCAAGGCTGCTGTAAAGCTGTCAACTCTAACCAAGCTCTTCACGTTTGTTTTGTCTTCCACCGAGAAATAATCATTCTTTAAGTACCCAGAGCATCTCCAAGAACCTGATTTTCCGGCCTTGTCCCTAACATCACTCAAAGCTTAGATCGAGATAGGTTTGTACAAGCTGCGTCTCTCCTCTTCACTAGGGAGAAAGCCTCTGGCCTCCTGGGCCCTCTCCAGCTCTGATATCATACAGGAATGGTATGGGTATGGAGGCTTTCAACCGATTCTATCCCCACAGGCCAGCCCAGGGCCCGAGGGAGTTGCTCGGCTGGGTCTTTGCTGATGGTGGGATTCAGCAGCTTCCTGAACACCAGCCAGCCCGTGGGTTCCTGATGAGCTGGCCCATGTGGTGCACTGGCAAGGGCCATGCAGCCCGCTCCCAAACCCGACTGGCCACGTGGGGAGGGGTTGATGGATCCTGCCCTGTGAGGAGCTGCCCTCAATTGATATGCACCAAGCACTGGCAGGAAAGAGGAGGGAGCACAGGAGGATCGAGGAGTGGACCGGCTGGGGCAAGCCTTGAATGCTGATGACAAGTGGAAAATTTGAAACCTTGGGCACAAGGAAAGCTGATGGCAGGAGCACGGGCAGGAAAATGAGCTGCTGCAATGTTTTTCTCTCCATCGATGCTTCACAGTTTTGATGCTCAGCACTTGGGGCCTGCCTTCTGGAATATTCAGATTTCAGTTTGGGAGGCTTGAAAAAATAATTCCGCACGTGAGCCGGGCAGCATGAGTTGAGCCTGGGCTGTGGTCCCTCCTGAGGGGATCTGAGCACTGATCTGGGCCCATAGAGCCAGACCTTCCACTGTCCAGCAGCCAGGCCAGGTCGTCTCGTCCGTTTCTGATGAGTTTATGGCTGTCTCTGGGGCAGCCGTCGTGTCTTTGAGGGGGGCGAGACGTGTCAGTGGGACCTGGTGCCCAGGCTCGCCCTCCTCCCAGGCCTGACTCTGACTCCTTGGTTTTTCAGGAAGCAAGGGGAGCATGGGCGTGAAAGGAGACATGGGGGTCATGGGGCCCCCCGGAGCCCAGGGCAGTAAAGGGGATGCTGGGAAGCCAGGCCCTCCAGGTAAGAGGCTGCATGGTCAGGTCCACTGGCTTCTACATATTACGTTTATTTTCCCTGGAAGGCTGAGCGACAGGAAAAACTCTCTAAAAGTCCTTCTTAATTGTAGGTGTGGCTGGAATTCCTGGAATCAAAGGAGATCAAGGTAAGAACTGTAGGAATGTGGGCACCACGCCAGCTCCCACTGTCCCTGGGCCAAGTCAAGTGCAGGGCCTGCCTCCAGTACCGTATTCCATTGTGGTATTCATGCAGAGCATCTGCTTCTAAAGCCTGCCCCTCCCCAGAGGAGCAGTGCAGCCGCATCGCTGATGCTCCTCTTTAGGGCTCACCCTCTGCCACCTGGGCGGGGCTGGACCTTCGCAGCCCGGCTTCCTAGTAAGTCCCCAAGCTGAGACTGTAATTCCCCCCCTGCGAGGGCTGCCTCTTGGCTTCCAGGGAACACATTAGGTGTTAGGACATCCACGTGTCACTGCTGGGAACAGAGGTGTGTGGAGGGGACGGCAGCCAGGCCCTCTGCCGGCCGCCCAGCCATGCAGTCATGACTTAACTTTCAGGACCTCCTGGAGCAGAGGGTCCTCGAGGCCCTCAGGGTGCGGCAGGATCCCCAGGTGCCAAGGGTGAGCCTGGCAGTGCTGGCCCCACTGGGCTAACAGGTGAGGTCTCTTCCGGTGGTGGGCGTGGGGAGTGATGTCTGAAGGTCCATCTACCCAGCTCATATGCTCACTGTGACGTCTGTTGTCCAGGACCACCAGGGAGACCAGGGAGTCCAGGACCTAACGGCATGAAAGGAAGCAAGGGAGACACAGGTGACAGAGGGTGTGGGTCGGCGGGCAGGCGGCGATGGATGGGACAGAGGACTGGCTCCCTGCGGGCTCACCAGAAGGAGGCAGAGCGCCTCCTGTATGCTGCCCTGTGAAGGTCCTAGGGCTGTTCTTCCTCTGCCCAGGGTTCCTTAAAGGCCTTGAATGCCACGACCAAACCTCTAATGTCCCAGAGGAGAGCAGGGCACCTTGGCCATGCTGTCCCCCTGTTCTGCCTTCCAACTGTGGACATGGTTTCCACTCTCTCCTGCTGACCTGAGCAGGGCCCCAAGGTTCAGGGATTCGAGCATGGGGTGTCAAGAAATCCCTTCTTGCATATCCTCCCAGGGTTCTCAGGCTGGGAAGGGCAGCCCACAGCAACTGAACTCACAGAGGCTACTTTCTAAGCCATGTAGCCACTTAGCTACGTTATAGACTGTCATGTCAATTTAGTCTGTGTTATAAACCATCGTGCCAACTTGGTCTAGCTTACAAACCATCACACCGATGCGGTCTAGTTTGTACACCACTATGCCAGTTTGATCTAGTCACTACCCAAGTCTGGACACCTGCAATGGTCTAAAAAGTTGGGGCCACCGTGGTGGGTGCTGGGTCCCCATGGAACACAAGACCTGGCTCCTGCCCTCAGACATACGGGTTAGTATAGACTTGCTGTACTGCGTCAGGCACACTTTGATGTGGACATTTTCATGGAAAATAGTCACATGCCATTTAGAAAGCTGGGTGCAGGCCAGGAGGTGCGGTAGCATGTGGGGCTGTGAGAAAGGGCTGCGTGTCTCCCAAGGACGTCCGTGGGCAGCCTGCTGCAGTCCCCTCCTCTGCCAGGTCCTGCTGGTGTTAGCAAACCTAGATGTCCTCACCCCAGGGCCATGCTATGGACCCGCACAAGAGGCAGGACCTCTCAGTTTTCATTGAGCAAGTGGTTGACTAATTAATTCCTTAAACAAATGTGACTTAACCCTGCTAAATGCTTCAGGTTAGCAGCGGCTGGGGTCTGGTGGGGGTGGCGAATGGCAGTCCAGTGCAGGGGCGATGTAAGAGCATGAGCTGAGTCTTGGAGGATGAGTGGCACTCAGACATGTTCAGGAGGGGAAGGCAAGCCTAGAGGGAGGACACAGAGCCGGTGATTCATGGCGGAGGGAGGGCTCTGTAGGGTGTATCCCTGGCACCTGGTTGGTGTCTTGGGTTGGGATGTGGAGCTCTGGTCCAAGGGATAGGTGAGGCCAGCTCCTAGTCAGCTTTGGACTTTGGGCTTTTGTCATCTGGGGTTCTCCTGAAGGTTGTCGGGAGCCATGGCGCAGGCAGCTCCTACACCCACCCTTCTTCCAACCCACCCAGCCTTGGAGCTGCTTTCTTTCTCACAGACTGTGTGTTAGTACAGGAGGGGCTCTGCTACCTGAGGCCACCTGAGGCCACCAGCAAGGTCTCACCTTCCAGAAAGACTCCATCTGGGTGCAGCTCCCCTTTCTGATCCTATACCTCCCTTTTTCCTGAAGATCTCAGGGTGACTGACTTTGGCACCTGAAGCTGTCTTGCCTCTAAGTTTTCTGCTTGGCTTCATGGAGACGATGGCTTTCCTCCCTCAGTTATAAACAGAGAGCATCCCTTCACCTCCCCTGCTCCCCGCCTTACTAGACTAAGCAAGAATATTTGTGCTAAAACATGATTTTACCCAAAGGGGTGCTGTGCCCACTGTCTGAGAGCAGGAACCCTGCCCTGCACCCTGCATCCTGGAGTGTTTGCGTAAAAACAGCTCCTGACCATGAGTACTCTCAGGACAGCCCAATGGGCTACGCACTCTCGTGAGGGCTGTTTCACAGTAAGAGAGGCAGCCTGGCTGGCCCAAAGCTGGGGCTTTAGCCATTACACTTTATCATACCATCTCCCTCCCCAGGCAGCCAAAGGTGTCCCATCAGCACACTCTGATGAATGACACTTACCCTCCAACCCAGTCCAAAAGGATGAGAGCAGAAGTTGCAGCAGCCTCTTCCACTCTTAGAAGGAAACCTGAAGCTCTCAGGCCAGGTTTTGGCTCTTTCTCATTCACCCACAACCCCATCCCCGTTTTAGCCCAGTCTGGGACCATTTTCACTTCATCATCGAGTCCTTGTCTATTCATCAGGCACCCTTCCAGGGATCTCCACCCATCAGACTTAGTGGTAAATACCAACCAGGCAAGTTCCAGCTGCCCAAGTAAACATGGTGAATGACAGTTTCATTTTGAGGCATGTGATAATTACAACTTAACCCTTTGCACTCGCTTTTTTCTCTATTCCTTTATTCTACTAGGGATTTAATTTTTTAAATACCCCAGATTTTACAAAGCGCGGCAGTAGAATAAAAAACTGGAGTTTCTTTTCATACAAACTTATTTATTTGGATTTTTTTATATTTCAAATTATTGATACATTCAAAGAGTAATTTTAATCTCGACATCCGAGTGCAAAAGGTTAAGTAAACTTGCATAAATTTCCCACACAAATCCCAATGATTGCCTTGAACAAGTAGCTGATGGTCCACATGGACATCTCACAAGGGAATTCCACAGATAGGACCATATCTGGCCCATCAGAGCCAGGTCTAGATATCATCCTAAAGGAAAAGGTTAACGGTCTTTGGGAGAGGTTAGCTTTCTGAAGCAGGAGAAGGAAGGATGGGTGGAGAGTGGTGGCCAGATCTCATCATGGAAGATAATGCAGACTTTTCAATGTCAGGACATCGGTATTCCCCAAACAAGAGGTCCTGTGGGGTTTGTCCAGTTTTGATTCTATCAAGCCCATTTTTCAAACTGATGTATTTTTCCCATTTTGTAAATAAAATCATTAATCTCTCAAGAGGATATCTGGCTGCATTGGATGAAAACAGAAATTACAGTGCCTTGGGCTTGACCTGGGCAATAGCTAGCTTTCAATATCATGCGTTAATAATAAAAACAAGAGGTCTGTTCATTATCAACAATGCCCCTGGGCCAGACCCTGTGTTCAGGACTTGGATTCCCATGGTGTTATTTCATTTACCCCCACACCTGAGTTTCACCATCCTTCTACCTTACAGCCAAGGAAGCAAAGGCTGCCAGTGGGCAAACGCTCTCCCCCAGGAGCTGAATCCGGGACTCATTCTCAAAGTCTGATTCCAAGTCGGTTCTTTTCCAGACTTTGTTGTGTAGAATAAACCAGAGAATAGGACTCAAAATGAATAGAATTGCCCATACCTCCCACCCCACAGTAGGAGGGTAAATCCTGGCTTAGTCACCACATCTCCCTGCTGTCACAAACAGTCACTAACCACACGCCAACCCATTCTGGTGAAATGTTTCCTCTCGCTCACACCTCTGGAGAAAGAGGAGCCATCTGAGATGAAGGATGGTGGCGAGGACCCCTTTCCTCTGTGGGAAGGTAAACTGCATAGCTTAGCAAGTAGGCATTACCACCCAGCAGAGCTTCTCCAGTGGAAGTTTCCGTTACCATTCACAAAGCAGGGGTCTGTCCAACCCCCAGAACTTAGTTTTTCTAACTTTTGTCTTTCAAACAATTGCAAAATCATTTAACTAATTTTTTTTTCCAAAAACAAACAGACAAACAACCACCCCTAAATGAATTTTAGCTCAACGTTCCATAAAGTTTGTTCGAAATGAGGAGGACTCGCTTCAACTCGTCATAATGGCATTTCTCTTTCTATTTCCATCTCATGGGCTAATGTTAGAAGCAGCCAAACCTTTAAGCTCCAAAACACGAATCTGATCAGAAGTTTTGCATCTCAACAGCCTTCAAGTCCAAAATATAACAAGAACATGAATTTTCTGTTCTTTCATTTTCCTCTTGAGGCAAACCCAAAGTGCAAAATAACTTGAAGTCTATTTTCTCATCTGTATTTTACAATGTTTTATTTTAAAGATAAGCAACAAAAAATAATTCATAATAGCAATCAAACCCTATATTGTGAATTTACTTTCTCCGCATTCTAAGTACTGAGTTAGCCCAAGAATTTATTAAATTCTACCATCATATTACTAGATTGTCACTTACAAATCTTTTCCTTGTTTTTCTCTAAGTTTCTTAGAAACATTTGCAGGAGTCTATGTGCCTCCCAGTTTTGGGCCAGCTACCCACTCGCTTACTTCTTGACACACAGCTCCATTTGTTGATTATGAAATTAACCCTAAATTTGCCAGGCTGTACTTAGTCTGTATATCAGGATGGGGTTGAAGAAAGTTTCCTAATGTACCGGAAATTTCTATATTCGATCAGAGTCAGGAGACCTGCACTTCAACTTGGACTTGCCACTGACTAGCGAGGTGACAGTGGGTGGGTACCTGCCTTCCCTGGTCTCAGTTTCCCCCTCTGTGAGGTGTGAGGAGCATTCTAGAATAATATCTGGGTCTGGCCAGCCCAGCAGCACTCTGGGATTGAAATAGCCAATTTTCCCCTGGAGCAGGAACAGTCTCAGACTTTAGGCAGGACACCAGCTGAACAGTAAACAGTAGGAAGGCATTTGCTTTCTACCTAAACAATGCTGGGGGGAGAAATATCCCCCTGAGTAAATACATATGTTGGGCCCTCTCAGCTTATATGGTTGTGAGTCCAGGAACCAGTCTGTTGTGGTCAAGAAGAAAACCCAGCATCATCTGCTTTCCAGTGTCATTTATAGACATCTAGATCCTGTTTTCAACCTTTTCTCCCTGATGCAACCGGGTGCGGCCTTGATTTATTGTGAAGCAATTTCTAGTCCTTCGTTGGGACAGCCAATGCCAGCCACTCTGGAGCGTCCTCTAGAGTCCAGAGGCCGAGAGAGAAACCACACAAACCCAGCTCTGTTCCTCCGCCCAAAGAGGGGAGTTTTGAAGACAAAACCACCACCCATTACACACATACTAGCAGCATTCAAGGCCAGAGGTTCTGGGAGCGTTCAGGCCTGGGAGGGGCAGGGACTCCTCACACACAGGAAGGCAGCTCTCAGGAGACTGACGGTGAGCTGGGCCCAAAGATCCAATGAGGTGTGTTTGGGGAGGTGCCACTCCAAAGGCGGTCCCTGGACCAGCAGCAACACTCACCTGGAACCTGTCAGAAATGCAGTCTCAGGTCCCACCCAGGCCCATCCACGGAATCAGCCACTCCGGGTGGGGCCCAGCACGTTGCTTTTTAACAACCCCTGGGCAGGCGATGCCGAGTCACCCTGCGGTCTGACTACGTTCAGGAGAAAGGAATGGCCCAGGCCAGCTGCGAGTGTCCTTGGATCCAGGTGGACAGTGAGCCAGCTGGCCACTGCAGGGCCCCGTGGGAGACCGGCCCTGCGACCCAACCCCAACTTCGCCTTAGAGAAATCCCTCCATCTTTGAGTGAGGGCTTCCTTCTCCATAAAAGGGAAGTGGCCTGCTTTGCGAGAGATGGAACAAGGCCGTGCAGGTGAAGCCCCTGGCAGGGTGCCTGGCCAGTGCAGCAGAGGCTGAGTCCCGGGAGGCGAAGGGTTGGGAGAAAGGGTGTGAGAAAGGAGGGAGGGTCAGGCCAAAGGGACCATGGACCTTGTGAATAAGGGCCTCCCTGTGGCTCCTTCTGCACGGGGTGTCTGTCGGTCAGTGCAGCGGAGGCAGCTGGAGAGGGGCACTTCTTTGAGGGATGAGGGGGCAACAAAAGGCGGTCACAGTGCTGGCGTCCCCAAGCCTTGCTTATAGGGACAGGGTCTTAAGGTGGCGATGTCTGCAATGGGATGTGCCCTAGGATGCAGACAGAGAGGGCCAAGGGTCTACAAATGGACCATTATTTCACTTAGTCACAAGCAAAGACTTGTATCCAACTGTGTCTTCACCTCCCTAATCTTGACACGTGATTCAGATGCAGGTGAGCAGAGAGGAAACGTCTGCCCCCCCTCTGCCGTGACCTCGGGTCAACAGCAAACGGGGGCTGGCTGGACAGCAGGCCCAGCGGAGGGACGGGAGGCTCAGGGAGGAACACCCGCTCAACGTTATAGGTGGACACAGCCCAGGGTGCCTGACTTGGCCACTTTGCTGCCTTGGGAGGAAGTGTGGCATCACTGGGCAAGGCCAGAGAAGGCTTCATAGTCAGTAACATATGACATTTTAGCAGGTTTTACAGGATTGATAGGAATTCTCCGGGCACCAAAGGGGTGAGGCATTCTAGACAGAAGGACCAGAGCACGAGTAAGTGGCCTGGGTGAGCTGGAGCCTGCCTGCCAGCGTCAGCCCTCTAAGGTTCCCCATCTCCCCCCAACTCCTAGAAGCAGCTCTGAGCCTCAGTCCTGTCTCCATGCCAGTGAGGGGCTGGAGCAGCTGTCCTCTCGAGACCTTCCAGTGCATCCTGCTTCTCTTAGTGCCAAGGCGTGTAGAGGCAGCTCGTGGCTTCTTGGCTCTCTGACCCTCCTCCCTAGGCAGCGCCTGGCCTCAGGCAAAGCATCTGAAAGGCTTCCGGGAGCCAGGTTATTCCAAGGTGACCCAACAGACCTGCCAGGCCTCCAACTTGCCCTCCATTGACCAGCACACAGTAGGTGCTCAAGAGTCAGGCTCTGGGAGGTAGGAACTTCCCCATGTAGGAATTTTTCCCAGGCAGTTGGCAATGAGGAAAAATGTGGTTCCTGTTGAACATCAAAGGGCGGCCTTTGGTTGAGGCTGGGCTTGCATCACGGTCAAGGGCATGGCGATGAGCACAGCGCTGACTGCATTCCTATGTTATCCTCTAGTAACTGTTACTTCACATCAATATACCTCCGTAAAGCTTCATTTTCCCAAGTTTGTGTAACTGATTTGGAGAGTCCTGTTTCTTTGAAATGACACTAATATTGGCCCTTATAATCAAGAGGCCATGATGTGGCTAAACCAATAAATTATTATCCCACAGTGACCCAACCTGGTGCTGGGAACAGTGGACCTTCCATGGAAGTTAGTGAATGAGCGGATGAATGGGAGGAAGGGAGGAGGACTTTTCCCATTAGAACTACAATAGTATCACCATCAGTATTGCAGTGATTATTTTTCCATTTTCTGGACATGAGACCCTTTAGCTGCACAAACCTTTAGCCACACTGGGGGTCCCAATGAAGTAACCCAGCCAAACTATTGAACGTCTGCGTGGGTGAGGGCCTGCAGATCTCCTCACTCTGAGTACCCTCCACAGTCTTTTGGAAAAAGCGATAATTTTATTTGCAAAATATCTCTCAATTCTTTTCCAATAAACTCAACAGGAAGGAATAGACCTAGATTTAGACACCAAGTCAGGCTACCACTGGCAAGGAAGGCCAGCCAGTAAGTCCAGGGCCTGTCTGTCTAACTCAGACGTCTACCCAGAACATTTCTATCTCACCCCAACGCACGGTCCCATTTATGTGGGCCCACTCCTTGTGCTCTGCGGAACAGGCTTGGAACCATCGTGAAGAACCAACGTGTCTTTCCATCTGCATTAATCAGACAAAGGTAGAGGTTGTCTAAGATTAAAAGTGTCTAATATCCAAGTTTTATTATCTTCTCCCCTTCTTTGTATTTTGATCCTAGGACTTCAAGGACAGAAAGGAACAAAAGGAGAATCAGGAATTCCAGGTAAAGGGCCGACTCTATTTTAATTTCCTCGCAATGATGACTGGAAAGGGCGAGGCTGGCTTGCTGACTTTGAGCGCACCGCTGTGACCTTCCCCCAGGGTGACCGGCCCGAGACCATTTGAGGCGAAGACTGCAGGGCTCTGTTACACACACAAGCCTCAGATGTTCTCCCTGGGAAACCTGGGCAGTGACGGGAACTCAGTGAAGTGAGGGGAGAGGGAGAAGGTGGGGGAGGGTGGTGAAGGGTGAAAAGTGCCGGGAGAGCAGGTGGTCAGGTGGTGGCTTAGGCTGTGCAGCCATCATGGCGCCTCCAGCGCCCGCCCCCCCCCCCCCCCATTCTTTTCACTGGACTTCCACCCTCCTCGCTCACAAGCCCTTGCTGGGAGTTGGTTGTTGTGCTCGGCACTCGCTCAGCATCTCTGTCTTCTCAGTGCCCGACCCCAGGGAGCGCCACAGCAGGGCTTCTCAGACACAGCGCTTGAGCAGTCTTCCTTCCTCCAAGACTGGACACTCTATTCCTGTTTTAACTTACTGAGGAGAAAACGAGGCCTAGCAGCATTCCAGCAACTTCTCCCAGAATGGCTAGAACTTCCACACAATGATGTAGTCCACTGAGGGCCAACCACTCTGGACTCCCGTCAGCAATTTCTCAACCAGCATTTACATGGGAGTCGGGAGACTCGAGCGGCACCCCGCCCCCCAGTTGGACCAAAGACACCAGCTGAATTTCCAAACAGTTCAGAGGGAAACCGGCTGGTTAAGGTCCACTCGCTCATGAGGCACCAAGGCTCTGGGGCCCCGTGTAAAGCAGGGCAGAGCATCTGACAGGGGGTCCTTCTCCTCCAGGCCCCGCAGGCGTGAAGGGAGAAAGGGGAAGCCCAGGCCTGGCGGGCCCCAAGGGTGCAACTGGACCAGGTGGCCAGAAGGGGGACCCGGGAATGAAAGGTAAGGCCCTGTTTCTCCTTTGTGGTTTCCAAGGAGAGGCCCTGATGTAGGGGCGTGGGGTTTTCAGAAGCAGAAGGCCAAGGTCTGTGGGTTCAGTGGGTGAGTTCTGAGCTGGGGTTGATCTCAGTCCTGAGCCCGCAGGCGCGCGTGAACGTGCACCCACTCCACACCCAGCGGTGCCCGGCCACCGCACAGCCTCTCCCGACCACAGCTTCCCGCAAAGGAGATGCGTCCCCTCCCTGTCTCTTACCCGTCAAATGTCCCTCCTGCTGTGGCTTAGGTCCGTTTCTTCATGCTTAACTGTCGGAGCCCGTGGAACCTCCTGTCCGCTTAATCCCAGGTCACCGGCAAAGCTGGGACAAGAACCTGACCTCCTCCGCACGCTTCCCCCCCCCCCCCCCCCCACACACACACACACACCGCTGGCAGAGGAGGGTGAGAGAGTCCTGGCCTGTTTCCTTCAAATCATTGGTTTTTCTCCTTGCGACAGGATCTTCCGGGCCACAAGGAGTAAAGGGAGAAAAAGGTCAGAAAGGTAATTGCTGTTTTTATTCTTTTTAATCTGTGCTGTAGAGTCAGTTCTGTACTTGAACATTTGTGTGCGGTGGGGGAGAGGCCTTGGTTCTCAGAGATGCCTCACTTGGGGAAGGTTAACGGGCTTTCCCTTGAATGGGCCTGCTCAGAGCACAGCCACAGCGCGGCAGCTCCCCGCTCCCGCCCTGCTCCCCTCTCTTCCTCTCTCTCCCATCTCTCCCTCCTGTCTTTTCTCTCTCCCTCTCTTCTTTTCTTTCCTCCTTTTTCTCTACTTTTCTTTTTCTCTCCCCACCACACAGGCCAGATGTGGTCGCCCGGATTTGCTAGGCCAGCCACAGAGGCACCTGACCCTGCGGCCTCGTGGCTGCGGGCCCGGGGGCTGGAGGCTGCTAGCCAGGCCATGTTGGTGCCATCGGGGGTCTTCCTGGCCAAGCAGGGTTTTCCCCTCTAACTATAGAACGTCCTTCATTGAAGAGGCAGAGCCTGCACTCACACAAGCCCCAGGCGGCCGTCCTCACCTCTCGCACGTGTGTTTTTCCCTCAGGCGAATCCCTGGCAGCCGTCAGGATTGTCGGCTCTGCGAAACGAGGCCGGGCTGAAATTTACTATAACAACGTCTGGGGGACAATTTGCGATGATGGCTGGGACAATTCTGACGCCACCGTCTTTTGCCGCATGCTGGGTTACTCTACGGGAAAGGCCCTTTTCAATATGGTCCCTGGTAAGTGGTCCTCCACCAGCTGCCTCTTGCCAGGAGGAGCGGCACGGGCTTTCTGTCCCTTTGGTGGTTTGGGTTAAAAGAAAAAGCTTGGTTCAAGCAACTGAAAGGTCTACAGCTCAGGGCCCTAGGCTTCCATCCTTGCAGCCTGACAGACCTATGACCTTCCTTCCCCTGAAGACCTATGACCTTCCTTCCCCTGAAGACCTATGACCTTCCTTCCCCTGAAGACCTATGACCTTCCTTCCCCTGGAAGACCTATGACCTTCCTTCCCCTGGCAGACCTATGACCTTCCTTCCCCTGAAGAACTATGACCTTCCTTCCCCTGAAGACCTATGACCTTCCTTCCCCTGGTAGACCTATGACCTTCCTTCCCCTGGCAGACCTATGACCTTTCTTCCCCTGGCAGACCTATGACCTTTCTTCCCCTGGCAGACCTATGACCTTCCTTCCCCTGGCAGACCTATGACCTTCCTTCCCCTGGCAGACCTATGACCTTCCTTCCCCTGGCAGACCTATGACCTTTCTTCCCCTGGCAGACCTATGACCTTCCTTCCCCTGGCAGACCTATGACCTTCCTTCCCCTGGAAGACCTATGACCTTCCTTCCCCTGGCAGACCTATGACCTTCCTTCCCCTGGAAGACCTATGACCTTCCTTCCCCTGGAAGACCTATGACCTTTCTTCCCCTGGCAGACCTATGACCTTCCTTCCCCTGGCAGACCTATGACCTTCCTTCCCCTGAAGAACTATGACCTTCCTTCCCCTGAAGACCTATGACCTTCCTTCCCCTGGTAGACCTATGACCTTCCTTCCCCTGGCAGACCTATGACCTTCCTTCCCCTGGCAGACCTATGACCTTCCTTCCCCTGGCAGACCTATGACCTTCCTTCCCCTGGCAGACCTATGACCTTCCTTCCCCTGGCAGACCTATGACCTTCCTTCCCCTGGCAGACCTATGACCTTCCTTCCCCTGGCAGACCTATGACCTTCCTTCCCCTGGCAGACCTATGACCTTCCTTCCCCTGGCAGACCTATGACCTTCCTTCCCCTGGCAGACCTATGACCTTCCTTCCCCTGGCAGACCTATGACCTTCCTTCCCCTGGCAGACCTATGACCTTCCTTCCCCTGGCAGACCTATGACTTTCCTTCCCCTGGCAGACCTATGACCTTCCTTCCCCTGGCAGACCTATGACCTTCCTTCCCCTGGCAGACCTATGACCTTCCTTCCCCTGACAGACCTATGACCTTTTTTCTCTAAGAGTGACAGCAAAGGCTTGGGTCAATGTCTGCCCGCCCTTGAGCGGGAACGCGCATGGCTGCAGTGCCTGTGAGGCGGGACTCTCTGAAGGGCCGCTGAGCTGCTGGGACTTCAGAAGCGGAAAGCACGCCAGGGAGGTTGGACCCAGGCCTCGCTTCCAGCTCCCTGGAAGCTAGAGGCCTGGAATGCCCACGCTGTGATCACGTTTAAGGAGAAGGTGGGAAGCAAAAGAGAGCAGGGACTTCCTAAAATCCGTTTGGGGTGTTAGAGACTCAGCCTGTGTCTTTCAGCAAAAGGTTCAAACTTTCAATGAAGGAGTGAAGCCCGAGGCTGACACCATTTCTTCAGCCGTAAGGGCTGACCTGGCAGGGGCTCGAGGCCCCTTTCTCCTGCTCCCGCACCCAAGTGCTCTCTGCCCTTACCCCACCCCAAAGTGCCTGACTGTGTTTTATTCTGAGTCCAGTTGGTTTGTAAGCCAACGTTAAAATACACATGTCCCTCACATGGATTGCCACACTGTGGTGTAAATTTCTGCAGTCAAACAACCCAACTGGTTTCCTCTGAGCTCTGGGTCTGAAATCAGCTGTATCAGAGAAAGGGGCTTGAGGAAGGTGAAGGCTTGGCAGGAACATGGATGGATGCGCTGTAGCAAGTTAGTGGGAAGAGAGGAATGCTGGGAGCACACAGGAGGAGATTTCAAATAGTTCATGGATTAGTATTAAATAACTTGGATGAGACTTTGTCAAAAAGGATAGAAAACAGAACAGAGGTAGAGTCATTAAAAGAGAACACCCCATGGGTGGGGGGCAGGGGCAGGGGCAGGATGGGAGAGATTAGTGGGGGGAAAGGGGACGTATGTAATACTTTCAATAACATATTTAAACAAACTAGCAAACAAGTAAATAGATTAAAAAATTTTAAATGGCCTCTTTGAGGAATAGCAAGAGAGAGAGAGAACAGTCCAGCGTCAGCACCTTGGGCCTGAGTGGGTGTAGGAGAAACCGCAGTCTACCCAAACTGGGAGCCCCCAGCCACCAACGGGCCACTCGGCTTCGAGCCTCATCCCACGCTGTCCCCTCCTGTCTCTGTGTCTAGGCTCTGGGTCCATCTGGCTGGATGATGTTGCCTGTCAAGGGACAGAACTGACCCTCTGGAACTGCAACAAGAGTAACTGGGGCTCTCACAACTGCAACCACAACGAGGACGCGGGGGTGGAGTGCAGCTGACCTGCAGGGCCTCGGGCTGCTCCCCCCCGCCCGCCCCCCATGCCTGCTGGCATAGACACGGGAAGGCTGGCGCTCTCAGAGGCTCCCTGAGAGTGGGTCATTAATAAAACGCAAAGTGCTACCTGGCACTTCATTGGCCTTGGCTGAAATCACTAGTGTGTACCTCCCACCCCTTCTTGATGTGCCCACGCAGTGCACACAACACTGCGCCGAGTTCTCACGTGCCCCTGTGCACAGGGACCTTGGAGTTTCAGCATATAGCCAGGGGATAGTGGGGGGCCGGGGGATCTAAGTGCGATGCAGTCACAATTAGTCGTGACCGTCCCTTCAATCACTCAGATGTGACATCTCTCATAGCGAGTGGGTTCTCCCTCCAGCACTGGAACTATTCTCCAACAAATGAAGAGGTTGGCATGTAATTGGCACCATGTTGCCTGATCAATAAGAACTGTACCTTTAAGCATGGAAATCAGCTCTCATTAGGATGTGAGCTCCAGCAATGCAGGGACTTTTGTCTGCTGTAGCATCCCTTAGGGGCTCAGTAAATATTTGTTCAACGAACAACTGAATTAAACCAAGAAGGTAGAGCAACTCACCCTCTAAGAGGAATTTGGATCCTTTTTCATTCTTCCCCTGGGATATACACTCTCTCTGAGTGCAATCACATTCCCTTCCTCTCTCTCCCTCTCTCCCTCTCTCTCTCTCTCTCTCTCTCTCTCTCTCTCTCTCTCTCTCTCACACACACACACACACACACACACACACACACACACACACACATTTTCAGGAGGACGAAAGCGGTTTATAAGCACAGAATAGTCAAAATCCTGGCATGGAATGGACTATCCGTGCCACTTAGCAGGGCTGTGGCTCAGCCATGCCCAACACTTCCCTTCCAGGGCATTGGTTTTTATCTCTGAGCTGCTGATGAGGTGCAGATCTGTCTCCTGAGCTCCAGTCATATCTATCTGCCTAGCAACTGCCTCCACACAGGACCTCGCAGGCCAGGCAGTTGGATCCTGACTCATCATCTGCCCCTCCTCTGTTCCCATCTCAGCCAGTGGCTCCCTCCATCCAGAGCCCAGGACAAACACTGTCAAAAGCCATGCCTGCCCTCTGTTGCCCCTCTTCCACCAGGCACCAAGTCCCGCTAATTCTACCTCCCAAACACATCTCCAGTCCACCCACTGCTCCCCAGCTTTGCCATCACAATGGTCTTGGGTTTACTTGGAGCATCTCCTAACTAGACTCTTTCTCTAGCGCGCTCCAACCACCACCCATTTCTTCCCCACACAGCAGCCTGAGAGACCTTCAGAAATGGCAAAGCTAACCATGCCTCTCCCTGCCTAAAGCCTTCAATGCTCCCAGTCCCTTAGGCAGTGGGCCAGATGCGTGACTGGGGCTTACAGGGAAGTGACCCTGTGGTCTCACACAGTCCTCCAGCAACCTTAATGTTTCATCCTCTATTCTGTCTGGCCCTGTGACCATGCAGCTTCTCCGACTCAATGTCCTTTGCTTGTTACTCCAGCTGACCCCTGAGCAAGGCCCTTGCCCTTGAATCCTCGCTCTCTCAGCTCCCTGCCTGCGAGCCTGCCCGCTCCCTTGTCACTTCCTTTGTATGCCCCGTCTTGGCCTGCAGACCCCGTCTCTCTAGGACCTGGGAGTGTAATCACCTTTATTCCCCGCACCTCTCCTGTGCCCACTCTTGTGGCCGCACCGGACTAACCATCCCCCAAAGAACACAGAGCACTAAAGCATCATGGGATACAAGTGAATCACAGCTTTTTTAAATTAGCAAACTTCAGCACAGAGAGGTTAAGCAATGTGGTCTGTTGGCTCCAATTCACACCCTCTGTCCAGCGCTTTTACCCTGTGGCTTTGCAGCTCTTCTCATCAGGAGCCAGGTCTGTTGCTCCTTCACTCTCTCTCTTGGAATTCCTGCCGCATTATAGCAACAAGCCCAGGTTCGCCCTCCAGAGGATGAGTGGGCGTGTAGAGCAGGGGAGGTGCACCCCTGAGCCCGTGCTCCATCAGCTGACACTGCTCAAGCCAGGCCCGTATCAGAAGGATGACTGGCCAACCAACCCATCAATTCATGAGCAATGGCAGATGGTTGTGGCTTAAAGACACTAGGCTTTGGGATGGTCTGTCATACAGTAGTAACCACCTGATAGGGTTAGCCTGATGACACACAGCTGGTAAGAGCAGAGGGGGATTCGAACCCCGGTCTGTCTGACACAAGTAAGATTAAGAGATAAAGGAGAGTTGCTGCACCTGCCCCTCTGCCGGGCAGTTCCTCTGAGAAGCTCTTAGGCCGAGCGAAGCTGAGGAAGCTCCCCTTGCATACACAGGGGCTGCAGTGCATGGCAGCAATGTGGGCACGCTGGCTCTGCGCTGGCCGCCTGGAGGCTGATGTGGGCGGAAGAGGAACTGGGTAAAATTAGCAGGACAGCATCCTCAACTGCTAGAGAGCAGTTGCCTCTAACTGCGGGGCACGGCCTCCTGACCTCTGCGTGACACTTGGCTGTGATGTCTACTTGAAATAATTCTCCTTTCTCCTTTCTCCTTCCCCCTCCTGGGACAGTATGACCTGGCTGAGGCCTGTGGGACAGACACTAGCACCGAACAAACTAGCTGGGCAGGACAGGGATGGCCCCTAAAGGACCCTCTGTGCACAAGCCCCCGCCCGCCCCGGCCCGCCCCCGCCCAGAGAGCTGGCCCGCATCCCGCTGTAGAGACACAGCTGAGAATGAAGGTTCTGGGTAAGGATCCCGGTGCTATCACGTAACAGGTCTTTACCTGGACAACCAAGTTATTGAACCTCTCTGGGCCCAGTTTTCCAGTCTTAACATAAAAATAACAGTCCTCTTCTCTCAGCATTCTTGTGAGGAGTAATTAAAATGAGGAGCACAAAGGGAGCATCTGAAAGGGTACCTGGCACATAGTAAAGACTCAGTGTTAGTTATTATGGTCCTTCAAGATCCTTCACAGTCCCCCCTCCCCGCAGCACTGCCCCCTAAGCCCTGCACACTGAGCAGACAAGTCTCAGGGCCCTCTCATTGGGACTAGGACTGGGGTGGGATGATGAGGATGGTGAGTCTGTGGGACCTAAGGGACAGGAGTGGGCAGGACAGCCTCAGAGCAACCTGCAAACATGACCCAGTCTCAGCCAACTCTGCAGGGAGTTCCGGAGCAGAGAGGAATAGCCAGTCCCTCGTGCAACCCTGCTCGTCCCTGCTGGGAGGGGGGCTGCCCCGGAAGTGCATGGCCTTGACCGGAAGTGGAAGTGGCCCCTGAAGATGTGCAAGGAGGCAGGCGGCTCCTCCCTCCTGCGGCGGAACTGCAGTTCCCTCTGGAATCCAGAGACTCAGAAGCACCTCCATGGCTGCGAGAGATGGTTTGCTGAAAAGAGGGTGGTGACCAAGTCTGTGGCTTTAGGGAAGTCACACAGCCTCTCTAGTTTCTGCTTCCCCACTTTTAAAGCGGAAATAACAATGATGATAAAAATAAAATGCTTCTTTATGTGGGTAACTGCTGTGCTGTTGGCACCCACTGGGGACTGGAGAGCAGTCACATTCATTAGAGCAGCTCTGACTCCAAGCCTTGGCCTGAGCCTTGTCTGCAAACACAGAATATCTTCCCTTTTCTACCCACCACTGCCAAACTGTTCCTCTCACTCAGAAAAATCTTTCCTTTCTCTCAGCCCTGTAGCTCTTCCATGTAAGGAAGGAAAAACCACTGCAAATCTGTTTGGAGGGCCTACTGTGCAGGATGCCACATGCTACATGCATTATATTTTTGTGCTGGTTGTCCATAATCTTATTTATTCTTCACAGCAACACTGACAGAAGGTTCCATTATTATCTCCATTTTACAGCTGAGAAACTGAGGGCGAGAGAAATAAAATGAGTTTCCTTTGGTCATTATAACTCATCTTCAGGTCTTCTAGTTCTGAATACTTTTTCATTTGCACCCCGATGGACTCGGGAAGCATTCAGAAAATATGTGTTGTTGCAACATAGGAATCTGCATTATTAAAATAGTACGCAAACAGAGCTGTTTTAAGTCTGTGGGGCTGAGGAGGGGACCAGAACTCAAGGAGTTCGTTCATTCAAACCCTCTGTGGCAGGGTAATCAGAGGTGAATAAGGTCAAGTGCCAGGAATATAAACCATCAGTTCACAGAAGAGAAACCATAGGCCAGTAAATATATTTAAAGATGTTCATCCTCACTTACAACAAAAGAATTGCAAAAAAAACCTAGATCATTTATTTGCATGTCAAATTGGCAATTTAAAACAATCCTTGGTGTTGGACAGATGGGGGAAACAAGCTGTTACCCGCTGTGAATAGAAATATAGATGGATTTCCTGGGGGTGAGAGGGATTTGGCAAGATGTGACCTAACCTTTTTAACAGATAAAGAAACTACAGTTGACCCTTGAACGACATGAATTTGAAGTGCACGGGTCCACTTATATGTAAATTTTTTTCAAAAGTACAGGGTGTCCCCAAAAAATCTATACACACTTTATTTTATTATTTTTAAAATATATTTTATTGATTTTTTACAGAGAGGAAGGGAGAGGGATAGAGAGCTACAAACATCGACCAGCTGCCTCCTGCACATCCCCCTACTGGGGATGTGCCCGCAACCAATGTACCATGCCCTTGACGGGAATCGAACCTGGGACCCTTCAGTCTGCAGGCCGACGCTCTATCCACTGAGCCAAACCGGTTTCAGCTCTATACACACTTTAACAGCTGATAGCTCAATTTTGAAAATGAAATGTATTTTAATAAACATTGCCTTTATAATTATTCAAAGTATGTGTATATATTTTGAGACACTCTATATTTTCTCTTCCTTATGATTTTCTTGATAACATTTTATTTTTTCTAGCTTACTGTATTGTAAGAATACAGTATATAATATACATAACATACCAAATAGGGTTAGTCAACTGTTCATGTTATCAGTAAGGCTTCCAGTCAACATAGGCTATTAGTAAAGTTTTCGAGGGAGTCCAAAGTTACACTTGGATTGTTGGTGGAGGATCAACTGTAATTAGAAATGCCTACTGTATTGATTAGTTGCTGCTGCATAACAAATCACACCAAGACTTGGTAGGCTGCAATCATTTGTGCTCGTTCATGTATCTGCCAGTCGACTAGAGATGGGCTGCTCTGGGCTGGGCTCAACGAGGCAGCTCTGCTTCAAGCTGCAGGTCCCGCTGGGTTAGGCTCCTTGCTGTAGGTCAGGCTCCGGCTGGTCCACCTGTGTTCCCTCCAGCACCTGCCTCCTGGTGAAGGCAGCAGCACGAAAGGGTAAGCAAGAACACATGATGCCTCTTAAGGCCTGTGTTCAGAGGTGGTGCACGGTCACCTCTGCTCACACTTCTATTGGCCAAAGCAAGTCACATGGCTGGGCCCAAAGTCCCAGGGCAGGGAAGTGGCGGGGTGGCAGGCTGAGGCCAGTGAGGCAGCTGCCAACTCACAGAAGTGCATCGAAGTTCTTAGGAGCATTGGGTAGAGCAGTGTGGAGTCATAGAGATGTACCTTTAACTTAATTCAACTACCGTGTTCAGAAAAACTAAAAGAAAAATGGCTATTAAATAGTGGTCTAAGGTCATGTTTTGCACATAGCTTCTGTATCAGATGCTGTACATTATGTATTTACATATATACCTTGCTATACACGGCAGAACAACAAAGACTGTGCATCATGGGTGATTTAAGGGGGTTTCGAAGGTAGTTTGACTGTATGTGATTTCCCCCTTATGAGCTGAGGTTTGCTTCTCTTGTTAAAAAAAAGGAAATAGCCAATAGCTGACAGTAGAGCAGTAGAGTTTGGGCTAACGGACTGTACATGAAATGCAATCACAGATTATTTGACCATTATAAACCACATGAGAGGGGATATTTAGGAATATGGGGAAGTGTTCATGCTACATTTATTTTAAGAGAAAAGAGTTATAAAACAGCATTACAGAAGGACCACAATTTAATAAAAAGTTTCCTCCTTCTCCTCACCACCCCTGCCCCAGGCTCACGTGAAAACATGTGAGTCTCCCACAGATGCCTCTCTGGTGAGCCCTCTCTCTGCACCTGCCGCCCCCTGCACCAGGCCCAAGTCACCTGCCAATGGCCTAGATGACTGCAACAGCCCCAGAGCTGGTCCCTCTCCCTTCAGACTTCCCTCTTCCTAGCCATTCACCCAAACAGCCGGAGTGGCCTTCGATCCTGTCCCTCTCCTTGTTTCAAACCCTGCCAAGACCACCCACTGCCTTTACCGAGAAGTGCCCGCTCCCAGCCATGGTCATCTGGCCCCTGCCGGCATCTCAGCCTTGACTTGCCACTGGCCACTCAGCCCACATTTACTCTCCAGCCTGAGGGATGTCATTCGTCATCTCCCCTTCCTCCAATTTCCCCCAGCCTGTTTCCTGACCTCACACGCCTGGATTCAGCCAGCATGACCACACTCGGCTAGTTTGTGGACCTTACTGTGTTGCCTCTGTTTTTCTTTCCACCTGTCACAACCTGTCCAGCCTCACCATCTCACCCTGCCTCTCTCTGCAAGAAGGCAGGGACTGTGTCTTGCTGTACTCCCATTATTAATCACACACACACACACACACACACACACACACACACACACACACACATATATGTATGTATATATGTATTACTATATGTCATATGCATTATATATTATATATATATTTAATAAATTGTTTTTTAAAAGTATATGCTTAGGGAAAAATTGGGAAAAAGCACACCAAAATGTCTCTCTTTGGCAATAGAATTATGATTAATTTTTATTTTATTTTTTACATTTTCCATAATTTGGGAGTCGGCTACCATGAGTATATATTTATAAGCAGAAAATAAATTATTTAAAGTAAACAATGAAAGTACAATATGCATCATCAAAGAGCCCTGAACCTTCCTCCTCCTGAGCTCAGACTTCCAGCCCCGTGAGGTGCTGTGTGGCGCTGGTGGAGGACCCGAAGTGGGGGGGCTTGGGGGAGTGACAAAGTCTGAGAACATCTCTGCTGTGTGAGCTGTGAGGAGAAATGGGGCTGCAGCTAGAGGGAGACAGGTGGGGTACAGGGGAGGACTTTATATTTTATAAGAAGATATAATAAGTGCTGTTTGCATGCTGACGGCAACGACCCAGTAGAGAAGGAGAATTTAATAATTCGGAGTGAGGGCATAATTTCAGGAGCCGAGTCCTTACAATGACTAGAGGGCAAAGGATTCTGAGCAATTGGTGGGAACAGCAATAGTTCTCCAGGAGAGCAGGAAGGAAGGAGAAAATATGAATACAGATGCAGAAGCCGTGGATTTGGCGGTGAGGAGATAGGGACGGGGAGTTCTCATCTCATTGCTTCCACTTCCTCCAAGGGCATGAGCCAAGGTCAGCAGCTGAGCGGAGGTGGGTGGGGGGGGGGGGGGGCGGCGCGGGCGGTGTTGAGGGAGAAGGATCCAGCTTTGGGGTGTGGACATGTCATGCAGCCATCCACTGAGGGCTCACCCTGTGCCAGGCTCGCGTCCGCTCGTTTAATCTTCACAGCAGCCTGCAGGGTAGGGTCCTGAACCACTTACAGAAGAGGAGCTGTGTGGTCAAGGTCACAGAGCTGGTAAGAGGCAGCGGCTGATGTGAAGACAGGGGTGCCTGATGGCAGAAAGGAGTGGCCCTTCGCTACTGCACTCAGGCCGCCTCGCCTTCGTGGAGCCTCACGTCCTGCCTCCCACTCTGCCCAGCTGGGCACCACGTCATGCCCTGACTCGCCTCCTGGGAAATTCCTGTTTCCTGAGGGCCAGCAAATTTGGGGGCTCGAACAATGGGCAGCTGCCATGAGCTTAGTGTCCTACCAGGAGAGGGTAGGGTCCCTCACTTGCCTGGACCTTACTGTGTTGTCTCTGTTTTCCTTCCCACCTGTCAACCTGCCAGCCTCCTCACCATCTCACCCTGACATTTTGCCTGGCTTGACAGCCATTTACCTGTGCCTCTATGAGCAAGACTCTACGTTGGGCATCGCTGACACAAAGACTAAAGACCCAGTGCCTGTCCCCTGAGCTCTGGGCCACGGGGAAGCCACAAGTGAACACAGGCTCAGTACAGAGTGCTGGGCTGGGCTGGGTTGTGGGGTCTCTGCTCCGAACCCCTACCAGGCTTAGGGCCAGATTCATTCCTTTCCTCAGTGCACTCACTCCTCAAATGCATGGAGTAAAATCTCAATGAATACATACAAAGCAGCTTTGTGGTGTTTCCTCGTTAACCACACTCAATCATACAAAAGATAAACAGGAAATGTGCATGGTTGTTAAAACAGCATTTTTCTGAATTTTCTGGTTGCAGCCCTCCGGTAAGCTGAGGGGAGCTCTTCTCTGGTCCTCTGCCCCATGGTGGCGGCTGGGAAGAACACAGTAGGTGCACCACGGAGCATAGTGGGTGCTGGTTACATGCAGGCTCCTGGCTTCCAGGGGGAGTTGGTAAATGTGGGGAGATGACTGACCATTGCAGGGTGGCAGGGCTGAGACTGAGGAGCAGTCAGGGAAAGGTGGGGCCCCAGGCGTAACCAACATAACCCGTTGCCTCCCTCCAGGCCTGCCAGCTGGGCCTGCTTTCCCTCAGGGCACCAGGCCTGGGGCTTCCTTTACCTGCAGAGGCTGGCGTGGTTTGGGAGGTCACCTTCTATCTCTGGGCACACGAGGGCGCTGCAGGCCTGCTTAGCGCACCAGGCGCAGGCCTTGATCTCTTCCCAGCTCCGCTGGTCTGGACCTCGAGCAAAAGGCTGGGATCTGGTCCCCAGAAGACTCCAGGGCAGGTGCCACTGGGACCCAGACCACCCACCTCATAAGAAATACACCCCCTTCATTGTGCCCAGGTCTCCACAAAACTCTCTCCTCCTCCCCTCCTTCTACCCCAATAATAGCCCATGTGCTCCTGCCCCGGACAGAACGCATTCTAAAGGGCATGTTCAGGGGGCCGGCTCCCTTAGGAAGTAGGGAAATGTCCATTAATTAAGCACGGACTGTGACCGGTACTGTGTGAGGTTCTTTCTATACATCAATCCCATGAGCTTATAGCTAAGCTCAGAGAGGGTAGGTTATTTGCTGAGTGCCACACAGCAAGCTGGAATGCAGCAGAGCTAATGGTCCAAGCCCAAGGCTGACCCAGGAGCCCATGTCCTTCCCTTATACCTCCCTTCTACTTCCCACATCCACATCCCAAGGTAAAGAGTTTGCGCAGGAGGATGTGGCCACTCCAGAAGGTTTGATGGAGGGGGATCTGAAGAGCTTGGGAGAGGCTGAGGGATCTACAGTGCAAAAGCACCAACGTAGTCAGGGGACCTGAGTTCTAGTCCTCCGTCAAACACTGGCTTGGGACCTTGGCCTCCAGCACTGATTTCTTGTTGGAACAAGGAGGGATGGGACGAGGTCATTCCAAGCCCCCCACCCACCAGCATCTCCAACGGTGTGCACACGGAGGACTCCCTGACGAGGGCTTCCTCTGGCAGCTGGCCAGTGAGGAAGAAGGGAGCCGAAGGGGCCTTCAGGCAAACGGTCTCAGGGCTGTGACGAGGGGGCGGGGCACCAGAGGACCGGAGCCTCTGAAAAGTGCCCCCATCCCAGGCCTCCTGGAGGGGTGGCGGTGGTCTGAGAAGGCAGGCAGCAGGGCAGCACATGTGTTCCCAGCAGGTGCTCACCATGGTCTCGGTGGGCTCTGATTCTCTCACCTTCCCTGCACCAGGAGGTGCCCAGCATCTGACAGCCCACCCTTCCCTCGTAGGAAGCGTCTCTCTCCTCAGGCTCGTTTCCCTGTGAGTACTTTGGGTTTAATTCCATTCCAGCAAACCCTGCCAGAGCCCATGCTACACGCCAGGACCTGTAACAGGTGCTGGGCATGGAGAGGAGCTCAGGAGCTCCTGGTCCTGCTGGGGAGAGACTCGTCCACAGACACTGCCGATCCATTGCAGGGTCCAGGGACACAGAGGGAGCAGTGAACCCGCTGGGGGTTTTGGAGGTCAGGGGCAGCTTCCTGAGCTGGGAGGATGAGTAAAGTCAGCTAGGGAGTGAGGGCAGAGGGAAGATGCTCTCGGAAGAGGGAGCTGGATGAGTGGGGCCTGGGAGCTGGACATTCAAAAGGACAGGACCAGTGCAGCTAAGAGGGGATGAGGCTGGAACAGGGCAAGGGGCATGGGATGGGCCCTCGCTGCCCAGAGCGTAGGGTGGACTCCAGGCTGACTCCTGGCTGAGGTGCCCAGGAGTGCAGTGGCACTGTTCACAAAAACGAAGAATCTAGAGGAGGGCAGGTTGGGGTAAAGAGAAGCGTGGGTGTGACTTGTGAGACCCCCCAGAGGAGCTATCTGATGGGCTGTCTGGGCCTGCCGAGGAGGCCCCCCAAGGCACCCGGAGTGTGGAGTTCTCAAAGACAAGGCGATTCTGCGATGCTGATTGTGGCCCCTGCTGTCACTGCTGAAGAGGCTGTGATTAATCAAAAGGAGCCTCCTCCGCTGGTGAGCAACGCTGACAGACGCCGCCCTGCAGCACCTGAAGGCTCTTTATCCCCTTGCCTCTCCCAACCTCTCCCAGCT
This sequence comes from Cnephaeus nilssonii, assembly GCF_951640355.1. Classification (NCBI taxonomy): domain Eukaryota; kingdom Metazoa; phylum Chordata; class Mammalia; order Chiroptera; family Vespertilionidae; genus Cnephaeus; species Cnephaeus nilssonii. The sequence continues at coordinate 83,958,405 of NC_137081.1, forward strand.
GAAGACTGAGTTCCCACAGGGTACAGGCCGAGGGGCCACTGCTGACATCATTTTGCCCAGAGAGCCCTCTCTGCCCCCATCCATGAGGGAACCCTCCTGGGTCTGCTCAATCGGAGAAACGTGTGGGCCAGGCAGCCGCTTAAGGCAGAGGCAAAACTACCCTCCAAAGCCTGCAGGCCGCTCAGGCCTACCTGTGGCGGGAAACCCCATGGGTACACATGCTTGACAAAGGTGTATCAGGAAGCTTCTCTGTGCCAGGCACTGTGCCCGGTACTGGGGATCAGGGGATGAAAGTCACATCCAGGACCCCAAGGAGTCCATAGTCTATTCGGGGAGACAGAGAGCTCAATGGACAATTGAGTAGTGTGTGACGCAAGTCAAAGGAGTGGTGAGGAAACGCCCTGGAGAAGCCCGGAGGAGGGGAGGGGCAGGCATTCTGTGTTCTTCTACTGTTGCTTTCTGGTACAATTATAAGAATTTCCCAAAGGGTATCTGCCTCCTAGGCTCAGATTCTGTGCCCCAGGGTGCCATCTAATCTATGCCCCCATAGGTTCAGCCCTAACAAGACTCCACGGGTAAAATAGAGAAATGGAAGAATATACAACCATAGATTGAGTTGGGATCTAGAAAAATTGTAGAAAACCCAGAATGTCTGGCCTGTGAGGCTCATCAGAGGTCCTGATGTGAGTTGAAGTCCTTCACTTCAGAGACAGTAACGGCAATGCAGCTGGCCCCAGGCCTCAGCTGTTGAGTGCTGAGCTGGATTAGAATCCAGGTCTCCTGACCCTGATTCAGGGCTTCTCCTCCTCATCAAGCTGTGCCACTCACCTTGGGAGACACACACACACACACACACACACACACACACACACACAGTTGCCCCAATTAGTGATTCATTTTATCTTTGACCAAGGCAACACTTCACAGGATAGAGAGACAACGTGGTGCCCATCAGAAAGACTTGGCCCTTGTTGGCTGAACAAGTGATTGGTGTTTCTCCATGTGGCCTTGAGCCAGCTACTCATTTATTGTCTTAATATGTAATTTTATTTAAAGTCTATTCTAAAATAAAAGTAGCACATGCCCATAATTAAAAAGTTCAAATAGTGTTTGAAAAAAATAAAATAAAGCAGTCCCCCTTTCTACATGAAGCCCCTTTTAGTATTCCTCCCAAATGTAATTTACACTCAATGGTCAAAAGCCAGACTCATGCCCTGGCCAGTGAGTTTTGATCACCCTTTGGGGCGAGTACAGGAGGCAGCCGATCAATGTTTCTCTCTCACCTCTCTCTTTCTTTCTCTCTCTCCCTCTCCCTAACTCTGTCTCTAAAATCAATAAAGATATCCTCGGGTGAGGATTAAAACATAAATAGACAAGAAAAGTCAGATTCATGATTTCCACCCAAAGACCTGCTCCTGAATTTCTCATCTCACTTGGTGAAACGACCATTCATATCGTATCTCAACACAGACATGGTTGCCGGCTTTACATGTATCCTTCCAAAAAAACTTGGCATGATCCATACATAATATATATGTTTGCTGTCAACATATGACATGACGCTAGAACAGTGTTCTCTCCTGAGCTGCTCCACGTGTGCCTCCTCCTTCCCACTGCGATTCCACAGAACAGATGCAGCACAGCTCACCGCCCCAGACATTTGCAGCCGTGGCTCTTTTACAGGGTGCTGTGGAGAGCGCCCTCCCAGGACCCCTTAGTAACCTCCGCAAGGACCCTGTGGCGCTCATGCCTAACGTGGAATTGCCGGGTCAGTGAGCTGTGTATTTCAAAAGGCTGGACCAGCCGACTGCCACCACAGTAAGAGGATGCCCTTGCCCCCCACCCCGGATGGCAGTGAATAGCAACGAGCATTTTTATATTTGCCAATCTGAGTTGTGATTATTGAAGACTCATTGCTGTTTTGAATTACATTTCCCTAATTATGAGTCGGGTTGAGAATACTTTCATATGGGCTTTCATTTTTAAGAACTTCCTGTTCACACCTGTTCATTTGGGGTCTTTCTCTCAATGATTCTTTCCATGGAAATTAAGGAAATTAGTCTTTTGTCTGTCATGCATTGCAAATACCTTTACAGTTTGTCCTGAAGATATTTTTCCTCTGTACTAAAGCTTTTAATTTTTTTGTGTAGTCAGATTTATCAGTCTTTTCCTTTTGGCTTCAGGGTTAAGCTGTTTTTTAAATATTTTATAGCTAGTTTCAATTTCACTTGATTAAAGATTCTAACACGATTCTAAGGCATGACTTAAGTAGTTACTGATTAGATAGATGGGGAGATGGATGGGGGGTGGCTAGAAGATAGATAGATAGCTAGATGATAGATAGAGGATTTGACAGTGCTAACCGTTACCCCTTTCAAAAACTGTTTTTAAAATGCTTTTGGAAACATTTTCTCCCCTTCCTTTTCTCAACCTTTTTTTTTTTTTTTTGAGTCTTGCCCCACTTTTCTCCCTGACTCCCCCTCAGCCTTCCTCCCAATGCCTTTCTCTCTGCCCACCCCTTGAAATTGACATTCACCCTCTTCTTTCTCCCATATCCACATGTTCCTTCTCAGAGATGACACCCAGGGGTGGCTAGGGAGTAGTTATCCCCAACTCCATCTGCTTCCTCCCAGAGTCACCTCCAAAGCAGAGGAAGAAGAAAGAGGAAGAAAGAAAAAAGTAAGTGAAGCATGTGTTTTCTTATAGTTCAGTAAAGTTTGTATAAAAATGTCCTAGAAAACAAAAATTTATATATATATATATATATATATATATATATATATATATATTATTGATTTCAGAGAGGAAGGGAAAGAGAGAGAGAGAGTTAGAAACAGCAATGAGAAGCATTGATCAGCTGCCTGAAATTTCTATTCATGTGACCTAGGCAAGAACAGGACATGTACACGCAGCCCCAGCCCGGCGTGGCCCGGCCCTCCCAACGTTGCTGCTGCTGCTGCTGCGGCCCTCCTGGGGTCAACCCGCTGCCTGGGCCACCGTGCCCACCCTGCCACCGTCACCATCCTCTGGACGCACCACGAGTGCCTTCCACTGCCCAGTCCCAAACCAGCACCAGGGCTTTTCAAATCATAGGCCTCCTCTCACTTGAAGGTGTCGTTCACGCAATCGTTCAGAAAGGAAGCAAAGGGCTCACTCCAGATCCCCTGGTTCTTCCAATTCATTCTGCAACCGAGTCACCCTCAGACCCGCCCCTCTTCCCGGCACCTCTCTCTTAACCCAGATCTCTGCCCTCTCTCACCTGAACCAGCCTCCAGTTTACCACCTGCTTCAGGTTTTACCCCTTTAGTCTCTGTGCCCCCTGCCACTCAAGGGGTTTTCTAACATTTAAATCTGACTCCCCCGTTCCCTGGGGCAAAACCCAGCCCAAAGCCAGGCAGAGAGTGGGCGCCAGACAAGTATTTGTGGGTCTGAAGTGAGACGGGGACCCTAAGAGATGGGCCTCCAGGGTGTGCTCCCCATGTCCCAGCTGCCCCTCCGGGCCCCACGCAGGCCCTGCTCACAGGGCGCCTACATGTTTGCTGGATAAGGAGTGACTGCCTGGCGGGTCTGGGCTGCCCTCTTTCCCTTCGATCCCATCTCCGTGCTACTCCGCTGGCTGCTCAGGCAGGAGGTGCTCCAGGGAGGGGCCCTGCTGCCTCTAGTTTGGGCAGACAAACTCCTCCCGGCCCTGGGCACCTGTGAGGGTGTTGCTGAGAACAGAGTGGGGACAGAGATTTGGGGAAGTAATGGGTCTTTACAGTTAAGACACCAAAGCTTTCATTTCTATCGCCCTTAGCTAGATTTTTTTAATTGAAAAGTTACTTTCACAAATGGTTAAAAAATGATGAAATCAATGCAACAGGCTGTATTATGGAAAGTAAGTCTCCCCCTGACTCAAACCCTAGTCCTCGTTCACAGTGTCTGTGAACATGATAGTCCCAATCCTATTGCACACGGACAGCGGCATGTGCTCTGTCCCACACGATCCTCAGCTCCCTCTTCCTCCTGCTCTCAGTCGCCGTTTCACTTGTGGTGTCTGGGAGGTGGGTCCCGGTGAGCACACACAGCTCTGTGTTCCGATCCTTGGCCACTTGGGATCCCATTAATCCATGTACTGTAATGGTTTAACTAGTCCACTAGTAATGGCCAGTTAAGCTCTTCAAGTTCCTTGCGGTTACAGATCGTGCTGCCGTGAGTAGCTTTGCCTGCAAGCAGACTGGCACATGAACTCCATGAGGCTGTGTGGCAGACAGCACAACGACCCCCAAAGGTGTCCTCGTCCTAGTCCCCGGGCCCCGTGAAGGTTACCTTAGGTGGCAAAAGGGACTTTGCAGATGCGACTGCATTAAAGACATGGAGATGGGAATATGAGCCTGGATTACCCGGGTGGGCCCAGATGGAAGCCCAGGGTCTTTATAAGAAAAAGGCAGGCAGGTCAGCGTCCGAGAAAGGATGAGGTGGCCACCAGCCAAGGAGTGCAGGAGCTTCTAGAAGCTGGAAAAGGTAAGAGAACATCTCCCCTGGAGCTTCCAGAAGGAACTCCGCCCTCCTGGCACCTTGATTGTGGCTGACCTCCGGACTGAGATGCAAACTCGTGTTGTTTCTGTCACTCCGTTTGCAGGGATTTGTCGCAGCAGCGGTAGGAAACTAACCCAGGGGTTTGCCCTCCCCGCGTGCATCCCAGTGCCAGGCGCAGTGCGGGGCACACAGAGGAGCGGACCCCGAGGACACGGGAGGTGACAGCGGTAGAGCCTCCTGGCCGAGCACTGCCTCTCGGAGGGGGGCTCTTGGTAAAGTCGTGAAACTGTCATCCAGGGGCCCCCACCAGCCCAGACCCCACAACAGGCACTGCGTCTCCCTCCCCACCCCTCGCTGGCTGCACTGTCATCATCACTTCGTGGATGTAACTGTAAAAACGGCATCGCGGTGTTTTGATGGGCATTTTCCAACGAGTGAGTCTGCGCTTCTTCTCATGTATTTATTCATTGACCATTCGCACTGCCCTTTTTGTAAACTGCCTATGTGTTCATTCACTAAATTTTTAAATGGAGTTATTATTCTTTTTCACTAATTTATGAGAGCGCTCCGTGTTGCATGGAGATGAGTATGTAAATGTATTCCCTTGGTTTGTCCTCTGACTTGGTCCAGGTATGTGCCATGGAGAAGTTTTTAATTTGACAAAGGCGTGATGAGGCGCTCACCCCGGTTTGGCAGAGAGAGGAGGGAGATCACTCAGTTGCACCTGACAGGAGCGAAGGCTCGGAGATAAGAAGGAACAAGGAGATTAATATGACTGGAGCAGTTAGGGGAGAGAAGGATTGATGGGGAGTGTGTTGTCAGGGTGGGGACGGGGGCGGGAGGCGGACAGGGACAGTGGAGACAGTCAAAAGCTGGAAGGGGATTCGGATCATCCACTCCTTGCAGGCACGTCTGCAGGCGAGAGAATAACCTTTTTTAAAAATTCTTTGTAATATTCTAGGTATTATGTTAGGTGTTTAAAGCACTTTACCCTATTGTATCTCCACAGCCCCGGGAGGTAATACTATTATGCCTATTTAAAAACTGGAGAAATGAGGGTTCAAGGGAGGTTAGGTAATTGTGCAAGTTCACACAGCCACCTGCCTGACCTCTGAGTCCGTGGTCTCAATCATTGAACTCGTGGCAGTCCTGTGAGGCAGAAGTATCTTGTTTACAGAAGAGAAATTTGGATCTCAGAGAGGTTAATTAACTTGTTCTAAGTCACACAGCATAGGTGGAGGAATGAGGATTTGGACTCAGGCTTGCTGACTTCAAAGCCCTTGCTGTTCTCATCTCCTCTCTTCGTCTATTTTCTGAACCAAAAGCCCCAGGAGATTCTGACTTAACTGTCTGGCAGGGCTCTTGGAACAGCACCAGGTAACCCCAACGTGCAACCAGGTTGGGCACCCCTGCCCTGGACAAAAAGGCAGGGCCCAGGGAGAAGCACTGGCCTGTTGAGCAGCCTCCTTGGTGGACCAGACTCCGCCCATTTGCCCCACCACAGCCCAGCCAGGCCCACCGCCATTAGAGTAAGCACCAGTCAAGGCAGAGACATGCTTACGCGTTTCAGTTTTTCATGAACCTTGGATTTATAATCTCATCCAGCATTTTCTTTGGAAATACCCGCCTTGGGTCTAGGAAAGCAGACCCCTGCCCTGGCCCTGTGACTCAGGAGGCCCACTTTGGGATGCCTGCCTTGAAATTCTCTGAGTCCCTCTTGGGTACCGACAACCAGCTAGGGCTGGGAGTTCTGTCCAGCAGATTACCCCAGGCCACCCAGGCCCAGAACTGGGTTCCAGGTTCCAGAGGACCCTCCTCTACATTTTCTTAGGTCTGCTCTGGTACCTGAGGTGCTCCAGGGCTGGCAGAGGCTGTGAGAAGAAACCCTAGTCTAGACCAAGACCAGCATGAGCCTCTGGCCCTGAGTCTCCCCTTCCAAGTGCTCTCAGACCCTCTGCCATGCACACGGGATTGACAGGACAAGTGGAGGAGCTCCAGTGCCCATGACCAGGGGATCATCCCAGAGCCCACGGCCAGGCCATGGATCCAAGAGGGTGTTTGAGGAATGCAATGCAACTGCTGGCTGGCGTGCTATTTCTTTCCCTGGATGGCATGACCCGGGCCCCTAGAACGGTGCTGACATACTGATTTGGGGTAGCTCTTGTTTATGCCAGTCAGAGGATGAATTTGGGTCTCTGAGCTATCCTCGGTTCACCGTAGACGCTTGGGCTCGAGCCACCGTGTGGCCCACGTGCTGGTTCTCAGTGATTGTGTTTCAACTTCGGTGCTGCTCAGGTCCAAGCACCGAGGCTGGTGGAACTGGTGGCAGGCTCTCTTTCCTCTGTGCGTCTCCCACCACTGGCACCCAGGGTGATGCCCACATCTCCTCCCCAGGCTCCAAGTCAGGCAGCTTCTGGAGTGGCTATGCTTCTCTTCTCCTGGGCTTTGGAGGAATGCCAATATACTTTTCCAAATGATGCAGCCTCCTGCGGCTGATGAGTGTGGTGACACCAGGCTCCCTGGCCTGGCTTACGAGGTGCCAGAGAGGGGAAAGACACTGGGTATGTGAACGCACCAAGCTCTCCATACACCCTCACCTGTCCTCCAGCGGGCGATGGTCTGTGGAGGGCAAGGGCTGGGCCACAGTGAGAGCGATCACATTCTGGGGATGCAGTACTTACAGCTTAACAAGTTCAAAGGAAGACGTGGACAGAAGATGTGTTGTTTCATGTTTATGCTACAAAATTCCAGGTGGCTGGCAAATTTAACGTGACAAGGAAAGGAATTACTGGTTCCATTTCCCTGCAGTCTTTGGGCAAGTCTTGCACATGCAGCCATCAGTAACAAAGCACAGGCACAACCTAAGTCAGTGAGGTCAGTACTCACGGGCAGCACATGGAGCTCTGTGAGAAATGACCTAAATCAGCATTAAATAAACAGCATTAGGGAACTGCAGAGGCAAAAAGATTTGCATGGCTTCAGCATACACAAGTTCTGAAGAACTATGCCATTGTGAGTTTAATGGCATTGCCATCTTTTCTTTGCAGTGGGAAATATAAAATTATTGAGGAATGTGCATTGGACAACAAAGAACACAAGAGATGTTTCCTGGAGTTCTGCACAAGATGGCAAACAAGTAAACATGGTACTCAGAACCTCCCACAACCACATCAAAATTACAACTAAACTATAGAACAAACATAATTCCGAATGCCTGAAATCTAGCTAAACAGAAGTACGAAAGCTAAGGCTACAAAGAAGAAGCCAGGTCAAGACTAGTAGGAGGGGTAGAGACTACCTGGTGCCATTCCTGCATGTGGTAGTTAAAAATCAGGAGAAGGTCCCCCCCAGCCCCACACCAGAACCCCCAGCCCAGGATTCCAGTGCCAGGAAGAAAAGTCCCCATAACTTCTGGCTATAAAAACCAGAGAGTAAGATAGAAGGCCTGTGCCCGGACTTACTTGGACTCACAGGCTCTGAGCTTCAGGTCTAGCCCAGCAGCTCAAAAGACTCCAGAGACATACAGGGAGGAACTGAATTGTCTGGCTTTAGGATGAGGGCTGGATGGGCAGCTTTCTCTCAGACAGAAGTGCTGGTAGAGGCCATTGTTCCTTTGCTGAGCCCAACCCCTACAGAGCTGGCAGACTGGTGCCATATCTGTGTTTCCATTACCCTGGCTAACGCTGTTTGCCCCTCCCTGGTACCCCACTCCATCCAACTTACAAGCCCACCCAAACCATTTCCAGTGTATTTTCCATACAGATGGCCTCTCTTGGCTCATGCTTTGAACTTTCCTGAAATCTCTCAAACAAGCAGCATCTGGCCTCTGCATACCCCATACCTTGTGCGGACACTCGTGGCAGCCAGCCCCAGTTCACAGCTTGGCCTCTCCCATGCATCTCCAAGCCCAGCACAAGTAGCAGCCATCTGCAGATCACTCTGTAGCCATGTCAGGTGGCCCCAGGCAAGCCACAGATGGTGGCCAACCTTGGCAGATAGTTACCTACAAGGGAGCTCCCATAAGACTGTCAACTGATTTCTCAACAGAAACTTTGAGAGCAAGAAGGGAGTGGCACAAAATATTCAAAGTAATGGAAAGCAAGGACCTACAACTGAGATTACTCTACCCAGCAAAGCTATCATTTAGAATCCAAGGAGAGATAAAGAGTTTCCCAGATAATGAAAAGTTAAAGGAGTTCATCACCATCAGACCAGGATAAGAAATCTTAAAGTGCTTTTTTTAAGAAGAAGATAAAAAGGACTTAAAATATGAATAATAAAATGGCAATAAATACATATGTATCAGCAATTACTTGAAATGCAAATGGATTAAATACTCCAATCAAAAGACATATAGTGACTGAATGGATGTCAGTGCTGACATGTACACATAAGGAACTGTTGGACATTGAAATTGGGTCTCAAAAGAACTGTTGGCCCAGAAAGAAACTCACTACACACTGATTCATTTGCCTGTCACCATAACCATTATTGCTTGTCTCATTTTCGGTTCTTATAAGTGTATTTCTAATAGCACATGATCTCACTCATCTAGGGGAAATAATGAACAACATAGACTGATGAACAAGAACAGACCCAGAAACAAGGAGGCATGGATCAGACTGTCGGGCCTCAGGGGGAGGGTAGGGAAGGGTGGGGGTAAAGGGGGAGACCAACCAAAGGACTTGCGTGCAGGCATATGAGCCTAACCAGCGGTTAAGGACAACAGGGGGGTGGGGGCATGTGTGGGGAGGGGTGTGGGATGGGAATGGGGGGACGAGGACAAATATGTGATATCTTCATCAATAAAGAAATTTAAAAAAAAAAAAGACTCTTACATATGCTACCTACAAGAGACTCACTTTTCAAATCAAAAGATACCCAAAGACTGAAAGCAAAGCATTAACCCCTGGAAATGGCATCTAGGCTCAGCTGCGTTTCAGCTCCAGGCCCAAAAGAGCAGCAAAACCAGGCAGAGCGACACCAAGGCTGACTCAGGAGCAACTGCAATAACTAATGCCCTCTGCTCTGGTGCTGTCCAATCAGTGGAGGCCATGACCCTGAAAGGACACACCTGGAAAGCTGGTGAATGTTCTATTGATGTCCTCCCCTGAGTCTCCAGATAAACACCCTCAAGACCAAGGACCCAGTGCAGCTCTTTTTGGAGCACACCCCACACCTCTCTCCACCCCTTTTTTATCCAGTGAGGCTCTTTCTACAAAGCATGCGCAAACCTCTCCTTCCTCTTTTGTCTCTCAAGGCCCATCTCTCTCTCTCTCTTTCTCTCTCTCCCCTCCCTCCCCTAATCTCCATGGGCCTTTCTTTTGCTGTTACTTCTTTTTTGAGCCCATTTCTTCCATGGCTCACTTCTTCTACCTCTGTGACTTTCTGAATCAACTTTCTCTTACAGTTTGAGTCTTGGCTCGAAATTCTCTCTTAGCCAGAACTCAAGAACTGAGGCTGCTGAACTGAGTGCCAGTTTTCCACCGCGAACAGGTTCTGTTAACATTTGGTCCCGTATTAACCAAACCTGTCAAAGTGTCCTGTTAAGGAAGCTTCACCAGTCTAGGCTAGGCCTTGTCAGGCCCAGGAAGGCTCAGCTAGACCATGGAGAGTGTCAGCGATGGGAAGACAGGCTGGAAGGAGGTGGGTGGGGCTGCAGGAGCAGGACAGGGACCAGTGAAGGGAGCCAGGCATTGCAGAAGGAAATGGATGCTTATGGAGGGACTCCCAGGTGCCACGGACTGGGCTACGAGAGCATCATAACAACTCTATGTGGAGATCACACTGTGACCACTGACAAGGGGAACCTGAAAGCTGAAGAAAGTGGCCCAGGTGTCACTGGGTGTAAGTGGCAGAGCCGGGACAGCTCTGAAGCTGGACACGCCCCAAATTCTCCAGTGCCTTCCAGCAGCAGGGTCTGAAGAGAGCTGGAGGGGAGGAGTGGAGGTGCAGGCAGTGAGGCAGAGGACCAGACTCAGGATAAAAGGGGCACATGCGCTTTGCGACGGGCTATTGGGCAGAGAGTGGCCAGTTTGATCTGGTCAACACTTGTTGCACACCTGTGCTGGGCACTGCGGGTCAGAGGTGAGGAAGGCAGGTCATTGCCTGTCCTCGGGGAGGGCCCAGTGGAGGGAAGGAGAGGCAGTATAATCCAGGCAGCAGATGGCAGAGGTGTGAGGAGCGGAGTGGTACAGGAGGAGGTGATGCCCTCTCCTGGTCTGTGGGCTTCAAAGAGAAGTCCGCCTTGCAGGGCCCACCTGCAGTCCAAACGGCTCTGCGCACCTCTCCCGTGGCTTGGTTGTGCCTAGTCTTTGTCTCCCCAAAGCATTCCAAGCTCCTCGAGGGAGGACCTCTGCCTTCTAGTTCTCTGAAAACTGCAGTCCCTAGCATAGGACAGGGCTCAGGTGGATGGGTGACCTCCTGGCTGATGGTGGTGGATGTGCAGGCTGCTCCTCAGGCCACAGAGGGGAGACACGAGATCCCGATGCAGCTGGAGCTGGGCAGCACCGTGCAGACTGCTCGAGGGGCCTTGAACTTACGGGGAGGGACTGGCCAGAGCAGGGCACCAAGTTCTGGATATTTAAGGAGAGCCAGCTCCCGCCCGAGAGGCTGGGACGCAAAGAGGCCCTGCAGCAGGCGGTGCAGCAAAGGGAGAGGCCGCAGCTGCGGGCTCTTTACCCTTCTCACCCAGCACTCGGCAGGTTCCCGCAGCGCAGGGAGAACCCGGGCATCAGGAAGACAAACGGGACACAGTGTTGGGTGTGCCAGGGCACCCGGCACTGGGCATCTGATTCCAGGGTGGAGGTCGGAACTGGCTGGGTGGGTTGGCTGCCCCTTTAGGGATCAGCCGTCAGGACTGCCAGCATGTCCCCAGCCAGCATGCTGGAGTGCCTCCTACGGGGCGGGCACTGGGTGCAGAGCTGAGCAGGAGGACAGTGGCCCACTCCGGGGGCTCGCCTCTGCTCTGGTGGAAGACACCGCCCTCCTGCTCCCTCCACCCCCAGCTTGCTCGTAGGCAGAGTCTGATGAAGAGTTGGTTTAAAAGCCCTCTCTTCTATTTCTTGAGGAGTGTAGGCTGCAAGTGAATAAGAGGGAGAGGAATAAAATGTCCTGTTTAACAGGCAATTGGGCATCTAATAGGTGAATTTTATTGATAAGAGAGTCCAGAGCCCCACAGTAAGATCTGTGAAGGGTGCTTGACTGTGGCCTCTACAGACTAGGCAGCTGGCCAGCCCTCTCCAGCAGTAACTGGCTGGCTTCAGATGAGCTCTAAATACTCATGCAATCAAGACAGTAACTTTATCCCGTGCATATTTCTATAGTGTGCTAGTCTTTGCCACAATTTTCTAGGCTTTTCTTTTAGTGTGCTTGTGTTTTATGGGTAGTAAATGACAGCTTAGTGGTCCTACAAACTTCCTTCATTCTCAATGAACTGAGAGTTTGACCTGGGAATAATATGTGGCCAGGCTCTCTGGGAAGATTAAAACCCCGCACATGTCATTCCTGCCCCCTGTTGACTACTTGACGTTGAGAATCAGGTCTCATCTATCTGGTGGCCCCCAGCAGAGTGCCTGGCATACAGTAGGTGATCCACGGGTGTGGAAGGAATAAATGAATGTTCTCAGAGGCCGGTGGCACCTGCAAGATGTCCTGCTTAGGAAGCCACAGGGCTTTGCTCCACATGAAGACCGCCAGGGTGACAAGATGGGGGTGAAACGTGTCTCAGCCCCTTTGTGCTTGAACTGGTGAGTTACTCCTCTGCTCCTGAGACTTGTTCAACAGTCAGGTCTCTGGGACCGGGCATCTGACTTTCGAGGGTTGAGGTCTGGCCATGGGCCTGCATTTTAGCGAGCATCCCTGATTCCACCCCTGGCGGTCACTGGACAACACATTTTATTTTATTTTATTCTATGCCATAAAAATCCCTTTTTTACCTTTTTTTATTGTTTAAAGTATTACATATAGTAGTACATATTTGGACCACACATTTTAAAAGATCACATTTGTCCATCCCAAACCTCAGGGGTCCATATGGACACCTTGCCCCTTTTTGGCTATATGAGGGGCAGTCAGCACAGTGCCTGGCAGTCAGTATCTTTAGACACATGCAGTGATGTTGGTGGCTTTTTGTCACCCTAGTCCTCTTCTCTTCTGACAATACCCCTGTACACACATGTGCATGCACACATATGCACACACCCATGCACACACATACATGCATACATCCCCTTGGAAAACTGTTCTTCCTCACTCCAGTTGTACCACTGGTTTGCCAAGTATGGTGCCACCATAAGGGGTCCAGAGGGCGGGCACATAGTCCAGCGTGGACAAATCACAGCCAAGCAGAGGAAGGCAGAGCAGTGAGGTGGGGGTGAGAACGGGTGCAAGGCGTGAGAAAGCCAGGGGGTGGGGAGAGAGCAAGGTGTGTCCGAGGAACACACTCTGTCGGCCCAGGCTGTGGGGTTCAAGCCACCAGGGCCCACACAGCTCTTCTGCCTTTCTATGAACGTGCCCACCCCCACGTACCTTTCCTCTTAACTCTCTTTCCTCTGGGTTTCTGTCCCTGGAACCTGGAGGAATTCTCAGCTCACCGATGCTCAGCATCCTCATTCGTAAAATGGGGGCAAGGATACTGACTGGACTTTCTTTCGTGAGAGCTGACACTTGAGAGCCCATAATGTATGACAGATGCTCAGCAGCTATGAGTACCCTTCCTTTTCTTTTACTGTCGCATGGTTTTTCCTTGGGCTCCAGCTGGATGCCTGGGACTTGCTTAGCTCTGTGCCTCCTGCACTCAGCTGGCGGTTCGGTCGGGGGCCGGCCTTTGTCCCACACGCAGCAGCTGCTCACAGGGAAGGACTGCGTGAGCGGCGGATACAGCAGGGCCTGGAAGCCATGTGGGCGGGGCGGGCAGCGCTCTGCTCTGTCCTAATCAGAAAGCAGGAGAGATTTAAATGTGTGGAGCAGTGATGTGTTTTTTTTTTTAACTGCTGTCTCAATCTATCTGTCTATAGAATAAGATTTGCATAGTGGTGTGGGGGAGAACCCAGCAGCGTGTGATTTAGGGATGTAGATTGCTTTTTAATTTGGAAGAAAAACCCGCCTGGCCTCCAGCAGGGTTTCTCTCCAGACGGCCAGCCCCGCCTGGTGAATTACTCCCCCAGCCACAGGGCAGCAGTGAAAGGCTCTCTGGTGCGCCCTATAACTCTGGGAGGGCTGTAATTGCCGCACTAACTCCTAAACTTCCCTCTGGCCAGAGTGCCGCGATCCATTCTCATTTAGCAAATCTGCTTAGGATTTATTATTTTCTTTTAGACTTACTCCAACCTTAAATTTTCCCCGTTCATAAAGTGCTTGATGTCCTCACACATTTGTGCCCTGGGGGCTGGCCACACTCGCCTTTCAAGGACATAAGCCCCTGCCCCTGCTTCCTGGAGGAAGAGGTGACAATGCACTTAGATAAACAACTGCCACCCGCAATCAGGCTCAGTCCACGGCACATCTGTGCTAAGCATGTGTAATACATATAGGATGTACATATTATGTAGATATTTATGTATGTATGCATATGTATACACACATCCTATATAATAAAAGGGTAATATGCAAATCGACCGAACAGTGGAACGACTAGTTGCTATGACACGCACTGACCATCAGGGGGCAGATGCTCAATGCAGGAGCTGCCCCCTGGTCGTCAGTGCGCTTCCACAGGGGGAGTGCCATTCAGCCAGAAGCCAGGCTCATGGCTGGCGAGCACAGTGGTGGTGGTGGGAGCCACTCCTGCCTCCGTGGCAGCGTTAAGGATGTCTGACTGTGGCTCACTGGGAGCGGGCCTAAGCCGTCAGTTGGACATCCCCCGAAGGCTCCTGGACTGCTAAAGGGCACAGGCCGGGCTGAGGGATCCCCCCTCCCAGTGCACGAATGTCGTGCACCAGGCCTCTAGTATACACATAAGTGTTTGTAGATATGTGCATATGTATAATTTTGTATGTAGGGGTAGAGTTATCTCCCATTTTACAGATGGAGAACTAAGGCTCACAGAAATAAAGCAAGTTTTTTTGGTCGCATACCCGCTAAGTGACTGAGCCAAGATTTAAGTGTAGGAAGTTCTTTCAAGTAAAAATCTGCTTTTAACTGCTGTGCCTCCCGGTCTCCCTATTAGGTAAAGCAGGGCTGCCTGGAAACAGGTCCTTGTGGTTGACCCCGGGAGACCCTCTCACCAACACTCTTCTGGGATGCTTTTCCAACCCCCAAAGCCTGCTCCTGCCGCCGTGCCCACATGCTTCCTTCTCGTGCGCCGGGCTATGCTGAGAGACAGAAATGCTTTGCTGACGTTTGGACGCCCTGATCAATCAGGGACACCCCGCGGAAACAAAATGCCCCGCACTGCAATACTTTTCTTCCCGCCCCTCACTGGCCCACCTGCTGTCTTCCTTTGGCACTTAAACACGAAAGCTCAGCCACCGAACTGCCAGGTTTCCCAGGGATTGACATGAGGGTCAGTGGCCTTCAGTTGCCTATTTGGAAACGGACTTTGTTTTGGTTTTCCGTTTTGTATCCGCACTGCTTTTGTTTGCGTGAACATTCCCCGCCCTCTCTGTCCTTCCTCAGTCTTGAGAGATGCCAGACACCAGGTTCTTTGAGGTCCTGTTATTGAGTTCTTTTCATATTTAAAACACAGTTTGTGCGAGCCCAGGACTTGAATGAGAGGGATGTCTGCAAAGCGAAGCTCAGGCAGGGCTGGGTGCAGTGAGCTCTGCGCCCCTCTGCCTGCCCCGTAGCTGGGTGTGCCCTCTGCATGCCCCCACTCCTTCCTGCCCCCCACCAAGCCCTTCATCCTTCCTAGCTGTGTGAACCCTCCTGAGAAAATGATGACCGAGGTGTGGGCACTTTGCTTCCTTCGGTGCCCTGAGCGGTACAGCCTGCCACACCCCTGCACTCCATGGGCTGCGGGCCCTGCGGAGACAACCCAGTGGCCCCCAAACAGCAGTCAAGTTCCTATTTTCCTGGCTCCAAACAAAGTGGAAAAAGAATTAATTTTCTCTTGTCCTTGACTTTATCTTCCAAGCTCAGCTCATTCAATACCATCGCTTCCCTGACGCGGCTCTTACCGCCCAGAGCGCACTTCAGCTTTTGTCCTTGGCTACGTGTCTGCCTTTTGTATGTCTCCTTCCAACATCGTGCTCAACAGAGCCCGCTGCGCACCCCAGGCCCTCCCTCCAGCTTCTCTTCTCCAGCTCCTTCCCCCTTCCCTGCAGTCAGAACCCCGGGGGCTTTAACCCTCGCCGCTGCTGTGGGTGCTGGAGCCCCCCTTTGGGGGTCAGCACCATCCTGCTCCTCTATGAAAGGCCCATTCCAATGACAATGTCCATTCCCGAGCTGCGAGCTATCTGTTAGACAGCCTCTTCTGCCTTAACAAGCAGCCTCCGTGCTTCAGCCTCCTGAATGCGTTTGGATTTTAAAGAACCTGGATTCACAGAGATCTGCAACCGGGGTTCAGGCTCAGGAAACATTTCCACCTGCTCATACGCATAGATAAGCCAGGAGGCTTTACTTAAACACAGAAACATTGATCTCTTCCGATGGAAGTCCACGCAGAGAGCAGTCTCCAGGAGTCGCTCCTGGCTCCTGCCCTCGCTCGCAGGGCCTGCCCAGAGCGGTACTCTCAATGAAGGGCCCGTCTGGTGACGCATTAAGTTTCCTCGCCTCCAAATGGAGTGGGTTTGTCTCTTTTCTGCCTCCAGCCCAGTTCTCACTGGACCCACTGGCTGCTGAGTTAGCATGTTGATTTCAGCTACTCAACTAACAAATTATTTTACACGTTTCTCTCACAGATACGGTGAGAACATGGGGGAGGAAGTGGGGATGGGGAGAAGGCAGTCTGTCTGCAGCTCTGTCCTCTCCACCATCAGCTCCCAGGTCACAGAGCTGCAAGGGCCTGTGGGTGGTCTGTGTAAAGCCCTGGGAACCATGGAGGGTCATGGTCAGGGAACTGAAGCAGGACTTTCCCCCCCAGGATGGAGGATGACAAGGATGGCAAGTGTGGTCAGGCAGCAGGGCCTGCAAGGAACTTGCCTGCAAAAATCTGTCCTCCCCCCGGGGATATGCCACCCTGCCCTCTCCCTGCTCCATGTGCCTGGTCAAGAGGTAGCTGAGCACCAAGTGCACTGAGTCCTTCGTGCTCTGGTGACTGGGAGAAGCGGAGGGGTCAAGGAGATGCCCTCCAACACCTCTGAGAGATGGTCACCTGCCTGCTGCTGCAGCATCGTCCTCCATGAGTGGCCTGCTCCACCGGCTCCCAATTCTGGAACGGCCGCCTCTTGCAATATTCCAATAACAGGCCAGAAATGTAGGGATCACAGGAAAAACGATGGCCCATTGTCATGGCTGCTGTAATGTGCCACCCAGATTCCTCTACAGGAATGAAGGACCTACTCCCTTACTCTCAACCTGAGCCTCTGAGATGCCTGTAGGCAGACAGCACTCAACTGCCGCCAGCCCTGTTTAGGATCACCTTGGCATGTCCATGGTCATGCCACTTTCCAGGGCAGACAACACCGAACACCTGTTTGGTACAGGGGTGTGCAGCCCCCACCACCACCAGCAGCTCTGGACAGCCCCGAAGGACCACAGCAGCTTCAGAGCTCTCACAGGGTTGGGCCTTGTGGAGACTGCCCATCACAGCTCAACTCCCCCTTTCCCCAGCCCTGCTTCCTTTCCCGCCCTCCAGAGATGAACGGAGGAGAACTCCCACATAAACCTTCTGCAGGCTCCTCTCCATCCCACTTCCTTCCTGAGAACCCCACCCATGACACCAGTCAAGGGGCCCAGGGACAGATGACCTATGAGATGAAATGCACACTTAGCCAAGGAGCACGTCTCTCTTGATTCTTCAATGTTAGATAAAACCCAGCTGTAATCTCATTAGGCCCTGGATAGCCTATATAATAAAAGCCCAATATGCTAAGTGTCCAACCGTTCATTCGACCGTTCAACCAGTCACTATGACGCACACTGACCACCAGGAGGCAGATGCTCCGACTGGTAGGTTAGCTTGCTGCTGGGCTCCGGGCAATCGGGACTGGGCGAGACAGGCCAGACATGCCCTGGAGCCCTCCCATGGTCTCTCCCCGGCCCCGATCGTGCACCAATGGGGTCCCTCAGCCTGGCCTGCATCCACTTGCAATCTGGGACCTCTTGGGGGATGTCGGAGAGCCGGTTTCAGCCTGATCCCCACAGGCAGGCTGAGGGATCCCACTGGTGCACAAATCCATGCACCGGGCCTCTAGTTTACTATATCTCTAATCACTTCCTCTCTCCTCTTTTACATGTAATATATATAAAAGGATAATATGCTAAGTGTCCTTCCCACTGTCCAAATCAGTCACTATGATGCATACTGACCACCAGGGGGCAGACGCTTAATGCAGGAGCTGCCATGATGTGCACAGAGAAACAGCACTGCCGACCTGGCACCGGCAAAGCAACACTTGGCTTCCTCCAAGTGGGACACAGGCCCTGCTACCACCCAGAGCAACAGCCCACCAAATAGCAGCCAACACTACCATGGCGCAAAATGTGGCCCACAGCCCAGCCTAGCCTGCAAACGGTGGCTGTGGATGCCAGGTAATGACGTCACATTTTTGTTGACATTCTGAAGCCAAAATTAACGACAGAACATGCCTGCAGACCAACTATTGGCACAAAGTACCTCTGAAGCTGAAAGAAAGCGACATCGTTGACAGAATATATCTGAAGAACAGCCATCGACAAGTACTACCAATACTGGTAGGATCTGCCTTCATAGCAAAAATGAGGTAAATGAGGATGTCATTATCAAACACAGTTGTGGTGGAATGACTGTGCATGTCAATTTTGCCTATCTCTAAATGTCTCCAATGAAAAACCATCTGATGGAAAATTTACTCGATGTTGTAGCAAAGTTTGTCCAAATGATATAAATTTTCCAGAATACCCAGCATATTTTTAAAAATTAATGATAAACAAAGATTCTGACAGTAAAAATTTCATGGAAAATAGTCATTGTTATATCATGTTGTTATTATCTTTTATTAATCAATTTATATATTATTTCATGTACATTTTACTGATTTTCTTTCATCTCTGACACTTCTATTATAGAGAAAGGGTGAATAGCAATATTAAAATATTTTTTCTAATTAATTTCCTTTCAATGTGCATGAATTTGTGCACTGGGCCACTAGTTATTAAATAAGATAAAATATCTGAAGATCTTAGCACAATGCCCAATATGTATAAAGTACTCTATAAATGTTAGCTATAATTAATTCAACAGATATTTGTGAAGTATCTACTAAGTGCTGGGAAGTATATCTGATGCCATAACAAGTATGAGCATTAAAGGTATTAAAGACTCAAATAGCTTTTCATCTCATAAGGGGCAGGAACAAGCAAGCAATTATGAATCACTGAAATAAAGGTGACTCAGGGTTGCATCAGAGATGGTGAGGTCTCTTCATTGATTCTATGACACTGAAACTCTCACACCAAAAACTGAAAAGGAGATTATTTTTAAAATGAATAGACGCTATGTCTACAGATGTGAACATTCTAACTAAACTATTAGTGAGTAGATAATGATGTTTCAAAAGAAAAATATGCTATAATCCAGCAGGGTTTATTCAATGAATACAGAGTGGCTCAGTATCTGAAAATTTATTTAACATAACCCATGTACCAATACACTAAAGGAAAAATTATGTGACCCAATCAATAAATTATTAAAGAACATTTGCTATGTCTGTAACCATTTCTAATTAAAACCTAAGTAAAACAGTAAAAAATGGAAATTACTTAAATATTAATATAATATAATATAATATAATATAATATAATATAATAAAGACATATACAGGGGGTGGGCACCTATAAACCTACTTTTGTTCACCCTGAACAATACATGTAACAAAAAATTAAATGTTAGATTACATTAATATAACAAAAAAAGGCAGACCCGGAATGAATGGAGCTGAACACACTGGGCACATTGTGCCAAGAAGACCCTAGTATTCATGCAGGGATGTTTGTGCAGCAGGTGTTTTAGGTAAAATTACTTCTAAATCAGCTGTGTCACTGGAGCAGAGGACTTTACCAATATCATGAGAGAGACCGGAGCCAAATTCTGATTCCATCACTTATGGACGCTGCCGACCTGAATTCTCTCGGGGGGCGTGGGAAGGCCTGGACCCTGCTCAGAGGGCCTTTCCCCGGGAGGTGATGCTGGAGAACAACAGGAACCTACTCTCCTGGTGAGGGTAACTCCCCTCCAGAAATCGATAACTCTGTGTCCATCTTTGCATTGTCCCTTGAGAGTCTCTGGGAGCCCCTCTTTGCTGACTGAGTTTCAGATTCTCGTTTTTTAAAGAGATTCAGAAATGGAAAGCTTCTTGACTTGGCATCTACTTCACCTTCCCCTCTCTTCAGGTGAATGCTCACTTCACATTAGACTAGTGATTAGTGATGCTCCTACAACCTGAGTAATCACAAAAGCTGGCAGGGAAAAATTTAAATATCTGATTGTCTGGTTTTACCCCTGTGCTTTTGAGTCAGTGATTCTCGAAAGACAACTAGATATGTAAATATTAAAATACTCCTTAAGCATTCTGCAAAAGATGTTCAGTGGACAAATTTGTGAAATATTTTTCCAGACCCACCCCTAATGTCCTCTCTTGTCCAAACAAAGGGCTGGATTATATTCTGGAACAGCCATATAAACAAACAAACAAACAAACAAATGCAAATATTACTCTAAATGCCAAATACATAAAAATATTTAAATTAAAAATCAGTAACTAGACAGGGATGATTGTTTTCATTATAATTATTTGAGTTTTTTGTTCTGATAAATATAATGAGCCAAAATAATTATATAAACATTAGAAAATAAAAGATTAAATGCTCTCTTTTTTTGCTGAAGTGATTATTGTGTTTCTAGAAAACTCAATAGACTCTAATTAGAAAAATTAACCAAAATATATAAGGAATTTGGGGAAGTGTCAGGGTATGGTAAATACACAAAAACTAATGGCTTTTTTTCTATCCTAGCAATGTATACAATAAAAGAAAATGGAAAAATCATGTCCTATGCACAAACTAATGCTAAGGAATGAGGTTAACGAGAAAGGCTCAAGACCTACCTGAAACAAACTATAATATTTTATCAAAGAATATAAATAAGATCTGAACAAATGGAAACAGATAAAATATTTTCAGATGCTCTAGAGATGTGGTATAATAACAAGTTGATTTTCCCTGAAATGATACCTATACATTGAATGCAACTCTAATTTGAGTAGTACTAATATTATTTGAACTGAATGAAATGTTTTTATACCTTATATTAAGCAAAAACACAAATGTCTAAGATTAGACATTTTAAAAAAGAAAATAGTGAGTGAACACGCCTTTCCAAGTATCACAACATGCTATAAAGTTTCTATAAACAAATTATGTTACTTATATAAAAAGGTCTGTGAAACAGAATAGAAAATCCAGAAATAGATTATAAAATAATCAAAAAATAAAGTACAATACAGTTGGTATTTCAATTTGTAGTAAATAAGCTTTTGTAAATATATTTACAAAAATAAATTTCAGATGACTTAAAGATTTAAAATAAAAAAAAGATTTAAAATGAGAAAAAAGTAAAAGATTAGTCAATAAAGTCTAGGAGCCTACACATTTAATCCAGGGACAAAGTGGACTGTCCCAACTGAGACTAGATAACCAGAGGCTTTAAACAAATAGCAGAGCAGAGCAATTAAAAACTTATGTATGGCAAATGATACCAAAAATTCAGTCGACACAGATTTGAGGAAATATCAGCAATGCAGTAGATAGAGTTAACTCTATTAGGTTAAGGGTTTGCACAAATTGACAAGAATGGGATAAAGAACTGCTAAGAAAATAGGCAAAGAAACTAAGACATTCCACAGGAGAACAGATTTGAATGATCAATGAACATTAAATATATGTAAATTCTGAAGTAGTCAGGGACATATAGTTAAATTAACAATGAGCTGTCACTTTATAGCTATCCGGTATGCAAAAATTAAAAGACTGGGAACACCTCTGCTGGCTTGGATGTGGAAATCTGATTTATATGTACATTTTGGGAAGCGATCTGGCAACATCTATTAAAATTAAGATATTAAAATTAAGGGCAATCTCATTTCTTAGAATGCATCCCCTAGAAATAAAAGCACCAGTACTTAAGGACATATATGTACAAAAACAAAGGTAAATGACCTACCAGTAAGGAATCACTGAGTAAATCATGACACATTTTCCATGTGATAGCCTGTTATGCAACCACTTGACAGGGTGCATTGAAGCCACAGCAGTGGACCAGAAGTGATTTCATGAGTTATTACTGAGTAAGAAAAGTAAGATAGAGAAAACTGTGTAATATATAATCCAATTAATGAAAAACACTGACAAAAAAAGCCAATAACTTGTGTGTAATGTGTATATGAGCATATAGAAAAATATAGTGATACACGACACAAACTGGTTTATTAAGCCAGGTAACCCACAGAGGGATGAGGCTGAAGGATGTTGTGAGTAAAGGCTTGGACAGGAGAGAGATGAGGGAAGCAGAATAAAGACTGCTTTAAAATGTGTAGAAAACAGTTATATTTATCCATGCATGTAAAAGTATGAGTATGTACACATAAAAATAAATTTATTACAGCATTATGAAACAAAAAGGTAGACATGTGTACATGGGAGGGAGAGATGAGTTTTGAAATGGCTTAACAGCCACAGGGGTGATGAACATATTGGAGCCAGTTGGGTGGGAAGACCAAGAGAAGCATCAACCTCAGAGGGAAGGTAGAGGAGGGTGGGTGTAAGGAGGAGAGATCAACCAACGGACTTGTATGCATGCATATAAGCCTAACCAATGGACACAGACATTGTTAGACACAGGGAGGTTAGGGCATGAGTGGGGGAGTAGGGGAGCCATGGGGGGATAAGGACACACATGTAATACCTTAACCAATAAAGAAAGAAAAAAAGCACTCTGCTTGTGCCCTTGTTCTTTTCACCATTTTGGTTATGATACTGCAAAAATATAGAAACTATGTTGATTATACTTGCAGATAAAGAAAGATGAGATAGTTATTATGTTTAAAGACAGAAATAAGATTCCAAACAAACCAGAAGATTTAGCACAAAGCTGTAAAGTGAACATTAATCAATATAAATATGACGTCCGACATCTAGATTTGAACATATGCCTTTGCTTAAACCATTTGTGTGGAAATTAGCAATGGAATGAATTACAAATCAACTACAGTAAAAACACTCAAAAACATTCAAACACATGGAGACTAAATAGCATGTTATTAAACAATGAATGAGTCACCAACAAGATCAACAAAGAAATAAAAAACCTCCTAGAAACAAATGAAAATGAACACACAACTATCCAAAATCTATGGAACACAAGGGAAGTCCTGAAGGGGAAGTTCATAGCACTACAGGCCTACCTCAAAAAACAAGAAAAAATAATAGTAAACTATTAACCCTACAACTTAAATAATTAAAAGAGAACAACAAGAAAAGCCAAGAGTAAGTAAAAGGAAGGAAATAATAAAGATTAGAGCAGAAATAAATAACATAGAGGCCAAAAACACAATACAAAAAATCAATGAAACCAAGAACTGGTTCTTTGAAAAGAAAAACAAGGTTTTTGAACCCCAATTGTGAGAATCAAGATGGTGGCATAGGTAAATGCCAGTACTCACCAACTCCCACAACCACATCAAAATTACAACTAAAATACAGAACAACCATCATCCAGAACCACCTGAAAGCTGGCTGAATGGAAATCCTACAACTAGAGAAGTAAAGAAGAAAGCACATTGAGACTGATAGGAGGGGAGGAAGCAGGGAACGGGCTGGACTGGCATCCATGTGTGCCACTTTTTTAATCTGGAGGGAGATCATCCCTCTGGAGGTTCCGCCTTGAGGAGCAAGGAGTCCCAGCCCCACACCAGACCCCCAGCCCAGGATTCCAGAGCTGAGAAAAAAAGTCCCCATAACTATGGGCTGTAAAAATCAGCAGGGATTGGGGCTCAGTGACATAGAGGCTGCTGGAGACCCAGCTGTTCCTCTTAAAGGGCCAGCACATGAACTGAACTTACAAGGTCCTGCTTCCTCTGAGCTCCAGCACCAGGGCAAGGCTCTGGGAGACACTTACACATACGAGAAGAAACTGGATTGTCTGGTATTGGGGCAGGAACTTGGGGGTGACTTTCTCCCAGATAGAAGCACCTGCAGGGACCTCCCTGGTCACAGGTCTGACTGGCAGCCATTTCTATTTACTCTGCCCTGGTGATTCCCTGAGACCCTGCCCCATCCAACTTGCAGCCCCACCTAACTTGTGTGCAGTGGATTTTGCATATGAATGGCCTGTCCTTGCTCAGGCTTCAGCCTGCTAAAATATCTCAAATAACCTGCAGGTGGGTCAGCAAGCCCCAAACTTATCAATAAAAGGCCCGGAGACTATCACCAGTCTGCCTTGCTTCACAGCTGGGCTTTGACTGGGCACTTGCAAGCCCAATACAAATAGCTCCTGCCAGGTGGCCATAGGCAGTGGCTGACTTTGCATCTTCCTGGAAGACCTAGAGCCAGTGCACCCAATGGATAGCTTCAGAACACAGCAGATTACAACTCTACACATCCATAAGTGATCCACTCAAGGGGCAGACTCAGTGAGCACCAAAGCCCCACTGAAGCAAGTCTTGCTCCATAAGGGTGTTTTCTGCACAGCAGTTCTCCCACTGTAGTTGCAGCTAGTCCTCACAACCAATTGGCCTGGAGGTCAATTCCTCCCAGTGATACCAACAGCAATCAAGTCTCAACTACAAAAAGACTGTGCACACAGCCCGCAGTGGAGTGCACCCACAATGCCCAGCTCTGGTGACTGGGTAGGCTAAGCCACTGGGCCCTATAGGGCACCTACTACACAAGGCCACTCTATCAACTTCAGGAGATATAGCAGCTCTACCTAATACATAGAAACAAACACAGGGAAGCAGCCAAAATATGGAGACAAAGAAACATGTCACAAATGAAAGAAATGGATGAAAGCCAACTATTGGAAACAGAGTTCAAAACCACAGTTATAAAGTTACTCAAGGATCTTCATGAGACCTTCCTGGGACTTAGTAAGACTTTCAAGGATCTTAGTGAGAATGCCAAAGTCATGAAAAAGGACCAGTCAGAAATTAAGCATACACTAACCAAAATAAATAATAATACACAGGGATCCAACAGTAGAGTAGAGGATTCCAAGTATCAAATCAATGATTTGTAATATGAGGAAGCGAAAAACATCCAATCAGAAGAGCAAAAAGCAAAACGAATAAAAAAATATGAAGGTAGTGTAAGGAGACTCTGGGACAACTTCAAGAGTACCAATATTTGCATT
This sequence comes from Cnephaeus nilssonii, assembly GCF_951640355.1. Taxonomy (NCBI): domain Eukaryota; kingdom Metazoa; phylum Chordata; class Mammalia; order Chiroptera; family Vespertilionidae; genus Cnephaeus; species Cnephaeus nilssonii. The sequence goes on from NC_137081.1 coordinate 83,983,408, forward strand.
ATAGGGGTGCCAGGAGGAGATGAGAGAGAACAACATATTGAAAACCTATTTGAAGAAATAATGTCAACTTCCCATACCTGGTAAAAGCAATAAACTTACAGTACAAGGAAGCACAGAGTCCCAAACAAGAGGACCACACCAAGACACATCATAATTAAAAAGCCAAGGGCTAAAGACAAAGAGAGAATCTTAAAAGCAGCAAGAGAAAAGCAGTTAGTTACCTACAAAGAAATGCCCATATGACTGTCAACTGATTTCTCAACAGAAACTATGCAGGCCAGAGGGAGTGGCAAAAAATATTTAAAGTGATGAATAGCAAGGACTTATAACCAAGATTACTCTACCCAGCAAAGCTATCATTTAGAACTAAAGGTCAGATAAAGAGCTTCACAGACAAGAAAAAGCTAAAGGAGTTCATCACCACCAAACCAGTTTTACATGAAATGTTGAAGCCTTTTCTTTAAGAAGAAGAAGAAGAAAAAGATAAAAAATAAGGACAATAAAATGGCAATAAATACATTTCTATTAACAATTGAATCTAAAAATAAATGAATAAGAAATCTAATGAACAGAATGAACTGGTGAATAAAATGGAACAGACTGATGATTCTCAGAAGGAAGGGGGGTGGGAAGAGATCAAACAAAAATCTCATATGAATTACCTATGGTCACAGACAATAGGGTGGTGAAGGCCTGGGGCAAGGCTGGAACCTGGTGGAGGGGGACAATGGGGAGAAAATGAGGGACATCTGTAATATTCTCAACAATAAAGATTTTTTTAAAAAAAGATTGATGAATCCCAAGCCAGACTCATCAAGAAACAAAGAGAGAGGACCCAAATAAATAAAATCAGAAACAAAAGCAGTGAAGTAATAACTGACACCAAAGAAATACAAAGAAATATAAGAAAATACTATAAACAACTATATGCCAACAAACTGGGCAAAATGGACAAATTCCTAAAAAAAAATACAATCTTCCAAAATGAATTAGGAAGAATCAGAAAACCTGAATGGGATAATAACAACTGATGAAACAGAAGCAGTAATCAAAAAACTTCCACCAAATAATAGCACAGGTCTGGAAGACTTCACATGGGCCTTTTATCAAACCTTCAAAGAACTAACACCTATTCTCCTCAAACTATTCCAAAAAATCCAAGAGGAAGGAACACTTCCAAGCTCTTTTTATGAGGCCAGCATTATCCTAATTATAAAACAAGATAGAGACACTACAAAAAAAAGAGAATTATAGGCCAATATCCCTGATGGACATAGATGCTAAAATCCTCAATGAAATATTAGCAAATTGGATCCAGAAATGTATTAAAAAGATCACACACCATGACCATGTGGGATTTATTTCAGACATGCAAGGCTGTACAATATTTGCAAATCAATAAATGTGATACATCACATACTAGTATACAAATTGAACGACAAAAATAACATGAACATAGATGCAGAAAAACCATTTGACAAAATCCAACACCCATTTTTGATAAAAACTCTCAGCAAAGTGGGAATAGAGGACCATACCTCAACATAATAAAGGCCATATATGACAAACCTACAGCCAACATTATACTCAATGGGCAAAAACTAAAACCATTTCCCCTAAGAACAGGAACAAGACAGGGATGTCTGTTGTCACTACTCTTATTCAACATAGTTCTGGAAGTCCTAGCCACAGCAATCAGACAAGAAGAAGAAATAAAAGGCATCTAAATTGGAAAGAAGGAAGTAAAATTCTCATTATTCACAGAAGACATAATATTATACATAGAAAACGCTAAAGACTCCACCAAAAAACTACTAGATTTTGTAAAGGAATTCAGCAATGTAGAAAGATACAAAATTAACACCCAGAAATTGAAGGCATTTTTATACACCAATAATGAATTGTCAGAAAGAGAAACTAAACAAACAATCCCATTTACCATTGCAACAAAATAATTAAGATACTTAGGATTAAACTTAACCAAGGAGGTAAAAGACTTGTACACAGAAAACTATAGAAGGTTGAAAAAAAAGAAATAGAGGAAGATATAAACAAGTGGAAGAATATACCGTGTTCATGGATTGGTAGAATTAACATCATTAAAATGTCCATACTACCCAAAGCAATCTACAGATTCAATGCAATCCCTATTAAAATACCAAGGGCATATTTCACAGATCTAGAACAAATACTCCAAAAATTTATATGGAGCCAAAAAAGACCCTGAATAGCCACAGCAATCTTGAGAAAGAAAAACAAAGTTGGAGGAATCACAATACCAGATATCAAGTTATACTACAAAGCCACTGTAATCAAAATAGCTTGATTTTTTGGCACAAAAACAGACATATAGACCAATGGAACAGAACAGAGACCCCAGAAATCAAACCAAGCCATTATGCTCAATTAATATTTGACAAAGGTCAAGCACATACAATGGAGTCAAGACAGTCTCTTCAATAAGTGGTATTGAGAAAATTAGACAGATACATGCAAAAAAAAATGAAACTAGATCATCAACTTACACCATACACAAGAATAAACTCAAAATGGATAAAAGACTTAAATGTAAATCATGAAACCATAAAAATTCTAGAAGAAACCATAAGCAGCAAAATCTCAGACATCTCTCATAGCAATATTTTACTGATACATCTCCTAGGCCAAAGGAACCTAAGGTGAAAATAAACAAATGGAACTACATCAAAATAAAAAGCTTTTGCACAGCAAAAGAAACCATCAACAAAATGAAAAGGGAGCCCACTGTATGGGAGAACATATTTGGCAATGAGACATCTAACAAAGATTTAATATCCAAAATATATAAGGAACTCATACAACTTAACAGAGGGAAGACAAACAATCCAATTAAAAAATGGGCAAAGGACCTAAATAGACACTTCTCCAAAGTGGACATACAGATGGCCAAGAGATATATGAAAAAATGTTCAAAGACACTGAACATCAGAGAGATGCAAATTAAAATGACAATGAGGTATCACCTCACACCTGTCAGAATGACTACCATCAACACATCAAGGAATGACAAGTGCTGATGAGGATGTGGAGAAATGGGAACACTGCTGGTGGGAATGCAAACTGGTGCAGCCTCTGTAGAAAACATTATGGAGTTTCCTCAAAAAAATTAAATATGAAACTGCCATTTGAGGCAGTGTTCCCACTTCTGAGAATATATACTAAGAGATCCAAAACAACAACCAGAAAGAATATATGCACTCCTATGTTCATAGCAGTGCAATTTACAATAGCTAAGATCTGGAAACAGCCCAAGTGCCCATCAATAGATGAGTAGATAAAAAAGCTGTGGCACATTTAAACAATAAATACTATGCAACAGTAAAAAAGAAGGATCTCTTACCCTTTGCGACAACATGGTGGGACCTGGAGAGTATTATGTTAAGAGAAATAAGACAGTCAGAGAAAGTCAAGTATCACATGATCTCACTCATATGTGGAATCTAATGAACAAAATAAACTGATGAACAAAATAGATCCAGAGACATAGAAGCATAGAATAGACTGTGTAATCTCAGGGGGTAAACAGGGGTGGGTGGATGGGTGGAAAGAGATCGATTAAAGAACTTGTATGCATCCTATATAATAAAAGCCTAATATGCTAAGTGTCCGGTTGTCCTGTTGGCCATTCAACCAATCAAAGCGTAATATGCTAATGATATGCTAAGGCCGCTCAACCACTTGCTATGACGTGCACTGACCACCAGGGGGCAGATGCTCTGACTGGTAGGCTAGCTTGCTGCTGGGGTCTGGCCAATCAGGACTGAGTGAGATGGGGCTGGATACGCCCTGGAGCCCTCCCGCAGTCCCTCCCTGGCTGGCGAACCTCCTGTGTCCCTTCCCAGCTCCGATCATGCACTCATGGGGTCCCTCGGCCTGGCCTGTGCCCTCTTGCAATCTGGGACACTTTGGGGGATGTCGGAGAGCCAGTTTCAGCCTGACAGCAGAATGACCAGTTGCTATGATGCTCACTGACCAGCAGGGGGCAGATTCTCAATGCAGGAGCTGCCCCCTGGTGGTCAGTATGCTCCCACAGGGGGAGCGCTGCTCAGCCAGAAGCTGGGCTCATGGCTGGTGAGCACAGCGGTGGTGGTGGGAGCCTCTCCTGCCTCTGTGGCAGTGCTAAGGATATCTAACAGCTTAGGCCCTCTCTCCCCAGTAAGCGGGTCTAAGCCATTAGTTGGACATCCCCTGAGGGCTCCCAGACTGCAAGAGGGCTCAGGTTGGGCTGAGGGACCCCGCCCCCCCCGGGGCTCCAGTGCACAAATTTCATGCACCGGGCCTCTAGTATGTGCATAAGCCATGGACACAGACAATAGGTTGGTGAAGGCCTGTGGCGGGGGAGAGGGGTGGGCTAGAAGAGGTCAATGGGGGGAAAAGGGGGACATATGTAATACTTTCAACAATAAAGATTTAATTAAAAAAATAAAAAGGAAGAACAGAGATTTAAACCCCAGGTTTGCCTTATTCCAAAATTTCTCCCAGGAAACTACAGGAAAGCAAATGTTATTTTAAAAATATAAATATATAGAGCTGGGAAATCTCAGAGACCAGACGTTGGGATAGGGCTAGGGCCCGGGAGTTGAGCTCTGGGCACCTGTCAGCTGCCATCGCCATAATTTTTGATTTATTCTTTGTAAGAATCCATATGAATAAAGAATTCCCTGACTAAAAAGAAAGAGCTTAAAACCAAGGATCTAATCCATCCCTGGCTTGGTGTCTATTATTATATGAATGAGACAAATGGAATTCCGAGAATAGAGTGAATTGCTTGGATTTTTATGGCCCAGCCAGGCTGGTCCCAGACCTCCAGCAGCCGGCCTGGAGGTTTTCCAGGGAGGCAGGGAGCAATGGTATTCCTGCGAAAAGGCCCACGGGACCACTGTCCTTCTCCCTCTCAGCCCAGACTTGCCCAATCAATCTCTCACTCCCATTACCCACAGGGCTGCTTTCCCCATCCATCCTGTGAGGAGCACCAGGGGCTTGATGCAAACCTCCTGGGGTCTGTCAATCTTTCCTGAGTGCATCTGCTTTTCCAAAGGCAACACTGCCCCAGGTGCTTAAAAGCCCATTTGGGGCCTCCTGTGGGGTGCCTGAGACTGCCCCACACCAGGAAGCTAGTGAGTCACTTCTTGATTGCCCCCCCTCCCCATGCTTGCTTGACTGAGCAGGGCTGGCTCAGCTCTGTTCCCCTTTCCTTCCTCACAGGAGGCCACCTGTGACCCAGCCAGGCCCTGTCCTCTCAGGCCACAGGGAAACCTCACCCACCCCCTCCCAACCATTTCATCCTCTCGCTGCCCTTCCAGAACTGGAAAGCCGCAGAGGCCAGAAGGAGCCCAGGTTTGGGGGAGCTGGTTTGACTTGAGACCTGCTTCCTGATATTCCCATTCAGGGGAGAGCTGTTGGAGTAAAGACGTCTTTGGTAAGTAATTGACACAGGACAGAGAGAGTGCTGGCTATATAGAGGTGGCTTTTTGTGTTGTTTTTTTAGTTGTTTTTTAAGCTGCTGAACACAACCATTTTGTTTGGTCACTATTTGGTGGATGGGGAAGTGCTTGACTGGGCAGTTCTGGTTTGGTGTCTCAAGTGGGGTTGCAATCGTCAGAGACGGCTGGGTGCAGTCACCAGCAGGCTCACCTGCATCGGACAGACGTCACGCTGGCCCCTTTACAAGGCTGGCAGTTGACGTGGGAGCTCAGCCAGCCCCATCACCTGCACGCGGCTCCGGGTGACCTGGGCTTCCTCACAGCATGGCCGTCTAGGGAGTTAGATTTCTCACATGGCAGCGCACAACTCCAAAAATGAACATCCCCGCCTGGAAAGTTTTCTTACTTAAAACTCTTAAAAATCTCAACTTGACAAGATGTGACACAATTAAAGGCTTTAAAACATGTTGTTTGTCATTACTAGTAAGAGAAGCCTGTGGGTATAAACAAATGAGAGCCTGTGCTGCATGGATAGTGCTCATGCTCCTGGGATTCTGTCAGCAGGCAGTGTGGCAGTGGGCACTGGCCTTCTATTCCCGTCTTACTGCCGCGTATCTGCCCCCTGGCTGGCTGTGTACAGCGGCTGGTGGCACAAAGAGCTGGCACTGTCTCATCCCTGCCCTGGTCAGTCATTTACAGGATGGTCATGCTGGTGATGTTAAGAGGCCGCTGGCCGGGGCTCACGTCGAGCTTGTACTTGTGTATATTGCTGATGCCTGACTGGGCTGCTCTGACCAGGGGACCAGTGGAATAGTGGTCCACAGCCCGGTCACACTTTGTGAGGCTCCTGGCTGTCTGCCTGGCTCTGCCACCATGTGGGCAGCACCTTTCACTTCAGGAGGGCTGGGCGTCCACGTGTTGGGGGTTGGGACTGCTCCCAGGGGTCAGTGGGAAGGCACTGTTGGCCTGACCTCCTAGGCCCTATTCCCTCCTCAGCTCATCCTCATTCTTCAGGTAGCTCTGTTAGTGTAAGGTGAAGAAGCCTTTCAAACTCTCCACCTGAGCCTGTCACCTGTCCCTTGGCCACGCCCAGCTTCTAAGCCTCTCCTGCCTGGCAAAGGCATGCCCTCAGCTCGTTGCCATGTTAGCCAGGTGTATGAAGGCATCTTGAGCCATGTTACTGTTTTCTATATTTTCTTATGATGACCTTCTGGTCCCTGCTGGCTGTGCTGGTGACATGAGTCTCCTGCAGGTGCTGTGTGGGGCTGGCTGGGCCTGGTAGCCATGGCTTTTCAGGGAAATGTGGGTGGGGTGGGCTTCCGGACCTCAGCCTCTCTGCTCGTGGTGACAGCAATGGGGACTGCCCATGATAGCAGCCCCTCTGAGGGTGAGGTGATTCGGCCGTTAGGCAGCAATGGGGCCGCTCAAGGCTCCCTGCTCTGACTAACAATTCCATTTCTGGGCCTCAGTCTCTTCACCTATTAAATAGGGGATCTGGACCAGACGACCTGCTACATGACGCCTTCATGTAGTGAGCTGACCAGGATGAAAGCCTGCCTCGGTAGAGTTGGCCAAAGGGCCAACGGACCAGCCAGCTTCTCGCCATCCCAGCCTTTTGGTCAGCCACATGTGGGAGCCTTGTCCATCCAGCAGATGCGACCTTCCCAGGTGGGAACCTGGCTTGTTTCAGGAGTCTGCAGGTCCACAGCACACACCACGCCCCAGTCATTCTGCTTGGAGTATCACATGCAGAGTCTGAGTCCCAAGAGCCCAGCCCCAGCCTTCCTTGCCCTCAGTGGTCTCCTAAGGGGCACTGTTGACAGAGGCCTCCTCGGAGCACCTGCAATGGCAACAGGTATCCACAAGGGCTGCTGGAAGAGCAGAAGGACACGGGGGACCCTGCTTGGTACCTGCAGCTACACCAACATGCAGATGCATACTGCACACCCTGTTGGAGATATTTTGGTGGAAGTGGGAAGATATTGGAAGGGGCAAAAACAGGAACTTAGAGACATCTATGCTGACGTGACAGCATTGTCACTCACAGGCGGGCAGGTCTGCGTGCACTGGGCTCCATTAGGGATGCTCAGGTCCTATGGGGTGGAGAGGATTGCTGTTCAAGAGCCAGGGTGTGGGGCAAAGTGTCCGCAATACTGAGAGCTAGGTCAGCTTGGGCTCCATCAGGTTGCAAGTCAGGGGGCAAAGCCGAGCTCTAGCTTCAATGGACTCATCGAGTGTACAGAGAAAAGGCAAGTAGAGAACTTGTTCCTCCTTCGTGCCGTGTCAGCATAGCCAAGGGTTCAGCGAGCCTGAGGGAGGGTGGCGAAGGATGCAGAAACGACAGACAAAGAGAATAAGCTGGGTCTAGGTGGATCTCCTGTGCCTGGCTAAGGCCACAGAGAAAAGATCCAGACGGCAAGCTGAGCCTTTATTTTATAGCCAGAGGTAAACAAGGTAGTGGTCAAGATAGTTACAATGTTCTTGTGAGTTTCACTTGTTTTGGCAGCACTTGCTGCACCTCCCACAGCCCATTAGCTACCCAGGAAGGATCTAGGGAGTGTCATAAGGTCAAGCTTAATTATGCTAAGAGGGGCTGTGCCCTCTAAGCTGGGACTTGTTTGTGGCTTTTCCAACAGGTCAGTCCGAGGCTTAACCCTATAGCCGCTCCCTACACTCCTTCCTTTGGGAAGAACAGTCACAGGGAGACACCCTGCCCTTAGAGGGTAGCCCAGAGAAAGGCAGGGGTCAGGGAGGGAGGCCCAGGTTATTGGAAAACCATGGGCAGTGGAATGACTGTTGAAGGATTGGAAGGATTTTATTAGTGGTACATTCATTTTTTTTTTTCCTTCTGATGAAAACGTTTAAGATACACTCCAAGCTATTTTTAAGTATGCAATACAGTATTATCTATATATATAAAAAGCCAGTGTCCATGAGGACCGTGATGACCAAATGACCAGTCACCACGAGGTGGCATTGAGCACCTCTTGGTCCCTCACCCCCGGCCCAAGAGCAGGGCGGGGCAGGACTGGGGACTGGTGAATTGGCTGAACGGCTGACTTCATATTCCCTGCCCTCAGCCTGCAGGCTCCGATGGATCAGTGATGGTGAATGGGGGAATCGGGGTGGGTGGCAGGAGGACCAGGCTGGCTGTCAGGCCATTGGGATCACCAGCTCATTTCCAACTGCTCAGGGGCTCAGTCCTGTGGGGAAGCAGGAGCCAGCGACTTCACTTCCATGTGCATGCACAGGGCCAGCCCCCTGATGGAATGCGCTGCCCGCTCGGAGCTGCTCACTGTGAGCAGATAGGTCGCGGGCACACCCCACAGCTTCCGTCAGCACCTCAAGCCCCAGCAGTAGCAGCAATGGCAGTGGCAGCGGTGATGGCACCCATGTGAGCGACCCCAAGAAGGCAGCACGTTCTATCAGTGACCGGCCCGGCACACACACATGGAGGTGAAGTCGCCAATGCCTGCTTTCCTGCAGGCCTGAGCCCCTGAGCAGCCGGGGATGAGCTGGTGATCCCAACGGCCTGACAGCCTGGCGGCGGAGGCGGCGGAGGTGGTGTTTGGCCTGGAGACTGGCAAATGGGCAGAAGATGGCTCTGATCACAGGAGGCTAGGCCCTAGGGACACTACCTGCATGATTTTGTGTGCTGGGCCTCTAGTCTATAATAATAAAAGCATAATATGCTAATTAGACCGGTGACATCCTTCCAGATGTCCTTCCAGATGACCTTCCAGACAAAGCCAGGGCTGTGAGGGAAGCTTGGGTCCTGGGTGCCAGAGGGAAACCAGTGCTGGCAGCCAGGGGAAGGAAGGCCTACTCTTGCACGAATTTCATGCATAGGGCCTCTAGTTAACTATAGTCACCGTGCTGTCTATTACAACCCAGGACTTATTCCTGTTATCACTGGTACACCCATTTTAGGTAGTACATTTTTGGGCCCTGTACAGCCATTTTAGGTAGTACATTTTAGGTAGTACATTTTACCGATGGCACTTACTGTAATGATGGAAGTGTCCTGTATCTGCATTATTCAATATGGTAGCTGCTGGCTCCATGTGGTTTTGAGCAATTGAAATATGACCAGTACAACTGGGGAACTGAAGTTTTCATTTTTATAGCTGACCCTTGATCAACACAGGGGTTAGGAGCACTAACCCCCGACACACAGTAAAAAATCCACAGATGATTTTTACTCTGCAATTGGCCCTTCGCATCTGCAGATTCAACCAACCGGGGATCAAAAACAGTATATTTTAGTCCACAGTTGGGAATTCATAGTTGGGAATGCAAAATGTTGTTTTCCATCTGTGGTTGGTTGAGTCCACAGATGTAAAACACTCAAATATGAAGGGCTGGCTGTATGTATTGTAAAAAGGTCACACATAAGTGAACCCATGCAGTTCAAATCTGTGTTGTTCAAGGGTCAACTGCATTTAATTTTAATTAACTTAAATGTTCACATGTGGCTGGTGGCTACCACATTGGGATAGCACAGAATAAATGAACGCTTGTTTCAAACATATAAAACAATATCTGTTTTATCGAAAACAAGTGTTCAAAAGAAAACTCACATATGAATGTTTATAGAAGCATTATTTATAAAACCAAAAGGTGGAAAAACCCAGGTTTATTAACAGCTGAATGATTGATAAAATCTAGTTTATCCACACAGTGGAATAGCATTCAGCCATAAAAAAGGAATGAAGCACTGACATGAAGGAACCTTGAAAACATTATTCTAAGTGAAAGAAGCCAGACACCAAAGGCCATATATTGTATGGTTTCACTGATAGGAAATGTCCAGAATAGACATAGGCAGGCAGCCAGTGCACATAGAAAGCAGGTTGCCAGAGCCTAAGGGATGGGGGGGGCGGGGGGAGCATGGGAGCAAACAGAGCAACTGCTTAATGTGGGGGTGATGAGCATGTCTTGGAATGAGAGGTCATGGCTGCAAAATCCTGTGACCCTACTAAATGTCATTAATAGAAAATTTTGTGTTATGTGTATTTTACTACATATGCAAAACAAAATGAAAACAAAATAATATTATCTCTTTATTCCTTTGGAAAAGCAGCCTCAGTGGAATCCCTGCCCCAGGCAAATTCAGCCTCTTGCCACTTCCGTCCCCCAGGCCAAGGGCTGAAGGTATTACCAGGGGTGACCTCTGAGCTGTCTATCTAGAGGGGATGGTAAGTGCTTGATGAGGGCGTGGGGGACAAGCCCCAGGTAAGGCCCCCCTAGCTTTCACAAAGGCATCGGAGCAGCAGGCTGCAGGCTGGTGGCTTGGCTCCCCTTAGCCTTTAAGACACAGCCCCACCCCCACCCCCCACACACACACCCAGGGAGCTCCAGCTCGCATGGAGCATGACAATTAACAGCCCCTTGGGCCCAGCCCCCGTCAAGGCAAAGTGTGTGCCTATTAATCAGGCAGGAGTGCCCTTTGCTCAGACGTGAGTTTGCACGAAGCAGGCCCCAGTGGTCATCTCATTGTGGCTGCTGCGGGGAGCTCCTGACCTTTCCGCGGTCTGCTGGGAGCCCTGCTCCCTGCACACAGCCCGCCCAAGGGACAAGTGTGGGAACCACGCCAGGTCCCCGGATAGTCAAGGCCGGTGGGAGCACAAAGGCCTTGTTATCAATACACCAGAATGACCAAAGGCCGCTCTGGGCATGTGCCTAAATGGGATGTTCAAGGACTCTGAGCCTGGGAATCCTAATCAGGCCAAGATACCATGAGCAGGTGCAAGGACACAAGGTACACTGTGCCCTTCTATAGCAAATATGATTGATGGCACAAAGCCTTCCTTGTCTAAATGGTATAAAAGCAGGTTACTGACCAGCTAGTTGAATGGAATAAACTGGTGTCGGCTGGAGTCGGGAGTGAGAAGAAGCCTACTAGGGTAAACAGAGGGAGCAGCTAGATGGAGTGGTGAAGAAGTCTGCTGGAGGGAGCAGCTGGGCAAGAGAGACAGGAGAAGCTGCTGAGCCGGAGAGCTCAGATACCGCTACGATGTGAGGCGGTGAGTCTAGGAGACAGCGTGCGGCTGTCAGATAATAGCTGTGGGTACAGAGACTGATGCTGCTTTATGGGAAAGATACATGCTCACCAGCGGTGTCTGGCTGCCTGCCTGTATGGACTTGGCTGTGAGGACTGTTCTTGTCTAATGGCTATATGGCCACTGGCTTCTGCAATAAAGACTCATTCTTATACACCCACAACCTCTTATGTTTTCTCCGTCTAAGACCCAGCATCCTAGGAGGTCCAGCCCCAGGCAGAGGGACTCGGACCCAACACCTGTTACTAGTGAGCAGAGGATAAAGGAGGAACTTGGACTAAATTCCCAATAGTTAGTACAGCGGGCAGGGTTCAAGCAGGAGCCAGCCTTGGCATAGTCAAATGGGAGAATGTAGAAGAATACATGGACTAGAGCCAGTCAGACCAGCAGGGCTGTGAGGTGCCCTGGCTACTGGTTCTGACAACAAGGCACCGGGATTTGGCTGGGGATGCCACTCAAGAAGTGGTTTGCCTTAAGAAATGACTTCGAAACGAGACCACGCTCCTGACTCCCAAATCAATATCCATGGGCCAGGCCACACTTGGGATCACGGCGGGAGAGACCCCGCCCACCTGCCAGTGAAATAAACGGTGAAGTCACCTGGTCAAAAGAGAAAAATGAGCCGGACCAGGACGTGCGGGGAAGGGGAGCTATGGTCTCTGGAGGAAGCAGAGAACTCAGAGGTAGCACTCGGTCCTGTCCTCTGACATGGCCCAGCACCGGGTCCCCGGGCTGCCAGTCACTCAGCCTGCGCGGGAGCCTGTCCTGCTGCCCCCAAGGCTTACAGAGCGCGGCTTCGAAGTCAGACAGCCCTGAGCTCCAATTCAGCGCCGCCACCTACCAGCTGTGTAAGCTGGCAGAAGCCGTTTGGTCTTCCCAAGCCCGTCCCCTCACCTGAGAAATGGCAGAAGAAAGGCTTTGTGACAGGTTGTCATGTGAACCAAGTGACACATAATAGCTGGTGAGGCCGTTAGCACCAGGCCGGCCCTCAGCCAGAAGTGCTCAGTAATCGCAGCTATTATCATAGCCGTGGACACTAGCCACAGGTCAGAGGAGCCAGTGTCAGCACGCGGCCCGTTCTGCTGGGTGACAGCCGTTGGAGCAGCACAGGCTGGCGGCGACAGGAGGCGTCCTGCCACCATCTGGTGGGGCAGAGTTTCACTGCTGTTTCCCCTCCGTTCCTTCTTGGGTTCATAAAATGGGTCCAGGCTGCTCAAGGAATGGACCCCGCAGCCCAGAAGAGTCGTGCAGTGGCCCCTGTTAGAGACTGAATGTGTGTGTCCCCCAGAACTCAGATGTAGACACCTGCTCCCCATGCATGGTATTTGGAGGTGGGCCAGTGGGAGGTGATTAGGTCATGGGGGAGGAGCCCTTGGGAATGGGACCAGGGCCCGTATGAAGAAACCCCGCGGAACTCCTTCCACCATGGACCACAGAGAAGACTGTGGTCTATGAACCATGAGTGGGCCTTCACCAGATGCCAGATGCGCTGGTGCCTCACCTTGGGCATCCAGCCTCCAGGAGCAGGGTTTGCTGGGTAAGCCGCCCAGTCTGTGGCATTCCGCTACTGCAGCCTGGACCGACCAGCACAGCCCTGGAAACAGCTTTGCCTGGAGAAGGTGGATACACCCCTCTGTGGCTGACCTCCCCCTGCCCAGCGCTCCATCCCCCTGGGCCCTGCACCTCTGCTGCCCACACCGGGCTCAGGACACACTTCTCTGGATCCACCCCCGGCTCAGTCTCTTGGATCCTGTGGGACTTTCCCTTCGGGTTCAGCAGCTCGGTTGTGGAGGAAACAAGCTCCCCCCTCTCCATCCCGCAGGACTCAGCCAGCCCCCCAGGTGCCCACCCTTGACCTCAGGCTCCCATCTGTGAAGGAAGGAGGTGAGCCAGATGCTCTTGAAGGTTTGACGTCCTGTGGTTCTAAAGGTTATTACTGGTGTCCTCAGAGTCTTTGTTGTTCTTCTTTGGCAGAATGTCACCTGTGACATGTGCCAGCAGACAGGTCCTCTGAAGGGATGAGTCACACAGGGGAGCTGAACCCCAGATTAATTAATTCTTCTTCAAGTGTCTCCCACTTATCTCACTTTAATTAACCTTTGTTGTGAGAAGCTTGAGTGCAGGACTGAGGCAGGATGATTCCTGCCCTTCCTGCCCGAGGCGCCTGTCATCTGCCCGGGGTTACTGCTGGGGTGCGGAGGGCAGGGTGGGGTGCGGAGGGCAGGGTGGGGGCGGGAGCAGGGGCCAAGCCTGAGGATTGTCAGGGCAGGAGCCTCCGGAGCTGCCTCCTGGGAATGGAAAGTGAGACCCCGAGTCCTCTAAAGGCACCATCCCGCCTCCCACTCCAGGCATCAGGGTCCCTTAGGTGGGTCCATAGCATCAAACTCTAGCTGTGCTGTACATTCGGTAGCCACTAGCCACCATTTAAATGATTAAAATTAAATGTAAACTTAGTTCCTCAGTGCCACATGTGGCTACTGGCTACATATTGGACAGCACAGACAGAACATTTGCATCATGACACTGGAATATATTCACCCTGCTCAGGGCATAGAAATTAGGCCAAAGTCCCCCTGCCGTTAGAAAGACCGACGGTGGTGGTAATGAGTCCCGAGGCCACAGGTCAGTGCGCTCTGCAGATGCCTGAGCATGTCTTACAACAGCCCGTGCCTCCACTGGGCGCTGCCTGCTGAGGATGTGCCACTGGAGGAGAAGCTGTCTCTACTGCCCCATCAGAAGCTCGGGATGGTCCTGACACCTCAGGCCCCTTCCAGTCTTCGAAGCTCTCCGTAAGGATGCAAGTGGGAGATGGGCGCGAGAAGGTAACTCTCATTTACTGAGCATGTTCTGCGTGCCTGCGCTGTGCTAGATGTTTTACAGGTGTTGTTCATGTAATCCTACAACCAGACTGTGAGGGCAGGGACCAGCCACCCTCCCTAACAACTGCTTGAGATGAGAGGCTGCGTTAACATTCGCCAAGTTCCTGGAGCAGCGCCTGGAACATCGGAAGAACAGACCACTTCAGGTTTAGTGTTCTACGCAGGAAGTGGAGGAGCGGGGTAACCTGGCCTCCTGTCTGCATGGTGGGTCTCTTTCGGCTGCACCAGTGACTGAGAAGGCTGACCCAGAGGACCCTGGACGTCTTTTGGTCACCCTGTTGCATTCTCCCTCCCTAACAGCCTCCTGACTTCCTGCCCCTCATTGTGGGCAGCCTGGACGAGCTACAAACAGTGACCCTCTACCCTGCCCTAACCAGGAGTTGGGCATTATGCCAAGGGGACTCTGTATGTGGGACTCTGAATTCTGAACACAAAGACACGATGATGGGATGTCCTGTTGGCACTCCATACCCCCGGCATCCAGTGCCTGGGAGAGAGGGTCAGTCAGGTTCTACTGTCTGGACCCCCAGAGCTGTCCTGTCTGCTATCCTGTTTCCAGCCTGGCTCTTCAGTAACCTGCCAGCTTTTGTGAGCAGCCTGATAACCCTTCATACAACTCCCTTCTTGATAAACCTGGCCAGAGCTGTTTTCTGTGGCTTGCAATCAAAGAAGGTTGACTGATACTTCTCTAGAGAAACACAAAATCACAGCCCTGGAAAGACTGAGCAGAAGAAAGAGATGAAAGAATTCAGAGTGGAAAAGGGACTAGATCTTAGCAGCCATTTTTCCATTTTTCTATCCCTAGATGACCCCAGATGATTCATCATGGAGACATGGAAGAAATTTGAAGAGTGATGTGACAGATTGACTAATTGGCCCTAATTCCTCACCTTCCCTGGATCCACACCCTTTGTCATGTGGTTTTGCTTCCACTAGAGATGAAGTTTATGATTTCTCTACTCCTGGACTTTGGGTTTGGCCAGGTGGCTTGCATCTCCAAAGAGACATTAGTGAGTGTGATGCAGGCAGAGGCTTGAAATGGTTTGCGCCTGAGGGAAGGCGCTAAAGTGATCAGAAGAACAGTAGCATACTTATGAAGAATGATAGTTACCCTCTATTTATTTATGTGTCAAGTACTGGGTATTCACTTTGCATATGCTATCTCAAGTCATCATCACCACAGCCTTATGAGATAGTACTATGTTCTCATTGTAGAGGCAAGGGCACTGAGACTGGATGAGTGCTTACCAATGCCCTACAGTTAGCAGGTGCCAGTACTGAGATTCAGACCCAAGTGTGTCTATCTTTATAACATGTGCTTTTATTTATTTCATTTTAAATTTATCTTTATTGTTGAAAGTATTGTTGAAAAAACCCTTTTGTGTGTGTTTCTCCCATTGACCCCCTCCATCCTGCACCCACTCCTCCCAGGCTTTCACCACACTATTGTCTGTGTCTATGGGCTATGCATATATGCATACAAGTTCTGGTTAATCCCCCCACCCACCCACCCCCACCTCCACCTTCCCTCTGAAATTCCTCAGTCTGTTCCATGGTTCTATGTCTCTGGTACCTTCTCCCCACCTGCCACCGCTTGCCTGGCTCTGAGGCTTCCCATGGCTCCGACACTGGGTTTAGAGGACTCTGCCCAGGACGTCCCAAGCATGTTATACAGAATTTTAGGCCCAGGGATTTTATTCCAAGAACCAGAGGTAGGCAACACAGATGTTTAGAAATGTGCCCATTTTTCACTAATGTGCAGCCAATTATCTATATACTAGAGGCCGGGCCTGTTGGGAGAAGGAGACAGTCTGGGCCTGATCAGGGCTGGGCTGGCTGGGGGGAGGGGCCGCAGGCAATTGGCGGGTGGGCCCCACCCCTGATTGGGGTTGGGGGGCCGGTTGTGGGTGGGGCCGGCTGTGGAGGTGGCTGTGGGCAGTGGGCAGTGGGCTGGCCAGCCCCGCCCCTGAATGGAGCTGGGGGAGGGGCCATGGGAGGTTGGATGGCCAGCCCCACCCCTGATTGGTGTGTGGGGGGGGCCGATCAGGGGCAGAGCTGGCTGGGGGTGAGGCTGTGGGCCAATTGGGGTGGTGGGGGCTGATCAGGGGTGGGGCTGACCATGGGGAGGGGCTGTGGGCAGTGGGCTGGCTGGCCTCACCCTATTGTGGTGGGGGGTGATCAGGGGCAGGGCCGGCGGGGGGGAGGGGCTGCGGGCCGATCAAGGGTGGGGTCATGGAGGGGGGGGTTGGCCGGTCAGCCCCACCCCCTGATCGGGCCAGTTGGCTGGCCACAGTGGGTGTCATAGCGACCAGTCATTCCAGTCATTATGGCGTTCCAGTCACTGGCTTTTTATATATTTACTAGTGGCCTGGTGCACGAAATTCGTGCACGGGGGGGGGCAGGAGGGTGTCTCTCAGCCCGGCCTGCACCTTCTGCAATCTGGGAACCCTCAGGGGATAACCGACTGTCGAACATCCCTCTCACAATCCAGAACTGCTGGCTCCTAACCATTCGCCTGCCAGCCTGATTGTCCCTAACTGCTCCCCTGCTGGCTTGATTGCCCCTAACCACCTCTGCCTCGGCCCCACATCTGGGACCCAGGATTCCCTCCTCCAGCTGGCCACAGGCACCTGGGATCCAGGCTTCCCTCCCTCTGGTCAGCCATAGGCGCCCAGGCTGGCTGCAGCTGCAGGGGATGGTGGGCAGGTGGCTTTGCCTGGGCTGCAAGTGCTGGTGCCCAGGACTGCGGGGTGGCAGCTTCTCCATCTCCCAGGCCACAGCCAGTCACAGGTACTGGTGCCTGGGACTGTGGGGTGGGTGGCTTCTCCGTCTACCAGGCTGTAGCCAGCAGCAGTTGCTGGCGCCTGGACCGCAGGCGGGCAACTTCTCCGTCTTCCCTGGGATGCAGTATGAGCGACTTCTCCAGCTGGCTGCAGCCTGGGATCATGGGGCAGGCGGCTTCTTCATCTCCCAGGCAGCACCCAGCCTCAGGCGCTGGGGCCCAGTTTCTCTCTCTCCCCTAGGACATGGGGCAGGCAGACGTGAGGCTTCTGCTGCTGTCTGCGGCCTGAGATCAGGGGGCAGGCGGCTTCTTCGTCTCCCAGGCTGCAGCCAGCCTCAGGCACAGGCGCCCAACTTCTCTGAATCCCACAGGCCCGGAGCAGTGGGGGGGCGAGGCTGCCGACATGTTTTCAGGTTAATTTGCATACTCATTCTGATTGGCTGGTAGCATAGCGGAATGATGGTAATTTGCATGTTTCTCTCTTATTAGTGTAGATAATAATAAAAGTGTGATATGCTAATTAGACAGGACAGCCGAATGACCTTCTGGATGTCATTCTGGACATCCTTCTGGACGAAGCCGCAGGGGTGGGGGCGGGGGCTTAGGCAGAGGCAGTTAGGTAGGCAGGTGAGCAGTTAGGGGTGATCAGGCAGGGAGGCAGAGTGGTTAGGGGCGATCAGGCAGGCATGCAAGTGGTTAGGGGTGATCAGGCAGACAGGCAGGCAAGTGGTTTATATATCTATAATAATAAAAGCGTAATATGCTAATTAGACCGGATAGCCGAACAACCTTCTGGACGTCATTCCAGACGTCTTTCCGGAAGGAGTCATGGGGGCAGGAGCCGAGGCAGATGTGGCAGTCTGCAGGATCGGGCCTAAACTGGTAGTTGGGGTCCCGGATTGTGAGTGGGTGCAGGCCAGGCTGAGGGATTTCCCTCCCCCATGCACTGATTTTTGTGCGCTGGGCCTCTGGTATAGATATAAAAGCCTAAGCAACTGTTCGACCATTTGGCCATTCGACCAGTCTCTATGACACACACTAACCACCAGGGGGAAGACGCTCAACACAGGAGCTGCCCCCTGGTGGTCTGTGTGTTCCCACAGCGGGAGCACCGCTCAGCTGACCGCCAGGTGCCAGACGCTGGGCTTACGGTTGGTGAGTGCAGCTGTGGTAGCATGAGCCTCTCCCACGGACACTCCCCCTGCACACCCCTCCCCCATCCAGACCAGGACCGGGATCCGGACTGGCATCAGGACTGACTGGGTGCGAGCCCATGGCTGCTTCTCAGTCATGGGCATGCCGGTATTGCCCTAGGATGGGTTTGCAGAGATCACAGCAGAACAGCCACGAGCCTACCAAGCGGCGGTGGCGGCAGGCACATTGGGGCCAGGATGAGCAGGAGCGGCGCAATGCCTGGCCCGGGCTTGGGCTCCTCCCCGGCTGCCTGTTGCTTTGCATACTTCTAGATCTCTTGGGGAATGTTGGACTGCCGGTTTCAGCCCAATCCCCACAGGTCACACTGAGGGACCCCACCGGTGCACGAATCCCATGCACCGGGCTTCTAGTTTAACTAGAGGCCCAGTGCATGACATTTGTGCACTTGAGGGTCTCCCTCAGCCCAGCCTGCACCCTCTCACAGTCCAGGAGCCCTCAGGGGATGTCTGACTGCCGGCTTCATGGGGAGCGGGCCTAAGCTGGCAGTCAGACATCCTTAGCACTGCCATGGAGGCAGGAGAGGCTCCTGCCATCGCTGCTGTGCTTGCCAAGCCGTGAGTCCGGCTTCTGGCTGAGCGGCACTCCCCCTGTGGGAGCGCACTGACCACCAGGGTGCAGCTCCTGCATTGAGCATCTGCCCCCTGATGGTCAGTGCATGTCATAGCAACTGGTCATTCCACCATTTAGTTGATTTGCATATTAGTATTTTATTATATAGGACTAGAAGCCAGATGCATGAAGATTCATGCAAGAAAGGGCCTTCCTTTCCCTGGCTGCCGGCACCACCTTTCCACTTCGGCCCCAGAGCCACCTCTTTCCGCTTCGGCCCCGCCTTCCCATATTGCCCAGAGGCCCTGAGTGGCTGGGGTCGTGCAGAACACCTGCGTCGTCACCATGGCAAGGACGCAAGCATCCCACCCTGCCCCCGCCACTTGGTGCCTGCATATGCAAATTAACTCACCATCTTTATTGGGTTAATTTGCATACTCACTCCTCATTGGCTGGTGGATGTCACAAAGGTATGGTCAATTTGCATCTTTCTCTTTTATTAGTGTAGATAATAATAACATCCCTGAATGTCATTTCCTACATTCTGTTTCTATTCACTGTGAAAAGACACACCCTTATATTTTCTGTCTTCATCCCCCATATTAGTCTATTGAGAGAGGAATGCTAATTTTCCTAGCTCCTAGATGCCTTGTCAATCTGTCAGTTTCTCCCCACTCTTCCATCATTTCCTGGATTCCACAGGCACCTCCTCCTGGGGATCCCACTTCCAGTCTGGTCTCTTTCAATCCATCCTTCACTCTCTAGCCAGAGTGATCTTTCCAAAAAGCACATCTGATCAGCCCCTTCCTCTGTTTAACCTTTTGCACTCGGATGTCAAGATTAAAATTACTCTTTGAATGTATCAATAATTTGAAATATAAAAAAATCCAAATAAATAAGTTTGTATGAAAAGAAACTCCAGTTTTTTATTCTACTGCCACGTTTTGTAAAATCTGGGGTATTTAAAAAATTAAATCCTGAGTAGAATAAAGGAATCGAGGAAAAAAGCAAGCGAGTGCAAAGGGTTAAGGGACTTTAATGACCTCTCCTTTCTTTTAAAATAATAAAACATGACCTTCACGTGGTTGCAAGCCCCTGCCTGGCCTGGCATTTTCTCCCACATGCTCTCTTCCCTGCTGTGCTCCAGGTGCCGTGTACATTCTACTCTTCCTAATGCCCTGTGCTCCACACTTCCTCTGGCCACAGAGCCTTCACACATGCTCCTCCTCTTACTAAAACACTCTTCTCACATCAACCTTTCACCAGGTTAACTCACTCATCCTTCATATCACCCCTGACTCTCACCTCCCCAAAGTGGCATCCGCCTCCCCAGACTAGGTTAGTTTTCCACACATCTGTGTGGGCCTTGCGCTGGCTGATGCTTATGCATGTGCTGCGTGGTTGTTGGGTGAAGGTTCCTCACCCCATCAGGGTCATAAGTTGAGGGACCATGTCACTCATCACTTGCCTTCTGCCTCCAGCCCTCACACAGTGCCAAGCTCAGTAAGTAGTTTATGAATGGTTAATAATTAATGAAATACTACTCCCCTCACCTGCCCCCACACCCAGACCTGCTCCTCCTGCAGTCTTTCTCATCTCCATCAATAGAACGCCACTGTTCCAATTCCCAGGACACAAATCTTGGAGTCATTCTTGGACTGCTATCTTTCTCTCTATCTGGTCTACCAGCATATGTTACCTGCTCTACCTGTACAATACATTCAGAAGCTACGTACTTCTCACCTCCCCAACTGCTCACCATGGCCCAGGGTATCATCATCTTACACTTGGATAGCCTCCTAACTACTGCTCTTATGCCTCTGCCACTTCTTCTACAGGGCATCCAGAGTGATCCTGTGTAAGTATCAGATTAAGTTTCTCCCTCCTCAGACCCCTCTCATAGCCCCCACCCCAGAATAAAAGCCAAGTCCTTATCTGGCCTCCTAGCCATCCGGCCCCTGATCTCATCACTCCCTGCCTCTCACTTCTAGGCTGGCTGTTGACCTCCTCCCTGCACCAAAACATTCCATGTATGCCGTGCCCCAGGGCCTTTGCACTCACTGTTGCATCTTCCACCAGACAGCTGCTCCACCATCATCCTTGCTTGCTTCAGTTCTTACTCAAAGTTCACTTTCCCTGGTTTGAAATTCAACTCCACCTAACACTACTTCCCCTTCCTACTGTATTGTTTTCTTCTTAGCACTTACCACTGTAATGAACCATATTTTTAATTGTTTATTAACTTTCTCTCTGCTAAAATACAAACTCCACGAGGGCAGGGATTTTGTGTCTTTTCACTGCTGCATTTTTTAAGCCAATACATACTTGGTTCTCAACATCTATATAATAAAAACCCAGTGGTCGTAATGCTGTAATGACCAAAGATGGGTCACCAGGAGGCTGTGTGCATGGCGAGGTGCGTGTGGGTGGGCAGGGCTGCGTGCACAGCGAGGCGTGTGTGGGTGGGCGGGGACTACATGGCATGGCGGGTTCTGGGGTCCTGGGTCTCGCACAATTTCCCGCAGGTCTGGGTCTCGTGCAGTTTTGTACACAGGGTCACTAGTTTGTTAAATGAATTACTGAATGGTAGGGAGCGGTTATAAGGTTAAGCCTCAGACTGACCTGCTGGCAAAGTTGCAAACAAGTCCCAGCTTGGAGGGCACAGCCCTCTAAGCATAATTAAGCTTGATCTTGTGATTGCTCCCTAGATCTTTCCTGGGTAGCTAATGGGCTGTGGGAGGTGCAGCAAGTGCTGCCAAAACAAGTGAAACTTACAAGAACATTGTAAATTACCTTGTTTACCCTGACTATAAAATAAACCATCAGCTTGCAGTCTGGATCTGTTCTGTGGCCTCAGCCAGGCACAGAAGATCCACCTAGACCCAGCTTATTCTCTTTGTCTGCCTTTTCTTCATCCTTCACCAGCCCTCCCTCAGGCTCGCCAAACCCTTGGCTGTGCTGGCGCAGCCCACTGAATGTCATAGCTCAGCCAGCTTGCAAAAGAGGCAGCTGATGCCAGACACTGGGGGGCCCTGCATCCCAGTCTGCCTGCTGATTCTTGGGAGGATGAAGCCTTTCCCTAGCTTTTGAGAGGAGGAGGCCTTGCCCCAGCTGTTGAGAGCTTTCTATTTCACTTCTGCTGTGACTTGCCTCAGGCCCACCCAAGCTGAAGGTGATGGGCCACACCACAGCTAGAGCCTTCCTGCTCCCTGGGACTTGCAGTTCCATTTTTCAACCAGAGGTCAGATTCAGAGTCAATCCCCTGAGACCCGTAACACTAGTGCACATGTCAATGGTGGTGTCTGCACCAATCCAGCAAGCAGGTTTGGTGGAAAGGGGAAGGGATAAAGAGGGCTTGACTGGAGTTAATTGGGAAAAGAAGGCAGAGTGGGGGTGGGGGGATGCAGGCAGACAAGGGAGCAGCTGATGCAAGGGAGGTGCACACCCTGAGGCCACGGCTTTGCTGAGGCCCAGCTCACCTGACAAAGTTAGGAAAATGCAGATTAGAAAACGTGCTCTCAAGAGAAGTGACTAGGTCCCTGGGGACTGAAATTAAAGGGTGAGGACAAGTCACAGTATACATGCTGCAGGCTGGGAATTGCCAGTGCTTCTGAAAGCAGGAGGGCGAGGCTGAGGGTGAGGGGCAGATATGATGGGTGGTGACAGCAAGCCCGCCTCACAGCAGAGGGTGTGAATCCTGCTCAGTGCTCCCTGCTCAATGAAAGAGCCACAATTCAAGGCCCAGCTCTCAGGCATAGTTTCCATAACTCAAGTCACAGGCCAGGTGATAAAAGGGCTCAGGGCACTGAACCACTGTCTCCCTGTCCCTGGATCGCCTCTAACACAGCCTACCAGATGGGCATGTGGGGCTTCAATCTTTCTCTGCTATGGATTTTGGGGTTCTTTGCCACCCTGATACATGGAGACCCAAACTATGACACCCGAGTCCTCCACTTCATCCTGCTCCCTGACATGCAAGGACCCAGGCCCCTGACTGAATCACAGAGAGCACCGTGTATTTCTCAGAGGCCTGCGACTTGCCCTTTGGTCACATAATGGAGGAAACTGTGTGTGTGTGTCAGGAAGGAAGGTTGAAAGGCAAGCAGGGTAAAGCAAGGCCTGAGCCTCCGGCCGTGACGCTGTTTTCTGCCCAGTGGGAACTGGGCTCTAGAAGAGCCCTTCTGTGAGGGAGGGATTCGCAGGGCCCACGGCGGCGCTGTCCTCGCTCATGGAGAGCCTGGCAGCACTGCAGTGGGCGGTGGGCAGGCTGTGGGTTAGCAGCCAGACACCCCACGGCCTCACCGTGGGACACGCAGCTGGGAGAGCCCAGCTCCCTCCAGGCCCGTCTGTAGGAGAAGAGAAGAGAATGGAGTCCCTGCACCCAGATCCAGGTCAGGGCCTGGGAAGGGTGACTGGGTTCCCAGACAGGTGTGTTTCCGACACAGCTTGGGTGACCCCAGGGCAAACCTTTTCTGGGTCTCATCTTCTCCATCCTCAAGGAACTGCAGATTGGGAGCCCATGGGCCCATTTTGGCTCATAGACTTACTTTGTTTGGCCCGCAAAGAACTTTTTTTTAAAAAATATATTTTATTGATTTTTTACAGAGAG
Organism: Cnephaeus nilssonii; assembly: GCF_951640355.1. Taxonomy (NCBI): domain Eukaryota; kingdom Metazoa; phylum Chordata; class Mammalia; order Chiroptera; family Vespertilionidae; genus Cnephaeus; species Cnephaeus nilssonii. The sequence continues at coordinate 84,006,966 of NC_137081.1, forward strand.
GAAGGGAGAGGAATAGAGAGCTAGAAACATCGATGAGAGAGAAACATCGACCAGCTGCCTCCTGCACACCCCCTACTGGGGATGTGCCTGCAACCAATGTACATGCCCTTGACCGGAATCGAACCTGGGACCTTTCAGTCCACAGACCGATGCTCTATCCACTGAGCCAAACCGGTTTCGGCAAAAGAACTTTTAAAATATGAAAATTTCACCTAAAATCTGAATTTCTGACTCTTTTTTGAAAATCGAAAGCCCTGCAGCAGCAGGTCTGCCTTTTGCATGGTGGTCATTGGCCGCATCTGAGTGGCATCTGCCTGCTTTGAACGAGGTCCCAACTCCGGCCGCCAGCAGGGTTCCCTGCCCACCGTTCATGCGGCTCACAGCCAGGCTGGTTCAGATGTGCCTGGACCCAAATCCTAACCCTGTACCTATGCGCTGTGAGCCTTACGCATATCGTTCCGTCTGTGATTCTCAGAATCCTCGTCTAGAAAAGGGGAGCTATAACAGCACCTGTCTCCTAGGGGTGCCGTGAGGATTGGTGGGTTCCGTAGTGAAGAACTGGGGCACATGAGCATGTTAAGTGCTCCTGCTGCTATTAACAATTCTTCCTCCTGGGTCCCACCCCTCCCCTATTTCCTCCCACCTCATCGACAGTATCTACTGCTCCCTCATTTATTACACTAGGCAGCTAACTCAGCAGACCCACCACCCCTCAGAAGGTAGAGAGGCGCTTTGTAGATCACATTTTATGTATTTGATGTGATATGTATACACACGTGCATTCTCATACACAATATGCAATACACACAAGCACAACATGTGCACATATACATGCACACAAACACAAAAACACACATGCATTAGGTACATGCAAGCATACACACATACATGTATACACACTTGCACACCTATCATATCCTAATCAATCTGATCAGAGAGGGATAGACATGAAAGAGAGGAAGGAGTGAGGCCCAGGGAGTAGACTCTTGAGATGTTAAGAAGTCACCTATTGCCTGACAGCGTGACCCAGTGGTTGAGTGTTGACCTATGAACCAGGAGGTCACGGTTCGATTCTTGGTCAGGGCACATGCCCAGGTTGTGGGCTTGATCCCCAGTGGGGGGTGTACAGGAGGCAGCCAATCAATGATTCTCTCCCACCATTGATGTTTCTATCTCTCTCTCCCTCTCTCTTCTTCTCTGAAATCAATAAAAAAATATGTTAAAAAAAAAAAAGCCACCTATTTTCAACTCTAATTTCAGACCCTTTAGCAATTGTAGGAAATGGTATTTTATATAATACTAGAGGCCTGGTGCATGAAAATTCATGCACTGGAGGGGGGGACCCTCAGCCAGGCCTGCTCCCTCTCACAGTCTGGGAGCCCTCAGGGGCAGGAGGCTACCCGGCAATCAGGAGAAGGTGATGTCCCCATCACACCTCTGCTGCTGCCACTGCCGGCAGCGCAAGCCTCGGCCAGCCCTGGTGACCTGAGCCTTGGGCGGCCCTGGGCGACTGGGCAGCCACCATCCAAGGCTTGCCTGCACCTCAGGCCAGCCCTGAGCAGTTTGGGAGCTGAGGGGATTAGGGGACTCTTGAGGCAGTCGCCCCGGTGGGGCTGAGGGGACTGGGCACCACCATCTTTGAGGGCATGGCAGTCAATTAGCATATTCCTTCTTATTAGCTGTGAGTGCCGCCATCTTTGTGAGGGTGTGATGGTCAATTAGCATATTCCCTCTTTATTAGATATGTTCCTTATATATGTAATACATATACCTTTTAATGAATGCAAAGATATATAGGTGTACCGGTTAATAATGGTGAATTTTGTAATGAAAGAAAACACAATAATTTCAAGAGAAACATCAAAAGTGCTTTATTCAAAGTAATATCCATTGCTAGTTGCACATTTCCCTCATCTTTCAGGTAAGTTGTGGATACCATCCCAATAGAACTTTCCTTGTTTTGAGGCAAACGATTTAGAAACCCAATTTTCCACTTCTTCATACGTTTTGAAGTGCTGCTCAGAAAGTGCGTGTGCCATCGATCAGAACAAGTGGTAATCTGAAGGAGCAAGGTCTGGTGAATACAGCGGGTGGGTTAATACTTTCCAGGCAAGATTTTTTAACATGTCTAACTGGTTTTGAAGTGTGTTGTGGTGCGTCATCATGAAGCAAAATTACTTTGGCGTGTCTTCTGGAACATTCTGGTTGTTTCACGATCAAAGCATGGTTCAAATTGATTATTTATTGTCAGTAGTGATCATTATTAACAGTTTCACCTGGTTTTAGAAGCTCATAATACACCACACCTTCCGGATCCCACCAAATGCAGAGCATTGTCTTCTTTCTGAAGTGATTTGGCTTTGCAGTCAATGTTGATGGTGTTTTGGATCAATCCATGATTTTGTGTATTTGGGATTCTCAAAATAAATCCACTTTTCATTGCCAGTCACAATTCGATGCAAAAAAGACTTTCTTTTGTGCCGTTGAAGCAACATTTTACTGATGACTTTTCGGTTTTCCATTTGTCTTTCATTTAGTTGATGTGGCACCCATTTTCCTTCCTTTAAAATCTTTCCCATTGCTTGTAAACAATCGGAAATTGTTTGCTGAGCAACATTTCATCTTTCTGCAAGTTGTTTTTGAGTTTGACACCCATCTTCATCCAATAATGCTTGTAATTGTTGGTCTTAAAACTTTTTCGGTTGACCTGGACATTCTTTGTCTTTCACATCGAAATCATCACTTTTAAAGCGTTTAAACCAGCGTTCACAAGTATCTTGAGATGGAGCATGTTCACCATAAGCTTCCCGAAGTATATAACTTTTTCTTCAAAATAAAGTAATGAATTAAAACTTCCCGCAAATGCTCTTTTTTTGGCACGAAATGTGACATTTTTAAGCGTAAAAATATCTATGATGTTAACACCTTCAGCAAATTTGACATGAAGTTTTGAAGCTTGCTGTCAATACAACAAAATAGCATACATATCAAGTTGCATATATATCAACATATGTGTAACTCCATCTATTGAAAAAAAATCCGCATTATTAACTGGTGTATATGCATATATACATATACATATATGTACCAAAGTATTTAGAAGAGCCTCTGATGTTCCCTGTGCAAGAAGCATCAGCTGAAGTAGCAGCTGTAACCATTTTTTCCTCTCAGGCCTCCCGGAGTCCAGTTACTGAGTGATTCCTTGATGCATGGAGCACTGGCTTAGTCCCAGCCCCAAACGCAGAGCTGAGCATCTAGGAACGGTTTCACAGCTGAGTTAGGCAAACTCCCTACTGCACTCCCAGGGCTGAACTTTCCCTACTGCACTCCCAGGGCTTAGGAGGGGAGCGGAGTGTGAGGGTAGGAAATCCCCCTGGTCCTTCACTGAGGACAGCTGCAAAGCAAATGTGGGGAGTGACCAGTCAGAGGGCAAGGACAGGAGCAGGCCCTGGCCACACCCCCAGCTGGACCCGCCCACTGAGAAGACTCTTCCCATCTAACAGTCCACCCCTCAGCCCTGAGGGCCTACTGTGTGCCAGGGGGGACGCTGAGGAGAGACCGCTCAGGCCTCCCTGGGGCCAGTTACTGCGTTATTCCTTCAATGACATGGATTGAACTTGTCCGTGGCACAGGTGGATAGCATGCCCTGCCTCAAGGTCTAGAGGGGAGGGGAACTATGATTTGCAGGCCTTATTCTACCACCTGCCTGTTTTTGTAAATCAAATCACTGGGCTACAGCCATACCCACTTGTTTCCATGTGGTGTAGGGCATCTTTGTGCTTCCACTGGCTGAGCTGGATAGTGACAGAGAAGGTGTGACCTGCAGAGCCAAAAATATTTACCAACTGGCCCTGAAAAAGGTGGCAGACCCCGCAGTCTAGGCCAGTGGTCGGCAAACTCATTAGTCAACAGAGCCATATCAACAGTACAACGATTGAAATTTCTTTTGAGAGCCAAATTTTTTAAACTTAAACTTCTTCTAACGCCACTTCTTCAAATAGACTCACCCAGGCCGTGGTATTTTGTGGAAGAGCCACACTCAAGGGGCCAAAGAGCCACATGTGGCTCACGAGCCGTGGTTTGCCGACCACTGGTCTAGGCTAAGGCAATTGATGTGTAAACGGAAATTTGTCAAAGGAAGAGGAACTAGCATAGCACAGTGTATTTGGGTAAGCAGAATTATGTTTTCCAGGTAAGTGTAATCCTTGGGCAGTTAGAGCAAGTCAAACCTTGTTGACTGACCATATTCCAAATTACCTAGAACCCTGGTCAGTATCTGGGTTTCACCAGACAGTGACGAACGGCAGCAAACAATTCGATGTCTGTCAAAAGGTAATTTCCAAAGACCATGAGCCAAGTTGAATTCAGTCACTGAGTTACATCTTTATTCAGCACCTCCTGTGCCTTCCGCACTGGGTCAGGCCTCCTGGAGCTGGGCCTCACAGGGATTTGGGCAGAAATGTGAACTTTCGGCCTTCAGGAGTTGTGAGGTTGTGAGTAGAGAACTCAGAAGACGTGTCGGCCATGGGAGGGAAAGCGCTGGGGACACGGGAGTGAGGACAGACCCCTGAAAGCCCAGGAACCTCCCAGGGTCAGGCCAGTGCCAGGCCCACAGGAAAGGCTGCCACCCAGTGCCAGCCTGATGAGCCCCAGGCGCAGGAGCAGACCTGCAGGTGAGCAACTGTAGCTTGAGGGTGTGTGTTGGGGTTGGGTTTGGCCTTCAATTTAGTTTAGACACCTTATAATTAAGGATTGCCAGTTTGCGTTTTATACTTGTGAAAACGTGGCTATCCTTGCAGCCAGGGGCCTGCCCTCCCATACTTCCTGTGAGCCAGGGTAACCCAAGCCTGCAGGCGCGGGCTGCAGAGGAATAACAATGATGGTTCCTGCTCTCTCATCTACATATTTGTGCATTTGGGTTTCACGTTTTCTTTCAAATGGGAGATGCAAGTTAGTCTCCCTGCTAACAAAACACTTTCTTCATCCTACACTGAATCCCTCAGCAAATCCTCAAATATCTTTGCAAATCTCAAAGATATTAAAGCATTTAACTTTTTTTTTTCATTTAGACCTTTGAAGTGTGCTGTGACTAGAATAATTTCAGAGTTAAAACCTGTCAACTGCATAGAAAATTAAGGAAACCGCCTGCCACCCTGGTAGCTGGGCTGATAACTAATTACTTATAGATTTTAAGTCAAATTTGAGAAAGATAAATATTTAAATAATATGTATAATCATTTGGAAATACCACTAAGTTTTCTGTAATGATTGCTTTGAAAGAAATCATTGCATTCCATCATCTCTGGTGGGCCAGGAGGTAGGGGAACTGCAGGGAAATGCTGAATTGTTCTTGAATATTGGGAAGATGGGGGAGGAGAGGAAGGAATATCTGTTTTAATGAAGATATTAAAGTGTAATGTGATGCTTGGAAATGCTGAGTTCTGATTGGACAGGGCAGATTTATCACAGAGTCTTCAGCTTCATCAATTGCCTGTAGCTTTTTTATTCAGCTCTGCTCTGGCCAGGGTATCTCACAGCGTACCCCAAAAGTGGGGGCTTTGCTGGGACTGGGGTAGGGAAGCAGGGAGATGAAAGGGAGGGGAGGGTCTGACCATTCTTTCCCTGTAGCCTGTTGGAATTTACAAATGCTCTGTGTTCCCTTTCTCCATCCCTACCGTTCCCCAATTTCTGGACCTTTTCTTCTCCCTTTTACTTATTTTTTTTTACCTTGATATTCATTCTCTCTCTCTCTCTCTCTCTCTCTCTCTCTCTCTCTCTCTCTCTCTCTCATTTGAAATTAAGTCGCAGACATCAATGCACTTCAGCCCCAATCCTTAATCATGCATCTCTAGGAATAAGAATATTGCCACACACAGCTCACACCTAAGAAAATTAACACTGATTCGATAATATCATCTGCATTTTCTCTATTGTCCCCAAAGTGTCTTTTTTTTTTTTTTAAATATGGAACGCTTCACGAATTTGCGTGTCATCCTTGCGCAGGGGCCATGCTAATCTTCTCTGTATCGTTCCAATTTTAGTATATGTGCTGCCGAAGCGAGCACCCAAAGTGTCTTTTGTAGCTTTCTTTTTCCTCCAACCATCCAAGACCTGACTAAGGTTTACCCGTGACCTTCGGCTGTTACGTCAGCTTGGTGTCGTAGTCTAGAACAGCTCTTCCACCATTCTGTATCTTTTGACACTGATATCTAAAGATTTCAAGCCAGTTGAAATCCTAGAAAATGTCTCACAGTCTGAATTGGTCTCATCATTTCCTCATGACTAGATTCTGGTTAAGCATTTTGCCAACAATATTATGTAGTAACTGTATTTTGCCATCAATATTATGTAGTAATGGTTGGTATTTCTTGCTGGGTTTTTGTTTGTTTGTTTTCTCCATTACCATTTTATCCTCCTATATCCACCTCCACCTCTACCCACACCACACACACCCAGAATCACTACACTGTTGCTCATGTCCATAAGTTCTTCCTCTTTTTTTCTTTTTTCTCAATTCCTCCACCCTCTCGACCTCCACCCTGACAGATGTCAGTCTGCTCTCTGTCTATGAGTCTGTCCCTATTTTGCTTGGTAGTTCATTTTGTTCATTAGATTCCACATATGAGTGAAATCATATGGTACTTATCTTTCTCTGACTGGCTTATTTCACTTAGCATAAACGCTCTCCAGGTCCATCCATACTGTTGCAAAGGGTAAAATTTTCTTTTTTTCAGCCGAGTAGTATTCCATTGTGTAAATGTACCACAGCTTTTTTATCTACTCATCTACTGATGGATACTTGGGCTGCTTCCAAATCTTGGCTATTCTATATAATAAAAGGCTAATATGCAAATAGACTGAATGGCAGAACAATTGAACAACTGGTCGCTATGATGTGCACTGACCACCAGGGTGTGTGTGTGGAACATGGCGGGCATCAGCCATGGTGGAGCAGGTGAGCAGAAGTCCCAGACCAAGGCAGGGTGCCAGTTGCTGTCATGGGGGCGAGCTTCTGCTGGTTACTGAAAATTCTTTGTTCCCGCATGCTGCGGTCCTGCCTGGCGCTCACACCTGCTGCCGGCGCCAGCCCCACTTGCACCTGCTGCTGGCACCAGAGCCGCCGCTCGCACCCACTGCCAGTGCCTGGCACTGGACCTGATCGCTCGGTGCCATCAGTGAGTGTGAGCAGTGGCTGCTGCCCCAATCGCCCCTCAGGGCAGTCCCGCCTGGCACTCACACCCACTGCCAGCATCAGAGCCACTGCTCACACCCACTGTTGGTGCCCAGTGCCAGTCCTGATCACTCGGCACCATCAACTGGTTTGAGTAGCAGCTGCCAGCCACAATCGCCCCTCAGGGTTTCTCCACCTCCCCCTGTTCCTGAGGGGCAATCGGAGCAGCAGCCGCTGCTCACACCCACAGACGGTGCCAGCCCCATTCACACCCACTGCTGGCACCAGCCCCAATCGCACTGCGCCGTCAGGGGGTGCAAGTGGTGCTGGCTCTGTCAGCATGTGGGATCAGCAGCAGTGGGAGCAGGGCTGCCGGCAGAGAGCAGAGCAGGGGCCACAGCAGGAGGGGCCAGGCAGCGGTGCGAAAAATGGGCCAAGACCCACCCCTGTGCCCACTCACTGCAGCCTCGTGGCCCACAGTTCCTTTCAAGGTGCACAAATTCGTGCACTGGGCCCCTAGTTGTAAATAATACTGCAATGAACATATGGGTGCATATATTATTTCGAATTAGTGTTTTGGGTGTCTTTGGATAAAGTTTCAGAAGTAGAATTGCTGGGTCATAAGATAGCTCCATCTTTAATTTTTTGAGGTTATTCCATACTGTTTTTCACAGTAGCAGCACCAATCTGCATTCCCACCAACTGTGCATGAGGGCTCCCTTTTCTCCACATCCTCTCCAACACTTATTATTGATTTATTGATGATAGCCATTCTGACAGGTGTGAGGTGATAGTTCATTGTGGTTTTAATTTGCATTTCTCTGATGATTAGTGACATTGAGCATCTTTTCATATGTCTATTGGCCATCTGTATATCCTCCTTACAGAAGTGTCTATTCAGGTCTTTTGCCCATTTTTTAAAAAATTAATTGGATTGCTTGGTTTTGTGGTGTTGAGTTTTATAAGTTATTTATAAATTTTGGATATTAACCCCTTATCAAAGGTATCAGAAAATATGTTCTCCCATTAACCCTTTGCACTCGCTTGCTTTTTTCTCGATTCCTGCTACTGATGCTATCCGTGTCGAGTCACACTCGACATCCAAGTGCAAAAGGTTAAGTTGGTTGTCTTTTCATTTTGTTGATGGTTTCCTTTGCTGTGTAAAACTTTTTAGTTTGATGGATTTGTTTATTTATTTTTTTGTTTCCCTTGCCCCAGGGGATGTACCAGAAAAAAAATATTGCTATGAGAAATGTCCAAGATTTTACTGCCAATATTCTCTTCTAGGATTTTTATGGTTTTGAGTCTTACATTTAACTCTTTAATTCATTTTGAGTTTATTCTTGTGTATGGTGTAAGAAGGTGGTCTAGTTTCATTTTTTGCATGTATATGTCCAGTTTTTCCAACACCATTTATTGAATAGGCTATATTTACCCCATTTTATTCTTACTTACTTTGTCAAATATTAATTGACCACAAAGGCATGAATTTATTTATGGGCTCTCTATTCTATTCCATTGATCTATGTGTCTGTTTTTATGCCAGTACCATGCTGTTTTGATTACTATGGCCTTGTAGTATAGTTTGATATTTTATTTTTTTAAAATCTTTATTGTTGAAAGTATTACATATTTCCCCCTTTTTCCCCCATTGACCTCTTAATATTTGATATTGATTCCTCCAACTTTGTTCTTCTTTCTCAAGATTGCTATTGTTATTTGGGATCTTTTGTGGTTCCATATAAATTTTTGGAATATTTGTTCTACTTCTGTGAAATACCCCATTGGTATCTTGATAGGAATTGTGTTAAAACTAGATTTCTTTGGGCAGTATGGACATTTTAATAATGTTAATTCTTCCAATCCATGAACATGTTATACACTTCCACTTATATGTATCTTCTTCAATTTCTTTCTTCAGTGTCTTATAATTTTTTGAGTATAGGTCATTTACATCCTTGGCTAAATTTATTCCTAGGTATTTTATTCTTTTGGAAGCAACTGTGAATGGGATTGTTTTCTTAGTTTTCCTTTCTGATAGCTCATTATTGGTGTATAAAAATGCAACTGATTTCTGGATATTAATTTGTATCCTAATACTTTACTGAATCATTTATCAGTTCTAGTAGTTTTATGGTGGAATATTTAAGGTTATCTATATACGGTATTATGTCATTTGCAAATAATGACAGTTTTACTTTTTTCTTTACAACTTAGATGCCTTTTGTTTCTTCTTCATGTCTGATTGTCCTCAGGTTTGATTGCTCGGTTAGGGTAGGGCTGCCGTTGAAATCATTCACTTTCCCCTTGTTAATTGTAAATAATCTATGTGTGGTGGGGGTGGGGTGGCCATTTAAATCCAGGTGGATATCTTGTTCTCTAATGACCTTTTATCAAATTCTTTTATCTCCTTGGTTATATTCACCTGAATCAATTATTACATTGCTGGTTATAAAATGGTGGCTTCCTAATTCTATTTTTCCTTCCATATTTATTAGCTAGCATTCTCCCAGAATAAAAGGAACTGTTCACCCTTTCACCCGCTCTCTCACATCTTTTCAGAGTGTTAATATTCATTGCTGACATTATCTTTTTGACAGTCAAGTTGTCACAGGCCGGTGCATTAAAGCTCTTCCAGCTGGATCCTCGGTCCTTTATCCACAATCAAATCCATCTTTAAGCTCTCCCTTGTTTTTCTGGCAAAGCAAGATATTCCAGGCAGCCCTGTGCTTTCATTTCTCCATGTAACTTTTAGAGGGAAATGATATTTAGAAACAAAGATGTGGTCACTAGATGTATTCATGGCTACCAGGGAGTCACTGCTTATTGCTATATTGCTTTATGCCCATTCAGTGGACAGAACTGGACACACACACACACACACACACTACCAAATTTCCCCCTTAGAAACATTACATTTATTAAAAAGACAGAAGATCAGTCCCTCTGTCTCCATGTCCTTTATTTTTGGGATAGGGGGTTATCTTTACAATTGCTAACTGACTTATTTATTCAGATATTCTTTCAAAAGATATTTCTCAAAAAAAAAAAAAAAAAGAAAAAAGGGTAATTCTCAAACTTCTCCCATGAAAGCACCTGAGCTAGCCTCTGGGGAAGCTAGGGTTGCCAGTTAAAATACAAGACCCCAGTTAAATTGGGATTTCACACAAATAACAAATAATCTTATATGTATGTCCCATGGGGATATACCTATGTTAAAAAGATATTCATTGTGTGTCCTGTATTTTTATTTGCTAATTCTGTTAACCCTGTGATCCAAAGACCAATAAATCACCACCCCTGTCCCAAGATGCTCACAGCTGGAGGAGACAAGTTAGGAATAACTAGGAGTAACAAAGTATTTCAGGTGCAGTCCTAAAAATCTGTTTAGGACATGGTGGCCGCACGTGGGGTGAGAGAGATGGTTCAGAAAAGGCTGAGTTTTGAGAGGCCATTCACAAACCCTCTCTCCCCCAGTGAACAGCAGATAGATGATGGGTTTACAGCTCTGCAACCCAGGCAGGGGGATGAGGGAGGAGAGAGAAAAGCAGGAGGCCGTGGTGGGACTGTCGGAAGCCATGTCGTGGAGTTTGGGATTTACCCTGTAGGCCAATGAACTCTGAATATTTTTTGTTGCCCGTTTCCTCCCAAAATAGTTTTGCCCCGAAAGATTACCTTGCGCGTCCTCAGGACCACTGTATCCCACTTGGGAGACCCCTGTTGTAAACTCTGGGAAACTTAGTTCCCTACAGAGAAAGGGACACATTAAAGGAGAATTGACAAAGAGAAAAATGCTGTGTGTGACTCACTGTTAATGTGATGTGATAGCCCTGAAGCAACTGTCACTGCCCCCTCGGTCCTTAGGCCCTCAGGCCCATAAACAGCATTTCCCGCGGCACTCAGGGCCCTGTGTGCAGCTCCTCAGCGGGCAGCCGCTTCACCGGCAGGCTCAGCACACACTGCCCGCAGTGCCGGCTTCCGGCTTCCGGGGACTCAGGCTCCTGCCCCGATGCTGCAGGAGCCTCCTCCCCGCCTCCCTGCTTCATCTTGCCTGGACCAGTCAGTTCTCCACCTTGCAGGGTGATCTCTCTAAGGAAAATCAGATCACGCCAGGCCCCTATTCAAAACGTTCCAAAGGTCTCATTCTATTCCGAACAGACATAAAACTTGGTCCTTGCCTCTTTCTCTTATTTTACCTACTACTCTCCCTCTCCCAGCGGAACTGGCATTCCATCATTCCTCAAATACGAGTGCTTTCTCTCCACCTCAGGGCCTTTGCACCTGCTGGGTGCCTGCCTGGCATGCTGTTCCCCTGATTCATGAACAGTCTGCTCACTCTGGGCCTCATCAGAGAGGTCACTCCACATCCCCATCTCCGTACTCCCCCAGCCCTGAACCCACCACTCTCAGCTGCTGCGTTTGTCTCTCTTGAACTTGACATCAGGTGACACACCACCTATTTTGTTGACTTGTTTGGTTTCTCATTGTTGGTCTCTCCTACCAGCTTGTGAGCTCCTGGTGTCAGGGACTCCCTGGTGCATTCCTGCAGTGCCCCTAGGGCCTGGCACACTATCAGTGCTCCAGGAACACGTGTGGAAAGACCAGAGAGAGGAAGGAAGTGAGGGAGGGAGGGAGAGAAGGAGGGAGAAAAGAGGAAAGAACCTACTCCCGCATCAAATGTGAGGGCAACCACCACCGCCAATAAATAACCAACAGGGGCTGGTGGCAACAGACCCAAGAGGAGCCAGGTGTCGCCCCTCACCTCCTGCCGGGAGATGTAAGCACTACGCCGGGGGCTGAGCTCTGGGCTCCCAGCCTTCTTCCCTGCTCACCACCACTGCCCAAAGCTCTCTGCACTCTGACCTCTGACCCCGTCCTCGCCCATAGATATTTCCAGACCTCCAAACGGAAAAGGGAAAAAGTGAGCACAGAGGGAGGGATGTTTTCAGTTTGCAGATGACCAGTCTTTGTCTGGTTTTAGGATTGACTCTAAGTAAGATCTTGACTTTTGGGGATCCTGCCACTCTTCTCTGGGGTCACAGCTGGAGAGGTTTGTAACTAAGTGTGCCTGGACACGATCCTTAACCGCTCGCTCTGAGCCTTTGTTTCCGCACCTGACGCTGGAGCTGGAGAAGGCTGCCTTGCAGAGGACTTGTGCGGAGGGCGGAGGGCCCGCGGGAAGTAGTTAGCAGGTGTCAGGCACAGGGGACACAGGGCAGGGGACACAGGCAGCCACTGTATTATTACTGTTACCACTGCTGTTGTTTTTATTGAGGGGTTGTGTACCATTTGATGGATTCTTACCTGTGTGAACCTCCCACATCCAGGTGTAGACCATGCCGCCCCTTCACACACAAGAGGTAACTCCTGTCCTCACCTCCAGCACTTAGATGAGTTCGCCTCTCTTGAACTTCTGTCGATGGAATCACACAGTAGGTGTTGTTCTGTGTCTGGCTTCTGCTCACACTGGGTCTGTGAGACTCCCCCCCCCCCCACCCCTGGCTACTAGTATGCAGGTTGTTACGTTGCTATGACCTTTCTTGCCCTGCTCTGCCGCCCCCTGCCCCTGATCTGGGGTGTCCACATTAGTGCCTGGCTGACCTCAGAGAAAGGAGCCCACGATTCTCCACCTGGGCTCCAGGTTTTGAATTTACCTTGTTAAGATTCCTTTGACAATTTCAAAGCAGCTAATATTTTCTTCCGATTGTTTAAAACATGCCTTTTACACCAAAAGGCAGCGTCTCCCACAGAGCCAGGCGAGTCATAGATGAGACGATTAGCAAGCAACACGGGAAGGACATGAAGCCCTGAGTGCCTGGTCCCAGGAGCCTTCGGGTCAGAGAGAAGGGAGCCCCGAGGGGAAGAGCCCAGCGCAGGTGAATCTGACAGCTTGATGTCATGTGGACGGCTAGGAAGCCATGATGGGGTGGGGTGGGCATGAGGAAGACAAGAATTAATGAGAAATAGGAAGTAATTTAGCAGGACAGCAAGCCCCTCGAGACGAATTCCTTCTCCAAATGTCTTGTTTGTCCGAAGGAGGTGAGGAAAGTCTATGGCAGCAAGGCTGGCCTCGGGAATTTCATTTCCCTGATGCTATTCAGATTCCTCATGTGATCGATAAAAGTACAATTAGCACACCAGCCACAGCAGATGTTTCTAACCTTTAGGTCGTGGCCACATGCATGTTAAGGGTCTGCCTGCTGGGTGCCACCTCTCACATGAGCCATATAAGTCATCGCCACATTTGACATTTGATGGTATAATTTTAACATACTTTAAAAAATTCAGATAAAGATTATTTCAATTTTTTCAAAGCTGGGAGCCAGATGTAATTGCCTTGCATTAGACTTTAGGTCTAAATCATTCTGCCAACTCGTCCTGTGGTTATTAAGGACTTTATCATTGGAATGTGTACGGCACCACCGAAGGGTAGCATGCCCCCGGGGACTGGAAGGAAACTTTTGAAAGCTCCTACGATAAGGAATGACAAGTAATATAGAAACCAGGAAGGCTTAGTTTAGTAAATTCTTCAATCAACTAATTAACCAATCTATCAACAAATCTGTGTGGGTGCCCACTGTCTGTCCAGGCTATTGTGCCCCCTGCACCAAACAGCTTTCAATCTAAAGGGGAGAAGACAATAAACTGTCTTGGAAATTGTTGTATCTTGGTGCTTGAAGCTGGGTATACAGTGGCGCTCAATAAATGACTGCTGAATAAACATAGAGTGGAACAATAGTGGCACAGGACCAGCTGGGCCCACTGCAGGAGATGGTCTCAGGGTCCTGAGGCATCTCCCGTCAGCTTCCCTCCCTGGGGCTGCAGCTGTGGGGGCATCGCAGGTGGGGAGTCACAGGTGGGGCGTCACAGGGGAGCCCACTCAGCTGACCGGCTCAGGCTGCTGGAAGCAGGAACAGCTGTGCTTGCCCTTCTCTTGCCTCAGGGCCTGCTCTGATGGGGACTCAGCCTGCTCTGATGGGGACTCAGCCTGAAATAAGCGCAGCCCAGAAATGCAGGCGGTTAAAGCTCCCACGGGCAACGCCCATCCATGGAGCCAGGAGCAAGTGGACAAATGCCCCAACTTCCATTCTCAGTGGACAGCTCTGGGCGGTGCTTTATACAGTTCACAGAGGTCCCAGCCCACCAAGCCCCTGTGCCTCACTCACTCACCTTTCTGTGGACACTTCCTCCACTCCATCACCCAGCTCCCTTACTCCTGTTTCCTCTCAGGTCACTTCCTGCACCCAAGTCTTATCTTAGGCTGTTATTTTTGAACAACCAATATAGACATCTAAGGAAGCAAATTCCCATGAACCACTCAAAAGTGTGCCCTTGTAATGCACATCTCCAGAGCTGCGGCTCTCCGAGCAGCAGGCCAGCAGGGTCTGGGACGGTCAGGCTCCTTCACGGAGAGACGGTGCTTGCCTAGATCCCATGTGTGGGGAGTACTGGGCAGGCAAGAGGAGCGTGATTTCAGGGGAGAGGATCTTGAGTGAAGTTGCAGAGACAGGAATGAGTGTGGCCTCTGCATAGGACTCTGAGGAGTCCACGTGTGCTGGAGCGGAGGCCAGTGTTATGCAGGTGGGGGGTGAGGTTATATGGAGGCGTGAGACCCCACCATGGAGGGCTGTGGGTTCTACTCCCAAAGTAAGAGCTGACCGAGACCATGAGGAAGACACACATGCGCACATTTAATTTAGTCTCCTTTCTCTGGACATAATCTCAGGACAACCACCACCACCACGCTCAGCTCCTAGGCCTAAGGACAGTCCTGTAGATGGCTGCTCGGTGTGGGGAGCTGTGGTCTCCCATGGAATAATGCAGACACTCCAACCACCACACATGCTGCAGTCCCGAGAGCTGGGACACTCCTGTCTCAGATAGCTCCCACGGAGACCACAGTCCACACAGCTCCCTCCATCCTTTTCAGAAAAACAAGATCACCCCAATTTGTTCTTGCACTTATAACCTGAATGTGTTTTGTTGCATTTGTCCTTTGACATAATTTTTACTTTGTTTTAATTTCCTGTCATCCAGTTTTCTGAGATAGTTTTGAATCCTGTCATACAGAATATTAGCTATCCCTGTACATTTCGTCAATTTCAAAATGACTTAATCTGTCTTATATCAAATGATGGATTTTAAAAATGCATAGGACAGGGCTAAGAGTAGACCCTCACATTCCCCGCCTAGACTTCCCCTCCAAAATAAGAGCCATTTGGAGTCAACAATATTGAGCCAGAGATGACATAAGATAACCGCTAAGAAGGGCTGCGACCGCCTGAGAAAGCTGGTGATGGGCATCGCTACTACTTCTGCATGCTGACCAGCAGCTAACATGGATCTGATGTTAATCCCCAAAGTATTATTGGTACAATAAAATTAAATATCTATCTATATCTCTATCTATCTATCTATCTATCTATCTATCTATCTATCTATCTATCTTTGAGAATGGCTTTTCCACCAGCTCTGAAGCCACCCAGGTGCTGCCTTCAAAAATGAAATTAGAGACTTTGTTGCATGACCATGAAATCTAACATTACCAGTCAGAGGGGTTCTTAACTTTGGGTTCATGTGCCTGGGCTTCAGGGAGCCTGTGAACTTCCCCCCAAAAAATTTTCCAAGTGTGAGTGTGAGTGTGTGTGTGTGTGTGTGTGTACGTGTGCATGTATGTGTGCACTCACTTGTTGATTTCTTTGGGTTCTCAAAAGGATTGGTAGATGGCCTGCAAAAATGTAAGGACCATTGGTCAATAGCATTCCTTTGGAAATGCAGATTGTAACCTTTTCCAAAATGGAACAAGATCAGTTTATTGTGCCGGGTGTGTTACTCAAGAACAACTGCTGGCCTCAGTGGTCCAGCTGTGCTTTCTAATTGTTCATGGCCCACGGAGGGTGACAGCAGTGGTTGTCGGCACCAAGTCTTGAAAGGTTTCCAGGGAGACAGAGAAGAACAGCACCCTGGCTAAGTAGCAGGTACTGAGAAAGGTGTTCTACTAGTTTCCTCAGGAGTGAATTGAGAGCTCTGTTGGCCCAGGATGGTTCTGGAAGCCTTTTTAACCACCTGGTCCTAAGACAAGATAACAACCACTTTGCAGGACTTTTAGGATGAAATGTATCAATACACATGGCTCCTGCAAATAACTCAACCGTTCAGACCGGATCCCAAAGGTTGGTCTGGCACCTGTCATTTCTTAACTACAATTCAACAATTCAAATTCGTTCTCAGCAAAGAAGCTCATTTTATCAGAAAGAAGCAGAACTATCTCAGGGAATTTGGGGGGCTGTGGCAACAGGAACTGAGAGCCTTTATAACAGGGTGGTGAGTACATCTCTCTGGAGGGGTGTCCCTCTGACTGGTGGCACCATTTTCGCCCTGCAAACCACCTTCTTTCTCCCCAGGTCTAGCAGGAAGTGGCCCCAGAACCTAATGGCCTCCAGATTCAGGACACCAACCCCAGGTCTCAGGATTTCAAATTTAAATTTCCAGAAAAGATGTTTTTTATTTGCTCGGCTTGGCTGGGATGTCCACCCCTGCACCGGTTGGCTGTGGTAAGAGAGGGTTGGGGGTCACATACCATGAATCTGGGACTCATCACTTTGGGGATGCAGTTACCAGAAAAGAAATGTGTAACCCCAAAGGTATCTACTCCAGATGTGACAAAAATATGACATCTTATCACCTTCCCTTAGATCATATATAAGATATTTCCCTTAGTCTTTGAGGATGCTTTAGAGCAGTGGTCAGCAAACTCATTACTCAACAGCACCAAATATAAACAGTACAACGATTGAAATTTCTTTTGAGAGCCAAATTTTTTAAACTTAAACTTCTTCTAATGCCACTTCTTCAAAATAGACTTGCCCAGGCCGTGGTATTTTGTGGAAGAGCCACACTCAAGGGGCCTAAGAGCCGCATGTGGCTCTCGAGCCGCAGTTTGCCGACCACGGCTTTAGAGCGTTGGTAGGTAAGGGCAGAGGATCAGGGAACTTGAAAAGTTCTAAATTTCATTGAGAAAATTAAGAGTGAGGACAGATAAGAAAACCCAATAAAGAAGTATAATGTGGATGAATTTGCCACACCATTTATTGAAATACATTATAAAACGATAAAAAGTAGCCTGGCCTCGGTGGCTCAGTGATTGAGCATCGACCTATGAACCAGGAGGTCATGGTTCTATTCTGATTCCTGGTCAGAACACATGCCTGGGTTTCGGTCTTGAAACCCAGTGCAGGGTATGCAGGAGTGCAGGAGGCAGGAGGCAGCTGATCAATGAGTCTCTCTCATCATTGATGTTTCTCTCTCTCTCTCTCTCTCTCTCTCTCTCTCTCTCTCTCTCTCTCCCCCCACTTCCTCTTTGAAATCAATAAATACTAACACAGCAATAGAAAACAACTCTATTAGAGACTATATTTGTAAACATTCCCAAATGTGGAGGCTAGAAATAAACACTTATATTTTTTATATCATAAGGGTATTGTTGCAAATGAATAGAGGTAAAGAAAGGAGAATTCAATTTAAAATATTGGGATAATTATGTAACAATTGGGAAGAGAAGATGGATTTTAATTTAACGTTGTAAACCAACACAAATTCCAGATGAATAAAAGGTTAATGACAAATACAAAACCACAAAAATTGAAAAACATATAGAGGATAAGAGGACTTCCTAAGGATAAAAGAAAGTAAGAAACCTCAGAATAAAATCAATGGATTTGGCTACATAAAATGAAGCACCTCTTGACTTCAATACAAGAAACATCAAAACAAAATTTAAAGGGAAATGGACAAATTGAAAAAATATTTTATAACAATGATAAATTTTTAATATTGAAATACATTAAATGCTCTTATAAATTAACTAGAAATAAATGGACAAAGGGCACAGTCAGTTCACAAAGGAAAAAACAGAAAAATTTCACCAGCATTAAGTTTGAAAAAAATGGTTAAGCTCACTAATGAGTAAACAAACAAACAAACAAACAAACAAAAAGCAAAACATCAACTTGAATAACTTACCCTTTCTCCCCATTGGACTGGCACAGGTATATTCATGTTGAAGAAGATATAATGAATTAGGCACACTGGTAGGTGGAGTGTTTCTGGGATAACTTGGCAATTTATAACAGGAGTTTTAACCCTGCTGGGATCTATCCTAAGGAAACAGTCATGATGCACAGGCCACTCCTAGTCCAGGCTGCTCACCTCTATACTGACCACAGGAGTGAAAAAACTTAAAAGCCCAACAATAAAACTTTGATTAAATGAAGTATGGTTTATTCACATAATAAAATGTTATGCAATCATTACAAATATGTTCTGAAAGAATGACCAATGAAACTTTCCCAAGATATGCTTTTAACAGCTTTATTGAGATACTAGAGGCCCAGTGCACAAAATCCATGCATGGGTGTGGTCCCCTCAGCCCAGCCTACACCCTCTCCAATTCGGGACCCCTCTCACAATCCTGGACCACTGGCTCCTAATCACTCACCTGCCTGCCTACCTGGTTGTCCTGAACTGCCCCCCACTGCTGGCCAGATCGCCCCTCACTGCCTCTGCGTGCCAACCTGATTGCCCCTAACTGCCCCCCCTGCTGGCCAGGTCACCCCCAATTGCCCCCTCCCTGCTGGCCTGGTTGCTCCTAACTGCTCCCCCCTCCCGCCAGCTTGGTCACCCCTTACTGCCCCCTCTGCCAGCCTAATTGTCCCCAACTGCACCCCCTGCTGGCCTAGTTGCCCCCAACTGCACCCCCCTGCAGGCCTGGTTGCTCCCAACTGCCCCCCCTGATGACCTGGTCGCCCCCAACTGCCTTCCCTGCCAACCTGGTCACCCCTCACGCTCTCTCCAACCAGCCTGGTTGCCCCATGCAGCCTGCTGATCAGTCATTTGGTAGTCCCTCACTAACCTCCCTGCCGGCCTGGTTACCCCACACAGCCTGCTTGTTCAGTCATTTGGTCATCCCTCACTAACCCTCCTGCCTGCCTGGTCATAGGCAGCCATCTTGTGAGGGCATGAGGGTTAATTTGCATATTACCTCTTTATTATCCTAATATATAAAAACCCTGGGTCCGTCAGGACCAGAGGCTCAACCAACTGGAAGTCAGTCCTGCAGTCAGCACTGGGTTGCCGTGGTGACCCAGCACTGACTGCTCCGGCTGCAGGTGTGGTGACCCAGCATTGACTGCTGAAGGGGCTGCGAATCAGGCCTGGAGAGAGGCCTGAAGACAGAAGCAGGATCTGATCCATAGCCTGTGTGGCAGCTGTTGATCAGCACTTGCCTCTCTCTCTCTCTCCGGGCCGGGCCAGCAGCCATCCCTCCATTTCTCTCCAGGCCTCCACCGGGGCTGCTGATCAGCCCTGCCTTTCTGATCAGGCCCTGTTGTTAGGCCCAGAGACACTGACTGGCATAGAAACTGACCAATCAGAACCAAATCTGGGTGAACTATGAGGAACCAATGGCTACCTAGGAGGCAGAGCTTTTGATGCTGATTGGCATAGAAACCGACCAATCAGAACCAAATTGGCTGGCAGAAGAAGTCAGTTGGGGGCGAGATCAGGCTGGCAGGGGTCGGCAGTTGGGGGCAACCAGGCCAGCAGGGGAGGGCCATTGGGGTTGAGATCAGGCTGGCAGGGGTGGGTAGTTGGGGGCAAGATCAAGCTGGCAGGGGCGGGTAGTTGGGGGCGAGATCAGGCCGGTAGGGAAGGGCAGTTGGGGGCAAGATCAGGCCAGCATGGGAGGGCAGTTAGGGGCAATCAGGCAGGCAGGCAGAGGCAGTTAGGGGCGATCAGGCAGGAAGCAGGTGAGTGGTTAGGAGCCAGTGGTCCCAGATTGCGAGAGGGATGTCCGACTGCCGGTTTAGGCCCGATACCTGTGGGCAACTGGCAGTTGAACAACCCCCAAGGGGTCCCCGATTAGAGAGGGTGCAGGCTGGGCTGAGGGAACCCCCGCTCTGTGCACGAATTTCGTGCACCGGGCCACTAGTATAGAATAATTCACATATGATAAAATTCACCCATTTAAAATCTACAACTCATGGAATTTCAAAGTATGTCCACAGAGCTGTGCAACAATCAATTTTAGGGCATTTCCATCACCTCAGAAAGAAACCCTGAACCTATTCTGAATTACTTCTCATTTTTTACCTTAACTCCTAGCTCCAAGCAGCTGCTCATCTGCTTTCTGTGCCTCTAGGATTGCTTCTTGCAAACATTTCATACCATGGGATCTTATGGCTGGCATCTTTCACTTCACAGAATGTTCTCAAGGTTCACCCGTGTTACAGCACTTATCAGTACTTTTCATTGCTGAATGATGTCCCATGGTATGGGTAGGCCACACTTTATTTATGCATTCATCTGTTAATGGGACATGAGTGGTTTCCACTTTTTGGCTATTATGAATACTGTTGCTATTAACATTTGTGTGCAAGTTTGTGTGTGGATGTAGGTTTGCATTTCTCTTGGGTATGTATGTGGGAGAATTGTTGGATCATATTGTAACTCTATGCCTTATTGTTTGAGAAACTGCCAAACTGTTATCTGATTCAGATGCACCATTTTACATTCCCACCAGCAATATAGGAGGATTCCAATTTCTCCTTATATTTGTCTTTTTTATTATAACCATTGTAGTGGGTATCTCACTGTGGTTTTGACCAGAGTTTCCTGATGATTAATGATGTTGAACATATTTTTATGCACTTATTAGCCATTTGTATATTTTCTTTGAAGAAATGTCCATTCAGGTGCTTGGCCTATTTTTAAATTGGTTTATTTATCTTTACATTATTGAGTTATAAGAGTTCTTTGTATATTCTGGATACAAGTTGCTTATCAGGTATATGATTTGCAAGTATTTTCTTTCATTCTGTGGGTTATCTTTTCATTTTTTTGATGATGTCGTTTACAGCACCAAGTCCTTAATTTTGATTAAGGCAAATTTATCTATATTTTTCTTTTTCTTGCTTGTGCTTTTGGTGTCATATCTAAGAATGCTTTTGCTAACTAAAGGTCATGAAGACTTCCTTCTATGCTTTCTTCAAAGAGTTTTATCATTTTCGTTCTTATATTTAGATTTATGATCCATATTGAGTTATCATTTGTTTATGGTGTAAGGAAGGGGCCCAACTTCATTCTTTCTTTTGCATGTGGCTATCCAGTTGTTTCAGCACCATTTGTTGAGAAGACAATTCTTTTCCTATTGAACTATCTTGGCACCCTGTTGACAATCAATTGACCATAAGTGTCAGAGATTATTTTGGTCTCTCAGTTTTATTCCACTGATCTATATGACCATCTTTATGCCAATACCACACTCTCTTGATGATGTATTGCAATCAGGAAGTGTGGAGTCCTCCAAATTTGTTCTTTTTAAAGATGGTTTTAGTTAGCCTGTATTTCATGTATTTTCATATGAATTTTAGAAACAACATGTTAATTTCTACAAAAAGGGCAGCTGGAATTCTATATGTCTGTTTGGAGAGTACTGTCACCTTAATAGTAATAAGTCTTCTGATTGACCAACATGGGATATCATTTCATTTATTTAAACACCTTATAATTTCTTTAAAAAATATGTTGTAGTTTTCAGAGTACAAGTCTTATACCTATTTAATTAAATTTATTCCTAAGTATCCTATTTTTCTTGATGCTATTGTGAATGTAAATACATCAATTTTATTTTTAGATGGTTTATTGCTATGGTATAGAATTATAATTGACTAGAAGCCCGGTGCACGAAATTCATGCATGGCGGGGGGTTGTCCCTCCACCCAGCCTGTACCCTCTCCAATCCTGGTGGGATCGGGCCTAAACGGGCAGTCGGACATCCCTCTCACAATCCAGGACTGCTTGCCTGCCTGCCTTCCTGATTGCCCCTAACTGCTTCTGCCTGCCAGCCTGATCACCCCCTAACCACTCCGCTGCCAGCCTGGTTGATGCTTAACTGCTCCCCTGACAGCCTGTTTGCCCCCAACTTCCCTCCTCTGCCAGCCTGGTCACCCCTAACTGCCCACTCCTGCAGGGTTGATCACCTCCAACTGCCCTCCCTTGCAGGCCTGGTCCCTCACAACTGCCCTCCCTTGCAGGCCGGGTGCCTCCCAACTGCCCTCTCCTGCTGGCCATCTTGTGGTGGCCATCTTGTGTCCACATGGGGGCAGGATCTTTGACCACATGGGGGCAGCTATATTGTGTGTTGCAGTGATGATTAATCTGTATATTACTCTTTTATTAGATAGGATAGAGGCCTGGTGCACGGGTGGGGGCCAGCTGGTTTGCCCTGAAGGGTGTCACAGATAAGGGGGGGTGTCACTGAGCGAGGGGCCTGTGGTGGTTTGCAGGCCGGCCACGCCTCCTGGCAACCCAAGGGAGGCCCTGGTATCTGGAATTTATTTTACTTCTATAATTGAAACTTTGTAGCCTGGGGCGGCAGCCATTTCTGGGGCGGCAGCCATTTCTGTGGCAGTTAATTCACCTTCTACAATTGAAACTTTGTAGCCTTAAGCGGGTGAGCCCGGCCAGGGTGTGCGGAAAGCTTTGCTTCCCCTGTTGCCGCCGGCAACCCTGGCCTGCTCTCTCAAGCTCCATTCTGCCGCCATTTGTTTGAATTTGTTTACCTTCTATAATTGAAACTTTGTAGCTTGAGTGGAGGCTTAGGCCTGCAACGGCTATGGAAAGCTTGGCTTGCTCTGTTACCTGGGAAACCTTGCTCTCTGTGGCTGTAGCCATCTTGGATTGGGGTTAATTTGCATACTCGCCCTGATTGGCTGGTGGGCGTGGCTTGGCTGGTGGGCGTGGCTTATGTAGCGGAGTGATGGTTAATTTGCATATTACCATTTTATTAGAGAGGATTCTTGTATATCAATCTCATATCCTTCAAATTTGTTTATTAACTGTCATAGTCATTTTGTGGATTCCTTAAGGTTTTCTATGTATAAGATATGTCATCTGCTCAGAGTTTTACTTCTTCCTTCCATACAGATTTATCAATAAATCCATGTGTTAATGTTATTTTAATTTTTAAAATATCAAATACTAAAAGGAAATAAGTCAAAATGCAATATTGACTTCCATGGGTGTTGATATTATAGTTTTGGTGGGGGCAGGGGTTTTGGCCCAGTGCACGAAATTCGTGCACTTGGGGGGGGAGGTCCTTCAGCCAAGCCTGCCCCCTCTGACAGACTGCTTGGCGGCCCACATAGCACCAGGGTGGGATGCTAGCGTCGTCACCATGGTGACGACGCTAGAGTCCCACTCACAGGCCGCAGAGGGAGGAAGAGCTGCAGACAGAACGCTGGGCTGCTGGGCTGGGGGCATACTCAGAGCCGCCACCTGCGCAGCTTAGGACACGCCCCCGGCCCAGCAGACAGAAGCCCAGCTGACAGAAAGCGGGCGGTGGGCCGGGGTGAGCTCTGAGCCGCTGCAGCGTGACTTGGGACACGCCAAGCGGACAGACGCTGGGCCGGGGGCTGCTCAGAGCCGGGGCTGCTCAGAGCCGGGGCTGCTCAGAGCCACCGCTGTGCTGCTTGGGACACGCCCCCGACCCAGCAGATAGAAGCCCACCTGACAGAAAGCGGGCGGTGGGCTGGGGGTGAGCTCTGAGCCGCCGCAGCACAACTTGGGACACGCCAAGCGGACAGACACTGGGCCGGGGAGCGATGCTGCGCAGCTTGGGACACGCCTCCCGCCCAGCAGACAGAAGCGCAGCTGACAGAAAGAGGGGCCGCTGGGCTGGGGGCATGCCCCTGGCAGCACCCCGCAGTGCGGCTTGGGGCATGCCCCCAGCCCTGCGGACACAATGAAGGGGGTCCTCTGTGCATAAACTGCAGAAGAAACACCTTTTCTGAAGGCTCATTGGCTAAGCTCCCCGTAAGCTGCCTCTCACAGTGTTCTTGATAACTTGAATAATAAGAACCTAAGAAAGTGTTCTAAGGTTTTTCCACACTCCTGGAGGAAAAACGAAGGTCCGCTGCTGGAGGGCTAAGAAATGTCATATCCTGCCCTAGCCGGTTTGACTCAGTGGATAGAGCCTCGGCCTGCCCACCGCAGGGTCTGGGTTCGATTCTGATCAAGGGCATGTACCTAGGTTGCAGGCTCCTTCCTAGCCAGGGCCCAGGTCAGGGCTCATGCAGAGGCAACCAATCGAAGTGTCCCTCTCACATTGATGTTTCTCTCTGTCTTTCCCTCTCTCTTCCAAGCTCTGTAAAAATCAATGGAAACATATCCTCAGGTGAGGATAAAAAAAAAAGAAAGAAAGAAATGTCATATCCTATGAAAGACACATCTTGAAAGTGCCTAAAGAAAGCTGTCATTTTTTCATGGTGAAGGGACTGGAGTCCGTGTTGGTGAAAACACCTTGGCGGCTGTGACAGTGGCAGCAGGAGTGGGGTGATGGGGCTGGTGCCTTCCCCTGATCAGCCCAGTCACCTCCCGCAGGGGAAGGCCAGACTGCGGCTTAGGCCCGCTCCCCATCCGTAGGACATCTCCTGAGGGAGCTACAGGAGGGCAGGGCAGCAGGCAGAGAGCTACAGGAGAGCAGCAGTGAGCTACTGGCTATAAGCAGGCGGTGGAGAGCTACAGGAGGGGGCAGAGCAGCAAGCTATGAGGGGAGGCAGGGGGAAGGGGGCAGAGGGAGCTACAGGAGGACAGGGTAGTGGGCGGAGAGCTACTGGAGGGCGACAGCGAGCTACTGGCGAGCTACTAGTGTACGGATTCATGTGCAGGGCTGCTAATCCTATCTAATAAAGAGGGAATATCCTAATTGACCATCACACCCTCACAAAGATGGCAGCACCCACCGCTAATAGAGGGAATATGCTAATTGACTGCCCTGTCCTCAAAGATGGAGGCACCCACAGCCACAAGATGGTGGTGCCCAGTCTCCTCAGCTCCGCCGAGGTGGCAGGCACATGGCACGGCCGGGCCCACCCCCACGCAGGTCTGGCTGCTCCACGTGCCTGCCTCCAGAGTCCCCCAGTCCCCTCAGACCCCCAGCCGCCCAGGGCTGGCCCAAGGTGCAGGCAAACCTTGGATGTTGGCTGCCCAGCCAATGCCTGAGGCACAGACAAGCCTTGGATGAAGGCTGCCCAGCCACCCAGGACTGGCCTGAGGCACAGGTAACCTTGGATGTTGGCTGCCCAAACGCCCAGGGCCAGCGCAAGGTGCAGGCAAGCCTGGGGTGGCAGCTGCCCAGCCACCCAGGGCTGTCCGAGGCTCAGGTCACCAGGGCTGGCCAAGGCTTGCGCTGCTGGCAGTGGCAGAAGCAGAGCTGTGATGGGGGCATCGCCTTCCCCTGATCACCAGATCATCTCCTGCCCCTGAGGGCTTCTGGACTGTGAGAGGGAGCAGGCCGGGCTGAGGGACCCCCCTCCAGTGCATGAATTTTCATGCACCAGGCCTCTAGTAAAATAATATTGAATTTCAACTATAATTGAAAAAAATTTAAAAAATGAACTGAATTTTTATGGCCCCTCCCCCCAAAAAAAGAAGAAAAGAAAGCAATATAAAGTACTAGGATGAGTAGAATTTATGCCCAAATGTATAATCCTCAGAAGACCCCCCTCCAGTGGATGAATTTTCATGCACCAGGCCTCTAGTAAAATAATATTGAAATTCAACTATAATTGAAAAAAATAAAAAAATGAACTGAATTTTTTATGCCCCCCACCAAAAAAAAAAAAAAAAAAGAAGAAGAAGAAGAAGAAGAAGAAGAAGAAGAAGAAGAAGAAGAAGAAGAAAGCAATATAAAGTACTAGGATGAGAAGGATTTATGCCCAAATGTATAATCCTCAGAAGTAGTAGCACAGGTCATCAGCATGGGACTCTGGAGGATGCAGGTCTAGGAAAATGGGCAGCAGTAGAGAAGGAAGAGGCAGGGTAGAATCAGAGTAGGACAGAGGATTCCAGATCTGATGGAAGGATGGCCACTAAGGGGGAGGAGGGAGCGGAGCAGGAGGATACCACCCGAATCCTTCCAGTCAGGGTCAGGGGATGTGATGCCAAGCAAAGGATTCTGAATTTAAATCTGTCTGCAGTTATCCTTGATAGTGTGCAGGTGGGAACTAATGGGAATAAAATTCCATTTGAAGGAGCAATGTCAGACAGCAAAGGCAGCATCAATTGTGGGAGAGCAGTGACATTGAGAAGGGGCAGTGGGATGGCCATGAGGGGCTGGAAGTTCAAAAAAGAGTGAAGTTATTGAGGGATACTTACTTACAATCAACTGTGACTTGGGCAGGTTCTCATGCCTCAAAGGGCCTCAGTATCCTCCTCTGTGAAGCCAAGGGTGTATCTGTTAGGAATGTTTTCAGCTGCAAGTAGCAAAATACTGACAAGCTGTGGCTTAAGCAATAATGGTATTATTATCTCACACTAGTGGCCTGGTGCACAGATTCAATTCGTGCACATTGAAAGGAAAATAATTAGGATAAATATTTACTATTACTATGTGCTCTTTCTCTGTAAGGGATGCTGGTTACCATCTGCAGGGCAATTGTCGGGGCCAATCGGGCCCCGCACACACCCTCCTTGGGCTGGTGCTGCCCACTCACCTGCTCTACCATCCCACCCTGATCCTGCTCTCATCAGGGCCCATCAGCGCCGGCAGCACCTCCACTGCCGCCCACTGCCAGCACTGCATCACCGACGCCCGTCATATTCCGCGCTACCCCCTGGTGGTCAGCACACGTCATAGCCAGCAGTCTAACTCCTGGTTAAACTACCGGTCTAGAGGACAATTTGCATATTAGGCTTTTGTTATCCTATCTAATAAAGAGGATATATGCTAATTGACCCTCGTGCCATCACAAAGATGGTGGTGCCCACAGCCAATAAAGAGGGAATATGCTAATTGACTGCCATGCCCTCAAAGATGGTGGTGCCCAGAGCCAATGAGGAGGGAATATGCTAATTGACTGCCCTGCCTCAAAGATGGTGGCACCCACAGCCAATAAGGAGAGAATATGCTAATTGACTGCCACGCCTTCAAGGATGGTGGTGCCCACAGCCAATAAGGAGTGAATATGCTAATTGACTGCCACGCCCTCAAAGATGGCAGCGCCCACAGCCACAAGATGGCGATGCCCAGTCCCCTGAGCCACACCAGAGCTTGCTGCACGCCTGCCTCAGGAGACCCCCAGTCCCCTCAGTCCCCCAGCCACCCAGGGCCAGCCCGAGGCACAGGCAAGCCTCGGATGGTGGCTGCCCAGTTACCCAGGGCAGGCCCAAGGTGAAGGCAAGCCTCAGATGGTGGCTGCCCTGACACCCAGGGCCGCCCAAGGCTTAGGTAACCAGGGCTGGCCGAGGCTTGTGCTGCTGGCAGTGGCAGCAGCAGAGGTGTGATGGGGCGTTGCCTTCCCCTGATTGCCGCTCCTGAGGGCTCCAGACTGTGAGAGGGTGCAGGTCAGGCTGAGGGACACCCCCTCCAGTGCATGAATTTTCATGCACCTGGCCTCTAGTATGGGATAAAGAGAAATCCAGAGGTAGGTTGTCTTGGGTTTGGTGCAGCAACCAATGGAATCCTCAGAGAGTCCCGTCCCTTGCTGTGGTTCTGCTGTGCCTCCCGTGGCTGGCTTAGCACCTCAGGGCCCACATTTGCTGCAGTGCTCAGAGCCATGAGTGTGCTCAAGGGAGGAGACACACAGATTTTGGAGGACAGCACCAGTCTCCTCTGGACTTTCCCCTGAAAAGTGAAGCTTCTGCAGAGTCTTCTAGCAGATACACTTTATGTTTCATTGGCCGTGACTAAGTTATGTGTCCCCACCTAGCTAGAGGAGCATCTGGGATCGTGGCAAACACAATTGCCATGACTGGCTTAGACCAGTCATCCTCCATTGCCTGAACATTTTGCTGCCCAGAATGAATTAGATTTCTGTTAGGTGGGAAGAAGGAGCAATAATTAGGAAGACAATTCACTGTGATCCTGGCAGTGGGATAAGGCCCCTTCTGATGCCCATAGCCTGTGGGACTCTCTCACCTCCCTGCACTGCTCCCTCTCCCCTCCCACCACTCTGCTTACTCATTCCTTCCACCCACTTGCTGGCCTGCCTCTTCCGTCCCCACTTGGCCTGTGCACAAAGCAACTGCTCCCTCGGATTCTGTCTCTGTTTCCATTAACTTAGTCAATCCAGTTAAACAACCCTTCTTTTGCTGACATCAGTCAAAGAGATTCTCCTAATATGGCTGATCTTTCATTTACTGTTGGACCCACATGCTGTAACACAGCCTCTGGGTGTCCCTCAGCACCTGTCCTGGCTCTGTCTCAGTACTCCTCTAACATTTATTTACTTTTCTTTCTTGTCCACCAGCAGAACATGTGAATACTTCCAATGTGAGGGGCAGGAAGCCAGCCTGGTCCACCTTCCTCCTTCCCACGGACCTGGGCCCTGTGACAGTCACCACAGACCTGGGCCCTGTGACAGTCATCACAGACCTGACCCCTGTGACAGTCACCACAGATCTGGGCCCTGTGACAGTCATCACAGACCTGGGCCCTGTGACAGTCATCACAGACCTGGGCCCTGTAACAGTCATCACAGACCTGGGCCCTGTGACAGTCATCACAGACCTGGGCCCTGTGACAGCCATAACAGACCTGGGCCCTGTGACAGTCATAACAGACCTGGGCCCTGTGACAGTCATCACAGACCTGGGCCCTGTGACAGTCATCACAGACCTGGGCCCTGTGACAGTCATCACAGACCTGGGCCCTGTGACAGTCATAACAGACCTGGGCCCTGTGACAGTCATCACAGACCCCATAGCAGTTCAACCGCAGGCCCTGAATGGTAATGGGACGGAGGTGACTCAGGTTTCCTAGAGCCCCTACCACCCCTATCCAGGGCCATCCCTGGAAGCACCAGGTAAGGCACCGAGGCTATGACTGTCACTGGAAGGAGCTCTCCACGTAGCCAGGAGCCATCTGGTTCTTCCGTTCAGATGTGCCACATGCATTAAAGTTTCCCACTTCTGTGCCCAGGGCTGGGAAGCCATCCAGGCTCCCAGAGAGACACTTTTTTAAAAAATTATGTTTTTATTGATTTCAGAGAGATGAAGGGAGAGGGAGAGAGAGATAAAAACATCAACGATGAGAATCATTGATCTGCTGCCTCCTATACACCCCCTACTGGGGATTAAGCCCCCTACCTGGGCATGTGCCCTGACCTGGAATCCAACTGTGACCTCCTGGTTCATAGGTCAATGCTCAACCAATGAGCCACACCGGCTGGGCCCAGAGAGACACTTTCCTATTAAGACTCCTCCCTATAACTGACTGCACATTCGACCCAAACATGCTGGACCAAGCCACTGCCACCACTCTGAGTCTGTGACAGATCAGCTGTTTCTGCAACCCTCCGTTCCCTCGCCGGCGGCCCTCCTGTCCCGTCGGCCCTAATGCCCATTCCCTCCTAACACCTGCATAACAGTGTCTTCATACTTTCAAGTGGGCTGTCTTTCTTGCTTAAATGCCTTTTAGAAGACAACTTTAGATAACTATCCTTCCTGGAAAATAAACATCGTCTTCCCTAAATAGAAGTAGCCATAGAAATGAGTGCAGTGAAAACAGGACAGTGGCCACCTGACGCCACCCGACCAACAGCGTTTGGGTAGAGCCGGTGGGAAGCCTGCCGAGTTCTGAGAACATGTCAGCCCGTGACGGCCACGAGCACCAGGTGGGAGAGATGGAGAAGAACTGAGGCTCCGTTATGGGCTCGTCAGGGGGCCTGGGTCAGGGTTTGGTCCAAATGAAAGGTAACTAGAGGAGGGATCAGACACGTGTTCACAAACAGCACTTCTGTTTCGCCTCCCTCTGGTGTTCGAGGCTAACAGAGGGGACTCCGTGTGAGGCCTGGCAGCTCAGTCTTTGAATTGAATTGCCTGGTGTCCTGGGAAGATAGGGGTGGGGATGGAGACCTTTTTGACCCTGGAAGAAGTGCCTGTCCCTGTTCACTTTGGAGCCAATTCCAGGATGCTTGGGCCAGGAGCGCAGAAGAAGAAATGTAGGGCCACAAGCTTATCCTGTCCCCAGGGGCTGTGCCCATGCATTGGGTCTGGCTGCAGACCCCATGGTTTTCTAGAGCCAAAATAGGCCAGGGGTGGCTGGCTGAGGCATTGAAGGGACAAATATGATCAAAGAGAGGAAAGGAAGCTTCTAAAGGGGGTGAAATCATGTCAGATAAGTTCTAATACCGACAGTCATGCAGAAGCCTGCCATTAAGGTAGAAATAACAATGAAAACAAAGAGATAGCTTCAAACTGTCACTGTTTTCTTTCTTGATTCCTCAGAGCAGAGCGCTGTGACCACCCAGGGGTGTGGACCAGGGAAGCACGTTGAGACAGCGCTACCTGAGGGGCTTTCCCGCCTGAGGCCGAGGGTCTGGAGCAGGAAGCTGTATCTGTGAAGCTCGGGGCCTGGAAGTCGTGAGCTCCGGCTTCAGACTCGGCTGGGTGTAGGTCTCACCTCTGGCTTTGTCATTTACTGGCTGTGTGACCTTGGGAACGTTACATAATCTCTCTGAGCCTCATCAATAAAAACGAGGATTAAATAAAAACACATCTGTCAAGCACCAAGTACAGTATTTGGCATAGAGGATATACTCAATCATTAACAGTATTTATTATTATTATTATTATTATTATTATTATTATTATTTCACCTGCCTTGGATTTGTCTGACAAGGTACGACTAAACTGATCCTATTTTCTAAATAAAACAACCAAGAAGCAAATAAAGAGAAGCCAAGAGCAATTTGTTCTGTGACAAAGAGGAAAAACACAGAAACCAAAAGAAATATCCACCTCCGGCCTGAGACAATTAAGAGGACAAAGGCAGCCCAGCCGGCGTGGCTCAGTGGTTGAGCATTGACCTATGAACCAGGAGGTCATGGTTTCATTCCCAGTTAGGGCACATGCCCAGGTTTCAGGCTTGATCCCCAGTAAGGGGTGGTGGTGCAAGAGGCAGCCAGTCAATGATTCTCTCTCATCATTAATGTTTCTATCTCTCTCTCCTCTCCCTTCCTCTCTGAAGTCAATTTTTAAAAAAAATTTTTTTTAAAAGAGGACAAAGGCAAATTCCAGGGGCCCCACCCCTGACACCAGAGATGCCTTCATGGGTTAAAAAACAACAACAAAAACCAAACAAGCAAAATGAAGCCTTTCAGGAATGGGACGGAGTAGAGTGGGGATTGTGTTTGGAAAACATCGCTCTTCCACTTGTATGTGGAATCTAATGAACAAAATGAACTAACTAACAAAGTGAAGACGACTCATGGATACAGAGAGCAGACTGACAGCTGTCAGAGGGGAGGCAGTGGGGGGCTGGGTGAGAAGGGTGGAGAGAGATTAAGCAAAGAAAAAAAAGAAAGATGGACACAGACAACAGTATGGTAATTGCCAGTGGAAAAGGGGGTAGGGGGAGGGTAAAGGGGGGATAATTAGTGACAGAAGGAGGCTTGACTTAGGGTGGTGAACACACAATGCAACACACAGATGATGTATTATAGAATTGTACACCTGAAACCTATATAATTTTATTGCCCAATGTCATTGCAATAAATTAAATTAAAAAGCATATACATAAAATTAAAAAAATATATAAAAACAAAGGAAAAAAACAAATGAAAGTGTTTGTATTTAGGAAGAAAAAACAGCTAGTTTTGTAATCTGCCATTTGGAAATTCAAATCTATATAAAGACGGAAAGCTGTGAGCTGAGGCAAGAATGAGGTTTCTTGACGACAGCTTCATTTGTAAGTTTTGTGGGGCTCTTGAAGGTCACTCCTTCCAGGGACTTCATCCCACTTCGCAGACAGAAGACGAATCTGCAGTCCCTTCGCTGGAGCAGGTTATACAAGGAAACGATAAATGTGAGCGGCAGCAGCACTCCTTAAGAGGTCTAAATGGAACTGCATTGACTTTTTGCAAAGCCACAAATTGCTTATCTTATTCAAGTACCTGAGTGTTTGCTGTTTGATGAGCTTGGTACAAAGATACCTTGAAGTTCAACAGTAGCGTGAGTGACCCAATTTAGGCTGTCAGTGGTGGGGCTGGGGGTGAAGCAGAGGGCCCGGGCCTCCTGCTTTACCTTGACTTTCCCCCTCACCAAGGCCAAGGGCAGCCGAGAGGGGATCATTGTAAAAGATGATCCTAAAAAGCGAGCTTCCATTTCATCATGACAATGTGGCTGCATCCTAGCTCACTGGTGAGGGTCAAATAAGATAGTGGATGTAAGAATCGAGCATTTCCTGGACTTAGGAAATGAAGAAAGAGGGAAGAAAATCTGAGAGAGGAACAGAAATTCAAGCCAAACAGCATGTGTGTCTAAAGCTTTGTTGGTAAGCAGCAGTGTGTGTGTGTGTGTGTGTGTGTGTGTGTGTGTGTGTGTGTGTTTCAGAGGAAGCTGGGAAAGTTGGGCTAACTCAGTGTTCTAAGCCCAGGCTGCACATAAGAATCATCTAGGAAACCTTTGAAGCTTTCTGGTCACTCTCTAACCATTAAATCAAAATGTCCGTTGTGGGGTGGGGTGGGGCCAGCGTTGAAGTACTTATGCCCCTGCATCATGACTCTAATAGGCAGATTGGACTTCAGATCACTGGACTCACTGAATAAGGAGCAAAAAGAGGACCTGGTTTGCTCCATTTGTTTTAGAAGTTTGGTGTCACTAGGATTTATTGAGACGATGGCCATCATGCTGGGCATGGGCGTGTCCCCATCAATGACAGGTACCAACAATGCCATTCGCAGCACCACTGAGACGGGGAAGCCAGGGAGGCAAAGAAGAAGCAGAGCTGGAAATACAGCTGCTAGAGGCTGAGAGGGGACATTTTAGATTTGTTCCTGGGCGCCAGGGTTTAGGAAGACCGCTGGGACACAGAGCTGGCCCACTGCGGATCCTGAAATTCGCTTGGGCTCCTCACGCACCAGGGCGGCCGGCCAGCTCTGTTCATGCCCTTTCCAGCTGCTTCTCCAGGGACTCGGTGCAGGTGCCTCCTCCCAGCTGCAAGGAGCAGTGGCCACACCCACAACCTGTCTGATGTAATCCAGATGTGCCAGACCTAGAGGCATTCTGTGGCCAGCTCTTTGAAGGTCTCTACCTACCTTAGCTTCCTCCCGGGAATTCTTTATTGGCCAAATTGGGACCTGGGGAAAGGGCTATGAAAGAATTCACTGTGTGAGGTGTTTAAACCACACAATCTGCTTTGTGCGCCAAGACAACGCATTTTAGTGGTGGAATGGAGCCATCTCCTAGGCCAGTGATGGGCAACCTTTTGAGCTTGGTGTGTCAAACTTCGCCAAAAAACTGAGCATAACTCGGGTAGTGTGTCACTTTGAGGAAAAAAACATTATTTCACAAATGTTTCATCCTCAGGAGCAGCAAATGTTTCAACCTCGGCATGCGGCCGCCTCAGCGGCCACGTGTCATCAGAAATGGCTACATGTGTCAGTGCTGACAGGCGTGTCATAGGTTCGCCATCACTGTCCTAGGCTGTCCTTTTAGCTGATGGTGGCTATCTTTCCTTCCTATCTCCCTCTCACAGCACAGACACACACCCAGCTGTTAGTGGATAAAACCCAAGATACTTGTATTCAACTGAAAAACTTTTCTTAAAGGTTCCACCTAAAAATTTGAATCTTTCACGGTGGGATTCCAGGCACTGTGCTAGAAATATTTTACACACTGAGGGATTTATCTTTAAATAAAGAACAGAGAATTTTCCAGTATTCTCAGGGGACAACTCCGAAAGGAGCTAGATCCCAAGCCTGGAAGTGTCTGACACTTCCTGAAACTTGTCCTCCTTGGGAGAAACAAAAGGTCCTCCTATTGGGCTCGCCTTGTATCCACATAGGAAGTACCATAACAGTCACTATTGTCAGTGAATGCTTCGTAGTCCCAAAGCACCACGATAGCATTTGATCCCACAAATACACACCATCGGTCCCATTGGCAGTTGAAGAAACTGACCCCCAGAGACGGCAGGCACCAGCGTGCCAGGGGGTGGCAGGCCTGGCATGGCAGTGCACAGTCACCTTCCCAGTGGTTCCTCATGTACTCACTTATTTGAAAGCATTCATCGAATCTGTAATATGTATCCTCGCTATAATAGATGGACAGACAGACCCACTCCTGCCGCCGTGGAGCTCACAGTCAGGGCGCACGCACCCAGGGACATGGCCGTATCCACAGCAAGTCCTCAGTAGAGGGCCCGGCCCTGTGACGTCGGTGCTGTTGCCTGCCCAGCCCATCCAGGCTTCTCCCAGGTCCAAGACCTGACTGCGAAAGGATCTGTGACTCAATCAAAGTCGCACAGGCTGAGCGTTTGAGATTTCTGTTGCCTCTCCCGGGCTGTGTGCTTGTTAAAATGCGGGGAGACTTTAGAATCCACCTGGAACAGTGAAGTGCCAGGTACTGTGCGAGCTGAGAGGGTTCTCCGGAGACAGATCCGCTTTAGAAAGATGACAGGAAGGCTTCTGGAGAGGATGGCTGGCTGGCTGGGTGGACGGACGGAGGGAGGGACGGATGATAAATAGCAGATCACTGGATGGCAGAGAAAGTGTAGGTAGAGTCATGAAGAGAGAACTAGGGAGTGATGGATGGATGACAGCTAAATAAGAAATACATGACAGTTTAGTAATATTCCAGCCAGGCCGGCCCACCCACAACTCCTCCAGCTCAGCCTCTGTTTCTCATCCCTGAGCCTTTGCACAGGCTGCTTCCTCAGCCAGGGTCCCGGCTGCAGTCTCGGTGCCCCGCCTGCCCCTGTGCTCCCACACATCTGAATCCCTGAGGCCTTCTCTGACCTCCCTGGCAGGGGGAGACAAGTCCTCCATAATGAGGCTGAGTGCCCCCTCCATATGGCACTTACAGCATCGCTGGAGACGGTCTGTGGATACATCTGCCGCACCTACTAGAATGTACGGCTGTGGCCTATTCCCCACTGTGTCCCCAGCCCTTAGCACACCAACGTTCATTCAATGAGCTCACTAGGTATGTGTGCCCGAGAGTCCACATGTGGGAGACAGACAGCAGGGCGGGTTCCTGCCCAGGGGCCCTCCCCAGAGTTTCCCTGGCACACTGGCCAGACCCCTCCCAGCTCTGCAGAGCTCACTTCCACGGCCAGGGCCAGGGTGACTGCACAGCCCGCCCCAGGTGCAGCCTCGGTGGGAGGCCGGCACAGTGAGACCTCACACCAGCCCCTGCGAGCGCTAACAAGGACAAATCGCAGGCAGCCGCTGGAGTGCTTGCCTGTTCAGTGTTAAGGAGCAGCCTGATTGCTACGGAGCTGACAAGTGATGGGAGTGAAGCGGGCAGGTGCATCTGACAGCCCTCCTGAGGGGCGGGA
Source organism: Cnephaeus nilssonii (assembly GCF_951640355.1). Lineage (NCBI taxonomy): Eukaryota > Metazoa > Chordata > Mammalia > Chiroptera > Vespertilionidae > Cnephaeus > Cnephaeus nilssonii. The sequence continues at coordinate 84,042,476 of NC_137081.1, forward strand.
GGGCCCCGGGCCCCACTGGGCAGAGAGCTCTCTGTCTAAGGGACCCCACCACCCAGAGCAGGAGACCTCTGATCAAGGCTGGCCCTGCCCAGGCCCAGTGACCTTGGTCCCCTTCTTGGGGAAAAGGTGCGCACCTGGCTCCCCACAGCCTCGGCTCCCGGGCTCCAAGACTGCCACGTGGAAGGCCCCACAGGTGAGCATGAAGTTAGGACTGTTACTATGCGGTTAAGCATGCCGTATATTGGGGAATGGGACTCCTTGAGCTGGGTGTGGTGGGAGTCAGGATTCATGCAGCTCGCGCCCCCTCTCAGACCTCTGCAAGGACACCTCACCCCAGTGCCATTCCTCAGTTTCTCCGTCCCTTCAGCACCTGCTCGAGTCCTAAGCTGATAACACAGAGCCACACCAGCGCTCCACTAGGAGTATTTTCATGAATAACAGAATAGGTTTGAATAAAATCTTACCTAAAGTTCATTCTAGCCCTAGTCGGCTTGGCTCAGTGGATACAGTGTCGGCCTGCGGACCAAAGGGTACCAGGTTTGATTCCGGACGAGGGCACGTACCTCAGTTGCAGGATCCTCCCTGGCCGGGGCCTTGGACAGGGCTCATGCAGGAGGCAACCATCGATGTGTTTCTCTCACATTGATGTTTCTCTCTGTCTTTCCCTCTCTCTTCCACTCTCTCTAAAGAATCAATGGAAAAAAATATTCCATTAAAGTTCATTCTGCATGAAACAGAAGAGGGCCAGGGCCCACCTGTTCTGCTCTCTCCTCACATCCCCGTGGTGGCCTGCAGCCCCTCTGCAGGGGAGAGGACCCAGCACACAGCCCGAGGGACATGAGGCTCACACTATTCTCATCTGTCAACTGCTGAATTGATTCATCCACAGCGCTCTGCCTCCCCAGCAAGGCGATGAGCAGTAGCTCAGGCCTCCTGGGAATTCTGCAAGCACAGCGCCTGTCCCCATAGACACTGTGTGAAACCCGGTCATCTGATTGATGGAGAGTTCCAGACTCAGACAGGCATGACCCTCCACGGGCTCCTGCCAGGCGGTCATTCTCCAGCGGCTTGCCTGAGGCGTTCTTCCCTTTGGAAGTTTAGATTAGTCTATGCCGCCCAACAGGCCAATGTGCTCACCAGTTCACACCCACGGACAAGGTCAGTGCTGAGGAAGCACATGAGACTTGGCTCCTGACTCTACCCCAGAGTATCTCAGGCTGGATTCTGTGTGCATGCCTGTACATGGGTGGAGGAGACCACACTAGGGCTCGCTTGAGCTGCTCTACCAAGCAAAATGTCTTTGCTCATGTTAAATTCACTATCCCACCTGAAATGAAAATACGGTTATTCATGTAAAGCACTTACCTTGGTCAATGAGTAGGAGAAAAATCATAAGTACCCCACAAATGTTAGTAATAATTTATTAATAATCATTTGTGACATAATTACTACCCAGAGTGGCCCCCCGTGACTATCCTCCCATCCAAATCCTCCCCACTTTTCTTTTCAAGCCTCACCTCCTCTAGGAAGCCCTCCAAATTGCATCCGCCTTCCTCAGCCTCTCCTTCCTCCCGTTTGCTTTCATTGATTCTCACCCAACACCACTCCTGCTGGGCCACTTCGGCAGCATATACCTTAGCACCTGCGCTGGAGCCGAGGGCCTCTGGGGGTGGGCCCCTGTCCTGTGCTTCCCCGTCATACCTCCCGCACAGCCTCGCTGAAGACAGAGCAGGCAGGAGAGGTGGAGGGATGGCGGATTGTTCCTGAGCTATCTATCTGGGATCATTCTCTCGCTTCTTCCCATCGTAGCTCCCTGGAGGGGAAGGGCAATGCCTTCTTACGGATACACATTGACTGGTCCAGGATGAGGGGATGGGAGACAGAGGGAGAAGGCGAAGAGGGGCAGCCAAGTCCTGTGGGGTCCACCTTCCCTACCAGGAATTGTACAACAGTCCCCTTCTCTGGGAGATCCCTGTGCCCGTCCTGCACTGATGGGGACCCAAGGCACACGGTGGTGGAGGGGACAATCTCAAGGGAAATGCCCTTCGTGCCTCATCTGAGCACCTCCCTCTGAATGACCAGCGAGGTCGGGCCCCTCCTCTGTGCCCTCACAGCCCCCGGGCCTTCATCCTAGAGGCATCACGGGGCATTCCACTCGCTGATCCCTCTGCTCCTGCTTTAGACTGTGAGCTGCTTGAGGCAGGAAATCGAGCCCACTAGTGGTACTGGAATGCTGGGGTGGATGGGGAGGTGAATGAATAGATGGAATGATGGGCACCAGACTGTTCAAAGCTCAGCCTAGTCCCCAAAGTAGAATGAAATGTTTAAGTGCATGGGGCGGGGCGAGACCTGGATTTGAACCCTATACACCTTAGACTTTTGTCAAGTGTCTATTTAAGTACTTTTCCATTTTTATTGAAATGCTTGTGTTTTTATTTGGATGTGCAAGAGTTAGTTACATATTCTGGATACGAGACATCTGTGATATGCATGTGTTGTGATTGTTGTTCTCCCAGTCTTGTGGTTTGCACTGCATTTTCTTTACAGTGTCTTTGATCAGAAGTCATTAATTTTGATAAAACCTATTTTATCAACTTTTCTTTTATAGACAGTGCTATTTATGTCCTCTTTAAGAAATCTCTGCCTATCACCAAGTGTTAAAGGTTCATTGATTTTTAGAAACTTTTTAATGATAGTTTTGATGTTTTAGTCTATGATCAACCTCAACTTACTTTTTGCATATGGTTTGAAAAAAGAGGTCAAAGGGGAGGTCAAGGTTTTAAATATTTTATACTGATTTTACCCCAGTATTATTTATTGTCCAAAGGACTTCCTTTCTATCCATTGAATTGCTTTTGGTGCCTTTATTTAAAATTAATTGATTTTATATAGGTAGGTCTAATTCTGGATTCTTTTTGTTCCATTGATTTTTTTGGGGGGGAGAGGGTATATGCTAATCTAATACTGCATTATCTTGATAATATAGTTTTTTATAAGTCTGTTTTTATTTGTTTTGTTTTCCTTTTTATTGAATTTATTGGGGTGACATTATACAGGTTTCGGGTGCACAATTTCACAACACATCATCTGTGCACTGTAGTGTGTGTTCACTACACCAAGTCAAATCTCCTTCCATCACAATTTATCCCCCCATTTTTTGTAAATCTTGAAATTGATTAGTGTAAGTTCTCCACTTTGTTCCTCAGTTTTCAAGATTGTTTTGGCTATACTAGGTTCTTTGCATATCCTTATAAATTTTTGAGTCAGTTTGTCATTCTCTACAGGAAAACTTACTGGCAATTTGATTGAATAGCTGTGAATCTATATAATAATTTGAGGAGAAGTGGCATCTTACCAATATTGATTCTTTTGATACATGAACACAGAACATCGTTTCCTTTATTTTTGATCTTTAATTTCTCAAAATACTTTCTAGTTTTTTAGTACACACACTTGCATATATTTTGTTAAGTTTATCTCTTAATATTTCATGTTTTATGTCATTGTAAATGGCATTTCTTTAAAGTTGAATTTTACATCTTTTGTTCCTAGACATAGGGAAAAGTGACTTTTGTATATTGAGCTTGTATCCTACAAACCATAGTAAAATTACTCATCAGTTGTAGTAGGGGGTAGTGGTAAATTCCTTAGTATTTTCTACATAGACAATCACGTTGTTGATAATAAAGATAGATTTACTTTCTCCTTTCAATCATTATACCTTTTAATTCATTTTCTTGCACTGGCTATGACCTCCAGTACAATATTGAATGTGTGTGGTGAGAGTGGGCATCCTATTTTTGTTCCCAGTTTTGGGGAAATGTATTCCATTTCATCAATAACAATATGCTAGCTGAAGGATTTGAAGGAAACTCTTTATCAGATGGGCAAGTTTCCTTCTATTCTTAGTTTGTTGAGAGGTTTTATCTGAATGGATATTGAATATTGTCATTTTTTTGTCTTTACTAAGACAATTGTTTTATTCTGTTAATATAATAAATTGTATTGATGGATTTTTAAATGTTAAACAGCTCCACTCTCAATTCCACTTGGTCATGGTACATTTTTCTAAAACATATTATGAGATTCAACATGCTAAAACTGTGTTAAAATTTTTTGTATATATATTCATGAGTGAAGCTGATCTGCAGTTTTTTTTCTTCTACTATCTTTGTCAGGTTTTGATAGTACAGAGTAATGCTGACCTCATGAAATGAATTGGGCAGTGAAGCCTATACCTCTATTTTCTGAAAGAGTTTGTGTGAGGTTGGTACTATTTCTTAAGTGTTTGGTTAAATTGATCTGTAGATTTACTTGGGCCTGGAGTGTTTTGTGGGTTTTTTTTGTAAAGGTTTTTTTAAAACAAACTTCAGTTATTTGGTAGCTATCGGACTATTTAGATATGCTATTTCATTGTTTGTCTATTTTTTAGTTGTCTTTTTCAAGTAATTTTTCCCTTTTTATTTTTATTGAATTTATCGGGTGACATTGGTTAATAAAACTATATAGTTTTTTAATTATTAAATTTAAATCTTTATTGTTGAAAGTATTACATATGTCCCTCTGTTTCCCCCATTGACCCCTTATAGCACACCCCTGCACCCTATTGTCTGTGTCCATGGGTTATGCATATATGCATAAAAGTTCTAAATAATACTATATAGGTTTCAGGGGTACAATTCTACAATATATCATCTGTGTATTAGATTGTGTGTTCGCCATCCCAAGTCAACTCTCCTTTTATCACCATTTATCCCTCTTTCACCCTCTTTCCCTCTGGCAATCACCATACAATTTGTCTTTTTTCTCTAAGCTGTTGAATTTATTAGCATGAAGTTGCTAATCACATTCTGTCATTATTCTTTTAATGTCTGTGAGATCTGTAGTGGCATCTCTTTTTGCATGCTAATACTAGTAACTTGTATTTTCTTCTTTCTCTTCATCAGCCTCTCTGAGGGTTTATACCAATTTTATTAATCTTTAAGAAAAACAAATTTGGGCCTTATTAATATTCTCTACTGTTTGTTTTGTATTTCATTGTTTTGTGCTTTTATACTATTTACATATTTTATGTCCTTTGATGCAAAAATTTTTCTAATAAAAGTATTTAAAGGTATAAATTTTCCTCTAAGCTGTATTCCACATATTTTGAAATGCTCTGTTCTTTGTTATCATTTCATGTGAAATATTTTATAATTTCTCTTGTGATTTTACCTTTTAACCATAGATTATTTAGAAATATGTTGTTTAATTTCCAAATATTTCTAGGTATTTTATCTTTAGTGTTTCAAATTTAATTCCTTTATAGCATGAGAAAATGTGTGTACTATTTTAGTGTTCTGGAATGTATTGATACTTATTTTATGGCAAGTCTGAAGTCTAAGCCAATGCTCTCCATGCACATGGGAAGAGTGTGCTATCCACAGTTGTTGAGGAAAGTGCTCTATAGATGTCAATCAGGTCAGGTTGGAGCTAGTATTGTTCGAATCTCCTACATCAGTGATTTATTTGTCCACATGTTTAGTCAATTACTGACAGGAAGGTGTTAAAAATCTCCTACTGTGATGGTTGGTTTGAATATTTCTTCTCATATTTTAATCAGTTTTTGCTTCATGTATATTAAAGGCCTATTATTAAGTGCAGACACTATTGAAAAAAGTTTTAGGGGTAAAATAGACAGGTTTAGGGAGATCCTATATAATAAAGATGTAATATGCAAATGGTCATTACGCTATGAAGCGTAAGGACCAACTGCGTAATAACCGAATCACGGATCAGCAGGAGAGTGGGGCAGCGAGCTACAAGCAGGCGGTGGAGAGCTACTGGAGGAGGAAGGGCAGCAAGCTCTGAGGGAGGGGGCAGAGGGGCGGAGGGAGCTACAGGAGGGAGGGGCAGTGGGTGGAGAGCTACTGGCGAGCTACTGGTACACAGATTCATGCGCAGGGCTACTAGTTTAGTAATAAAGAGGGTCCATGGGGGAGGAAGGCATAGGTGAGGGCTTGGAGCTGCCAGAAGGCATACATTTACAGAGAAAAAAAGGGGTGCCACAGGATAAGGGGAGAGGAAGATATCCATTCACAGAAGATAGGGAAAAGCCACAGGGTGTGGGGAGAAAGAGGAGACACACTTTCACAGAGGATAGAGAAATGCCGACAAATGGGAGAAAGGGGAAAACAGATTTTCACAGGAGATAGAGCATTCTACCACTGAGGGGAGAGAGAGAGAGTGGGGCATCACGTGGGGTTTGGGCTTCGAAGCTGATATTCTACCAATTAGAAGGGAGCATGAAGAGACAAAGAACTGCAGCCTTTATAAACCTTAGCAAAAAGGAGCTTAGTGGGTCACCCCCTTGGGACCTCCTCCCTACATGGGAGTCTGTACTTGTTTCCAATAAATTTCCACCCTTTTCATCTACCACCTTTTGTCCGTGGCTTCCTTCTTCGAGTCCATCTGGACAAAGACCCGGGAAAGAAACCCCCTTTGCATCCTGCTCAGGAAAACAACCTGACTCATTATGATTGTGGGAGCAGCCCTTTTGTCTTAATCTTTAGAAGAGTCCCTCTTCATCTCTTGCTGACAATCCTCATCTTGTAATTTAATTTGTCTGATATAAAATAGCCACAGAGCAGCTTGCTTAGGCTTACCATGCCCCCACTGTTGTTTTTACTTTTGCTTTCAATATATCTGTGTCTTTATATTTAAAGTGCAAAGGTTTCTGTAGCTGTCATACAGTTGGATCTTTTCTTGTTATCTGGTCTAAAAATCTCTGAATTTCTATTGGGGGTAAAACTATTTATATTTAATGTAATTACTTACATCATTGAGTTTAATCTACAATCTCAATATTTATTTTCTTTGTTATTATTTTTTGATTCTCTGCTAGTTCTTTCTTGCCTTCATTTATGCTAATCAAATATTTTTACTGTTTTATTTTATTTCCTATATTGGCTTTTTAGCTACTCATATCTACACTGTTTTTAGTGATTTCTCTAGGGATTACAATGTACATCTTTAACTTATCAGTCTACTGAATACCATTTCAGGCAAAATGTATAATTCTTACATTAATGCATGTTCTTATTTATACCCTATCCCTTATGCTTGGTTGTCATATAGTTATCGCTGTGTATGTTACAAATCCCACAATGCAGTTATTATTTTTACTTTGAAATTGCTTGAAGAAATTTTTAAAACTAAAGATAGGCTTTTATATTTACTCACATGTTTACCATTTCCAATGTTTTCATTACTTCCTATAAATCTTAGTTTCACCTGAAATTACTTCCCTTTAATCTAAAGAATTTACTTTAAATTTTATGTAGTGCAAGTATTGTGTTGAAGAATTATCTTGGGTTTAGTTTATCTCATTTTTATTTTTAAAGAGTATGTTTCTTGAATATAAAATTCCATGTCCAAAGACACTACAAAACTCCAGATCAATATCCCCTATAAATGCTGATGCAAAAATCCTCAACAAAATATTAAAAAACTGAATTTAGCAGCATATTAAAAGGATTATAACCCATGATCAAGGGAAATTTATTCCTAGAATGCAAAGATGTTTCAAAATGTAAACATTAATCAATGTAATACACTACATTAACATAATAAAGACAGCAAAACACATGATTATCTTAATTGATGCAGAAAAGGCATTTGACAAAATCCAAACACCCTTTTATGATAGAAACGCTCAACAAACTAGGAAGAGAAGGAAGCCATCTCAGTATAATAAAAGCCTTATAGGAAAACCCTACAACTAACACCAAACTTAATGCTGAAAGACTGAAAGCTTTTCCTCTAAGATCAGGAACTTCTGGCTGTAAACACCAGCAGGGACTGTGGCTAAGTGACACAGAGGGCTTCGGGAGCTCCAGGTGTTCCTCTTAAAGGGCCTGTGCACTGACTTACTCAGACTCACTTGCTCTGAGCTCCAACACTGGGAACCAGCTCACAAGGCACCAGAGATATACAAGGAGGAACTGAAATGTCCAGCATCAGGGTGAGAGCTGGAGGGGCAGCTTTCTCCCAACAGAAGTGCTGGCAGAGGCCACTGTTCATTTTATGAGCCCCTTCCCCATAGAACCAGCAGGTGGGAGCCATATCTGAGTCTTCATCAACACTGTTAGCCCCACTCTGGTGATTCTCCGAGACCCTGCCCACCCAACTTGCAGGCCCACTGCTGTTTCCAGTGGTTTTTCCATATGAAGGGCCTCTCTGGGATCATGCTCAAATTTTTCTTAAAATCTCTCAGATAAGTAGCATCTGACCTCAATATGCCAAGTACCTCTTGCTAAGTGATGCCAAATTTGGCACTAGTGGCCACCAGCCTTGGTTCACAGCTTGGTCTCTGATGGACACTTCCAAGCACAGCACAAGTAACAGCCAGCTGCAGATCTCTCTGTAGCTTAGGCAGGGTGGCCCCACATAGGACACAGGTGGTAGCTAATATTGGCCTGTACCTCCCAAAAGTCCCCAGAGCCAGTATGCCCAGTGAACAGCTTCAGATCCTGAAGCACCACCCAACCACCTCCAAAAGCAACATGGTCAAAGGGCAGACTTAGCAGGCACCAGAGCCCTGCTGAAGCAAGTCCTGCTCCATGGGCTGGGACCCTGCTCAGCTGATCCTCCATGGGGGTGGCAACCAGTCCTTGCAGCTGATCGGCCTGGGAGTAAATACCTTCCATTAATGGGACAACAGCAATGAAGGCTCAACTACAACAGGAGGGTGCACACAGACCCTGTGGGGAGGGGAGAGCACCTGGAGTGCCCAGCCAAGGTGAATGGAGAGGCTGTGCCACTGGACCCTACAGGACATCTACTACATTAGACATAGCAGCTCTACCTAATACATAGAAGCCAACACAGGGAGGCTGCCAAAATGAGGAGACAAAGAAACATGTCCCAAGTGAAAGAACAAATGAAGCTCCCGAAACAGAGCTAAATAAAATGGAGATAAGCAATCAACTAGATGCAGAGTTCAAAACACTCATTATAAGAATGCTCAATGAACTTTGAGGAAGAGTATATGAGTTTAGTGAGAACTTCAACAAAGAGATAGGAAACAAAAACAGAATTAGAAAACATAAAAAAGAACCAGTCAGAAATGAAGAGTATATTAACTGAACTTAAGAATACATTACAGGAGTCAATGAAGCAGAGGATCAAATCATATATTTGGAAGATAAGGAAGCAGAAAATACCTGAACCAAAGAGCAAAAAGAAAAAAAGAATACAAAAATATGAGGATAGTATTAGGACCCTCTGGGACAACTTCAAACATACCAACATTCCCATCATGGGGGTACCAAGAGGAGAAGAGAGAGAGCAATGAATTAAAAACCTATGTGAAAAAAATAATGACAGAAAACTTCCCCAACCTGGTGAAGGAAATAGATACACAAATCCAGGAGATGTAAAGAGGCCCAAGCAATATTAACCAACACCCACCAAGACACATCATAATAAAAATGTTAAAGGTTAAAGACAAAGAAAGAATCTTATAAGCAGCAAGAGAAAAGCAGTTAGTTACCTGCAAAGAAGCTTCAATAAGATTGTCAGCTGGTTTCTCAAGAGAAACTTTGCAGGCCAGAAGGGATTGGCAAAAAATATTCAAACTGAGGAAAAGCAAGGACCTACAACCAAGATAATTCTACCCAGCAAAGCTATCATTTAGAATCAAAGGACATACAAAGAACTTCCCAGATAAGAAAAAGCTAAAGGAATTCATCACCACTAAACTAGTATTACATGAAACATTAAAAGGATCTTCTTTAAGAAGAAGAAAAAAGGTAAGAAGAGGGCAAGTGGGGGGGGAATGGGAGATATTTGTAATACTATCAACAATAAAAAGTATTCTTTTCTTTAAATTAAAGAGTGAAAAAGATTTTTAAATGAATAATAAAATGGCAATAAATACATAACTATTAACAACTGAATGTAAAAACCAAAATAAACAAGCAGAACTGAAACAGACTCATAGATCCAAAGAACATTTTGATGATTGCCAGATGAGAGGAAGGATTTAGGGGATTGGTGAAAAAGGTGAAGGGATTAATAAGTGCAAATTGGTAGTTACAGAATAGTCATGGGGATGTAAAGTACAGCCAAGGGAATATAATTGATTATATAATAAGTATGTATGGTGTCAGATGGGTACAAAATTTATCAGCATGATCACTTAGTAAGTTTTATAAATGTCTAATCACTGGGTTGGATACCTGAAACGAATATAATACTATATGTCAACTGTATTTGAAAAACTTTAAAAAAATTATTTAAAGTCCAAAACAAAAATAAATAAATAGGTAAATAAATAAATGAAAGAAAAAGAATCCTATGCTTTCTGTTGTCCAATGCCTAAAAGCAGTTGCTTTAAATATTTTGTCCTGTTAATAGTTGCTTTTTGTGAGAGGGCAAATTCAAAATCAGTTAACTCTTCATGGCTACAGCTAATTCTGGAAGTGAAAGTCTAGGAAATAAATCTAGAAAATGAAGAGGCAGAGAGGAAGAGCAGGGCTGCAGCTCAAACATCATCGGGGACTTTGTGATAATGACAAGGCTCTCCCCTGCATAGTGGGGTGAAAAGGGGTTCTCTCTCTGGGCAGAGCGATGGACCATAGATGCCTCTTTCTCTGGGCTGACCCCACCTGTCAGAAAACGTGGATTGCGAAAGGAGTCCAGGCTAGTGGTTGTGTGAGTAGTCAGCAGCCCTGGAGAAAAGACCTTCCTGACCACTGTGCTTGCCCGGCACAGGTAGCCTATGAACAAACACTTCCCTTTGGCTTTTTCCCTTGGTGACAGAACACTGTTATTTACAAGTTCTGAATGTATAGCGGATATGACATTACCAAGTTGGAAATATTATTCTGGGGATTTAGGGAGGTCCCCCAAAGAAGAAGCTGTGAAAGAGAACCTGAGGGTGGGGCAAAGCGAACCCCTTAGACTAGGAACTGAGTTCAGCATAGATTCGACATCTATGTTCTGTAAAGCTTTTGAACTTGTTTTACAGATGAGGGGTAGGAGTGGCACAGAACAAGCGGGGGCTTGTCCAAGACCCAAAAGGGCCAGGCAAGAAAGCAGGCCAGGGATATTCCTGCCTGCATGGAGGCAATGGGGCATTTCTGATAAGCAAAGCCTTTCTGAGATCAGACAGCTCACATTTAAGTTTCCCAATTACATGGCAAAGTGTGTCTTCCCTTCTGAAGACAGTATCATGACATGATTTTATCTCATTATAGAAAGAATACAGGCCTTGGAGGCTGAATAAAGGGCTTCCCTACTCCACCCCTTCCTGGCTGCATGGCCTCGCATAAGTTGTTTAAGCCTCTCCCAGCCACAGCTCCTACCCACGAAGTTGGGGGATTAATAGCGCCTGCCTCTCAGGGTCTTTGTGAGGCTTACACAAGGCACTGCATGGAAACGCACTCGGCACAGCGTCAAGCATGAATCATTAATAAATGCTCCCTGATCCTTGATAGCAGCAGAATGAGTTGCAGCTGATTTAAAATAAGCGAGGATTTGGGTGATGCCATGCACATTCCTCACCTCATGACCCACAGGGACAAAATTTAGATAAAAAGGCCCCAGGGCAGGCCTGCCTATGCCAAGTTAGGAGCTGGCCAAATGGAGAGCGAAAAGTGGGGATAGCTGAGCAGAGAAGAGGGTGAGTGTCAGTCAGACCATGAAAAGGAACTTGCAGGAATCCATGATTCTGTAATAGGCTGACATTGTTTCCTACCATTTCCCCTGACCTCCTGGTCCTCCAGGCCTGAGGGAAGGAGAGAGCAAGATAGGGGATGTTTTGGCTCCACATGGGAGAGGAAATCTCTACTATAATGAGGCTGCTTCACAGAACTTGGACCTTCTTTGACACCGTTTCTTGCCTAGTTCCCCATTTTCCCTTCCTCCTGCTACCCCTCTCCACATCATCACCTGTCTTTTCCCAAGTTTTCACATTCTATTCTCCTACCCATACATTCTTCCCATTTACTCCTTTCCACTGATCCCTCCCCTCCTTTATTTTATGTCCTACCTTCTGTGCTTGCTTCCTTCCAACTCATTTCTTCCTCCTTTCTCCCACCTATTCTCTTTCCTTCTTCTTTCTTCAGCTTCCTCTTCACTCCTAGTATACTGTTTTCCCTATGACCAGAACTCATCTTGCTCAAACTCTTACACTCTTCTCTCTCTCTCTCTCTCTCTCTCTCTCCTCTTCCTCCTCCCTCTCCACTGTCCTATCCTTTTAACCTTACTCTTCTTTCTCCTCTATCCAGCCCTCCTTGTTTTCCCTCCTTCACCCTTGACTATGCAGGAAGGTGGGAGACAGGTTAAGGGGTGAGTGACATATGAGAAAAGAAACCAAGGGGGATGGGGGAAGAAAACTAGGCACAGGTATTCTGGGATGGCAGTGACAGAAACAGAACACTACTTGGTGAGATCCTGCCCTCAGGACCAAACCAAATAAAGGAGCCCTGGAGAGCGAGGTGCAAGGTCAGGACAGGCTGCCAGTCCTACTTCCACCTGCCACCACCCCTCTCAGGGAACATAGGCTTCCTGAAGGCCTGACACAGCATAGCCATGACACAGAGGGTGGATTATGGAGCCAATCTGTCTGGGGTCAAATCTTGCCTCTACCATTTACCACCTGTGTGACTTGGACAATTAATTAACTGCTGTGTCTTGATTTCTCCTTGTGTTAAAATGGGGACAAAAGCAATTCTTTCAGCCTAGATTTGTTGTGAAGATTAATGGGGCTAATATATGTAAATTTTCTGGTATAAAAATTATCCTATCTAATAAAAGAGAAATATGCAAATTGACCATACCTCCACGACACCCTCCAGCCAATCAGGAGTGAGTATGCAAATCAACCCAACAAAGATGGAAGGTTAATTTGCATACGCAGGTGCAGAGCGGCTGGGGGCAGGGCGGCCACTTGTGTGCACACTGGCACCAAGCAGCCTGCGTCCCAGGAACAGGCGTCCTCAGGCTCCAGGCTGCTCTGAATCTGTAGGCCTGTGCATAGGCCCGGAGCATCCTGGGTCCTGGAATGACCCCCGGCCACTCTGGGCCTACGCGCGCAGGCGTGGAGCAGCCAGGGGCGGGACAGGAACATCCCCGGGACTCAGGTACTTCGAGCCGGTGCACACACAAGCAGCCAGGGGCGGGTGGGAACGTCCCCCACAGTAAACAAGGAGACAGCAGGGCCCTGCTTGCCCCTGGCCCTGGCGGCTAAGGGCAAGCAGGCCCCCACCAGGGCCTGTGGTGGTGTCAAGCAGGCAGGTCTGCTGAGAGCAAAGAACCATGGGGAGCAGGCCTAAGCCATCAGTAGGACATCCCCTTAGGGCCCCCAGATTGGAGAGGGTGCAGGTTGGGCTGAGGGCCGCCCCCCCCCTCCTGCCCCGTGCACAAATTTCATGCACCAGGCCCCTAGTGTATATATGTATATATAGTAAATGTTATATATTACTATTTTTCTGATCAAGTAGCTAAAGGCTCAAATTTACCAACAACCCACTTTCCCTACTATGTGCTTACGTGGTTCTGAAGGTCTGGACATGTGCCTGCTGGCCCAGGAGTTGGGCTCTGTCATCGGAAATGACAACTGAAATCCATGAGCCCTTATGGTGTGTCAAGAACTGTGCTAAGTGCATTGTCTACATTATCTCACCTTTCCTTACTACCTGGAAGAGAGATATTTTTATCTCCATTGTGTACATAAGGAAAATGATTCTTGCTAAATTAAAGCTTGATTTCAACTCAAGTCTTGCTTATTTTCACGCTATCTCTATGACACTGTGCTGTCTTTTACAATGTCATACTGTCTTTTGTGTCCTCATCCTACTTCTAACTGCCTAATTCTTGGAATCAGCCACCTGCCTCTGTTAGTGACCAAGGCAACCAAGACAGGCCAGTGAGGATTGTTTATTGTGTGTCTGCTGTTCCTACAACATTAGGTCATATTATCAGGTATAACAGTGTGTTGCTGTTGGCTGCATATGGTTTTCTCTCTATAGCTAAGCCTTGAATTCCTTTAGGGAAGAGGTAAGTATAATATATGCTAACTATATAGTAGGTGCTCATTAAATGCCTGCTAATGGGTAAATTTCCCTTCTCCCTTTAATAACAAGCTTGTCTTGCCTGCTGCTGCCTGACTTCCAGAGGTTCCCTATTCCTCATCTGGGTCTCTCTCATGCCACTTGGAGCACGAGCCCCTCTGGCTGATTTCATTGCTCTGTTAATAGAGATTTCCTAAGCAATCAATTCATTGAGCTTCCTGTATGCCCAGCTCTATGCTAAAGAGAAGATGCAAATATGACCAGTATGGTTCCTGCACTCAAGGCATGCACAGCCTGCTAGGAAGACACAATTAGCACATGTGACACAGATAGTGAGCACATGATACCAAACAATAGGTGGGCAGTACAAGCACAGTAGATATGTAATATGGGGAGAGAAAAGTGAGCCTTGAAGAATGACTAGGATTTAGATAAGGAGATGGGATGTAAAACACAGTATCTTCCACCTCCAGGTGTGAGCTTGGCAGATGTGATTGTGTGTGTGCGTGTGTGCAAGTGTGCTTGACGGTGAAGAGGGTGGAGAAATGAGGACACAGACAGTCTGAAATGGGGAGACAGTTGTCAGGCATTTGGAGCTAATGTTTTAAGGGAGAGGGCAGGTGGTAGAGGGTTTTGGAAGCAGGCAGGGCAGTTTGGAGTTGACCTGGTAGGAAATCGGGAACTGCAAAGATGCTAGGAGTTAGCAACGGGATCAGAGTATGTTTAGAATCATCCTGTCATCAGCATCAAGGGCCAATGGAAGGGCCGATGCTGAGGAGCAGGTACACAAGGCAGAGGTCACTTGTAGGAGTCAGAGCTACAGGGGCAGGGGGTCCGAGATTCAGAAGGTGGCAGTGGAGAAGAAATGAGAAATGTCTACAGTGGGCTGACAGATGCCATGGTCAAGTTAAGTTGGACCAAATGGGAAATAACAAAGAGCAAACAGCCATGAGGCCCCTGAGAAGGGCTGCATTTTATCAGCCCACTTCCCACAACACTCCACGGTCCCCAGTGGGGCATTCTAGCTGTGAGGGATGTCAGAGGCGTTTAAAGATGCAGAGAAACGAAAGAGCTTAACCTTTCACCTGCACATTAACAGTGTCATCCGCATGCCACCCCATTCAACCAGCCTGGGTCTAGGAGCACCTACGATTTCAGCTGCAAATCCTGGGCTCCGAAGCTCCTTCTGGCTCAGCCGAGTGCTGGGGGTGGCTGGAGGGTCCCCGCAGCTGGCACGTGGGTGGCCCATGCCTCTCTCTGTTGCTCTGCCAGGGTCACTCTGCACATTCATTCGAGAAGAGCTGTGTCATCTCAAGAGCTGTAATAAATGGAGATTCTATATAAAACCAACTCCATTGAAAACCACACTCCGCTAAGTGCCTGTGTGTGTCAGTGGCCGTGGAGAGCATTGGGGTTAAAATCAGGTCTCCTGACAAAAAAAAAAAGCAATCAGAAAAACATGTGCTGCGACCGAGGCCTTGCTAGTCCGCCTGCCCATCAAGTGGATTCGTTCTGAACCACTAGACACACACTCTGAGCTTCCATGTGTCACATTCCCTCAGACCTGATAGAATTTTGCACAGTTTCCCAAAACCCGCTGTCCCATGTGACCCTCATCACACCTCGTGAAGTAGAAAGGGAAGGCCTCGTTATCTTCATCTAATTGGCTAGGAGCCTGGTCCTATACTTTCTCTATCATGATATTAATCATACTCTGTAATACTTACTAGTTTAATTGTCTGAATGCATTGCTATCCAGTGAGCTTAATGAGAGTAGGGATCAGATCTGCCTTGTGTGTTGCCATTTCCCAGAACCTAGCACAATACTTGGCATTCAACAAATATTTGTACGAGTGAGTGACCGGCTAGTCTCTGGTATTGTGTTACCGCAGCCGAGCTGACGGAGACACTGATTTCGCTGGTCTGGAGACCAGCCTGGCATTGGGAGGCTAAGCACAGCCGTGTTGATGACAACCCTCAAGAACACTGTCACTCAGTGCATGGTCCTGGGACCTGCAGAGCGGGCACCTTCTGGGCTCTCAATAGGGGGGTCGGGCCTCAGGCCCCACCCAGACCTGCTGAGTCAGAATTTGCCCTTTCACAAGATCCCCCCAGAGAGTCCCTGGCTGCAGGGGTACTGCCGGCTCTCAGCCCAGCGAGCGGTAGAATCGCAGAGCTTTCCACATCACCGTTGCTGGGCTCCACGAGACGAAATAAACCCGACTCTGGACCAGGCTCCCCGGGGACTCTCATTTGCAGTCCTGGCTGAGAAGCACTGAAAAGAATTTGTATCTCTGGCGGCATTGAATGCTTTCTGCCTTGCATTGTAATTATAACTATCTTTGTGCATGACTTTACCTCCCCCACTGGTTCCCTGAGGGCAAAGACTGTGGTTCAGTTGTTCATTCCTGCAACACACGTTTTTAAGTGAAAAGTAGAGCTGGGCACTGGGAATACATCTGCAGCCTCTCTGTCAGAGAGATGCAGTCCCATCATCAGGAAGTTCACCATTATGCCCGGCCGGTGTGGCTCAGCGGCTGAGTGTCGACCCATGAACCAAGAGGGTCCTGGTTCGATTCCGGTCAGGGCATGTGCACAGGTTGCAGGCTGGATCCCCAGTAGGGGGTGTACAGGAGGCAGCTGATGGCTGTCTCTCATTGATCTTTCTATCTCTCTATCCCTCTCCCTTCCTCTCTCTCTCAATTTAATTTTAAAAATAAAAAAAAAAGAAGTCCACAATTAAAGAAAAAAGACATGCAAATAAATGTTTAAAATGTGAGGACAGGAGTCTATCATGGAGGCGTGGGGAGAGGACAGGCAGGTGCTGAGGGATGGTGCTGACAGACAGGTGCTTCTTTGGGCAGGTGTACTAGTCAAGGAGGACTTCCTGGAGAGGGCGCCGGAAGCTGCGCCTGAAGGATGGGCAGGGTGACCTCATCGGGGAGGAGAGGAAATTCCTAAGAAAAGGAACAGCCTATTCATCACCACAGAGGCACATGGACAAAATAATGAATAGACAACGCTGCAGTCCCAGCATTATTTATAACAGCAAAGCATTGTAAACAACCCAGATGTCCGTCAGAAGGGGTCTGCTACATAAATCACGGCCCACCCTTCCAAAGGAGCGCCGAGCAACGTGAAAACACTGCTGAGCTCCTCACTGACTAATCGGGAGGCGTCCAAGATGCAGCTGAAGCGGGAGGAGGTGCCGAACACCTGCTGGTCTCAGAGCCACAGGTAAAGTATCTTTTATACCCACTTCACCTGCCCAAATGCCCTGTGCAGCGTCATCACCCCCTCCTGCAGGTAAGGGGACGACACCTCAGCGAGAGGAGGTAACTTGCCCAGTTTCACAGTGTTAAGCACAAACCCAGGATTCAGCCCCACACGGCAGAGCTGGCGCGCTCTGTCTGATTAGACCCGCCCTGGAGGAGATGGAGTTGTGGGCAGCAAGGCGCGGCAGGGGAGTGGGCCTGAGGGTCAGAGCCAGGATCCTGGGGAAAGGCAGGAGACTCCGGCCAGGCAGAGGGAGACCTCACAGCACCACTGCCCATGGTTTTTGTTTTGTTTGATAATCTTCACCTGAGGATATATTTCCCATTGATTTTTAGAGAGAGTGGAAGGGAGCGGGAAAGGGGGAGGGGAAAGAGGAGAGAGAGAGAGAGAGAGAGAGAGAGAGACATTGATATGCTAAACACACTTCAACTGGTTGCCTCCCGCATGAGCCCAGACCGGGGCTGGGGATTGAACCTAGGTATGTGCCCTTGACCAAGAATCGAACCTGAGACCCTTTGGTGCATGGGCAATGCTCTAACCACTGAGCACACTGGCCAGGGCTGCCCACTGTTTCTGAGTCACGGCGCTAACACCCAAGGAGCAGGGGAGTCCTGGTGTGCCCACAGCCCCTGCCATGACGTTTGAGCAAGCCAGACGTCTGTGAACGGGTTGTCACTCCCACGGAGAGTAGCAGGCACAAAGGATCCTGAATTTTCCTTCAGGCCCCACGTCTGGAAGAACCAGGAAGTCACTGACTGGCAGCCTCTCTCCTCGGAGCACCATTCCTGGGCTTAGACCTTCCCACTGAGGATGAAAAACTGAGATGCTGTCTTCCCCTCCTCCGTCCCATGAGGAGCTGAATCAGGCCATGCCACACATCCAAGGGTGCTCCCCACGCAGCACGTCACCCAGGAAACCCCCAGCATAAGCCAACCCGCCAGTGGGCCTGCGCCATTGTCTTAGGAAGATGCTAAGGACTGTCAAGAGGAAAGAGTGGGGCTTGGGCGTCACATTCAGACCCTGGCTCCCCCTCGGGTAGGATCCGGGGTCCTCTTGGCTGTGGGTAGATGAGATGAGATGACCTGTGTCGGCTCTCGGCTCAGTTCTGGGGTCCTGGGCCAGGAGACAGAGAGGACCGGAGCTGTCCTCACGTCCATGTCTCACATCCGTGCAGGGCCAGCTCTCAAAGCTGCCCACACCCTGCCCAGGCTCCCACAATAGCCTGAGCCAGCAGGGGCAGAGGACAGGCGTCCGCAGGCAGCTCTGCCCAGCGGCTGGGAAGGCACGTCAATGAATAAGGCAGGACGGTCTCACACGAGGTAGAGGAAGTGGAGGGAGCCCTGGTGGGAAGTGGAGGGAGCCCGAGGCACCTGCCCCACCGGGCCCAGTTTTTAAAAACGCAGGCTCCTCTTGGCCCTGGGGCCACCCGCTTCAGAGCCCCAACACTGGAGCCAGCTAAGGCCCAATGAGCGCCCCTCAGAGCCCGCTCAGGAGCTCACAGAGGTAGCTGAATGCTGAGGCCAGCCCAGAGCCTCATTGTCCCCCGCGGGGGCCTGAGTTCTGAGCAGGAGAGGCAGGCCGGGCCTGGGGGGAGTGGTACCCGCTCCCCCTCTCGGCACAGACCCGAAATGCCAGCATTAAATATTCACTCCTGTGGGTTAAGGGTTCCTCTCCCAGGTCCTCTTTTAAAATTCAAATGCTTCTTTGGCGAGGAATAAGCCTGGGTGGCTGTGAATCAAATGTCCTGGAATTGAGTGGCTGTCCTGCCACCAGAGGAGAGTGCCTCCCACCCACTGCCCACTGCCCACTGCCCTGCTCTCCCTTTGCCCTCCTGTGCCCTCTGCCCTCTGGCCATGGGGGGCAGGTGCATTGGAAAGGGGGGGGGGGGGCTAAGAGATTCACTCAAAAGAGCCCTCAGCTGTGCAGAAACCCTGGTGTCCCCTGCGTGTCCCAAGCACACCGGCCGGGGGCTGGGGACGCCTGGAGCTGCCTTCCCCGTGCAAAGCAAGCCAGGGCGGCCCCGCTCCACGCTGGGAAGGACTGCTCTGCCCCAGGAGCCGGGAGGCAGGCCGGGCCGCCCGCAGGGCCTCCTCGGACGCCCGCTTTGTTATTCCACCGGGTTTCCCTCTGACTGGGATACAGAGAACAGTCCGTCTGTGGGTCCCACCTAACAAGAAGCCCCTGATTAATGTGTGAACCAGGAAGTACTGCTGGGACACCCTGCGCGCCCAGCAGCCTGCTAGGCACGATCGCCCAGGAGCCCAGGGCCTGTGATCGGCCTCAGGGCTCCCTCATTAGTTCTGGAACTCACTAGAGGGTGGCCAGGCTGCCCCACGCGTTCCCTCAGCTGCCCTTGGCACCCACCATTTGTCTCCCTTCTGGTCTGGCTTCCTTCGGAGAAGAGGCCCTAAAGGAAGGGCCAGCAGGCTCCGCTGTTCTGTCACCTTCACTGGTGTTGTGCTTCCTGCCTCCTGGGGTGCCATGCATGTACCCCAGGGGGCAGGGGCCCTCTGAGTTGAGAAGAATGCTGCCACCTCGGGCAACTGCCCCCCGTCCCCTGACAGGACCTCGTGTGGAGACCACCCCTGCGCTCCCCCTGCACGCCTCCGAGGAAGAGGCTGGCTAAGTGGGGGTTCATGTCCCTGCTTGGTCTGACAGCCCCAAATGGCATTTTCCCCGTGACAGCCTTCTCTGTTGCCCTTGCTGGGATGGGGGGAGGGGGAGAAAACATTTGTGCTTCGAGCAGAGGAGAGCTGTTATGATCTGAAATCTTTTTAAAGCCCCTTCCCTCGGGGCCTCACTGAACTGGAAAGCAGGGAGCCCCACAGGCGGTGTGACTGAGCTGCTGGGGCGGCGAGCTCCGGCCGCAGAGAGGGGGCAGGGCCTGGGCACCTGCGGGCTGGCCTTTCTTGTTGGCAGAGGGGAGGGTCACCTGGAGGTGTAAGTCATGGGCCCCCACAGGGAGAATGCTCCTCTCCCAGAGCCACCACAGTGCCCGAAACTCCCCGTGACCATCCTTCTCCGAGCCCCGGAGGCCCCAGCGCCCAGCTCCTGCCTCTGAGAAGCAAGCCCGGGGCCTGGGATGGGACTTGGGTTCACCTGGCCACGGCGGGAGCCCGCTAGCCTCCCTCCACCGGCATGAGGGCCTCATCCAGTCCCCGGGCCAGGCTGGGCTCGGCCATCTACTGCTTTCCCACCGCACCCTGGCCGTGTCCTCCCACTGAGGGTTCTGCCTCAAGTTCCCCATCACCTATTTCCCTGCTGGCCGGGCCATGCAGTGAGCACGTGAGGGCTGTGAGGAGGGGGCAAAGAGCTCGGCTCTGAGGGCAGCAGAGCAGGCTGGAGCCCTGGCGCCCCCTCCTCGGTGTGTGATCTTGGACGAGCAACTGCACCTCCAGGAGCCTTCGCTTACTCACCTCTAAGCATCAGCACCGCCTCCAAGGCCTTGTGGGGCCTGGGAGTTAACACACGAGAATCCTCAGAACAGTGCCTGGCACATCAGAGATGCTCAGAAAGTGGCGGGGTTCACCCCATCTCTCAGGGGGGTTCACCCCATCTCTCAGGGGTGAACCCTCCCTCCAGCCCACTCCTGCTGGGACCAGCCCTCCCGTGCCTCCTGGGCTGGTGAGCGGAATCCAGGTCGTGGACAAACCTGCCCGACTTCACCTGTCCCCTCCACCCGCAGGCCGCAGTCAGACACCTGCAGACAGCTCACAGCCAGCATGGAGAAGCCAGTCCACCCCTCCCCCTCTCGGCACAGATATTTGAACCGTGGTTTATGCCTTTGCCACCCGTAGGCCAGTCCCATAGGCACCCTCTGAGTCCCGGCTCCCGCCTGCCACGGAGCCTAGAGCTGAGGGTGGATGAGTTAGAGTCAGCGCTGCTGTGAGACCCCGGGGAGCCTCATCTTGCTTGGCTGAGAAATGGGGGTGGGGCAGGGGAGCTACAGAGGGCGCCTCCCAGCTCTAATAGGAGGCACTCCCGCAGTGGGTGAAAGGTCACTGTGGTGACCTAGCCCAAGTCCGGTCCGTGGGATTGGGGCACGGGACAGGCAGGCTTTCGTGAGGGCACGCCACGGAAGAGCAGGCCAGAACAGAGCCTCTGAGCGACACCGAGAGGCAGTTGGGAGCCCTCGGCTAGTGGACACGAAAAGGGAGGGAGGGCCCCTTACGGGGTGTCGGCTGTGGGCAAAAACTGCCCCTGCCTTGCAACTGCGGAGAGGGCAGCGGATGCCCCCTGCCCAGCACCTGGGGAGCGACCTGCAGCCTCCCCCGGGCACTGTCTTTGGAAGGGACACGTGTGTGACTTTCATTCTGACCTCCAGCAGACTCCATTTATTCAGGAAAGGAAAGAGGAGGCCATTTAGAATGTGGAGCCATCAGCCCTGCTCCTCACCTGCCTCTGAACACTGGAGTCTGCTCACAGCATCAATTATTTACGGCGTAAGCTACGGTTGTTCGGCAGGAGCTAACTTCACTGCATCTTTCCTTTTTTAAAGGAAGCACCTCGGTGACATTGGCAGCTCAGCGTCCCTCGGCAAGAACTCATTTATCCGTAAGGATAACGAGACCCGCCGTTGGCCGCGTGCGCACCCACTAGGCCCACAGAAGCACATTTTATCTTCAGTCCTGTGTCAGACCCTGCGAGGAAGGTATTACCGACCTCCACTTTCAGGTGAGAAAACTGAGGCTCAGAGAGGGTAAGCAACTTGCCCAAGAAGGCACAGCTAGCAGGGTCCACGTGAAGCCGGCCACGATTCGCTGGGCGGAGCCTCCTAAGTATGGCTCAGGCCTATCTCAGGGCTTAAGATCTAAGTGAGCAGGTCTGTTGAGATTTACTTAGAACCAACATTTCTAAGTAAAGGCCTCGGGAAAGAGATGGGGTAGACACACCCCTTTCCCGCAAGCCGACTCTGTCCATTGCTCCTCCAGCTCTCGCCTTTGGCTGAGCACATCAGTAATTGGTGCGTGTTAGGAGCTCTTCCTACAAAAAATACACTAGAATCAGCACCAGCAGAAAGAGATGCGGCCAGTGGGGAAGGCGTGTAGGGTCGAGGATGGTGAGGGAACAGCCAGCACACGCTCCCCCTCGCCCCTCACTCTGGGTTGGTGCGAGGGGTCGATGGGCAGAATCAGCATCCCATGAATTTTAATCTTGCCCTGCTCCTGCTGATCGATTGACTGACTGCTGCACACATACAGTTAACTTTCACATGAAATGTTCCTGATTATGATGCTATTTCACTGCACACACACCTGCCCCAGTGCCCCCTCCACACACCCACCAGTCCCTCAGACACCCCTGCAGGAAACAGACCGAGAGGGCTGCGATTGGAAGAGACAGACTAATTATCGTGTGAGGGAGCCCAAATAAAGTGGGCAGCTGATTTTTTTGTTTCTGCCTTTTAGACTGTGCATCCCTCACCTGGGCCTGCGAGTGTAACAAGGGCCGGGGCTCACTCCGCAGCTCGTAGCAGATGTGTCAGGGGAGAGCAGCAGGCGGGAAGAGACCCACCCTGAAGGAGAGGTTTAAAACACATAATGATTTCATGTCAAAACACAATTTCCTAGTGTCACTGCGTTGTTCTGCAAGCGCGCGGGGAAAGGGAAGTGATTGGAAACCCCTGGAGTGGGAACGCAGCCGTGGGTCCTGGAACACTGATGGATGGTCTGAAAGGAGAGATTGATGGGGTGTGATTTTGGGGAGGGACCATTACATGCTGTGTCCGTGAACAGAGCCGCCTGGCATTTGGACACTTCGGGACAGGAGAAAACCATCTGGATGATGCTGATTCATTAGCCCATTATCCAAAGCAATCCATGCAGCCCCGGCCAGTCAGATGGGAGGGCCTGGGGGAGGAGGGGTCTGGATTTGGTGCTCAGTGAGCACTTGTCGGATGAATGAAAAAGAGCAGCGTGGCCCTGGCTGGCAGCCTGTGGCTTTGAATCGCTGTCATAAGCCTGCAATGCATCCCTTTCCCTGCCAGCTTCGCTCTGGCTAGAGTAACTGGAGGAGTCAGGGCTTCTGTCCCACCTGTGGAGTCTGGGAGACGCTGGCGTGGCTGGCATCCACATTGGCGGGGCCAAGGTCTGCACTGGGAAGGTGGTGGCTTGGAGAACCCAACGCTGGGGGGCACGGAGGGGGAGCTGTCAGTCACAGAGGGAGAAAAGTTTAGAGACCAGAGATATATCAGGGTGCATTCTCCCAGGGATGGTACCCCCGTGCGGAGAGAACTTGGAAATAAGAAACTGGGAGGATCAGGGACACATTGGGGAGGACGGTTGGGAGAACAGGTCAGAATAATGACAGGGAACGGTGTGCGGGCATCAGAGAGCCGCTCTTATGCGCCAGTGGGGTCCCTCAGGGGATGGCCTTGCTGCTCACGGGAGCCCAGCGAGAGGTGAGGCCCCAGCCCGCCTGCCGCTGCTGGGCCCCCG
This sequence comes from Cnephaeus nilssonii, assembly GCF_951640355.1. NCBI lineage: Eukaryota > Metazoa > Chordata > Mammalia > Chiroptera > Vespertilionidae > Cnephaeus > Cnephaeus nilssonii. Next base: position 84,066,246 of record NC_137081.1, read on the forward strand.
GAGGAAGCGCTGAGGTGGACACCTGTGGAGAGCAGGGCTTTCCCTTGCACCTTCTTAGCCTCCGATCTCGCATATATTCAGTCCCCTCAGCACATCCACGGGGCCCACAGCGTGTCGGAGCCGGAGCCGAGGTGGGGCCAGCCTGAAGCTGGGCATGGCTTCCTGCCCTGCTGTGCTCTGGCTCAGCCCTGGGCCCCCAGGTCCTCACATGACCCCCGACTTCCTTGCCTGGCCCATCCCTGACTCCTCTCTCACCCCAGACAGAGCTCTTTGCTCCTGGTCTTCATTCCACATTCTTTTGTCACAGTTGAGCTGTCGCCATCCCGTTCACACCTGGCCGCTCTCTAGTATGACCCAATATAATAGTCAATGTATATTAAGGTGCCAATGACAGATGGTAAATGGCTTCCTGGAGACACGGTTCCCGTGTCATTTGGGGCGGCGGTGGCATGGATGCTTTCGCAGGAAAGGTGAGTGCTGGGGAGAGCCTCCCGCCGCGTGCTAGCCTGAGACCCTTCCAGCACCGCTCAGGTTACTCAGGTAGCTCTTCCTCCGCGGACAGGTGGTGGACGAGGGGACATGAGGATGGGCACAAGCATGGGAGAGGCTCTCTGTCCCCCAAGGATGGCCAGTCTATTTGGCCAGCACAAATGGCACTTGCCCGAGACTGGCCACTCACTCACCAGGGTACACACAGCAGCACACAGATAACGATGCGTGTCCAGAGCATCTCCTGTCGTCCACGCTGCATTTCTGAGCAGCTCTGAGGAGGCTGAGGACCATAGTCCTGGGTCAGAGCGCCCCTGGGGCACCCCAGTCCTTCCTAAGTCCTAAAGCCCTGCCCGAGGGCACACAGCTTCATTCCACCTGGACAGCGGGTCCGCACATGACTGGGCACCGCGGGTGCCACCTGCAGCCGGGCCCATGGTGGTGAGACCTGCAAGGCACCCGTCCCAATGGAGACGGCCGGAAGTGTGCACTGTCACCGCTTGGAGGCTTCGTGCACCATAGGACGTAAGACGCTTCGGGCTTTTTGTCATGTGGATTACACGCTGTAATCAAGATACCCTTTTGGATTATGGAATTAAATAAAATATATTACCTGAATTAATTTAATTTAATGTGGCAATTACCTAAGTTGCATATGCAGTGTCCTCCTAAAAAGCTGCTCGCAGTGCTGGAATGTTCTAGACCCATGCTGTCCAGCAGGGCGGCCGCCAGCCACATGTGGCCACTGAGCACTTGGAAAGTGGTTGGTGTGATCGACAAAATGAAGTTTTAAGACATTTTGATGAATTTAAATTTAAATAGTCACGTGGGGCTGGTGGCCACCCTATTGGACAGTGCAGGTCAGGAGGGTCCGGGTAGAGTGGGGTCAGGCCCTCTGTGTCCGGGCTGCATGCAGGGTCATCGCACGAGCTTTAAAAAGCGCAGAAGCAACCCTCACCCTCGGAGCCCCGGGTCACCCGTCTGGGTGGGGTCTGGGCACTGGTCCATTGCAAATGCCCCGAGGGGTTAATGAGCAGCAGGACTGAGAATCACTAAGCTCTGAAGAGGGAAGGCAAAGGGGATGGTACTTACTGAGAGCCAGCTGTGTGCTGTGCCATCCAACCTCCTGGGGTCAGTATTATTGTTATCGCCTCCATTCTACAGATGGGGAAACTGAGTTCACCCAAAGACCGGAATGAGAAGCAGAGTCTGCAGAAGTCCTGGCGGCCGCAGCCCCGGCCCTGTGTCCAGAGATCTGCCGGCCGAGGCGCCTGGGGGGAGAGAGGACTCTGGCAGGGTGACCGGGAGCCCGAGCAGCCTTGGCAAAGCAGGCTCCACTTCCTGGCAGACCCGGTCCTGGGCCCCACCTGCACAGCGGGGCTGGGCTGGCCCGGTGGCTCCGCACTGCCCCAGGGAAACCCCAGAGAAGCCAGGCAAGGCTGCTCTGACAGCAAAGCCTCCATGTGGGGCTGAAACGAAGCACTTCAGGTGCCAGAAGCCTGCCAGCCAGACAGCGCCCGGGGCGTCTGCAGGGCGCTGTCCTCGCGGAGCCTCCGCTCAGCCTCCCGGCCTGCTTGTCATTTAGGACATCAAAGGTTCCTGTGAGCGGAACATCGAGGGTCTCGGGAGGCTTGGGAGAGCGGGAGGAGCCCGAGTGCAGTGATGGCAAAGGCCCGCCACCGCCCCGAGGCCTCCTTCCCAAAGGGGACTAACGGGGACCCCTAAAGAGGCCCTGCACACCCAGGTGCAGTAAGCCCCGTGGTCCGGTGTGTGGACGGGGCTGCAGCAGGGCTGTCTGCGGCGGGGTTGGGGGCGGGAAAGAGGTTCTCTCTCAACCTTGGCTCATTCCTCAAACAAGAATCCTTGTTCCCAAAAGTTAGATTGTTGGCTCCATGGGGCCCCAGCTTCTCTGCGGTGGGGGTGGGGGGCAGGAAAGAGGATAGACGGGTGTTGCAAGAGGGGACATGCAAGAGGGGCCTGGGCCAGAGCCCCGCTCCGCTGTGCACAGTGGACACCTGCTGAGGTCCTCTTGGAGAGTGGAAGCCCTGAAAAGAGAAAAGGTGGACCCCCCCCCCCATTAACACCACCTGCCCTGGCCCTGCCTGGGCCGAGCTCTGGGGAGCGCAGGGCACCCAGAAGCACAGAGAGAGAAGCAAACGAATGACCCAATGACCGTCAGACAGTGTGGGCTCACAGGACACAGTTCAGAGGAGACCCTGTCAGTCTTGAGATGTGAGCAGAGGCCCTTAGGGGAGGGGGTGGGGGAGGGAGAGGGGGGCAGGAAGGGCCTCCAAGAAGAGGGGGTCCTCAGCAAAGGCACCAAGGAGCCAGCGACACATCCTAGGTTGGCAGAGAGGGGGCCCTGCTATTCCCATTTCTAGGAGAAGAAAGTCAGATGAAAATTAGCGCATGGAGGTAAAATGGCCCTTCTTCGGGCCACCTCTCTTCTCTCCACGTGGCTCCTGGGCTTCAAGGGGCAGCATCAGCATCAGGACCAGATTTGGAGGAGGAGAAACAAGGGAGTGCTCCCCTGGGCTCTCATTTCACGGATGAGTAAATCGAGGTTAGGAGATACTGAATGACTTCTCTTTCTGAGGGACCAGAACGCAGCTGGAGACCAGGGCCGGATGGCGAGCTATGGCAAAATAGACAGAGAAGTGTCTGGCGACCTGGTCCTGGGCTCTTCTAGGTGTTGAAGGAGAGGGGAGGTGCGAGGGGAGGCCCAGGTCTAACACTTGGAAAATGCAGCTGTGAATATTTCTCTCTTTTCCGTGTCCAGCACAGCTAGAGAGCGGTCCGGTTCCTGAGTAGGGGTGGCTGGGGATTGAGAAAATGAAAGAGAGAGACAGACACAGAGATGGAAGGAAAAAGCTGGGGCCGGGTGGGACCACTGTCCTCTGACAGGGACAGGGACCCAGAGCCAATACAGCATATTTATTTTATACAGCAAAAACCAGGAAGTTTTACTAAAAGTCAAGACGAAGGAGATTATGCACATTCTTGGGTGGGCCCGAGTCATATTCATTCCTGGTGCTTGGCTGGATTTAAATAACAAAACCCACCCCCTGGCACCTGGGCTGAAGGTCAAGCTGACAACGCTCCTGCCTCTGGCAAAGCATGTGTCTAGGACGTGGCTTTGCCAATGCTACTGGATTCAGCTGACAATAATTAAAGAAATGCCCATGTGCCTTCCCCGGCGCTTTCTGCATGCAGCCATAGGCAAGAGGTACAGAGGTGAGCAGAGACTAGGGAGGCCCAGTCCTGGCTCTGCCCAGCCCCTGAGCACCTGCAGGGGAGAGGGGGCGGAGCCTATCTCCCTTGCTCCAGGCCCAGCAGAGCCCAGGGAGGCAACCAGAGGCTCTTGGTGACTCGGTGCCTCAGGGAGTGACACTGCACAGGCGCTGGCGGGCTGGGCTGCTTTCCACACCCGCTGGCTGGGGCAGCTGAGGGGCCCTGCAAACATGCCATCCTGCTCCAGCCCCGCGGACCCGAGTGACGCCTGGCTGGGCTCTTGCCCGCACTTCCCCTCTTTTCACAAGGTGGCGTGGACTGGATGGCCTCTGCCTCCCACCTCTGCCGGACGCCCCTCCCAGAAAGAAATGTTTGGGAGCGCTTGCCTCCTGGAGCCTGTGCTGGGGGGGGGGGGGGGGGGGGCGGGGAGGGCTGCTTTCCCTGCATTTCAGGAACTCTTGGCTCAGAAAGGTGAGAGACTCGCCCAAGGTCACACAGCTGGAGGGAGGCAGAGCAGGACTCTGAGTCTGTCTGAATCTGCAGTCGCTGCCCTTCCTTCCAGGAACCCCCGCCAGCCAGGCCGGGACTGAGGCCGGGGAGGCTGGACGCATGGTTCTTCACGTGTGGCCCCAGACCTCCTGTATCAGAACCTGGGAACGGACTCCAGCCTGCGCTTCAGCAAGGCCCTGGTCTTCCTCTGTCCACTGGCGCTGGAGGAGTGCTGGGCTGGCCACGCTGTTTCTGACAAAGAGACTAGAATATATTTAGCTCCTGTGGGCAGAAAGGGGAAGAGGAGTCCCGTCCTCCCTTATCCCCAGCCCAAAAGTATGCATCGCAAACTAAAACAACATAGAAGATAATTTTCCCAGTCACCGTGCTGTGCTCCACAGGCCTGGCATCTGATGGCTATCTGGTGGGTGTTCTGGGGCTGGGCTCTGACTCCCCCTCCACCCCCACCCTCCCACCCCCCCACTGCCAGTCCCTGCTTGGGATCCTGACCTTGTGGCTCAGGACACAGGGCTTTGTCCGCCCCCTGCTGGCCAGGGCCGGCATGCACGGCCGCAGGAAGGCCTCCCCAGGGATCCCTGGGCAATCTGCCTTGACCTTTAGCTAAAAACCAATCTTCTTCAGCTACTGCGTGTGTGGTGTGTGGCCGGCTCACTGACAAGGGCAGCGCATGACAGGGCAAATAGAATAGAGGCGTGGCCCAGGCCCACGTCCCTTGGGGGCACCAGGCAGCTGATAAGGAGGCCCAGACAAAACCCCGAAATAGCCCGGTGGCAGCAGGGAACGAATCAGTTAGGTCTGCTAGAGAGAGGGAGAAGGCTCACTGCAGAGTGGGTGCTTAGCTCCTAACAGAAATGAGTGTTCTCTCCAGACTGGGGGTTTGGGAATGCCCCGGGTCTTGGACCGCATTTTTTGTTTTCGGAAGCAGACTGTCTCCCGCTGGACTCAGGGCCCTGTGCTCTGCTTCGGGCGCCCCCACCTCCTGGCTGAATGACCCCGGTGAAATCTGGTCATCCGTGGTTCTCAGATGACCCTGTGTTTTCAGATGAGGAAACGGGTCCAGAGCAGGAAAGGGGACTGGGCCGGGACACGTGGCCGGGCTGGTGGGATGCAGCCTATACAGTGAGATGTGCGTCTGAATGAACTAACAGGACATTAACACTGTGATGCCAGGAAGGTGGGGGAACTGTTCCAGGCCCTCAGGGAGCTGGCTGTCCAGCTGCTGGGAGAGGACTGTGGACAGCTCAAGCTTCCCTGAACACCTGTGGGTCAGTCCATGGGTATTTGGGACCCATTGGAACTGTTTGGAAAACTCGGGGGAGGAGAGGTCACTTAGGGAAGAGGGAGCAGGGCCGGGGCAAACCGCTGACTGGTGGGACCATCTCAAAGCCCTTTGCACACGCCTGTGCCATTAGGAAACAGGCCCACGCCAAGGACGTGCAGGGAGTGAGGGGAATGGTTCTTCCCAGGACCTCACAGCCTCTCTGTGAAGGAAGCGTTTCCTCCATAAAGAGCTGGCTGTCCTCTGCAGACCCTGCATCCTGTCCCCAGTGTGCTGGCCCCTCCCCGGGAGGACACCACTGAGCCCTGAGTGTCCTGCACCCTCCCCAGGAGGCCACCACTGAGCCCTGCGCGTCCTGCACCCTCCCATTAACTGAGCTTGCAGCTGGAGCGCCCGCTGAAGGCCGCAGCTCTTCATTTCGCCAGCACTCCATAGCTATTTCTACAGCAGGCCGAGGGAGCTGGCCCAGACCTGTGCCTGCCCTTCCCACACCACCCACTCCCTCCCCAGGTAAGGACTCTGGTCCCTGGCTGCTGCCACAGTCACTGGGGAAGATCCTGAGAGAACAGATGCCCAGGCCCCGCCCTGGACCCGTGGAACCAGATCTCTGGGGACTGTGCTCGCATCTGTATTTTTTAAGGTCCCTGGGGATTCTAAAGTGCAGCCAGGAGGAAGCACAGCTGATTTTAAAGCACAGAATGTCAGGACCAGAGGCCCTTCAAAATCACCCCCCCCCACACACACACACACACAGAGGCATGTGCTTTTCAGATAGGGAAACTGAGGCTCAGGGGTTTCCTCAAGGGCACATAGCCCATCAGTAATGTGTGAGCTTGGATTCCTTGTTGAGGGCTGTGTCATTCATTTGAGAAATGCTATTGCTCTCCATTCGGTGCCGGATCGGATCTCTCCCTCCCCAGCAATCTGAATGACCGCGGAAGCCTCGCCACCCTCCCAGCATCCCGCAGCCCACACCTCAGCGTGCCTCCAGCAGCTCCGCAAGGCTCTCTGCTGACCAGCACCAAGTCTCTCCTCACGCATCCTAACTGTGACAGCATAGCTCTACTCAGAGCTGAACTTGAGTTCTTTCCCAAAACAAAGGGAAGGAGCACAGCATTGCCTCTGGGGGACAGTAGGGCAGAAAAAGGAGGAAGAGCTGGGGGTCCTGAGACAAGCGCTCTCAGGACAGACCCTGCCTTCAGGAGCCCACACTCGGGCCTGGGGCCGTGCGAGGGCCACAGTATTTGTTGTCTCCCTGGGCAGGCCTCTTGCCTTCCCTCCCCCAGGGTGCAAGGCCAGCAGAGGCCCTTAGACCATCACAGGGCTATACTCCCACCCCATCCTTGTCTGTCTTACACCCCCCTCACCAGCCCCCACCACCCACACTCTGCTGTGTCAGCGCTCCTGCACGCACCCCACTCCCGTGTGGCAAGAGTCCTCGGTGGCCCGGGCAGGTGCTCAGGGCAGGCTCTGGGTTACAGATGCAGCTTGCCTCCCAGAAATGTTCCTTGCTCTAATCACTTTTTAAACTCCACAAACACAATCTCTGCACCGTGATCAATTATTTAGCAGAAAATGATGCATCGTGTTAGCAACTAGATGGCATTTAATATGCCCCCAGAATTCTAATGACGCGTCATCACCATAGGCCTAATGCAAAGCTTCCCTGCACGGTTTTGAAGACTTCCCCGAGTGGAGAGCAGCCAGGATCTCTGTGCTCGCCGAGGATGTCGGACTTGGCCGGCCCCGGAATGTAATCAGGCCGCTAGATGTGTCCTTGAACTGTATTTGTTTTCTTTCTGCCTCACAAAGTACTCCTTTCGCAAGGTTGTTTGTTTAGTGTCAGGAGGTTATTAAACAAACTTGAGGCTTGGAGTTCCTACTCATATCGGCCGGAGTGGGGCTGAGGAGGGGTCATTCAGTATTTCAGAGGTCAGTCCTTCTTCCACGCAGCCCCCAAAGCCAGGCGACCTGCTGCTTGGAGGCCCCCTCCTGGGGGACAGGTTAGCTGCTCAGCTGGTCCAGAGGACTCCGTCAGTTGTAATCAGAAAGACCTGGCTGCCTTAACTTCTGGGCCTGGGATGCTGCCTGACAAAGGCCTAGCGCTCAGCAAGGAGAGACGGCTGGGTCTCTGCATCTATGCCTTCCCGCCCCTTTCTGGCTGTCCTAAGGCTTGGTCTCTGGTCCACCCTGGAGCTTGCTGATGAGGAGCACCAAGCACAGGGCTCTCTGGGAAACACTGGTCAGAGGTGTGCCCCAAAGATCCACAGCAGCCCTGAGACTCGATTCCAGAAGGATCCCCAGCTGCCTCCACTCCATCCAGTTTTGTTACCATTTCCTAAGCGTTTGCTGTGCATCAAACACTTCACTCATAATTCACAATGATGAATACTGCATGTGGAGCTCCTACTGTGTGCCAGCTTCTCTGTGGAGCACTTTGCATGTGGCATGTCCAATCTTTCCACAGCCCTTCAAGGGTTATGTGACCAAATGAAAAACCAGAGGCTCAGACACATGCCCGTGTCCCTCAGCTTGTAGGTGCCTGAGACAGAATTCAAGCCAGGGCCTGCCTTCCCCCACACCACGATGACTCAACCCAGAAATGAGGAGAGCGCTACAGAGAACGGTAACTTCCCAGGTGAGGAAGCTGAGCCCTACAGACTGAGCTGCCCAGGGCCAGGGCAGACTTGGGGCCCAGGCCTCCTGATGCCCAAGCCAGTGCTCTGTCCTCCCTCCTCAAGCTTGTCCTTCTAAGCATGGCAGAAGCAGGGAAGGTGTCATCCCCTAAACCAGACAGGATCCTCACGGAGGAAGCTGAAGAACAAATGTCTGTCTGAACCAGGATGGAAAATGACCCCTGAGGGCTCACCGAGTTGAGGAATCTATCATTCTGTGAGGCCAACTATGCTTGGTACTGAAATTAAGAAGATCTGCGTGGCTTCAGCTGTGTCTAAGTGACACCAACTGGACACATGGACACCTAAGCCATGCAGTTAATCGTCTGGATATTGCTCAACACATTTCCAAACAATCGGACATGTTTCTATCCTGCGGTTTGCTTTCTTACTGCTGAGAAAGTAAGAAGGTCCGACTAAATCACACGTGGCAGGAGGAAATGCTCAACAATCTCATGAATCCTTGTTTATGGGTTCTGTGAATGACAGCTGCTTATCATGAGACTCTCTTTTTTAGGTAATGGTGTTAGCTGGTCCTCAAGTTGACCAAACCTTCGTTGTTGGTCTGGAGGCAAAATCCGTATGGGAGGGACTAGCCCAGGCCAGAGCAGATCAACAGCACTCAGTTCCTCATTCCCAGAGGGTGCCAGACTCACCTCAATAAGTAACATCAAACTCAAAGTACACTTGGATTAAACTATGTAGCCCAGTGACAAAAACATTTCAACATTTTGTTTTAAAACACCTCTTATCAACATCATTAGCCATTAAGAAATGCAATTAAAACCTTGGTAAGATACCACTACACACATATTAGAATGGGCAAAATAAACAATACTGACAACACCAAGTGCTGGCAAGGATGTGGAGCAACAGGAACCCTCATACACTGTTGATGGGAACACAAAATGCTACCGCCACTCTGCAAAAGAGTTTGGCAATTTCTAATAAAGTTAAACATACACTTACCATAACACTAAACAGCCTCACTCTTGGGAATCCCAGAAAAATAAAAGCATATATCCACATGAAGATCTGTATATGGATGCTCATAGTAGCTTTATTCATAATTACCAACAACTGGAAACAACCCCAATGTCTATCAGATGATGAATGGGTAAATACAATGTGGTCCAATCATACAATGAAATACTACTCAACAATAAAATGTGTTACAACTAGGATCTCAAAGGCATTGTGCTAAGTGAAAAGAAAAACAGTCTCAAAAGATTACAAATTTCGGGATTCCATTTATGTAACACTAGAGACCCAGTGCATGAAAATTCATGCACTGGAAGGGGGGTTCCCTCAGCCCAGCCTGCCCCCTCTCACAGTTCAGGAGCCCTCCGGGGCGGGAGGCGACCCGGTGATCAGGGGAAGGTGATACCCCATCACACCTCTGCTGCTGCCACTGCCAGCAGCACAAGCCTCGACTGGCCCTGGTTACCTGAGCCTCGGGCGGCCCTGGGTGGCTGGGCAGCCACCATCTGAGGCTTGCCTGCACCTCAGGCTGGCCCTGGGTGGCTGGGGGGCTGAGGGGACTGGGGGACTCTGGAGGCAGGTGCGGCAAGGCTGCCCCGGTGGGGCTGAGAGGACTGGGCGCCACCATCTTGTGGCTGTGGGCGCCACCATCTTTGCGATGACATGAGGGTCAATTAGCATATTACCTCTTTATTAGATAGGATTTCTGTAAAGACAAAAGTGTGGTGACGAAGAACTAAATCAGGGGTTGCCAGGGTCAGGGATGGAACAATGAAAGGACAGCCCTCAGAAAGGTAGGAGGTGCTGGAGTGGTTCTGTGATCCGATTGTGGTGGTGGTGGGTCTGCAAATCTGTATATGCGTTAAAATGCACAAAACTGTACACCCCAAAGTCAATTTTACTGTAATTTAAGGACTATCATTAATGTTTTTAAATATATTTTATTGATTTTTTTACAGAGAGGTAGGGAGAGGGATAGAGAGTTAGAAACATCAATGAGAGAGAAACATCGATCAGCTACCTCCTGCACACCCCCTACTGGGGATGTGCCTGCAACCAAGGTACATGCCCTTGACCGGAATCGAATCCGGGACTCTACAGTCCACAGGCAACGCTCTATCCACTGAGCCAAACTGGTCAGGGCTCATTAATTTTTAGAAGAGTAATATGTCTGACATAAACAACATGTTGCTAAGTATGAAACACAGTGAGTCTCAGAAATGACCCCATTTATGTTTTTAGGAAATATATGTGTGTAAGTTTACATAGTTATACAGAGAGTTTGTAATATAGAGAAAAAAAATGGCCAGGAAAAGTTAAAGCCATTTTTATTAGCTGTGTTTAGTTCTGGGGCTAGGGCTGGACTGGGAGAAGGGTTAAAAAGGACTTTCATCTTTTATTCTATATACATCTATATTTGAATTATTTCTTTCTGACAGGCATTACTCTCATTAAATAAATAAATAAAATAAAAATGGAGGAAAGGTACAAGTGAGCACTTGTTAATTGTTTGTTTTAAAAGTGAGTGTCTTAGAGGTCAGGACATATAGTATCTGTCAATACAAAGTGGCCCTGAGAAGGCCCCCGGGTTGGCCATGATGGGAGTGACAGCCGAGAGAGCCCCATGGTGCCACTTCAAAGACAGCCAGTGAACACGGTCTGCAGGCTGTGTGCTGGCTCCATGGGAGGCCGCCAGAGGCCCAGGCCCCTTTCTGATGCCAGGACCCGCGCATCTACTGGGAGGACGAGATTAATAATGCAAGACTGAGAGTGACAGGAGGGGCAGGTGCACGGCAGCGATCGGGTTGCGGTTTGCCTAGCGCTCCCTCGCAGACAGGTGCGGCTCCGGGCCATCTCACCAACTTCTCTCAGTCCCACGAGACAGCAGACATTTGTTCTGTTTGCTACAAGAAGAAACCCGGCTCAGTGAGACTTAGTACCCTGCCCGCAGTCACACCGCTGTTACTAGTAAGTAGAAGGACTGGATTCAAACCAGCTCTGTCTGAGGCCAAAGCCCATTCTGTTTACAAAGGTTTCTCTATGGCCCTTAATCAGCAGCTGGTCAGTACATAAGGCCTGGAGGATCAGGGCTGCCTCCCCCACCTTGGTGAAGGCAACACAGCTGTCAGTGGGATAATTAAATGGACATGAACAAAGTCTGAATCTTCCCCAAAGACCAAAGAATAATTGGTCATGAGCGTGTGTGGAAAGCAGAGGTAGTGATTCAAACACCAGAATTTAAGGAAAAGCATGCTGCAAAGCTCTGTACAGCAAAATCACATTGATATTAGTCATTCAAAGAAACACAGATCTTGAAGACACCCAAGAGACATCCACCTCCCTTTTAGGGAGGATGTTGAGTACAGAGAGGGCAACTATTTCATTTAAGCCACACAGCAAAGGAGCTGCAGGCTCAGCATGGGGCCACGCCTCCGGCTGCTCAGGGACCCTTGCACACCACTGGCCTGCCTAGGAGCAGTCAGGGGGCTACCTTTTCCCAGGCCCAAATCTTCTCTCATTTGGAGTCCCTGCTTGCCAAATAGCATCATTTCAGTTCTTGACATTTTGTTTAATCACCCCTGTGGTGCTGAGCGGGTGCCCAGCTGAGGCTTCTGATCTCGAAGATGGCTTCCGGAAAAGATGACAAGTTGCATTAATGTAAACTTTTCAGATAACCTCTGAAAAAATAAAAAAACACGATCCTGGTATTGTGCTATTTGTCTGCTGGCGTGAACTCCAGAGCCATGGACAGATATTTCTGTTCCCTTTGGCCTCCTCACAGCCCCTCCCACAGCCAGGGCGAGAGTCCTACCTCTGGGGCAGGAACTGGACCCCAACGTCCCAACTGGGTGTCTGTGGGGTGATGGAAGAGTCTATGTGGCCGGGAGGCTGCCAGCCTGGGGGGGGGGGGGACAAACCCTCTTGGAGCAGGTATTTCGTGAGCTGAATGGAAGGAGGGTTCCCTAGCTGCCTCCGACCCCCAGCTGACACAGAGTCCAGAAGGTGTAGCACTCTGGGGTCCCCACTTTGTGTCTGGGTCCTCTCCCTGCAGTATCTAATCACAAACATCAATTCCCAGGAATCAGGCCCCTCAGATGGTATCTAGAAACAGGGTGAGTCCCCAGGGGAGTCCTGGCTGGAAGGGGTGGACTGTTCCCACGAGAACCTGCCAACCACAGGAGCTTCTGATCCCTTTTGGAGCCCGTTTTGTTTTTAACCCCGGTTACCTCTTTATTCTGCAGCCGGCTCCATTTCTCTTGTTTCATCATGTTCCACGAGAATCCTCAGCATCATCAGCATCTTCAGCAGCAGCATGGTCATTGAAGGTTCTGGCCGTGGGACCTGCAGGACCTGGCCTGGCCCTGCTGTGACTGCCCCTCCCTAACCGTGCTCCCTAACCGTGCTCCCTTAGCCATTTCACAGGATTGCTCAGCCTCCTGCCAGTGCTGTTCGAAGCCCACAGCCCTGTTAAGTTACCACTGATTACATTGATCATCTCAGATTCCAGAATGCCCCAGACCGGGTGGCTTAAACAACAGAAATTTCTTTCTCACAATTTTGGAGGTTGGAAATCCAAGGTGAAGTGCCCACTGGTTCTGTTTCTGGTGAGGATTCTCCTCTTGGCTTGCAGAGCGCCACCTCACTGTGCGCTCACATGGTGGAGAGAGAGCGTGACCCCTCCGGTGTCTCTTCTTATCAGAAGATCGGGGTTGTGGCTTCATTTAATCTCAGTTACTTCCTTATAGGCCCTGCTCCAACTATAGCCACTTTGGGGATTAGGGCTTCCACTTATGAATTCTGAAGGCTCACACTTCAGTCTACAGCACTGAGAAAACATCCCCGGGGCCTCCGCGGACACCTCAGTCTCCAGGAGGACCAGCATCTTTCTCCACAGGGAACCAGTGGCCTCCTGAGCGCCCCTTTACGGAGCCAGACAGTTGGTAGTTCCTGGGCTAGGATTTGCCCAGAAGTGGTTGCTTCTTGGCCAAAGAGCACCACTGTGGCCCAGCTTGGCACCCCTGGTTCTCTTCTCCCTCCTCACGCTTCCTCCCAGCTTCGTCTCTGTGAAGGGCAGCATGGGACAAGCCAGAGTCCTGCCACCCACTGCCCCAGAGCACTCTTGCTGGATCAGACCTCAGCTTGCAGCCCTCACCCCAGGGCCTGAGTCCAGCTGCCCCTCCCCACCTGCACTCGATTCAACAAATACCTGTTGGGCACCTGCTGTGTGCCCAGGCCTGCCGTGGGCGCCATGATTCCCGGCCCCTGGCTGTGGTTTGAGCTGAGCCTGGAGTGACTCTTGCTAGGGAAGTGAGTGAGAGGAGGCAGATGCTTCAGGGCTCCCCGCCCCACTCCCAGAAGCCCCCACTCCCAGAAGCCCCCACTCCGGCTCCACCTCGAGAGCTTGAAGCATCATCTCAGCCTCTAGGTGGAGGTGAAGGGCTGGGTACGGTTCGCCCCCGACCACTCTCCCTCCCTGGCTAACTCCAGTTTAGCATCTCTAAGAGGGTCTGCCATGCTGCTAATTCCTAACAAGGGAACTAATTTCCAAATGTTGATTTGATATTATTTAATTGAAAAATAAAACCACTCAAAGCTAAGTAATTAACATCTCCCTGCCTGGAATTACAGGATTAATATTTAGAGATGAAACCATTCCTACTCCCTTTCCATCTCCCCAAACGTTGGCATTGACCTTGATCTTCTGGGCAGGGGCACAAAGGTCCCACATGAGACTCATGGCTTCTCTCACCCCCCCCCCCCAGCCTCTGATCATCCATTCTCTCGGTGATCACCCGCTGTGAGGTGCCAGGCCCTGAGCAGGCAGAGGTGGGCTGAAGCACGGTTCTGCCTTGAGGGGCTCCAGCTCTCTCTGCGACCATGCTGCCTCAGAGCCAGGGGTGAGCAACCTTACCGGCCTCCGGACAACCAACCTGGGGCTGTGCCCCTTAACCCTGACTCTTACTCCCCACCCCCACCCCCCAAAGCAACCTCTCTGTGGACCTGGCTGAGCTTGTCAGCATCTCCCGTGCATCCAGGTGTGAGTTCCTCGCATTCAGCCCTTCGCCGGAACTGGCAGCCCTCGCTGGCCGGCCGGAGGGGGCCAGGGACAGCCCGGAGGCAGTGCATGGCAGCAGCACCTGGGCCTGCCTCCGTGACCTCCTGTCAGCTCCATCGGGCCTGGCACTTGGGCCTTTCTGTAAGAAAGAAGAAAAGGCATGCGTGAGAACGCCCACTCTGCCCTGGTTAGCTTTGTGCCCTGTGACATGAGATGACAGCCACTCACCTGAGAGGACCATGCTGGGCATTAAATGGCATAATCCATGTGATGAAGCACTTAGCACCATGCCTGGGACAGGCCAAGTGCAGATCACGTGAGCGGGTGTTTTCTCTGCCTCCTGTACAGGAGCCTGGGCCTAGCGCAGGCTCGAGCGTTCAGCAGGTGCTGCGCAGTGGTGGCCGAGCGGCCCACCGGCTAGGTCAGGGCCTTCAAGCCCAGCTGCTCAGCAGGCTTCAGGAAGCTGCCTTCCTTGGCCTGATCTCTGGCACACTTCATGCCCACCAGAGCCCTGGCACAGACAGCAGGGCACCACCTCTTCCCTGGGCCTCTGGCAGCCTGCTGGGGCCTGCGTTCTCTTCGCCTGGTGCCTGTCACCTTCTGGCCTGCGGAGCTCAGCTCTGTCCCCACCACCTCCCTCAGGTGAGCAAATCATCAGGAAATGGGGCTGGTAGGGCTTTGATCTTCACGTCCCTCCCAGGCCTTCCCCATCCCTTAGACCCCATTCTTCCCCTGCTTCCCAGTCATGACGTGGCCTCCCCTTCCAGCCCCATGTCGCTAGAAGTGGGTGACTGTCATTTCTTAAGTCCAAAGGCAGCCCAGGGAAGCAAACCCAGACTCAGCAGATCGGGTAGTCCCATGGCAGAGCCCAGGGGAGCCAGCGCTGCTGGAGAAGGGCGGGTTCGGTCTGGTGGTCAGTCAGCCCAGGAAGGTGGGGGTGCGGCGGGGACCACCTGATGAATATGCCCTCCTGGGGTAGGTGATGGGAGGCCACAGGCGGGGCCTTCCATCACAGGCAGTGGCCACCCAGGTGAGGGGGGAGAACGTAGAGGAGGACAGTGGGAGCCACTATAAGCATGTGAGTGAGAGAGGACCGGAACCTGACAGACGGCAATGGCTGTGGGGATGGAGAGAGAGGCGCCAGGGAGTCCGCAGGAAGAACCCACAGAATGCGGACACTGGAAGGGAAGGCTCACAGCTACAGGCCGGGCATCCAGGCGGCAGGGGCATGGGATATGGGAGCCAAGGGGGTGCATAGTCTGGGGAGAGGAAGAAGTCACCAGTGCTGGGCTGTTTACCTCCCCCAAAGCAACACCATTTCCATAGTGTCCGAATGCTCCCCAGAAAACGTGTGGAACTTTAATGACCCAGAAAAAGTCACAAAAGCCATTTCTAGTATAGGAAAATAAAGGCACCCTTACCCCTTATTTGCTTATATATATTATCTAGAAAATGTCCAATACTCCCCCACCCCCAAATCCCCATGGGATTATGGGGGGGAGGAACGTTCATTGAAAATGTGTTCTATCTAATTTGCGACTAAACTACACACACAGAGGGTGCCAAAAGCGGAGCCGAGGAGGCCAGTCCTCTTTCTTCCCCACACGGGGTCCCCAGCAGCATCCAACAGGCCTCGGGTGCCCACACCTGCTCTGCCATCCTGGACAGAAGCCACTGAGCCGAGCTTCACTGACCGTAAGTCACAACCCCAGCTGTGGCCAGCTGGGCGTGAGCCCGCCTGCGGCTGGAGGTGGGCAGCAGGGGTGGGGTGGAGGAGGTTGCAGCCTCCACATGGGCGCCCTCCCAGCTTGTGCGGGACATGGACAGTTCTCAGCTCCGTTGGCACTGAGGCTGGGACGACGCTGTGGACTGGGAGCAGGAGCCCAGCCGCAGGGCGAGCAGGGAGGGACTCCTGGCCTGGCTTGAAGGACACGTGGCAGGTGACCAAGTGAAGAGGGTGAGTTCCCAGGCAATAGTGACTGGTTTGGGACAAAGGCATGAGGAATTAGAGTGTGTGGCATGGGACTCAGTGGTGTGGCTTGATTGGCATGGGGGGGTGTGGGGTAGTGGGAGAGAAGGACCCACAGGGCCAGCAGGGGCGGGTGACCAGGACTGCATACCAGCTCAAAGCCTCCAGGCAAACCAGGCCAAAGGCACCCTGCTGGAGCCTACAGGACAGGGAGGGCGTGGAGGAACATGATTGGTTTCGTTTTGCCAGAGGTCGTGGGCCACAGTCCTGAGCAGTTTTCTTAGTCACAGTGTCATGACCTACCTGGGCTTACTTCCCAGATGGTTAAGATGCGTTGGGCATGAGCACTAGTTTCTATGGCTGCTGTAACAAATTACCACAAAATCAGTAGCTTAAAACAACCGAAACGCATTCTTTCTCTTTTTAATTTATCTTTATTGTTGAAAGTACCACAGATGTCCCTCTTTTTCCCCCCAGTTGACTCCCCTCCACCCAGCTCCTGCCCCCTCTTGCAGTTCTGAGGGTCAGACATCTGAACGGCCTTGGGGCTGGGAGTAAAGTCAGGTGGCTGCAGGACTGGTTCCTTTGGAAGCCCCGGGGAGTCCTGTTCCTGGCCTCTTCCAGCTCTGGCAGCTGCCTGTATTCCTTGGCTTGTGGCAGGACACTCTCAACTCTGCCTTCACGACCACGTGGCCTTTCCCCTCTCTGCGTCAAATCTCCCTCTGCCTCACTCTTTTCAAGACCTTTGGCCCACCGGGATCACCCAGGATAATTGCCCCCTCAAAGTCCTTACTTAATCTTATCTGCAAAATCCCTTTTCCCGCATAGAGTAACTTTCACAGATTCCCAGAGATGAGGTTGTGGACGTCTTTGGTGATTAATCAGCTGACCACAGTGCATCTGTCAGGTACCAACTGAGTGCCCGGCCCCCGGCTCAGGACTCACAGTGAATAGGCAAGCACAGCACCTGCCCTCAGCGAGTCTTAGAGCTGATGCAGGGCCCCAGGTCTGCCCTGTGTGTGTGTGTGTGTGTGTGTGCATGTGTGTGTGTGTGTGTGTGAGAGAGAGAGAGAGAGAGAGAGAGAGAGAGAGAGAGAGGCGGGATGCGCATGACCCCCCACCACCAGATGATTCCTCAGGCCCTGGTTGGTGGCATGCCATTCACATGCATTGTGAGTGAGGGGCTTAGACAGGGGGACAGTCAATATACTTAGAAACCCAGGGCAGTGACACTGACCAATCAGAAGAAACTTTTGAAAAGACCTTAATCAGGCCAGTGGTTAACCCTTAGCTGCTGTCACATGGAGGGTTTCAGGGGTTCTGGGGGAGAGAGCACGCCAGCTACAGAGAGTAGCTATTTATTAACAAATATCAAAGCTTTTTATTTATTTATATTTTTAATATATTTTATTGATTTTTTTTTAACAGAGAGGAAGGGAGAGGGAAAGAGAGTTAGAAACATTGATGAGAGAGAAACATTGATCAGCTGCTTCCTGCACACCTCCTACCAGGGATGTGCCTGCAACCAAGGTACATGCCCTTGACCAGAATCGAACCTGGGACCTTTCAGTCCTCAGGCCGACACTCTATCCACTGAGCCAAACTGGTCAGGGCTCAAAGCTTTTTATATTAAACTAGTGGCCGGTGCACAAAATTCGTGCACATTAAAAGGGAATTAATTAGAGGAAATACTTTAATATTGCTATTTGCCCTTTCTCTATAATAGAAGTGTCAGAGATGAAAGAAAATTAGTAAAATGTATATGAAAATCTTCCTCCTGTCAGAGTCTGGGGTGTGCCATGGGACCCAGAGTCAAGTCCCCACCCACCTGCGAGTGCCTTGAAATCGCGCAAGACCCAGACCCAGCCGGCCCCACCCCCATCAAGCCCCACCGGGCAGGGGGCACAGCCTCAGATCCCCCATCAAGCCCTGCTGGGTGGGGGGCACACCCTCAGGTCCCCCAGCACACCCTCAGGTCCCCAGGCCCGGGGCGGGGGCATGACCTGAGGTCCCCCAGCCTGGCACCAGGGCAGGGGTCACGGCCTCAGGTCCCCTACCCCAACACTGGGGTGGGGGCATGGCCTCAGGTCCCCCGGCCGGGCACCAGGGCGGGGGGGCGCAGCCTCAGGTCCCTGCTGATTGCTCGTTAAGGCTCATTACGGGAACTCGGCCTCCGCTGTGGGCGCAGCCATCTTGTATTACGGGATCCCTTCCTCTGCTGTGGGTGCAGCCATCTTTGTTATGGTGTGATGGTCAATTTGCATATTTCCTATTTATTAGATAGGATTATTTAAACAAAATATGTAAGTAATTTAACCCACAATTATGACCCTACTAGTATCAGCTCTGGTGAGGGGTTCAAGCGTTAGTTTTGAACTTGTTAAAATTGAGGTGGCAGTTCAGCAGTGGAGCTGGGCAGGAGCCTGGGGACAGAGGTTTCCAGGGCAGGTGGGGAGCTGTGCCCAGGGAAGAGGCGGGCACCTACCCGCACCCCGCTATCCTAACACCTGGAAGAGCACGTCATTGGAACGGATTCTTCTTAGGCACTAATGAGCACAAGCAATTCCATCACCTCCCTTTGTCGCCTCTCCATTTTCCCCTAGGCATTTCTGTATTTTTCTTAAAAGCCCTTTTATGACAGAATAAAATGTGCTGTCATCTAACCGCATTTACTGGAGCCAGCTCTCGGGACCGCAACTCTGCTTGCTCCTGCCTGTTCCTTTGTCCCTCCCTCTGACTCTGAAACCAAGGGGGCCTTAAGCCCCAGCCCCAGCCACTCTGGGGAGAGGGAAGTTGGGGAGGTTTCCAGCATCTCCCACCCCAGCATGGAGCTGAGCACTTAGTAGGTGATAAAGAGGCAGGGAAAAGACTGACTTCCCCTGGACAGAGTGACAGAATTGTCCAGCTTCGCCCTAGTCGGTTTGGCTCCGTGGATAGAGCATCAACCTGCAAACTGAAGGGTCCTGGGTTTGATTCCCATCAAGGGCACGTACTTCGGTTGCAGGCTCTTCTCCGGCTTGGGCCCTGGTTGGGATTAAAGCAGGAGGCAACCAATCGATGTGTCTCTCTCACATTGATATTTCTCTCCGTCTTTCCCTCTCTCTTCCACTCTCCCTAAAAAAAAAAAATCAATGGGAAAAAATCCTCAGGTGAAGATTAAAACAACAACAAGAAATGTCCAGCTTCATGAGCTAAATAAAACCAGGAAATTTCCAACCACTTTGTTGCTCTGGACTTGACCAAGTACCGCAGCGCGTTTATATTGACGGTTTATCTCCTGTTGTTACGAACGCTCTGTGGTACTTTTCAGCACAATCTGCACGTCCTCTCTACATTTGCCAATGCTTTGCATTCACTCTAAAGGGCACCTGAGCATACCATGGGCAAGGCCACTGTCAGGGCTGAGTCCTCCACTCCCCTTCCTCTGCCCCCAAGCACTGCTGCAGGGGCAGAGTCCCGGCTGTCCGTCATCTCCCAGTAAATCTTTGGTGTATGCTGATAGCCTTCGTCACACCGGCACACGGGGGAAGCTGACAAGCCTGGGTCCCAGCACACTGTGAACTAGCAGCTCCTGTGGAGAGAGCTGGTCTTGAATCCAAGGGCAAGGCCGTGCATCTGGGGGCACTCCACATGCATTCACTCAGCAAACATTTACCAAAATAACAAGACAGGAAATAAAATGCACAGGCAAACGAAGTCCCTGCCTCTATGGAACTCACTTTCTAGTGGGGGAGGCTGGCATTAAACAAGTGAAGACCAAGCAGGACAGTGAGGTGTAGAAAACCAAAGCTGGCGAGCGGATGGGCCAATAGGAAGTGCTGTGGGAAGTGGGAGGTCAGGGAAGGCCTCCCTGAGGAGGTGGTGTTTCAGGGGAGACCGGAATAAAGTAGGGGAAGGAGCTGTGCTGCTACCTGAAGGGAAAACATTTCAGATAGAGGAGCAGCAAGGGTGAAGGTCATGAGCAGGAGAAGGCGTGGCCAGCTACAGAATGTCAGGGAGGACAGTGTGTCCAGGAGGCCAGGAGGCCACAGATAATGCAATGAATGAATGAATGGAGCCTAAGGAAAATAAAATACAAATTCAGGCCTTGGGTCATCTACATGATCTTGAGCAAGTCACTCTTAACTCTCTGTTTTCCACTCCCCATGGATAAAAAGAGAATCATCATAGGTACCCAACTCATTGAACTGAGAATTATAGACCAAGGAGCCTGGACTAGAAATTAAGAGGACTTGATTTGATTCCAGTTCTATCATTTTCTAGCTAAGTGACCTTAGAGAGGTCATTTTATCTCTCTGAGCCTCAGTTTGCTCATCTGTAAAATGAGAATCATGGTGTCTGCCCTGCTAATCTCAGGAGGTTATAGTCTGGATCAAAATATATGATCCATGTGGAAATGGTTTGTAAATGGCACATGTCATACAAATAGAGGGGCTTGTTGAATACCTCACCCAGGGTAGGTGAGACCTGCGGCTCCCCCAGAGGACTCGGGTCTGAAGCTCTCACTCCCCATCAGCTCTCACCTTCCTATCAGCTCTCACTCCCCCATCACCTCTCACTCCCCATCGCCTCTCACTCCCCATCAGCTCTCAACCCCTATCACCTCTCACTCCCCATCATCTCTCACTCCCCATCAGCTGTCACTCCCCATCAGCTGTCACTCCCCATCAGCTCTCACTCCACATCAGCTGTGACTCCCCATCAGCTCTCACTCCCCATCACCTCTCATTCCCCATCAGCTCTCACTCCACATCACCTCTCACCCCCCATCAGCTCTCACTCCCCATCACCTCTCACTCCCCATCAGCTCTCACCCCCCATCACCTCTCACTCCCCATCACCTCTCACTCCCCATCACCTCTCACTCCCCATCACCTCTCACTCCCCATCAGCTCTCACTCCCCATCAGCTCTCACCCCCCATCAGCTCTCACTCCCCATCACCTCTCACTCCTCATTAGCTCTTCCTGAGGCAGCGTCTTCTGTTCTTGCCCTCAGTGTTCTCCAGCTCCTGCTTGTTCCTCAGCCCCTGTGTCCAGCATCATTCACAGAGTGCCCAGCTTGCCATATAGAAAATGAGATGCTTAGTTCATAAAGGAGAAGGCAATCATCTTGCCCTTCTCCCCCGACACTGTGTCCTGAAAAATCTTTCAACATGGACATGTGGCCCCACATCTCTCCTGCTCCCAACCCTTGCCTGGCTCCCCATGCCCTCAGACAAACATCTCATCTCTCTCTTATGTCACACAGGCCACATGGCCCCCACTGAACTCTTCAGCCTCCCTCTTGCTAGTATGTGGCTACAAAGAATCAATTTTAATTTCTCCAGACAGTACCCAACCTTATGGATTCACACCTTTGTATATGCCATTTCCTTTGCCTGAAATGTCCTCTCCCATGCTGTCAACAACTATTAATTGTCCAGAGAACTCCTATTCATCCTGCAAAACCCAGTATGGATGTCCCTTTTTGAGGGCAAGACTTCCTGGATCATGTATTCTTTCCTTCACAGATGACATTAGCCCTTCCCTCTGCTGTGCTCCCCTAGATCTTTACATGCTTCTCTCATTGTCCTTATCCCATGATGCCCTTGGATGTGCCTATCCTCTACCAGACTATGCATGACCTCCTAGGTCATCTCTGCTGCCCCAGCACCTACTAGAAGACCTGGCACCTAGTACGTGGCCATGAAACTCTTATTTGTAGGAGACAGCTCCTCTGCCTGAAACTCAAAGCAATTCAGAGTGACCTCCCGGCTGGACAGGTGCGCACGGGCTGTCTTCTGTCCTGCTGGGTGTGGCAGCTCTGAAGAGCAAGGAAGACCAGCAATCTACACTCTGAACTAGCGATTATTACAAATGACCGCATTAGTGAGACCGGCGTTTTAGAGGCACTCCTATTGACCCAGGCAAGAAAGGCTCTAAATTTAGCGCCCCCCAAACAGAGGCTGCTGAATCTGTCAGCCTCACAAATGGCCCATGTTAGGTAGAAGCTGAACTTGATTTGCGTGTCAGAGGAGCGTTATCTGGTACCTGATGTAAGACTAATTTTATTATTAAATTATCAACACTGATTTACTGAGAAATACGGTACTGCTGGGAGCTATTTTTAACCTCCCGCCTCAGCCTCGCTCAGCAAACAAATCTTCCTTTGAAGGACACTGCATTTGCACAAGTGAATTAGGTGAATAAATATCCATCTATTCATGAAGTTTCTTTATTGAGAAATAAATAAAGAACGGCCCTGAATGCCTTCATTGTCCCCCTGGCAGGTTTCCACGCAGATGACGGCTCTGCTGAGCGTGGCAGGGACAGCGACAGCAGAAGGGGCCACTGTGTGCGGTGCATCCGAGAGTGGGTGGAGAAGGCCCCAGCCTGGGAGCCTGCGGGGGACTCTGTGAGGCCGGGCTGGTGGCATTGGCCATGTCTTCCCCACCCAGCAGGCGGGCTGGGACAGGCCCCGTCCAGATCAGCACCTTACTAGGCTGGACAGCGGCTCTGGTGCCAGCTGTGGTGGTTCTGCAGCTTCCTGTCTCTGGTACCTTGAGCAACTTATTTAACTTTTCTGTGCCGCCATCTCCTCATATATAAAATGGGGTACTTCCTACCAGAAGGATTAAGTGAGATAACTTGTTCTAAGCACTTAGAAGAGTACTTGGCACATCGCAAGGGTCTGGGAAAGTTTACATATTACTAGTAAGGTAGTCAGCATACTTGTAGGGACGGGGAGAAAAATAAGGCCGGAAGTGTCCCTCCAGGGATGCCTGGTCCAGCCCCACCCCATCCAGCTGTGTGACTCTGGGCAAGCTACCGGACCTTTCTGTTCCTCGGGTTCCAAGTCCATGAAATGAGCAGGTCACACCTGCCTCTGCAGGAAAGGATGAGATCATGAGTGTAAAGTGTACAACACGGTATCTGGCACTGAGTAAGTGCTCAGTACACAATGGATGTAACAGAGATTAAGATTAATACAGTCTAGCCAGGCCAGTGTGGCTCAGAGGTTGAGCATCAACCCATGAACCAAGGGGTCACCAGTTCGATTCCGGGTCAGGGCACATGCCTAGTTGCGGGCTCGATCCCAAGTGGGAGGTGGGGGGTTGGCAACCAAACAGTGTTTGTCTCTCATTGATGTTTCTATCTATCCCTCTCCCTTCTTCTCTCTCTAAAATCAATAAAAACATATTTTTTTAAAAGATTAATACAGTCTGGCACCCCGTTTCTGAGCTCTCAGCACCCCTCCGCTCCTCTCCGTTCTCTCCCCTCCACATCTGGTGCTTAGCCAGGATCAAAAGGGATCAGGAATCTGCCCCCAAGAAAAGCTACCCTCCTTTTTCCTGAATGATGGCGTCTTTATTTAAAGTTGCGATCATTTGCTTTTCATGGGTTACATTGACTTTGATGTTTTCAATATTGCATTAAAATTACTTCTCCTGATTACTGAGGTTTTCTGGCTTCTCCTCAAAATGACCCCCTCACCTTGGGCTCAGTCCCACATGGAAACAAACAGGAGCCTCCGTGTCAGGAGCCGCCAGTCCCCGGCTTTGGGACCTGGAGGTCATCCTATGAGTGCCGACGACACCGGGGTTTGCCAAGCAAGGAGCCCAGGGCGATGCCTGCCATCCGGCAGTGCCTGGACGTCCTCCGCCGGCCTCCTGGGCTGGGAATGATGGAGAGTAGATTCGGAAAGCCCTGCCTAGGCCCCCGGCCCCAGCAGCTGCCGGCAAATGCTCACGGAGCCACGCCTGCTCATGCGGTGGAAACAATTACGTGTTGTTAGAGGGCTGGGGCCACAGGCCCCTGACTTGGCAACCCCATTAGTCCAGCGATCTGAAAGGCGGCAGCGGGCAGTGAGGGCTAGTTAGCCGCTCCCCAAATACACACCTTTGAGGCAAACGCGCAGCCTCGGGCTGGAGCTCAGCTCTGACAGCGCCTCCTCTGCGCCAGGCTGGCGGCTGGCTGGCTCCTGTCTCCCGGGGAAGCCCTCCCCTCCAGTAGTAAATTGGCAGCAGAGACAGAGTAAGACATAGGCCTCCGTTTCCCCCTCTGCAGCTGGACCGCCCAACACCGGTGCTGAGCTCAGCATGGGGCTCGTGAGGCGCCCCGCCACAAAGGGGGGCGCACCTGCGGTACCGTCCACACGCCCCTCAGCAAAGGTGGCCGGCTGAGCTGAGGGTACACCTGCGGCCAGGGGCCCAGCCAGGGCTCAGACAGATCTCACGCCTGGCACAGGGCACAACCGAACTCAAGACAAGAGGCGTGCCGTGCCCCAGACTCTCCCGGCCTGCAGAGGTGCCGGAAGCCCCCCAGTGAGTCCCCGGACAGGAGTCAGTCCCGGCACTCATGCGTGGGCAGGAGAGCTTTTGCCTCACGGTTTCAGCATCACCAGCGGGAAGCTTCCTCTACTCTGATGTCCGTCACTTGGACAAATGGAGCTGTCACAGCCCACCCACCCAGCGGCCAGGCTCCTTACAGAAATCAAAGGGAAGGAGCCCTCTTCAATCGCCCCAGGCTGGCGTGTGTGGGGGCTGGAGTGTCACCACAAATGAGAGAAAATAGCCGCCCATGCGCTTTAGAAAATAGCCATCAAATCAAACCCATAAACACGTGAAGTTGCTGCTGCTACCTGTCCAGGTACCTGCATCTGTTTCCAGAACATCTTGTTTCCATCCCTGCTCTGAGATAGTCCTTATCCCCAGCCCCTCACAACCCCATCATCCAGCCCTCAGCCCTGGACCCCACCCTCTGACCTACCCCAAATACGAACTCCAAACACATTTCAAAAAGAGGCAGCCACAAAGTTTATTCTCTGCTTCAGGGGACAAGGGTATGAAATTCTTCTGTCTTTCCAGTGTGACGTAAGAAGGGCCCCAATAATGGGGGGTTCTGGGCCAAATGAAGCACCATGGCAATCGCCCCTATGGGCACCCCCAGTACATACAAGCACCCGCACATACAAGTGCCCCGGCCACCGTGAATGTGCACACACATATACACTCTCATGGGGAGAGACCCCGGGAGACCCTTCCAGAAGCAAGCCCCACGTCCATGCCTTTGCCCAGGCTGGCCCCTCCCACTAGAAGGGCACCCTGGGCTCAGTGACGCCCTCTTTGGTGCTGTCTCCTCCCTGCTCCAGGTGGCACTTCCCTGGATGGGGCCTTGGTCTGGCTTCTCTCCTCCCCTGAGAGTCCCGGCTGGGCTGGGACACATCTCAGGATATTTTATACCCTGGGGCCTAGCACAGAGCTCAACATAGATGGAGTAGGCACTCAGTCAGTCTTTGAAGAATTAATAACTAACCAGTAAATTTTCAGTGTGTGTGTCTTTCCTGCTCAGCTTCATTGCAAGCCCACTAAGGATGATGCCTACAATTTATGTGGCAACCCCTGACTCAGGGGCCACCACCTTTGGGAAGCCCTCCTGACTACTCTCACCCGTCCCAGGCCCTCTGGTTCCAGATGGAGATCTCCTGCACCCAGAGCAGCCCTCTTGGCCACCCCTCCCCGTGTGTGCAACGTCTCAGCACACACCTCAGCACCTCTATTGTGTGTTGTGGCCAGACAGCTCTGGCTTGAACTTGGGCCCCACCATTCCTTAGCTCTGGGCTGTAGCACAGGTCAGTTAGCATCTCAAGTCCCAGCTCCTTAGCTGTGAGAGGGAAAGAGTAGCGCCCATCTTGCAGGCTACAGAGAGTTTCAAATGAGGTCGCACGAGTCACAGGCGCCTCCTGGTAGGTACTCGAAGGAGTACTCTCTCTGTTATCATTGATAATTAATGTTCCTGTCACCTGCCAGACTGAAAGAGGGTAGCAACCGGGTCTCCTGCCACAGAGCTGGGGGCACAGTGAGCACCCGCTAAGCAGCTTTCCAATGGAACACGTGGTGCAGCTGCGTTCTGAAGGCCAGCAGGCTTCTGCCCTGGGACTCTGTGCCCTTGGTCGGGCCTGAGGCTCCACGTGCATCCGCAGCTGCAGAAGAAGGCCACCTTCCGAAGACTTGTAAGACCCTTGGGAGAGGCTGTGGCCTGGACAGCATGCCCTCAGCACACCCACTCACCCCACCCTAGGAGCCCCAGCAGGGATTAGCGGGTGTTCTTGCTATGCACAGCAGCAGGCCCTGAGCCGCCGGTCAGTGTGTGTCAATTTGAAATCAGCAGTGACAGAGCTGGGCGGCAACAGGACTTTGCATATTCATGCAGCAGAGCCCTGACACTTAGGGCCCCAGGCCCAATTTGGCAGGGGCTGGGAGTCAACAAAGGGTCCCGCCAGGATCCGCACCGGGTCGTTGCACACATACCAACGCCCGGGGAGCAGGTCAGCAATGCTCACCGTGGGGCTCATCCTCCCTGGGAGCCCTAGGCCTGAACGGAGGCAAAGGCACCAGGGTGAATCCTGGCTTTGACACACAATTGTTGAAAATGGCTTCTACTTCCTCATCTGTGAAATGGGTCCAATTACCTTCACCTCACAGACTTACCCAAAGGATTGTAGACACGTTTGGGAAATGCCCTTGGTGGCTCCTAACCAATCGTAATGCTCAGAAATGCCAGCTCTTGACACCGAAATCCCACCCCTTCTCATTCCAAGCAGCCTGGATTTGATGCTTCCTGAACTGTGTCAGCTCCGGAGAGAGAGAACACCCCTAAGAACCATTTCAGCAACACCACCTGCCATCCCGGGGTCTCAAACACCGACTTCGTGCCTCACATTGTGTGTGACAGCCCATTAAAACCTTCCCCGTGTGGCAGGAGCACTGGCCCCCGTTTACAGTGGGGGACGGTAAGGCTGAGCAAGTGAAATAAGTATCCGTCAGAGCATTGCAGAGCCAGCTTAGGGTAAAGGTGGGCTTGAATCCAAGTTCAAAGCCCAGGACTGCGTTACGCTGAATATCAGTAGCTTAGAAAAGTTGCCAAGTGGTACCAGTGAAAAAGTGACTTTTCAAAACAAGTGTTTGAATGCGGATATCAGCAGCCTCTGTTGCGCGCCTCCCATGAACACGGCGACTTCCATTAGCTCAGTCACCCACCCAGAGTCTTAAGGAGTAGGTGGCACTTTAGAAGAGGAAACCAGAGCATAGAGAGGTCCTGTGACAGGCCTCCAACTCCCAGCAGCCAGGTTGAGAGCCAGGGCATTGGAGTACAAGAGGCAGAACCTCAAATCAGACAGGCTTGAGCTTCAAACTCGGGCAGCTTCCTCGCTGTATGATCTTGGGCAAATCACGAGCCCTCTCTGGGCCTCAGCTTCAACCCTCACAGATTGCCGTAACTCTTGAGCCATTTAACTAGCTGAGCCTCAAGTGCCATCATTGATGAAATGAAACAAGATAACACAGATATAGCTCAGCGCAATAAAAAATGAAAAAAGGATTAAAACCACTTTTTCTTCCTCTTTCCACTCTGCGCCGTGACCTGGTTGCTTTAGGCTGGGCTATTTTGGTGCACGCGGCTGCCGCCCACTGCTCAGTCTGGTTGCAGGGCACACGTCAGATGCCCAGCGTGGCCTGGCTTCCCTGCGCCTGTCAGTCTCTGCCGCTGGCCTGGAGCCGCTGGGCAGCGAGCAGAGCACCCTGCCCTGCCCTGTCTTCCGCCCACGTCCCCAGGTGCAGTGCATGGGGAGAGGCAGCAGCACCCAGCCCGGCACCCAGGATGTGAGGGAGAAGGGGAGAGGAGAAGGGGCCACTCTCCCAACCGCAGGCCTGGGGACAGCTGGCTAGCCACATGGGAGTCGAGTTCCTGTCCGCTTTGCACTCAGGACACCGTGACCCTGCGAAAGGCTGCCTCCACCTGAAGAAAGAGGCCTCGTTTACCAGTTCCCACAATTCCCTTGTGGGGAAGCAGGCACACACCACTAAAAAACACAACTCTCCAGGCAGGCGGGAGGAGAAAGGGGACGGGAGCCGGCACTGGGGGAGCGGGGAGTAAACTCTGCCAGTCAGTTGCCCAAGAGTCAACATAAAAAGCGGTACTCGCTCTAGGCAGTCTCCCCGCCACAGGCCCCAAACCCCAGGGCCCGGCCTCCGGGAGCCCTCACCCTCCTCGGAAACAGTGCATCTTTAACAAGGTTTGAAAAGCTGAAAGCAACACATGGGCAGCAGCAAGGCCCGTCCTAACTGGAGCCCAGCATGCTCCCCCCCCCCCCCCCAACACACACACATACACATGCACGCTCACACTCACACATGCACACATGCTCACACGTGCACACATACTCACACACACACACACACACACACACACACACACACACACAGCCAGGACTCCCTTCCTTCTCCCCACCGCCAGGAACAAAACTGGGCTGACTGGAGTTGATCTCTCTCCTTAATTCACTCAGTCCCAGGCCCCGGGCTGCTGAAGTAGATAACATACCAAGAGGGAGACGCTGAGAACAGAAAGAGGGGAAGCACTCGATAACCTGTAAAGACATTGGACAAAGACATTGTTTCCATTGCTTTGAAAGGAAGGTAGGGTTTTCCCACACGAGGGCAGTTTGCAGAGGCTGTTCCTCTGCTGGAGCAGGAACGTCAGGAACAGCTCCCAGGTGGTCTAACCCGCTGAGGTTCACGGTCGGTGGTGCAATGGCGTGCACCTCGGTAAAGGAGACTTGCTCAAGAGGGCCATTCCAGGAAAAAGCCGGTGCAGAGCAGTGTTGAGAGTGCAATGTTCTTTATTATTTCTGGGGAAGGAGATTGCATAAGGAGGAAGGGAATGCTCACTATCTCATATCTCTCTACAATTCGTTCACATTTTTTGCAAGTGCATATCACATCCACAATTTTTCAAAATGTGTTATTCATTTGAGGAGAATAAAAGAATCTGGACGGCAAAAGCACCAACTGAGGGGCCCCACTGGAAGTGAGGCTACTGCCCAGCAGCCCAGGAGGCTGAGGGACATCTGGAGGCCCTACATCAGCGCAGGTGGCAGTGGTCATAGCCCATGTCATCCTGCTGATTTCTGGAGGGTTAACAAGCACCTCGAGGGTTGAGATAAATGCTCCTTTGCACACTGTCTTCCCCACTCACCTAAACCTTAAAACTCAGGGCCGGGGGTGGAGGCACCAAGGGGTCCTTTGGTTAAGAGCAGTATTCAGCTCGCTAAGAAGATCCCCACCCTCCATCCCACTATAAAGTCAGACACCCACCCGACTGGCATGGCTCAGTGATTGAACATCAACCTATGAACCAGGAGGTCATGGTTTGATTCCTGGTCAGGGCACATACCCAGTTTGCGGGCTTAATCCCCAGTGTGGGGTGTGCAGGAGGCAACCGATCGGTGATTCTCTCTCATCATTGATGTTTCTATCTCTCTCTCCCTCTCCTTTCCTCTCTGAAATCAACAAAAATGTATTTTAAAAATAAAATAATAATAATAAAGTCAGACACCCGAGTGGAAAACTTTCTAAAATCCACCCTGTTAGGATCTCCAGGATTCCCCTATCCGCCCATCCATCCATCCATTTCACAAACATGTATTAAGCATCTTCTGTGTATCAGGCACCATTCTAACTTCAAGGGGTGGGGCATTCAGTGGTGACCCACACAGATGCTGGGTCTGCCCTTGTGAAGCCTAGAGTCCATGGGAAGACAGACACCCAGACGTGTGATCATAGTGAGACAGGCATCATGGGAGAGAAGATCGGGGTTCTATGGGCCTTTGGGAAGAGGAGAAGAGGAAACCCATGGGCACCAGGGTGCAGGCTGGAGGTGAAGTGCCAGCTGAGCCCTGAAGTAAGGGCAAGGGCGGGAGCTCACCCAGAGGAGAGGATCCCAGTAGAGGGACCAGCATGACAGGTGTGTGGCGCTGTAAGAAGCGGGAGAGTGAGGAGACCGGGAGAGAGCCTGATTACAGTATTAGGAGAGAGCAGATGCTTCGGAGGCCTCTACAGAAAGGCTTTGGCACGGGCGTCACCTTCAGAGTGCTTGACAGGAGGCTGTTCCTATCAATGAGCCCTTACTGTGATGTCTCCAAGGTCTCACCTCCCTGTCCAGACCATATTCCCCAAAGAGCTTGGGCTCTGCGGTCAGAAAGACCTTGGCCCTTACCTTGAGCAAGTCATTTCACCTCTCTGAGCCTCAGTTTCCTCATCTGTAAAGTGGTATTAATAGCAATACTTCTTCTCAGGGGTGTTGTGAGAATGCAATCGTGCCCTCATGCCAATTCCTGGTGCATCATAAGGTCTTAATCAATACAAGCTGTAATTCTGTCTGATTGACCATGATTGGGTCAGTGTCAATGCCGAGTGATAGGCACATGGGGCTTACTACCCTCTTCCATTTACTTTTGAAATTATTACAATAAAATGTGTTTATAAAAACCTCTGCTCATATAATTTTCTGCACCTAAACCTTACTGCTATGATGCACGCTCCTTTGGGGAGTGCTCTCATTCATTAGAGTGCAACAGGAACAGAGACCAGAACATTCCTCCAAAACCCCCCCGCTTCCACCTGCCAGCTCCATCTCCCCAGCCGTCGGAGGGGCCCTGTGCTGCACCCCGGCCCATTTTGATTCTAGGAGGTGCCAGTGCCAACATCAGAGCCTCAAAATCAGGTGTAAGAAGGAAATACTGAAACTTTCATTTTATTTATTTTTAATCTAAAAAAGAGAGAAAGTCAAGCATCACTAATACTTAAAATATGGATTGGAACTGTGCAGTCCGAGAGTTAAAGTGCACAGTCTTGCTGTGACTCATGAAAGAACATATTTTCTTGCCTAAGATTCTGGGAAAATGGCAAGTCGAAGGGAAACACATGAACGGACCCTTGTTTCTTTTTATTCCCGTGAGAGGAGACCCGTCTCCAAATGTGGTTAGCCAGCTGGAATATAGATACTGACTCGAACGTGCAGATCCTCTGATGAATATAAATACAAAAAAGATAGAATTTTTTAAGGTATGGATTGACAGGATACATAAATGATTCATCAGTCAAAGAAATGTTGGGTGTGAGTGCTGAAAAGTGTTTGTCCAATAGAATCGGTGAGCTGCGGAGCAACTGGTCTCCACAGTACACACTGTGGTCCCTCCATGAGGTCATCAGGCTTACTGCAGAGGGAGGCCTGGATGTTTTGTCTTGGCTGCCCAGCAGAGCCATCTGCTCACACAGATAAGAGGAAAATGTAGCAGAGGCATAACTTCTCTCCGACTTTCCGGGCCAGGTGTGTATCTCATGCACGCAGGCGGTCCTGAAAATAATTGGTCACATAGAAGCAGACCACGGGAATGAAGAAAGGGCCCTTTGCCCATAAGGAGCAGCCATGCTCACTTCAGCGAAACCCTCTGCACCTGCAAGACGTCCCCTCCCCATCCGAGAGGACGAAGGGAGAGCTGCTACAGGAGAAGGTGGTCCGTGAGCCTCGGGAAAGGGGTTGCTGGTGGAGACAGACAGGTCCAAACTCTTCATCTGGAGTTTGTGACCTAAGGGTCCTGCTGGGTCATCAACTCTGACCCCAAGGCCAGGATATTCAGCCAAATTCTGCAGGAGTGAGTGCTCTCTGGGAGCACCCTGGGCCAACGATCAGGCCTGGTTCCTGTCCTCTGGCCCTGCAGAGCGTGCTGAGATCCCCTACAGAGAGGAAGGTGAGACGTCTGCCCCACCCACCTGCTCTCCTCTCAAAGGCTCGGGAATTCTGGGAGGTGGATGTACCCCATTTGTGCAGCCAGACACGCTCCCGGCCTGGAGGTCTGAGTTCAAGTCCAGGCTCAGTCTCTTATAAGCTTTGTGAACATGGGCCAGTCACTGGACCTCTCTGAGCCCTGATTTCCCCACCTCCCACAGGGCCAGAATAACACCTTTCCTACTTCCCACGGGGTGCCAGCACGGTAATCCCAACCTAAGAACACAGAGAAAATGGACCTGAAAGCAATTAGGAAATTTAAACAACCCTTTATAAGTAGGATTGACAATAACTGCTTACTCGACTAGAGGCAAGAATGATAAATGTCTAGGGCAAAGGGTTGCTTGCATTCCACATGCACTCCAAGGATGATGGCAAGCAAAAGTGGCAGGGGTGAGAGGCCTCCCCTCCCCGCCCTCCCTGCCTCCTTCCCAGGGAGTCCTCCAGAAAGATCACGGGATCATGACCCTCGGGGGCCACGAGGGGCCTGCCTGGGACATGCAGAGTGTGCAGACAGAAAGAGGCTGCTCCTGACCTGGCCCTGCCGCCCGCCGCCGCCTCATCAATCTATCTCCTCTTAGCCGCTGACAGCACCTCTCGGCAGCCTGGGCATTAGAATTGCAAGAAGCCCGGTTGCATTGGGGAATACCGATGGAGGAATCTCAGATTCAAATGTGTCTAAGTTTTATGAACATCCAGATCTGGGCAAGGCGTTCCTACTGCCCTTCCACCAAAGGGGAGTGGTACGGGTTTTGTTAGAAGTACAAATTGCTTCTTAATGCAGAGGATGAAGCTGGGTGCAGGCACCTCCTTAGAAATTCCTCCCACTCCCGGGAAAGCCACTGCTGCATGTCAATTTTAATTTTTGAAATTTAAACCGAGGGCTTTGTGTCTAAGCTCCATCTCATCGGAGAAGGGGACAAATAAGTCAAAAAGAATTAGGGCCCCGCTGGGGATTGCAGATCCATAGCAATTAGACTTCATTTGGGTCTCAGACATTTGGTTTTAATCGCATTTCTGAATGATACAATCGACAAGGCATCAGAAATGTATACTATGCAACTGTAGATGGGGCCCGACTCTGCCCTCCCCAGTTCCTGGGCTCAGCTGGGCTTGGGCTCCTCAGTCAGCAGGGGTGGGGTTCAGTTTCAGCCTGGAACTGGGGAGTGGTGATATATATATATATATATATATATATATATATATATATATATATTTATATTTATATATTTTGTTTTCTGCCTTGCTGTCTTTCAGAACTTTATCCCTGGATTCAAAGCAGATGCAATCATTGCTAATACTCAAGTTAATGACAATACAACATTATTCAAGTAAAATAAGAGCATCAAGAGGAATAGCCACAGCAACGGGACTTGAAGCAGGGCTATAATTGTCTTTAAAGGGGAATCACAGCTTTTAGCGTCCTCCAGGAACTAAAGTTCAGCCCAATGTGATTTGGGGGCAGACATACAGCCATGAACATTGTCACCCACATTGACCTATGAATACATGTATGTGTGCACATGTGTAACATGGACTAGTGATGACGACCACATTATAGCCACATGGTGTGTGTGTGCACGCGCGCCTCCAGCTTTACACAGTACACACACTCTGGGATTGCCTCCGTGTGCACACATTTCTCTTCAAACAACTGGTCAAAATGAACTCAGTACTAACAGGTTGTTAACTGGTTATTTTGTAGATAATTTATTATTTATTGGAATTCAACGATCTAAAAACAAAGCAAAAAAGTAAATAAAAAAATCAAAGCCATGCTGGCTGTTTCCCTCCCTGTGTGTGTGGGGTGGGGTGGGAAGTACCGAGAAGAGACCACACAATGGGGCTCAGATGAGGTGCCATGGCGCTGGGCAGATGGGAAGGGAAGATTCCGGAAAGGGTTCCCTCCCCCAGGGATGGTGTATATCTCTTCCCACGCAGTTCTGGGTGAATTCTGGGAGCTGGATGACCCCCAGGTTGCCTCAGTTTACCAGCTCTTGTAAGAGCTGTGGCCCTAGCCAGTGGTGTGGGCAAATGGGTGGGTGCTGAGTACTTTATGCCTGAGAGGGTGGGTTTCTGCGGAGGGACTTTTTACTTCTTTTTAGGGACAAACATCTGCTGGCAAGTGCCTCATCCCTGCCCCCCATTTGCCTCCCCTACCCCTTCCTTCTCCAGAAACTCCTGCTCTTTGACGTCCTCCCACAAGGCTGCGAA
This sequence comes from Cnephaeus nilssonii, assembly GCF_951640355.1. Classification (NCBI taxonomy): domain Eukaryota; kingdom Metazoa; phylum Chordata; class Mammalia; order Chiroptera; family Vespertilionidae; genus Cnephaeus; species Cnephaeus nilssonii. The sequence continues at coordinate 84,100,254 of NC_137081.1, forward strand.
CTTGGAGACTCAGCCACTCCTCTCCCCACCTCCTCTGGGCCCCTCCAGTTCAGGATGCAACCCAGGGGAGAAATACCATCTCTCGGAAGGGTGGGGTGCTGTATCATCTCTCCCCACATCCTGTCACCCATCTTGGTGGCGGGGACAGGGCAGTGACTGACAAGCAGGCATAGATGGGGCTATTCCGGGCCCAGTTAATGTCTTCATGTCAAAGTGGACGTCTGGACGACTGGTCTGGGGGCCACCCTGACAAAAACATCGGAGCCCGTGGTCTAGAAACATAATTTAATGCATCGCAGTGCGTCTGAGTCAGGCCTTTGGTGGAGAGGCGAATTTCCGTTTGCTGGGATTCTGCGGCGGTGGGGTTTTGACTGGTGGACAGGGAAATTTGCAGGAGTATTGGACTCCCCAGGGAGCTCATGCGCACTTTGGCCTACCTCACTGGCCAGGGTTGGAAGGCTCGGCCTCAGGGCACTCGGAGAAGGAGGGAGACTGAAAGAGGGCAGTTCCGCCCAGCCTGTCCAGTCCAATCAGGTTTGCAAACTCTGCTGCCACCGCCACCGCTGCTGTCCTCGCCTTTGGGGTTCAGGTTCAGGCTCATCTCACCACATTGGCGTCGCCCTCTCCCTCCCCAGATGGGGCCAAGGGCCAGGAGCACTGCCCAGAGCATAGTGAGTTGCAGACACACTGGGGATGGGAGCGGGGCAGGGAGGACAGCGGGAATGTGTCTTTTCCAACATGTCAAGAAGCGTCATGAAACGCGAGGGGTCCTTGCCAGGGCACAGCGCGCCCCCGTTGGGCCCAGGGCGGCGGGAAGCCCCCTGGCCCCGCTCCCTGCGCCCTAGTCCGGGTAGAGAAGGAAGCCGGAGAACGTGCTGTACTTGTTGTTGTTGCCTCCGTGCGCCTTCCCGCCGTCCAGCTTCACGTACACCTCGTCCCCCGCCTCCAGGTGCAGCACCACGCTGTTGCTGGCGTAGTCGTAGTTCTGGTCTGCGTCCTGCGCGATGGCGCTGGCCCGGACCTGGGGGCGAGCCGCGGAGCTGTGGGTCGGGTCGGGGCAGTCTGCCCAGGTCCCTCCCGGCCCCCACCCCGCGCCCCCTGGTCGGCCTTCTGCCCCAGGCTCTGGCTCCGGGGTCCACGCTCCCACCCAGGCTCCACCTTCTCTCTGCAACTTAGCCAATTCCTTCTCGGCCCCCTCTCCACAGCCCGCAAGTCCGGGAAGGAGGAAAGATGGGACTTTCTGATCACCGGCCCCGCGAGGAAGGGTGGGAACCAGGGCCAGCACCAGAGGAAAGGAGAGTAAGGGGCGAGCGCGTGCACAGGGGCAGCTAAAGAAGGAAGGGGCTTCCGCGGAGCCCGGGGGGCTGCAGGCGAGGCGAGTGCGGTTCGGGTGGCGGGGTCTGGGCTCTCCCGGCACAACCGCCCTGTTACACGGGGATAAACGCGACCAGGGAGCTTTGGGGAGCGGGATCCCGGTTGCGCTCGCGCGCGAGCTCGCCAGCGGGGAGAAGGAGGTTGGTTCCCAAGCAGTTAGGGCACGGGGTCTGCGGGACCTGCGGGAGCGGCCGGGGAGGGTCACTGACCTGCCCGTTCTTGCAGAGGTCCGCCCACATGCTGGTGCCGTCGCCGCCGCGCATCAGGATGTGGTAGGTGAAGAAGTAGATGCCGCGCACCTGGCAGCTGAACTTGCCGGTGGTGGGGTCGTAGTGATTGCCGAGGTTGGTGACCACGTCGTCGAACTTGAGCACCTCGTAGCCTTCGTGGGGGCTCTTGAGACCCACGTAGAAGGCGATTTTGGGGCCACTGAAGGCGGCGCTGAGCGCGCCGGTCACTTCGCCCTCAGAGTCGCCGCCGCCCCGGGTCCCGCCACCCACTACTCCATCCCCTCCGGCCGCTCCCGCCGTCAGCTGCAGCCCTGGCAGCCCGGGCCGCCCGGAGTCGCCCTTCTCCCCCGGGGGACCCCTGGGTCCAGGCGGGCCCGGCTCTCCAGGGGGCCCCCGCGGCCCCGGCTTGCCCGGTCGCCCCGGATCGCCCTTGGGTCCCTGGATGAAAGGGGGCGGAGGGTTGGCGCTCAGGTCTTGCATGACTTCCAGGGCGGCGGTGCTGGGTCCAGGCGGCGGCGCCTTGGCGCCCGCGGGGCCTCCACCCGGAGCTGCGCTGTACGGGTCGCAGATCATGCGGCAGGTGCCCATCATCTCGTAGTGCGCGGCGCCGGGGGTGGCCGCCTGCAGCAGCAGCGGCACCGCGATGAGCAGCCCCAGGGCCATGGCCAGGAGCACGCCGACGGCCGCCAGGCAGGCGCGCCGCCGCCGCTGCCACTGCTGGGAAGCGGCCGCCACCAGCTCCTCCTTGCCTCCCGAGGAGGTAATGGTGGGGCGGCGCGGGCGGCCCCGCTCCCCGAACTCGGGGGCCGACTCCACGGGTCCTGGCCGCACCCCCGACGTGGCGACCCTCGCTCCGGGCGCCCGACTACTTCAGGGAGAGGCGCCCCAGCACAGGCGCCGGTGCTCACCGCGCGAGGGCTGCTCCGGAGAGGCGCGGAGCCCAGCGCGCATGGCGGGGCGCACCGGACCAGCCAGGCGCCCTCTGGGTCCGGCAGGTGGCCCGGGAGCGTGGGTGGGAGGCGGCTTCCGGCGCGGGCTCGGCGGCTCTGCCCTGGCTCGGCTCGGGGGCTCGGCGGGGCTGGCTCGCAGGTAGGGCGCCCGGGCTCTGCGGTGCGCTCAGCTCGCGCTCCGGCTGCGCGGGCTCCGCGCGGAGGGGGGGACCCAGCTACCCTGACGTCAGGAGTCCGGGGCTGAGCGGTGGCGGCGGCGAGGCAGCGCGCTCTGCCATCACTCGGGAGACGGCGCCCTCATGGCATCAGCCTTCTGTCCTTCTCCTTTCTCTTTCGGGCTGAGTCCCTGGCAGACGCGGCGGAGGCTCCTTTCTTCCCAGAGGCGCCTGGGAGCCACAAGTGGGCGCAGCGGGCGCATCCGGGAGCCGGCGCTTCAGACACACCCATCCGAGGCCACTCTCGCGCGCCTCCCATCAGCCACTCACGAACACTCAAGGGCGCACTCATGAGCGCACAGGCACCTCCACATGGCCACGAAGGAGCCCAGAATCCTGATGCCAGCGAGGGCCTTCGAGAATCACGGAATCCATCGCCCTGCCTGCAAGCAGGACCAAACCTCAGCCCACCTAGGACAGCCTTAGTCCAGGAGGCCCTGCGGCCAGGACTTCCTGAACCCTCCCCGCCGCCCCCCGCTACCCCCCCCCCCCCCCCCGCCACACACACACACACACACACACACACACACACACACACACACACACGAGCTACTTCTCCAGGAAGGAGTAAATCTCGTTTTTAAGAGGCCCTTCTCGCCTAGCTGAGGAGGACTCCAAGCTGTAAGGGAGGCTCCAGGAGGCCACCTCCCAACTCTTTTAATGATTCTTTTTAGTCCACAGGCCAAATACAGGCGTCTATTAGCCTCAGCCCCTCTCTTCAGCCAGAAAAATGCCTGGGCCTTACAAGAATGTCCTCTGTATAAAGTCCATTTAGAGATGCAAATGGACACCCAGCGCTTGGCGTGACCTCGGTGCACTCTGCTCCCACGCCGGGCTGGCCAGGCCAGTCGGACCCTCAGACAGGTGCCTGGACATCCCAGGCTCCCTCCTCCTGAGGTGGGCGTGGTTAGTTTACAAAACACTCCAGCAGCCGGCGGCAGGGTGCTTAGTTGATTAGAGCGTCCTCCAGGTAGGCCAAAATTGCAGATTTGATCCATCCCCGGTCAGGGCACATACAAGAATCAACCACTGAATGCATAAATGTGTGGGACAACAATTCTCTCTTTCTCTCTCTCTCTCTCTCTCTCTCATCAATAAAATAAAAACTTTGAAAAACACTCCAAAGCCATTCTGAGCTAAAATCTCAAATAAGCTGTGACACCAGATTTGGAGAATTCTCCATCTCCAGTGCAGCCCGGAGGATAAAGGGAGGAAGTGAATGCTCCTGTGTACCCGGAAGACGTCAGGCTCAGAAATAAAAAGCTCTGTCTTCTGCTTCTGCTCTTGCCCCAGCAGCTCCGTGACTCGGGCAGGTCTCCTGCTCCAGCCTGCGATGTGCAGCATGCACTTGGCCCCGCCTGCAGAAGACCCCCCCCCCCCCCCCGCATCCCGCCCGCATCCCACCCCGGGGTGCTATCAGAGTGAAGCACAGCATCAGCATCTCTGGACTGACCGGCGCCCTCCTGAGGCTATTGTTTGAAGAGAACATTTGTCAAGTCTTGTGTTCTCGTGGGTTTCTTAAAACTCCATGTTGTTTCTTCCTGGTCACTCTGAGCCATTTCCCCACCCCACCCCACCTCAAGTGGCTCCTGCCTCTTCCTTCATCGATGTATTTCCCAGGGATTAACAGAAGGTCTGGCACCACGTGGGCCCTCAGTACATATTTGTAGAAAAGATAATTAAACAGAGCTTGAAGCAAACTTGACTCAGGAGAGAAGGGGTGAAGGAACTCATTTATTAGGCACCTACTATGATGCTCAGGTACTTTGCACATGCTCCTTCACTCACTCCTACTTATGGATCAGCAATTACTCTCCTATTATACAGATGAGAAAACAAAGGCTCTGAAAACGTAAGGTGCTTGCCAGTGTCCTCCACCCTTATGACAGAGCCAGACTCCTCCTCACAGCCAGTCCAGGGGCTCTGAGGCGCTGGCAGTGAATGCAGCATTGGCAGCTAGTTCCTGGCCACAGTCTTCACTGGTTTTGTGGGTCCTGGTAGCACTCCCTCCCCTTCCTTTCCCTTCCCTCCCCTCCCCCTTCCTTCCCTTCCTTTCCCTTTTCTTTCCCTTCCCTTTCCTCCCCTCCCCCTTTCTTCCCTTCCTTTCCCTTTCCCTTCCCTTCCCTCCCCTCCCCCTTTCTTCCCTTCCCTTCCCTCGGGCCACACCTAGAACTAGTGAGCTCCAGGAGCCACATTTCCAGGTACGAATCTGGGCTCTGCAACCTTGTATCTGTGTGACCTTGGGCAAATTACTTCATCTCTCTGAGCCTCAGTCTCCATGTGTGTAGAATGGGGATGACAAAAGTACCTACTTCCAAGTTATTTAGAGATTAAGTGAGTTAATTAAAGGCCTTAGAACACTAGTTGGCTCAGTAAAGGTTAGCTATTATTATTAACATTGATACTTTAGACCTCCACCATTATGCTGAAGAGCACAAAGATGAGCCAGTGGGCAGTAAGCAGGATGGGGGAGGTGAGTTTATGGTTTGTAAAAGAGAGAGACACAAAGGTCACCCCCATGCTCTATCTTTTTCTAAAACCGACAGGGGGGCAGGGGCCACACTGTCCTTCCCATTCCTCTCAGGCTGCCCTGCTCTGGCTTCCTGCCATTTATCAAGATTGTCCAGAGTGCCTCTGGTCCCCAGCTCCCCCTGGACAAACATTCTCAGGCAGACACTCACTCTGAATTGCCCAGCCCTGCAGCCCATTATCCCCAAATCCCGGACTTCTTGCCCCTGCAGGGTCTGGACAGGGAAGAAGCAAGGAGGGGAAAATGTGTGAGACCCAGGTTTGCACCCTCGCAGACCTCAGCCCTGGAGCACCCACAGCCCTGCAGGCAGGAGGCCTCCCCAAGGCCAGTCCTCCTCCAGGGGCCAGGGCAGCAGCAGCTAGAGAAGGCAAAGCAGGCAGCCTCCCATCCAGACCACATAAGTCAGGGGGTCCTTCCCCTGCCCGCCCACCCTTCCTCCCACAGTGATGGAGCCAGACAGAGCGGCCTGCTGGCATGCTTGACACCTCCTCATCCCCCTGGCTTCTGCTCCCTCTGAGTGATCCACATCATCAGTGACTATCTTCTCATTAATATTAATTATGATCTTTATTAGCATATAGTCTTCCATGTTGGCCATAGTTTTATATTCCAGGCCTAATAATGACTCAAATCTGCCCAAAATTGCCCTTAGTATTCCAGCCTGCATTTCACCCACCAACAACCATTGATGCTCAGTCACCTCCACCTTCTCACCCCTCAAAGCTCTGTGGTCTGTGACATACAGTTTGACACTTTATCACACGTTGGTTTGTTCAGTGCTCTCCTCGCACTATAGTTCAGTACTCTTCAACCTGGGAGGCCTGTCTCTGCTCATCTCTCTAGACTCATCCTTAATTATCCTTCAAGTCCTAGCAAAGTGTCACATTCTTGTCCAAAGTCTTCCCTGAACCCTCCCCAAAAAGAGTTGACAATTCCTGAAGGTAAAGAGTACCTTAAATAGCCCTGGCCAGGTGGCTCAGTCAGTTGGAGCATCATCCCATACGCCAAGAAAGGCTGCAGGTTTGATTCCCAGTCAGGACACATACCTAGGTTGTGGGTTCAATCCCCAGTCAGGGCACGTGTGGGAGGGAACTGACCCATGTTTCTCTCCCACATCAATGTTTCTCTCTCTCTCTCTCTCTCTCTCTCTCTCTCTCTCTCTCTCTCTCTCTCTCAAAATCAATAAAAACATATCCTCAGGTGAGGATTAAAAAAGAGTACCTTGAATGTACATACCCCTGCCATCATGTATCATGACTGAATGTTTACTTATTAGCCTCCCCCACCAGGCTTTGAGCTCCCATAGGGCAGAAATCAAGTCATTTATTCATTCATGCATGTGTCATTCATTTGTTCAGCAAATATGTATTGACTCCCATTGTATACCAGGCATGGTGCTGCATGCCGAGTGTGCAGTGGTGAGCAAGACAGGTGTGGTTCTCCTCCCTTCCAGCTGTCCTTGACCTGCCTCCTCTTTCTGCTTGTGTCACTTGGGCATGCATCTGAACTGCTGCTATCTGGCATGGCTGTTTATTGGAAAGCTTTATTTGAATTAGATCTGTACCCCCAACTAGACTAAGCTCTTTAGAGACATCATCTTAAATACATTGGCCAATCTCTTGGCTCCATCCCCAAGGGGAAGGTCAGTGTGACACAAAATGTCACACTATACAAGCCCCTGGAGTCCGTGTTAAAAGATGTGGCTTTTATCCTGGTTGCAATTGAGAGATTCCAGAGGAGTTTTGAGCAGGGGGTGACATGATGTACATTTGCAAAGATTACCCTGGCTGCTGTGGTGAATGGTGTGGGTGAGGGAGTAAAGAGAAGGAAACCAGTTTGGAACCTATTGCATAATCCAGACTAGAGGTAATGGTGGTTTGGTGTGGGATAATAGAAGAGAAGTGGGGTGAATTATAGATGTATTTTGAACATGGAAGCCAGGGGTCTTGATAATGGACCTGAAATGAAAGTTAAGTGAGGAGGAGGAGGGAGAGGAGAAATCAAGGTTAACTCCTTGAATATGACTTAAGCAACTGGGTGAATGAACACAAGAAGGGGAATATTAGGGAAGAACAATGTGGGTGGGAGATGGGAGGTGGGAGGTTAAAGGATCTGTGAGCTCAGTTTGGTAAATGCTAAGCTTGGGATGCCAGTGAACTATCTGATGAATCATCACAGGGGCAATGGACATGAGTCTAAAACTCAGAGGTGAAGAAAAAAAATGGAAATATACACCTGAGAGTCCTCAGGATGCAGATGGTATTTGTAGCCTTGGGAATGAAGAATGAGGAATTGGTAGATGGAAAGAGAGAACCCAATCTCATGAAGAACAATCCCTCCAATGCAGTCATCTGGAAGTTAAGTAGAGGAGAAAGGGAAATCTTCAACAGAGATGGAGAAGAAGCCGCCACACTAAGGAAGAACGCTAGTGACTGGTTTACAGAGAAGAGCACCTCAAGAAGGAAGATATGATCACTTACTTAGAAAGCTGCTAAGAGATAGAGTAAGATGAGGACAAAAAGGTATGCAGTGAGCATGGCAACATGGATGTCGCTCGGGACTGTGGCAGGGATAATGCTGTATGCTCACAAAACCATTTCCTTTTCCCCTTGGGCAGAGCCAAACTGTATCTCCCAGACTCCCCTTCAGAATGGCGGGGACATGTGACTGAACTCTGGCCCACAGAACATGAGAGTGATGTAAGTCATTTTCAAGCCTGGCCCCTAAACTCCCCCATGCAATCTTCTAAGCTCTCTTTTACCTTATTTGGCAGCTAAACACAGAGGTTTTGAGGTTCTGGGGGTATGGGTACCGCAGCCTCTCCAGTCCTTCCAGGCAGGAGCCAGGCTGAGAACACAGCTCACGTTGCCCCGAGAGGCTGGGCCATCGTGACCTGAGGACTCTCTTCCACTTCCAGCTTCAGCTCCTGAGCCCACAGCTGAAGCGGGTAGGAAGGGGGGACGGGGAGGATACTCCAGCCCCTGAAAATATTCAGACAGCCCTTCTCAGGGGCCACGGAGGAAGCGCCCGCCAAGCCCATTGGCCCAGACACAGCAGCAACATATTTGAGTCAACAGGTCAGCCAGCCCTGGCAAGCCCTCGCCCAACCCTCTCGGAGACCATGGCTGGAGCGTAAGTAGTGCTCCTCGGAGGAGCTGGCTCTGGCTGGGTCTTCAGGGAGCTATGGGCCTGTAGTTGTCTTTGGTCCTCTTTCTCTAGGGCCCAAGTCCCCTCAATGCCCCCCAACGGCCAAAGACAGCTCTCCCAGAACCCCCAGGTGATAGTGACTTAAGCTAGGGATCCCACAGAACCAGCCTTCTCCCCAGGCATCCAAGCCGCACTGCCCACCCTGCTTGTCCCAGCCCTTCAGCAGGCAGGGTGGTGTGTTTCATTGTCCGTCACGGAGCAGATATCGTGTGCCTACTATATACGCGATATGGAGATCCAGCAGAAAGCAGCAACATCCTGCATTTGCTGGCTGAGTAAGCTGATTATATTGCTTTTCCAACCTCTCTTTTGCCTTCCTGATACCACCCACCAACATGGACCTTGCCTCTCTGGAGCCACTTGTGCCCCAGACTGGGGTGACTCGTGTGATGAGTGACAATCTCGGGTGGCCCTTGCAGAATCCTGCTTCTCTGAGTGACTTTTTCCCTCTAGGGGCTATGTGTTTTTCAAAGACCCTGATCCCACAGAACTGGCCCTGGCACTGGACCCTCAACCTGGCACTGCAGGGTGGAGAGGCTGAGACAGGAAAGCCCGGTGCCAGATGAGTTTTACCCTGGCAGCACATCCAGCCACCCCCAGCCCGAGACCAGCAGAGCAGTGTAGCTTCTTGTCTGTGTTTCTCTTTGCAGGTTTGTGCTTATCTTGTGCTGTTAATAAAGCAAGTTTCCATGTCCCCAAACATACCTAGTGAGTGAAGAGGGAAACGGGCCTTTGATTCAAAAGTTCATCAGAGACCATAAGGATTTCCCCTAGAGGGAGACGCAGCCTTTTGTTCCTGCGGATGGAGAACCTGGCCGTGGAGCAGAGCTCCTCCCGCTCCAGCATTAATGGAGCAGCTGTTCCGGGCTGAGCAATGAATACACTTGCTGGCCCTGAAGACACTGACAAGGCAGGGAACCACATAATACAGCGTCGCCCTGCTCCCAGGACCTCGGCCATCTCGGCTTCCTGGAGATCATGGCTCTGTCCTCTGGTACCATCACCCTCCTCTGGGACCATCTTTGGATCCCTGGCAAGCGTTTTTCTCTGGGACTCTGTCCATTTGATAGGATATGCAAGAGGGGGATTTAGATTTCAGCAAGTTTATCTGAGACGCCATCATGCAGTGCAAACCCCCCCCCCCGCCCCCTGTGATCCTATCAAAGCAGTCCCACCAGGGTCTGCTGCTCCAGCAAGGAAGTGCAGCCCTTGCCTTCCCCAGGGTGCACCTGGCAGGCTTGTCGCTGTCCGTGGTGCTAATGACTGTGGCTGCCTGACTTCCCTTGGCAGGAAGGCATCGGGTTTCAGAAATCCAAGAATTAACTCATGTTGCCAGGCTTTGATGTGAGGCCATAGTTCTGTGTGGAAACGTTGGACACTCCACGTATACCCTTTCTCTCCTGGCCTCACCCCTACACAGGAGACATGCCCCCTGGCTGGGCCAGAGGTTGGGTAGCTGAGAGGAACTGCTCTTTTCTCTCTGGCTCCCAGCTTTCCTTCCTTTTGGCTACTCACTCTGTGTACCCTCTCTGCCCTCCCCCCCCCACACACACACACACTTCCCATGCAACACGGCTGCACTGAGGCAACCACTCGCCGTCTCCCACAGCCACTTTTTCTCCCAGCCAGGAGCGAGAAATCCAGCACAAAGCTGAAAGTGAAGCTTTGACACAAAAAGGGCTTTCTCCACTCGAATGTTTGTAAAGAAGTGGAAGGAGCATGTGGCCCTGGCAGGTTCACTCAGGGAGGGCTGCGGCTCTGCGCAAAGACGGCCACCAGCAGGCCTGGCTGTGGGTCACCGGGACCCAGAAAAGCCCTCCAGTACCCACTCCCCAACCAAAGGTCTGGCCTCCATTAGAGTCACTCTTAGGAACAAAACTGCGTTTCCCAGAGGGTTTTCCATGAGTTCATACTTGAGTGAAAGAAAAGCATTCCTAAGCAAAATCGGGTTGGAAACTGGGTGGAAACGTTTGCAGTGTTTGCTTCACCGGCGCACTTTCCAGAGCCTTTACTCTGCCAGCAGCCACTGTGCTGCTCCCCTGACGTACCTGCCAGCTTGTATGCAGTAGATAGAGCACACGGAGCATGCATTCTGGAACATTCTGCTCGAGTTCCAACCCTGCCTCTGCCATTGACTAGCTGTGCTGCCTTGAGCAACTTCCTTAGTCTTTCTGTGCCACTGTCTCCTCATCTCTGAAATGGGGATAATGTCACCGGTGTTGTTAAAGCTAAAGGAGGTAAAGTGAAAAGCTCCAAAAAGAGCGCCTGGCACGCAGTGAGCCCTGCAGCACCACTGCTCACCTACTGTCAGCAGGGGCACCGACGCGCAGGAGACCAGCCTGGAAATGCCGGGCTAAGGCACAGTGCCGGCAGGCTCCCCCAGCGCTGCCACGCAGCCTTCGCACTGCTCCTTCGCCATCCCCGCCTGCAAGGCCCTTCTCACTTTTTCAAACTACTGATGAATTCCTTTTAGCCTTCAAAACCCAGCTCAAAGTTCCCTCCTAAGAGAAGCCTTCCGTAACTCTCTCAAACAAAAGTTAGTCACTCTCTGAAAACTCAGAACAACATTTTGGCTTGGACTTGTCGTTTATGAGAGACCTTGTCACAGTAAATTGTAATGACTACTTTACATGCTTCTCTCCCCCCGTGTGCTATGAGGTCTTCAAGAGCAAGAACTACAATCTAGCCCTAGCCGGTTGCTCAGTGGTTAGAGCGTCAGCCCATGGACCAAAGGGTCTCTGGTTCGATTCCTGGTCAAGGGCATGTACCTCAGTTGCAGGCCTGATTCCCGTTGGGATTCAGGGTGCATTCGGGAGGCAACCGATCGATGTGTCTTTTTCCTCCCTCCCTTCCTTCCATTCTCTCTGAAAAATCTATGGAAAAATATCCTTGGGTGAGAATTTAAAAAATATAGAAAGAACTACACTCTATCTCCAAGGCCTCAATACATAGCAGGATGCCTGGACACACAGTGCACGTCAGGGCATAATTAATTAACTGGCATGCTTGCATGCCGCCTGGGAAGGGTGACATGTGACATCCTCCACCATTCACTTGCACAATGAGGTGAAAAGGATGGCTCATGCCTCCTACACTTACCAGATGTGTGACCTTGAGCAAGTCACACCTTTTCCCTGAACCTGATCTTCATCTTAAAAAGTTACCAGTGCTCCTTACCTCTGAGGGAGTATTAGAGGAAATGTCAACCCTGCCCGTTCCCTCAACCCCCCTCCCCTCGCCAAACCCACACATGCACATGCACTTGGGCTTTTCTGGGTGAAGGAATGAGAGGAAGAGGAAAGCAGGTCCAGGGATTTGCAAGAGAAGGTGAGGGTTGGCTAAGGCAACATTCCCAATGTAACTGACTCAGGAGTCCCAAGAGTGGCCCCTGAAGCACACCTAACCTGGCTGGCCCAGCCTGAGTTGAGCATAGCTACCTTCCAAACACCCTAGCAGAGTCACAAACACCTATCGAGTCACAAGCACTGTGGTCTGAATTAGTATGACAGAGGCCTGAACCACCTAAGGTGCCTCGTGCAGCCTGGGCCCTGGATACCAGGGATCAGTGAGGGCTGCCCAGAAGAAAGCAGCCTGTGACGTGGGAAGAGAAGGGATCGTGGCCCCAGAGCTGGGTTCAGATGCTGGCCCCTTACTCAGATGCTGACACCCACTCAGAGCCTGAGTTTCCTCAGAGTCAACCTGATGTCCGAGCATCACTTCACAGGGCGCTGGACAGGAGTGGCTGGCATTGTTTGTCCAAGGCGCCTGGCACACGATGCTCACTCAGGCATGTCAGTTCCCTCCCGCCTTCTTACCGGAGAGAAGGGACATGAGGGGCGGGGCGCTGGGACTGAGGCTGGGCTGAAATCGGGCTGGCCTGGTTGTTTCAGGGGAGGGGAGGCAGATGTGGGGTGCAGAGGGCCCCTCAGGCTGCTGTTTGCGAGGCAACCGTCTCCAGGTACTGGGAGGTGGGAGGGAAGCTGGGCTAGCTTACCTTTCCTTGGCTCCTTCCTGGTTCTCCACACGGAGACGCTCTGCCTGGCCCTTCTCGGCCACCAGTCGGCAAAGCTACTCTACATGCAGGAGGGTGAGCCAGCTGGCTGAGCGTGGCCCATGTTGGCACAAACATGAGAAAGGTCTGCGGGAAACATGAGCGGTCATGGCCTCTGTCTCCAAGAGGAACAGTGAAGGGGCTGTTGGGCCAGGTGTCGCCATGACACCAGGGATGTGGGAATGCAAGTGGGTCTGGGGCTGTGGGGGCTGAGCTTGGCATGGAGTCACCCCACCTGACTGTGTCCTCCTCTGGGACCCTCACTCCTCTTGCTCATCTCAGCCCTGGAGTGGAGAGAGGGGAAGGTGTGTGTGCCGTGTGCCCATTGTGTGCCAGGGCTTCCCTCATGTCCATGAACTTGGTCCACTGTCAGCCCTGCAAAGCAGGTGCCACAGGGGCTGGAGGCTGGTGAAGTCTGAACTTAAGGTGGGGCTCATTCAGGGGATCTGAGAACCTGGAGCGGGGAAGTCCTCTCTATGTCACTCTAATTGAAATTTATCATTTCCTCCCATTAGGAAGGTAAGCAAGGAACCACAAATAGCATTAACAATACTTTGTCATCAAGAAGAATCCCAGCCTTAACCAGTTTGGCTCCGTGGATAGAGTGTCGGCCTGCGTACTGAAAGGTCCCAGGTTCGATTCCGGTCAAGGGCATGTACCTTGGTTGTGGGCACATCCCCAGCAGGGGGCAGCTGATAGATGTTTCTCTCTCACAGATGTTTCTAACTCTCTATCCCTCTCCCTTCTTCTCTGTAAAAAATCAATAAAATATATTTTTTTAAAAAAGAAGAATCCCAGGTATTTTCATGACACAGTGTAGTAACCATAGATATGACATGCAGTCACGTGATGTGCAGACCCTTGCTAGTCTAGATAATGAAACGCATTAATAGAAAAGTGCATGTATTACCATATTATAAATTTGTGCTTTAAAACATTTGGATGATTAATTTTTAAAATATTTCCTTCGTAACCTTGTGCATTTTATTTTACATGAATGAAAGAGTGTTTCTCAGGAGAGGTCCATGGCCTCAGCAGGCTGCAAAAGGGGTTGTTAACACAAAAACCGTGAGGGGCTTGGGCTCTGGAGCCAGGAGTCCTGCAGCATGCTGAGGGACCTTGGTCATATCACTTAACTCTGCTGTGCCTCGGTTGATTTATCTAGAAAATGGGGATGATAATAGTACCTATGACATATGATGCTCAGAGGGTTCAAAGTGACAAAAGTCTTGGCACCCTGCCTGCCGTACAGTGCTAACAGAACCGCTCTGTCACCCGGATTCATCCTCCCCGTCCTAGCACAGGGAGCTTTCCCAGCCTGCCTGGAACAGGGAGAATTCCACCAGAGACACAGAGCCAGCAGGAGACACATGTTAAGGGTATTGTTGCAAGGACTCAGTCTATACTAGTGTGTGGGCCAACTAGGCAAAGTCCACAGGGCAGGGCAGGAATGGCGGGCTCAGGAAGGGCGGCCTGGATGCTGGCACAGGAGGCTGCTGTCTGCCCGCAGCTGGAATTTCTTCTCATGGAAGCCCCAGCTCTACTTTTAGATCTTTTTTTTTTTTTTTAACTTTTGTCATTAATGTTTATTTCCATTAAAGAAATGTGAATTCAGAATTAATGTAAGGTCTTTTGACTGATTGAATCAGGCCCACCCAGATTATCCAGGTAATCGCCTCTATTTAAAATTAACTGATTATAGCCCAGTTGGTGTGGCTCAGTGGTTGAGCACCACCCTATGAACCAGGAGGTCATGGTTCAATTCCTGGTCAGGGCATATGCCTTGGTTTTGGGCTCAATCTCCAGTATGGGATGTGCAGGAGGCAGACGATAGATGATTCTCTCTCATCATTGATGTTTCTGTCTCTTTCCCTCTCCCTTCCTCTCTGAAATCAATAAAAATATATTTAAAGTTAACTGATTATAAACTTGAATCACATCTACAAAATACCTTCACATTAACACCTAGATTAGTATTTGATTGAACAACTAGGGACTATAGTTGAGCCAAGGTAACACATAAGACCGATCATCATGCCGCCCAAGGAGAGGACAAGGAGGTCTGCAGAGTTTCGTGTGGAGGGAGGCGACTTGGTTGGAGGCGGTAAGAGTGGACGCACTTCATCAGCTCCACCAGTGCTCAACGAGGCCTCCCCACCTCTCATTCAGACTTGCTGCCCCTCACGTCTCCTATGTGGGACATCTGGGCCCCTCCAGTGAGCCCACAGTGCAAAGACGCTCCTCTGGTTAAGGAGGAAACAGGAGCGTGTGGCTACAAGGCACGTACAGAATATGTGGCCACAGACAATGTGGTGAGCTCTAGGATCTCAGTGAGGCATTTATAGGACATGAACTTGGGCCAGGCCCACCTGGGACATGAGTGTGAACAAGGTATGGTCTGGAGGGGTTCCTGTCTGTTGCGGGGGGTGGACAAGTGGGGGACAAGGGCCCTGAGAAGTGCACAGCAGGTGCAGCCACCACCCAGAGAGAACAGCTTCAGGATGGGACTTGGGGAGGGGTCTGCTGCACTGGTTTGGCGCCCTCTAGACCAGGATCTTGACTCTGCCTGCCAGGTAGACATCATCCTCTCAGGGCCCTAGCTGGAGACTTTATGAAGAAGAGTTTTTAAGCATCACTGACCTCCCATCTCTGCTGAGAAGCCTGGATGAGCTCTTGACTGGTCACATTTCTGCTTCAGCCCATCTTCAGGGAAGGGAAGCAGGAAGCCCTGCGTCTTATCAGTTATCCTGTGAACTGCTTCAGATGCTGGCGGTGAGGCAGGACAGCAAGAAGCTTAGGGAACTCCCTTAACAAGTGAAATAAGGCAAACGGAGACAAAATAAACAAGGCCAAACAATTTGAGCAATTTACAGCCAGCTAATGAATCCCAAGGTCCTCTCTTCCCTAATCGAGAACACTTAGGAGCAAATGGTTTTCACATTCCAGACCATCCTGGGCAGACCAGCCCCTCTTCAATGACAGTCTTTACACACATTTTGATGAACCAACATATCAAAGGACACACCTGGAAAGCTAATGAATATTCTGTTAAGACTCTCCCCAAGACCTCCCCTAGGATCCCTGCTAGCTAAAGAAAGATAAAAAGCCTCAAGACAAAGGACCCAGCTTGCACTCTTTCTAGAGAATGCCCACACCTTGTATTTCTCCTCTCTTTTTATTATTATTACTAGAGGCCTGGTGCACAAATTCGTGCACCAGTGGGGTCACTCAGCCTGGTCTGCAGAATCGGGCCAAAACCGGATCTCTGACATCCCCTGAAGGGTCCCGGGTTGCGAGAGGGTGCAGGCTAGTCTGAGGGACCCCACTGGTGCACGATCGGGGCCAAGGAGGATTGCGGGAGGTTGGCCAGTTGGGGAGGGACCACAGGAGGGCTCCAGGGCTTGTCCTGTCCATCTCACTCAGTTCTGATCAGCTGGACCCCAGCAGCAACCTAACCTACCAGTTGGAGCGTCTGCCCCCTGGTGATCAGTGCATGTCATAGCGACTGGTTGACTGTCTACCCCCTGGTGGTCAGTGCACTTCATAGTGAGCAGTTGAGCAGACTTAGCATATCATTAGCATATTACGCTTTGATTGGTTGAATGGATGACTGGACGACTGGACCCTTAGCATATTGGGCTTTTATTATATAGGATTATTATTATTATTATTATTATTATTATTATTATTATTATTCCTCACCTGAGGACTGAGGATGCTTTTCCCATTGATTTTTACAGAGAGTGGAAGGGGGGTGAGGAGAGAGAGAGAGATGAGAGAAACACATCGATTGGTTGCCTCTTATACGCATCCTGACCCAGGGCAGGGTATCGAACCTGCAACCCAGGAATGTGCCCTTGATTGGGAACCAAACCTGAGGCCTTCTGGTGCCCAGGCAGATGCTCTGATCCCTGAGCCACGCCTGCCAGGGATAGCTCTGCTCTCTCTCTCCTAAACTCTAAGGGTCCCCACCAGACTTGCACCCATCAGAGCAGCGGAGCAGTGGGCAGCAGCAGCTCGTGCCTGGCTCACCCCCTGATCCTGTCGCCAAGGCCCCCGGTTCTCTGACTTTCCTGTGAGCTGAAAGCAGCCCCGCCCGGGCTCACTTCTCTCCTATAACCTTTGTAGGGAACAAAGCAGCCCCACCCAGGCTCTCCCCTGTTGCTTCTTCCACCTTCAGCTCTCCCCTGTTTCACTGTCCCCAGTTTTCACTGTCTCAGAATCACTGAGACTCATATTGTGCAATTTTTCCTGCATGAAGTCAAGAACCCACACCTTTCAGGTCGGCCTGGGGCAGACCTGCTCTGGGCCCAGTTCCCATCCGGTGCAGCGGGGCCACTATCCCTGTCTGCTTGAGGACAGTGCCCTCAGACATCCCACTGCTGTCCCTGTGCCTAGTCACTTCCAGCTCAGGGTGCAAACTGGTACAAGACCTTGGGTGTGTGGCCCCTCCACTCTTCCTCTGTGGCCCCCCTGGCGTGGGGGGGGGGGCATTATTACTCCTCTGAACAATGAGAAGGTGGGAGGGATCGTGGTTAAGTTACCTTCAAGCTCAAACATTACATAAACTCTAGGCTGGTGAAACAGATTGCATCAGACAGCTCAGCTGCTGTAACAAATACCAGCCATCTATATATTCTCACAGCTCTGGAAGCTACAAATCTCCTTAGCTATCTTTTCTCTATTGTCTTCACGTGGCCTTTCCTTTGTCTATGTCCTAATCTCTTCCTGTAAAGATAGTCCTATTAGATTAAGGCCCACCATAGCACCTCATTTAACCTTAATCATCACTTTACAGCCCTGTCTCCAAATACAGTCACATTCCAGGGGTTAGAACATCAACATATGAATTTTGAGGGGGCACAATATAGGCCATAACACAGATAGAAGATACACCTCATTTCATAAAGCCCCTGTCCTTTAATAGTGAGCTCCCTGGTGCATTTAAAAGAGAATTTGAGCCCTGGCCGGTGTGGCTCAGTTGGTTAGCATTGTCATCGACACTGAAGGGTCGCTGGTTCAATTCCCTGTTAGGGCACATGCCCGGTGTCAGGCTCAATGTTTCTCTTTCTCTCTCTCCCTCTCTCTGTAAAAAAAAAATTTTTTTTCAATTAAAAAAAAACCACACACTTTTTTTTTAAAAAAGATAATTTGGCCCAGCTCATAGCTCAGTGGTTGAGCATTGACCTATGAACCAGAAGGTCATGGTTCAATTGAGCACATGCCCGGTTTGCAGGCTCAATCCCCAATGTGGGGCATGCAGGAGGTAGCTGATCAATGATTCTTATCATTGATGTTTCTATCTCTCTCTCCCTCTCTTTTCCTCTCTGAAATCAATAAAAATACATTTTTAAAATATATAAATTAAGATAATTTGATTCTCACCTTTTCTCTAGGTCCACATCAATGGCCCTAACAAGGCCTAGCTGTCTGCAATCTGATATTTCTATTTGCCACTGTCTGGGTACCAATGTCATGCCACTGGCTGGTGGAGGTGCTGCAGACTCTGCCCCTGGGCCAGCATCTCAGAAGAGAACACATGCGCCGGATTAGAGTAGGAAGTGCACAGTCTTCAGAGTCAGATCCCGGCTCGGCTATCACCAGCTAGAGGGCCTTAGACAAGAGGCCTCTGTGAGCCTCAGTTTCATCCTCTGGGCAATGGGACTATAGTGCTATAGCATACGTCCTGCCCACACTGCCCCGGTGCATGCAGGCCTCGCCCCCCACTGCCAGCACCTGCAGCTCTGAGCTCCAGGTGCAGAAAGGGCTGACTGGCAGCCAGGGCCCACTCTGCACTCTGCTCCTCTGCCCAGGGGCCGGAAGAGCCCGGGATCCAGGAGTCCTGGGAGCAGCCCTTAAGCAGTGGCCAGTGGGAGTTGACTCATAAGTCCTCCCTTAAAGGGAACAACTCCAAGACACATTTGCACACCTTTCCCAGCCCAACGCACTTCCCCACTCCCTGGCCTCTCCTCCCAAATAAATGCCTCTCGCTTAGGCTCCTGTCTCAGGCTCTGCTCCCTCACGGCACAGGACTGCATAAGATCACGCATGCACATTCACAGCTTGACGTGTTGTGGGTAGTGGTGAAGAGGACATCATATTTATAACTCTTTCAGGTCAGAAACTTTTATCTCTGCGGTCCACTGATCCCCTAAGTAGTCCACTGATCCACTGATCCTCTGATCCCCTAAGGGGTGGCTGGAGGGTCACCTGCTTCCACCTGCCTCTCTTTAGGCCCCTGGAAGTGTTTCAGCTCTCTGAACAACCCCAGGGAAACTCCAGCCCTGGCCCAGCCCTCGAGGCTGTCATCTGGCCCCTGTGCTTAAGTGGGGGGTGGGGGCTCTGGCCCAGAGGGACTCTGTGTGCAGGTTGCAGCCTGACCCTGTTCTCTGACATCCAGGGAGACCCAGCAGTGAGACCTCCATGCCCCGGATCCCCCTCTGCACCTTCTAGACGTGGGGACAGGCTGACGTCTTTCCTTTCCTTTCTCCCGCCCAGACACTCCTCCCTTCCCCTCCTCCAAGTGACATCCACAGTCTGGGGTCCCTCCCTCTGTTCTTCCAGGAAAAGATAAGCTTTCACAAGTATTGTGAATTTTCAATTTCTTAAAGGGACTGGAGACACAAAGCTTAGACAGGGGGTGGGCTGTGAGGGGTGGGCCTTCAGCATTGGCAGCAGGACACCCAATGTGCTGTTCAAATGCAAAGGAACAGAGTTCTGCCCAAGGGCAGGTCTCTGTGGGGTGGGCAGACCAGACCTTCGGGTCCACAGTGTGCTCTCAAAGGGGCCCAGGCAATTCCTCTGCTCTGGCCTATACCCCCAGGATCCAAACCCAGGCGACATATGTCGATCCAAGCAACGTGGGCTTCCACAATAGTTGGGCCTCAGAATAGACACAGGGATGGGAGTGGAAGAAAACAAGCCAGACCCCCTCGCTGCTCCCCTGCCTACTTTTGCCTTGGGGTTGGGAGAAGCCACAGAAGCAGGGCCCCTCCGTCCCTCTCCTGGCTTTCGCTCCAACCACTGGGCTGGAGCCTGTCTGCTGGGCCAGCAGGACTTCCCTGTGTTGTTTCCCAGCCAGCAGGACGCTGGTGGCAATGGTCAGAGCACCGTGCCGGCCCCAGCCAGCCCCCTGCCCACCCTGGGCCCTGCTCGGAGGACAAGGCTGAACTGATTCTGTCAGGAAGAGTTAGACTGATCTCCTGGGCTGGCGCCATTCGACAGGACGAGACAAATGCATTCGGACAGCCTGGATCCGGAGCGCTATCTGTCATACGTGCCGGCCACCTCTCCGCAGGCAGCGTGATCGCTCCCCGGGAAGATCCTGCAGGCTCCATCTATCCTATGCTGAGAAGGCAGGTGTCGGGGCCTGAGGATCCAGGGAGGAAGCCGGAGGAAGCTAGAGCAAGCAGGTGTGGGCAAGCCAGGGTCCCTGGGGAAAGGTGTCAGGACCAGAGACACAAAGCTTAGGCAAAGGGGTGGGCTACATCCACCCTTGGGGGGAGGCCAGCAGCCAGCACCTTCTCCCTGTCCAGGTGGCGACTCACCAGGCCCCTGATTCCAGATGCTCACAGCAACACAAGCCCCTGTGTGTTCACCACCTAAGAGCTGCCGGTGGGTGGATGAGGAAGAGCTGCTGGCAGGTAAATGTGTCAGGGACGCTCTGCAAGGGACTCCAGCTTGATTCCAGAGGAAACACTTACGCTCACCACCCCTCCTGGACCCCACGTACTCCTGCAGACCAGGTGGCATGGCGGCCGGTGGCAGGCACGCCGACTGGAGTAAGCAGGAAGGACCCCACAGGCCTCCAAGCCCCTCCCCAGGGTCAGTTCGCCGTGGGCAATTCCGAGAAGCTGAGCCCCTCCCCAGCCCTCAGCCTCAGCACCCCATGGGCAGTCACTCCCTTGTCCCAGACTTCCCACGGCCTCCCCCTGGTGAGTGCAAGAACCACAAAGTCCACTGAGGTGATGGACTCCCACTAATAGGAATTCCCATGTCACCCGGCAAAGTAGATTTCTTGTCAATAACCCAGCTGGTTGGAGGCTGTAGCCGTGAATGTGATGGATTTGAGTAACACAGGCAGGTGTTATGGACTGAAGGTGCTCCCCGCCAAATGCAATGTTGGAACCTTACCCCCCATTGTGACGATATTAGAAGGTGGGGTCTTTGGGAGGCGGCTGGGATTACATGAGGCAATGAGAGCGGGGCCCTGGGAAGAGTCACGGGAGAGCTGGCTGCCTCTCGGCTCTCACCATGTGAAGATACAGCGGGAAGTCAGCCGTCTGCAACCCGGAAGAGCGTTCACTAGGTACCGGACCTGCCAGCATCTTGATCTTGGACTTCCCAGCCTCTAGAACGAAGGAGAAACATCCCATCGTTTATGAGCCACCCGGTCTGTGTTCTTCTCTTAGTGCACCCTGAGCTGCTAAGGACAGGTCAATGGCCTCACGCTGGGCCACCACAGGGAGACAGGCTCAATGGCACACAGCAACCCTCACTGGATCAGGAGGGAACACACCACAGCTGGAGAAGGTGCGGCAGGGAGGTGAGCAAGTTAATCAGGTGGTTTGAAAGTCTGCTCACACGCCCACAGGTGAAGGAAGCCTGGCCTACAGCTTCTCCA
Organism: Cnephaeus nilssonii; assembly: GCF_951640355.1. Taxonomy (NCBI): domain Eukaryota; kingdom Metazoa; phylum Chordata; class Mammalia; order Chiroptera; family Vespertilionidae; genus Cnephaeus; species Cnephaeus nilssonii. The sequence goes on from NC_137081.1 coordinate 84,121,434, forward strand.
CCTGCGCCCCCCCCCCGGCCCCCGCCCAGCTCTGCTCCCCAAGGCCCCCCAGCTCCCCAGAAGGAAGCTTTCGTAGCTGCTTTCGCTTGAAGCCAAATGTGTGTGCAATGTTTCCTGATAAAATGCAAAGGCTGTCACAGGCACTCCAGCCCCCTCATTTAGCTCTGAGGTGTAATTAATACATAAATTAAGCTCCCGCAGACTCACAAATGCCCAGGAAAAAAAAAAAAGAAAAATATAATTAGTTTGCCCATCTGACTCCATCTGTCAGCTCTGAGCTCAGCGCCATGCAGCAAATCCTGGGGGCTTTGGCCCCATTGGCAGTGCCAGGTACTGCTCCTGCCCTGCTCTGGGGAAGGGCTCTTCGTGGTAGCTGCAGGGAGCTGGGGCCTCTGGACACGGGCATCCTGGTGAGCAGAGGGCTCGAGCACACGCCCTGCAGGCCGGGAGCATCCGAGACCTGCCCATGTGGCCCGGGAGACGGGGAGGGCAGCCACAGAGACCTGCATGTCTTCCAGCTCTGTCCTTGCCTGGGCAGAACTTGAAGAGAGGGGAGTGGGGCGCAGAGAACTGGGAGGGGAAGACTCGTCCTCCTCCTCCAGCCTGTCACCTCTGTCACATACTATCTACAAGAAGGAACGGCTGGAAAGAGAAACAGGGACTGGAGGGAAAGGTGCCAGAGAAAGAAGGAGACAAGAAGGGGGTGGGGGGTGCTAAGGAGGCCAATCGTCACGCAGGAGTGGAATTAATAACACGCATCCGTGTGTGTAACACCAAGAGCTTCCCACTGTAGTGTGTCACTAGACTTCCAGCATCTGGGAAAAGGACAGACAGGGTTTCTCTTTTTAAAAATTATTTATGTTACACAATTAATACATGTCTGTTTACAAAACATTTAAATAAGAGACGAGTATGAAGTAAAAAGCTCCCCCAAATATTCCTTCCCTTACTCAGGCCCCAGAGGGTCAGGTCATTAACAGTCTGTGCACCCTTTTCCAATGCACTGGTGTTTGGAGCAGCAGTTGTTAAAGGGGGATTTGCTGTGCGTGCGGTCTGGCAGCCCTGTGCTCACTCAGGCACACGCACTACCCGTGTGCACCACCGTGTGCCCCTTCCTCTGTGCACGCAGCACAGGCTCGCTGCTTTTGGTGAATACGCGGCACTATACATGTTATTTATAGTTACCGGGGAGTTTATATCATCTCCTATTGATGGATTTTTGGCTTATTTCTAAAATTTTACTCATATAATTAAACCTACAGAGATATTTAGGGTTGGTATTATTTTTCTTACGTACTTTTTAAAGACTTTATTTTTTAGAGCAGTTTTAGGTTCACAGCAAAATGGAGAGTGAGGTGTAGCGATTTCTCACTTGCCCCCTACCCTCACACATGCATAGCCTCCCCGTTATCAATGTCCCCCACAGGGCACAACCCTTGTCCCCACTGATGAAACTGCACTTCACATTGGTACCACCCAGAGGTCATGGTTGACATGAGCGTTCACTCTTGGTGTGGTACATTCTGAGTTTGGACAAATGGATAATGCCTGTATCCACCACCGTAGTACTTCACTGCCTTAAAAATCCTCTGTGCTTTGCCTATATTTTCCTTATTTTTAAAGACGGAAATAAAACAAGACTTAGGAAGATCACAGCTAGGGTTACACAACTAGGAAGCGGCACATGCTGCCCTGGGCTCAGCTCTTCGGACTCCACTTCCAGTGCTCTTGTCATTGAGCCATGAAGGAAGGTGGGCAGGAGACAGGACAGCTGGGGAGAAGAGGAGAGGGGGGGAGGGAGGAAGGGTCAAGAAAAGAGGCAAAGGAAATGAATGGCCGGTGTGGCCCAGTGGTTGAGCATCAACCTATGAACCAGGAGCTCAGGGTTCAATTCCTGGTCAGGGTACAGGCCCGGGTTGCGGGCTCCATCCCCAGTGTGGGACGTGCAGGAGGCAGCTGATCCATGATTCTCTCTCATCATTCATGTTTCTATCTCTCTCTCCCTCTGTGAAATCAATACAAATATATTTTTTAAAAAGAAAAGAGGCAAAGAAAATCAAAGGGAATGGGGATGAGGTAGTGAGGGTAGAAAATAATTCACAAATTTTTTTTTTAATTCTTAAAAGCCACATTTGTTAACTCTTTGTTCGCCATAAGCGTCTATAGACGCAAACAGCAGACCTTCCCCACACGCTACGCACGTCTATAGCCGCAAATCTCGCATATCAACTCCGGTCGCCCAATTTTAAAATCAGACTTGTTAGTGACATCTCTGGGTTTGTAAAGAAAACTATGGTAACTTAAAATTGTAAATATTCCAGCGCGCATGGAAGAAATTCCAATATCGATATATAGGGCTGTCCCTCAGACGCGCGAGAGATAAACACTGTGACACGAGATTTTTTTTGTTCATTGTATCACTTGAGATTTGTTTGTGTCTCATGAATTTCACGCCTAAAGTGGTAAACATGGTGTGTATTCTTCATTATTTTTTTACAGATTTCGTCTTTGGAGCATCAACAAAATTTAGTGTTTTCGAGGCTTTTTGTGTCGATGGTTTATTTTTATTCTGCACTCGCTTTTGTTGATATTTCCGTAGAATTGAATATTGTCATTATTTTATTATTGAGTTTATCATTGTAATATATTACGTTGTGCAAACACAATTCAATCCCCATAAATGGCATCCGAGGAAGAAATAATGGAACCGAGCACCTCGAGAGAAGAAGATGACCTCCTTTACTGGTTTCCGTTTTGGACGTGTGGCAGTTAACTGGTTAAAGCAGTCCTTGCAACATGGTACATAACATTAATAATTAGACCCATCTACACGTCCAGCCATCAAGGGGAGGTGAGGGAGCAGGGCCTAGGAGCATGAGTGACCGTCATAAAAACCACAGAGCCACGGGGAAAAGGTCCAGGGTGTGGTCTGGGGGGGTGGGGGAGCGGAATACAAAATGGCGCATGGCTGGAGTTAGCCTCTTTAAAGATGTGTGTGTGTGTGAACCAGACCGGGACAGGGGCAGCCACGAAAGCGGCTGTGTTAGAGTGACGACCGTGGGGATCATTTTTGCTCCACCCGTTTCCTTTCCGGGTGCAAGCAGGATCCTCACCTGCCTCAGCCTGTGAGTCTTGTCCAGGACCTGGGACCACACACCCTGGCCCAGGAGCCCCTCTCTGTCCTGTTTCAGAGCCCGGAGCGGGGGCTGGGCGAGGAGCCGGGGAGCCTCCTCCCCACTCTCTGATCAGGTTTGTGGTGAGGGAGAAGGGCCTTTGACACGGCTGGGCTGTCTGAGGACAGGGTTGGTGGCTAGGATTTGCCCTTCGCTCACGAACCCCACTCCCAGATGTCAGGGCTCCCTTCACTGCTGGCAGCAGCAGGGAAAGCCAGTGACGGGAGACAAGGGGGAGTTCTAAAATAACGGGGTAGCTACCCCAGTACAGGGGTTCTGGAAAGGAGAGGTAATGGAGAGCAGTGAAGGGTTCCTCAGAAGGTCCCCAAGTTTTGCCGTGTCTTCACACCACTACACTAGTGCTTGTTTGATGTTTAAACCTACTCCCTTTTAATTAAATACCTGCGGTTTTTCAGAATGCCAGTGATAAGTGGACAATCAATGAATAACTGTTAAAAGAAAAATGTTCTCCCATCATCTTCTCACGGACCTCCAGTGCTTTGGGAATTATTGGGAACTGGGAGGTACAGAGAGGGGCTTGGCAACGTGGCTGGTTGGGGTTCGCCCCCAGTGAGCTGCGTGCGGGGCAGGTGCAGGCTCCCCCAGCCTGTGTCCACACCTGTGAATGAAGCTGCTGGGGAGTCAGCGAGCATGTGGGAAGCCCCTGGCTCAAAACGGCAGACATCTCTGCAAGGAGAAGCCACATAAGAGAAATTCCCTCGCCACTCGGAACCCAGAACTTTCTGTTCACGGAGAAATCGGGAAGCTTGGAGAGGTAACTGGGGGTTCTGTGGTTCCCCGTTCACGTCTAGGGTGGGCACAGAGGAGAAAATCAGGAAGCTCAGCACAAGGCACGGAGCCCAGCCTTCACCTGCACCCTCCATTCCCTCCTCAGCGGGACAGCCGCGGGGCACTGCCCCCGGCCAGAAGGCCGCCCGCCGTCACTCCCACCTCAAGCCTTCTTTGACCCCCACTTGAAGCTTCTTAGCTTCGTGATCTAACGCCCTCGTTATCGCCTCTTTCTCTGATATAATTTCCAAATATGCCCAATTTCTCCTCTGATGTCTGCTCACACTGGATTCGGGACGAGGACCCTTGGTGAGGCTTCCGCGGGCTGCCCTCTGCCCCCGCGGCCCAGCCCATGTCTCGGCCTCCGCAGCCCGTCACCCCCTGCAACGTGGGGAAGGCCCAGGCGCTCCTGGTGCTGGGGGCTCCTCCTCTTACCTCCTATCCTCAGCCCATCACTGGCTCCTGCCCCTCGACGCCACGGGAATGGCTCGCACCAAGGTCCGCGCTTGTAGGTAAGCCCGGCGCAGGCGCAGGTGCAGACCCTCGGCTTTCCGGGCAGTGCACCCGCCTTGCATCTCACAGCACCGGGTCACAGGCGGGGTGCTCTCCACCGGAGGTGATGGGAGCTGGGGGTGCCCGGCCCCTCCTTCGAGGACAGAGAGGACCAACAGCTCCCCTGTCCGGCAGCATGGGGCACCGGAGGGGAGCTCTGCTCAGCAGCGTCCCGGGGGCTGGCGGCCACCTTCTCTCTGAGCTGCTTGCTCCTCAGGACAGCGGGGCCCCGCCTTTCTCCAGGCGGCCGAGTGGAGGCAGGAGCCCGGGCTTTCTGAGTGTGCACGCTGCTCAGCGCCACCCCCCCACCCCCCAAGATATGCATGTTTGCTTGTGCTGTTATATTTGGAATAGAGCGTTGACAAATTACATACATTATAAAGCACCTGCACATTAAAGAGGAAGACATAACAATAAGTATTTTCAAGGTAAGGCTGTAATTTCACTCATCAATGGTGCTCAGGAAAAGCCTTTGCATGTCTCACTAGAAGGTGTTAATGGTGGGACTGCTCGCCTAGCCAGGGGATGGAAACTGCCAGGGCTGAAGAGTTGCTCCTTCTTCCCCTGCTGGTCGGACAAGTGCTCCTCGGAGCCGCCCAGCTCTGCCGTCTCCGCGCTCACTCGGCTCCCCTTCCGGTCTCCCGCCGGCCCCGGGGCCTCGGCAGGTGTCTGCCAGCTGCGTCCCCTTCGGAGGTGTGCTCGCTGAGTGTCCCCGCCCTGCGTCCCCTTCGGAGGTGTGCTCGCTGAGTGTCCCCACCCTGCGTCCCCTTCGGAGGTGTGCTCGCTGAGTGTCCCGCCGGCTGGACCTGCAGTCCTTCCTGAGGACACCTGGGAAGGAGCACAGCACACGCCCGGGACCAGCCAGCACCCAGGCCGGCTGCCTGGCCAAGCTGCACACCACATATGAATGAAACGATTCTTTTATTTCCGTTTAAAAATATGTAGAAGGAAAAAGTCTAAATTGGGTTTCCTGTGCCCCAGGGGTTTCTCACACACCCATGGAGCGTGTGCCCACTGGTGAAGTAGAGCTGGACCACCTGGTCTGGATTCCTGCTCTGCCATGGTGTTCGTGTTCTAACAGCCCACACGGGTAGGACAACCGTAATCGTGGGTTATCCCCCGTCTGTGTGGTGGGGACCTCCGAGGGGCTGGCAGGAGTCCTGACCGGGGCGGGGCCACGAGGCTGCGGTGGGACGTCAGCGGGGGCTGCTCCCCTGGGGAACCAGGGCTGGGCATTGACTTCAGGGGCCTCGCTCACCTCATGGCTGGCAAGTTGGCTGGGGGGGCGGGGGGGGGCGCTTCCTCAGCACGGCTCTTGGGAAGGCCTCACAGCTCGGTGGAGGCTGCCCCCAGGGCACATGGTGCAAGAGGCCAAGGCAAAATCGCAAGGCCTTTTGGGACCTGGCCTGGGGAGCCACACGCCACCTCGGGCTCTGCCAGCCCCACACGTCTGGTTTTGTGGGAAGAGACATACAGGTGGGTGAACACAGGAGGTGAGGGCACTGGGGCTTCTCAGGGTCTGCCCCCCGCAGCCCTCACCTGCTGGGGGGCCTGGGGGAGGTGTCTGCGCCGATGGGCCTTGTCCTTACCTGTAAAACAAGGGCAGGGAGCCCAGCTGGCTGAGTGGCTGAGTGACGACCTGTGAACCAGGAGGTTTCCTGAGAGCCGTGAGGCCGCAGAGTTCCCCGACATGGCTCATCCCCACCTTGTGCTCTCCTCTGCTGCCCCCCACTTCTGCATCCCAGGGTGGGCACCGGCGATGCTCCTCTCTGCAGCACCCTGGCCAGGCCGCACTGGCAGGCTGCTCCTCGCCAGTCCTTCCCACCAGGAAGGCACCCCAATCTCAGAGAGGCCTCCTCCTCAGCCTCTCCTTGGTTCAGAGAGGCCAGCGCGGGGCCCAGGCCAACCACTCACCCTTTCTCCAGCTCCCTCGCTGCTTACATGGTGCAGGGAGGCTTCCTGACCAGTGTGTCCCCTTGTTAATGGGCCCTGGGCAGGGTCTGGCTCTCCTCTTGTTTTGCCATCCCTGGGGAGACAGGCGAGTCCGCCAGCCTGCAGCCGCTGGTGCTGCCTGCAGAGCCCAGCCTGTGAGAGGCCTCACAGCGCGCATGAGGAATCAGGAGAGGGCGCTCATGCAGGTGGCCCTGTGTGGCTTGATGTTGCTGTCCCCTGGGCTCCCCCCAGTGCCATCTCCCAGAGCCAGCGTCCCATTGTTCTCGGACACGTGCACCCTGACTAACCTCCAGCCACAGGAGCTGCTTGGGTCGCGCTGTTCTTTCTGAGTGGAGTGCCCTCCATTTCTTTCCCAGGCCATCCCTCAGCCTCCAGTACCTAGATTCGCCTCCTCTGCCTCCCCACCACCCTTAAGGATGTAAGCACAGGCCACAGAGAACACCTGGCCCCGCCACAGGACTTCCAGGTTCGTTGAAAACTCTAATGGGTACAGGATGCAATGGGATGATGCAACTCGAGAGTGTGCACAAGGCCCGTGGGGGTGCAAGCAAGGACCTGTCCCGGCCTGTGGAGAGGGAGGCCCCCACAAGGAGCTGGATCTGCTGTCCGGAAGCTATAGCTAATTCCCACCCCGCCCCCCCACCACCCAGGGGACTCCTGCTGACATGACCACAGAAGCCCTGAGTGGGGGACAGTGTTTTCCTCGGGTACAATGGCCCAAGCCAGGTGCTGCAGCCGTCTCCTTACACCCACAGCGGGGAGTAAGGCTGGAGCATGCACATACGTTTCTGCTGAAGACTACCAGAGAGAGGGAGTAACTAAATAAAAGCAATAATAACAATAATACAACTAACATTTCTTAAGTACTTACATGCTTTATAAATGTTAACTTGCTTAATTTTCACAAGTAACACTGTGAGATGGACACTGCTATTATTATAGGTGAGAAAACTGAGGTTCAGAAAGGTTACGGAACTTGCCCAAGGTCACGTGACTGGTGTGGCAGAACCAGGATATGAACCCAGTCAGTTTTGTCCTGAACCCTCACTATCTAATTTTTTAAACATTTTTTTATGAAAACAATAAAGTATTTACAAAAATAGAATAATATAATAAACCTCCTGTGCCCTTCACCCAGCTTCAGCATTATCTACGCATAGACAAGCTTGCTTCCTGTACACTGCCACCCACTGTACTCCTCCTCTCTTACTTGGAAGTAAATCCCAGACATTATATTATTTCATTCATGAATATTTCGGGAGAATTTACTAAAATATAAGAACTTTGAAAAAAACACCAGAGCCACAATACCTTTATTTTGCCTTAAAAAAATTAACAATAACTGCTCAGTATCATCAAATATTTAGTCACTGTTCAAATTTCCAGTCGTCTCACAAAGGCCATATTATTGCAGTTTGTTTGAAGCAAAATAGAAATAAGATCCATGCATTACTGCTGGATCTATAGTTTTTAAACTTCTTTTAGTTTATGGGTTCCCCCAGCGCGCGCGCTCTCTCTCTTTCTCTGCCCTGCGATTTAATTACTGAAAAAACTGGATTGATTTTCCTCTTAAATTTTCCACTGTCTGAATTTTGTTGATTGCAACCCCATGGTGTAAATTAATCATTTCTCTGTTCTCTGTATTTCTATAAATTAGTAGTTGGATCTTGTTCAGGTCCGGGTTACATGTTTGGCAAGATTATTTCACAGTATCCTTCCATGGGAAGGCACACTATATCTAATTGCCTCTCTTTTGGTGATGATAGCAGTGGGCGGTGCTCAGTGCTTTGACACCTTATTAACTAGAGGTTACAATGTGGATATTCCAATTCTATTCTTCCATCTTCACTGACTTTTATAAAGAAACTAGAGGCATGGTCCATGAAACTCATGCACTCGGGGGGGGGGGGTGCACCCCTCAGCCCAGCCTGCACCCTCTTGCAGTCCAGGAGTCCTCAGGGGATGTTTGACTGAAGGCTTAGGCCCACTCCCCCCGGCAGTCATACATCCTTAGCACTGCCATGGAGGTGGGAGAGGCTACCGCCACTGCCGCTGCGCTCGCCAGCGTGAGCCTGGCTTCTGGTTGATCAGCACTCCCCCTGTGGGAGCACACTGATCACCAGGGGGAAGCTCCTGCATTGAGCCTCTGCCCCCTGGTGGTCAATGCATGTCATAGTGACTGGTTGTTCTGCCATTTGGTCTATTTGCATATTAGCCTTTTATTATATAAGACTAGAGGCCCAGTGCACAAAATTCATGCACAGGTGGGGTCCCTAGGCCTGGTGGACCATCAGGGCCAATCAGGGCCAGGCCAATTGGGGCCTGAAGGCCCGGCAGGGTTGGGAGAGGAGGTGATGGTTGCCAGTCCAGGTGCAGAAGGAACAGATGCCAGATGCTGACTCTGCCCTTGGCGCCCCGCCACTCCACAGTTCCCCACCTCCCCCCTCCTCCTTCCCTCAGTGCCACGCTGCCACCGGGGGCCTGCTGGCTGGGAGGAGGGATAGGGGAGGGGCCAGGAGAGGTTTCGATCCCCAGTTTGGAACATGCAGGAGGCAGCCAATCAATGATTCTCTGTCATCATTGATGTTTCTATCTCTATTTCCCTCTCTGAAATCAATCAAATACATATTTTTAAAATGCAAGGTTTTTAGAGGAAGAGAGGTAAGGCAAGGGAGCTATTGGGGAAAAAAAGGACAGGGGGGCATTTGAGATCTTGCTCACATTTCAGATAGGATAGCATAAGGTGGTCCTCAGGGGGTGACAGGTGAGGAGAGGCAGCGGGTGGAGCAGGGCGCTGCGGGCTGAGGAACGGGCTGTAATGACTGGGAATGTCTGTGACAGTGACACCAAGCATGTGTTGGGGCCATCGCTGGGATCATTCATCCCCAAGAGGTTTTGATTCTGTACGGGAGGAGAAACATGGACATATCAGGCCTTTCTTAGCCTAGATGGTGAGGCGGGCAGCAGGAGTGGTCTGCCCTGCTTCCCTACAAATGTAAACACACAGTGTAACCGTACATGGACGTCAGTCAGCAGCCAAATCAATGCCCAGCCAGCCCTGGTGGCTGTGTCCTGCCACTCTCTGGCTATGCTGCGATGCTATAGGCTGGGGAGGACGAAGCCATGCCCCCAAGTGCACATAGTATACAAAGGGGAGGGCAGGAAGCCAGAAGCTGGAAGTCGGAGCTGAGGCAGCCCAGCAGCACTGCATCCTCCATGGAGCTGGATGGGGAGCAGCTGTTTGTGCAACCAGCTTTGGAGTTGGAGGGGCTGCAATGCCTGCACATCACTGGTGAGTCCCCGCGAGCCCACGGCATGCCAGCCAGGTGGGGCGGGGCCTGGGGAGGCCTTTCCCTCCTAGAGCTGTTCTTCCCAGGGTGGTGGTGTCGGACGCTTTTTTTTTTTTTAATTATTATTTTTTTTTTTTTGGTTTGGAAAGCAAGCTCTGGGCTTGTGGTTCCTGGAATCCCTGGGCCATAACATGCACCTCCAGGCCTCATTGCTTTCCCCCTCCCCCTCCTCCTGCTTTGAGCGTCTGGCCCCTGGTGGTCAGTGCACATCATAGCAACTGGTCGACCAGTCATTCTGGTCGTTCTGCCGTAATGGTCACTGGGCTTTTATTATATAGGACTAGAGGCCTGGTGCACGAAATTTGTGCATGGAGGGGGGATGGCCCTTAGCCCAGCCTGCATCCTCTCCAATCTGGGATCCCTCAAGGGATGTCCGACTGCCCAGTGGGATGGGGCCTAAACGGGCAGTTGGACATCCCTCTCACAATCCAAGACTGCTGGCTCCCAACTGCTCGCCTGCCTGCCTTCCTGATTGCCCCTAACCGCTTCTGCCTGCCAGCCTGATCACCCTCTAAACACTCCACTGCCAGCCTGATTGATGCCTAACTGCTCCCCTGCCAGCCTGTTTGCTCCTAACTGCCCTCCCCTTCAGGCCTGGTCACCCCTAACTGCCCTCCCCTGCAGGCCTGGTCACCTCTAACTGCCCTCCTGTGCAGGCCTGGGTCCCGCCCAACTGCCCTTCCCTGCAGGCCATCTTGTGGTGGCCATCTTGTGTCCACATGGGGGCAGGATCTTTGACCACATGGGGGCAGCCATCTTGTGTGTTGGAGTGATGGTCAATCTGCATATTACTCTTTTATTAGATAGGATAGAGGCCTGGTGCATGGGTGGGGGCTGGCTGGTTTGCCCTGAAGGTGTCCCGGATCAGGGTGTGGGTTCCCTTGGGGCGTGGGACGGCCTGAGCGAGGGGCCTGTGGTGGTTTGCAGGCCAGCCATGCACCCTGGCGACCCAAGCGGAGGCCCTGGTATCTGGAATGTATTTACCTTCTACAATTGAAACTTTGTAGCCTGGAGCGGAGCCAAGCCTCCTGCTCGCTCCGTGGCTGGCAGCCATTTCTGTTGGGGTGTATCTTCTATAATTGAAACTTTGTAGCCTTAAGCGGAGGCCTGGGCCGGCCAGGGTGTGCGGAAAGCTTGGCTTTCTCCATTGCCAGGGGCAACCTTTGCCTCCTGCTCTTTCCAGCTCCGTAGCTGCCACCATTTCTGTTTGGATTTGTTTACCTTCTATAATTGAAACTTTGTAGCCTTGAGTGGAGGCTTAGGCTGGCAAAGGCAGGTAGAAAGCATGGCTTCCTCTGTTGCCGGGGAAACCCAAGCCTTCCTCCTGCTCTCTGTGGCTGTAGCCATCTTGGTTGGGTTTATTTGCATATTTGCTCCTGATTGGCTGGTGGGTGTGGCTTGTGGGCATGGCTTGTGGGTGTAGCAGAGTTAGGGTCAATTTGCATATTACTCTTTTATTAGGTAGGATACTTCTCTCGTCTACTATAGTATTTGGGTTCTCAGTGGTACCATTTGTATGGGAGAGGTGGATGTTTTATTCTTTCTTTTTATTTATCAGTTTTCTAAATACTGTATTTGTTTCCTAGCATCCTCCAATGATCAATTAGGTTTGGGTTTCTTGGGAGTGTTGACTGTTTTTGCCCTATCATTTTGAACTTGTGGATTTAAGTCTTTTTGGTGGTTTTCAATTCATTGTAATTATTCAGGATTAATCATTCAAATTAATCCCAGCTCTGGGCAGGTAGAAAGCTTGCAAAGGCAGGTAGAAAGCTTGGCAGTGCTAAGGATGTACGACTGCTGGGGGGAGTGGGCCTAAGCCATCCCCTGAGGACTCCTGGACTGCAAGAGGGTGCAGGCTGGGCTGAGGGGTGCACCCCCCCCCCCACTGAGTGCATGAGTTTCATGGACCATGCCTCTAGTTTCTTTATAAAAGTCAGTGAAGATGGAAGAATACAGTGTCCTTGTTTTGTGATATGACAAGATGGTCCAGGCCTCCAGCCCTCTCTTGTAACCAGTACACACAAAGATCGGTGATGGCCTCCACTCTAGACACCTAACATTCAGACATCATGGTTATTCACTTCATGGCAGAGCATAAGGGGACCACTCAGCATTTCTCACGGCAGCCACCACCTTCCTCTCCTCCCAGCCCCACCCCCACTCCGGCAGCCCCTGCAACATCCCACAGTATGCTTGCATCTGTCAAACCTAGAATGGAAATTTCCTATGTCCTCTGGGTTATTGGGCCCCACAGCCAAGTGGTTGTGGGGCTGCCCATCTCACCATCTCTTTGGGCCATCATTAGCCTTCATTCTGCTCCCCACACGAGTGCCATCTACACCCATGCTCCAGGCTGCTAACACACCTCCTGGCGGTCCACCTAGAGGGGCTGTCCACCCAGGGGCACCCTCAACCCCCACGCTTGACATTGCTTTAAGGCCTGTGCCCCCACGGAGTTGCCCTTGTCTGCTAGCCTCCAGGTCCTCCTCCTTATCGCCCCTTCATGGTCAGGCCCAGCTCTCGGCACTCAATGGCGTCACCTGACCTCGGTCTTTGTCACCCTGTAAGTCTGGTCTCCAGCCCCCACTACCCAGAAGTCTCAGGCCCTGACTACACCTGACTGTCATCTTTCCTTCTCATGTCCTGCTCCTCACAGAGGACCCACGCCTGCCCAGCTCTCTGCTGGGGCAGGGATGCACCTAGCAGAGGCTAAGCTAATGCTCTGGGAGGAAGCTGACAAGGCCTTCCACCTCTAGAGCTGCCAGAGGAAGTGCTGGGGCAGGCTGATGCGGTGGGTGACCACTCACAGACTTGTGAGCATATTCAAGCCCTGAGAAAGGTTGGAGCAGGTGGCCTGTCTGCCAGGTATGACCCTCATCTGGATTCCCCAGGTACATGTGAAAATGAAGTGTGTATGTGTGCACATGTACGCATATGCTTGTCTGTGCGTACAGTATTTCTAGAAGAAGGCATACAAAACTGGTAATATCGGTTGCCTCTGGGGAAGAGATTGGCTGACTGATGGAGGAGCGGGAAGACTTATACTGGTAGAAAGAGGCTGACAACTTTGACAGTGCTTTCTTTTTCTATCATGCACACTGTAGGGTAGTTAGCATTCCTAGCCCTCACCCACTCAATGTCTAGAGAAAGGGCTCCCCTCAAAAAAAGCCCCCACCAATTTCCAGAACACATTTAAGGAATGGTACCACCATTGACTTAAATACCAGCTCTCTTGACCGTGGGACTTCACAGAGCTGAGTGGATGCCTGAACAAAATTGGGGTTCTATAGGATTTGCAGAAGGTGACCGGAGGCTGAACAGGGAACCAGCAGTCTGAGAATCACAAGTAACATGTGCACATCTTTGCTTCTGGCTTGTCCTATATGTGAATATTTTTAATACAAATAGGAGCAGCTGACTTACCGATGGGCAGCACTCAATGGGCATAGACAAGAAGCGGCTTGGCTTTTGCCCCCAGTGCTGTTTTCAACTCTGCTCTGCCAGCCTCCTTTCCTCCTTCCGGATGCCGCTTGCTCGGCAGCCCCACAGCCTCTCAGACACGTTGAGCTATCATAACCAGTGTAGTATTTTCAAGCATGGAAAGCACAGCCTTGTCTACATCAAGACTCAGTCTGGCACAAGCTTCTCCCCACTCCCAGCTTAGACCTACCCTGCAGCACAGGAGGAGGGGTGGACCCCATCCCTCTCCCTCTCTACCTCCCTCCCTCCCTGTTCCCCACTCTTCCGAGGTCAGGGTCAGGGAGGGGGAAATGCTAGGCAGGAGGCTGTCTTGGAGGACCATGGTGGGAAATCTGTTACACGCATCAGTTCTGTCTTGGGCTTCCATGATGGGTTTTGAGGAGCCCCCTCCCCATGGGGTCTCTGTCTTCCCCAAGAAGTTTCTCCAATGCTTCACTCCTCACAGCCTTTTCCTGGGGCCCCCATCCCCAAGAAGGCAGTCCTCTTGAGTGGACTTCTTTCAAGACAGCTTCCGCCCAACTTCCGGGAGGAAATGCATGCATCTCTGCCCTGCCAGGCGTGGAAGTGCAGCTTCCCAGTGACTGACCCCTCCTCACCTGGCATCAGGGCTGCTCCCAGTCAGTGTCCCACCTGGAGAATTCTCCATTGAGGAAGCAAAAGTCTCTCTACTCATCTTTAATCCCAAACTTTCAGGGACTCTTGCCATGCCATACCCCAAATGTCCTCACTGGCCAGTGACTCTGGTGCCCTGGGACAAGCATGCACTCAGGGATGTGAGCCATTCCCTCCTTCTGGTGGGTACCCCCTCCCCGACTCCACATGCTGCTCTCTTGGAGCCCCTTACTTGTCTTGTCTGTGAACCCCCAATCCTGTCCTGCCTGAAGAAAGGGAGCAATAACAGACAAAATCTATTCATTAACTTCAGTGGATCTTTTTAAGTTTCTAATCATCTGTCTTTAAAGCTTGGGGAAGACAGAAAGATTAGGAAATTACAGAAAAAAACTAACATTCTTTTAGATGACCCCACCCCCAATCCAGATCTTTGAAATTGGTTATGCACAAATTCATATACACACATGCATTATATCTATACTAATAAAAGGGCAATATGCTAATTAGACTGGGAGACCTTCCGGACATCCTTCCAGACAAAGCCATGGTGGTGGGGCTGAGGCAGAGGCAGTTAGGGGCGATCAGGCCAGGAGGGGAGGGCAGTTGGGGGTGATCAGGCTGGCGGGGGCGGCAGTTGGGGGCGAGCAGGCCAGCATGCAGAGTGGTTAGGACAATCAGACAGGCAGGCAGGTGAGTAGTTAGGAGCCAGTGGTCCAGGATTGCTAGAGGGATGTCCAACTGCCGGCAGTCAGACATCTCCCGAGGGGTCCCAGATTGAAGAGGGTGCAAGCCAGGCTGAGCGACACCCACCCCTCCTGTGCACGAATTTCATGCACTGGGCCACTAATATATATCCATGGAAAAGGAGCTATAATATCCTAATATATATATATATATATATATATATATATATATATATATATATACACACACACACACACACACACACACACACACACACACACACTATTTTGGTGCTTTTGTTATTTACACAATGGTATCTACTGTGTGTAGTATTCTATAACTTGGTTTTCCCACATAATGTGTTGGACATCTTTTAGGGAATATTTAAAAACATGCAAAATCTTTTTAATTGCCTGCCTTTTGCACAATAGTTGCTGTGGCAACCAGCTGCTCCCAGGTGTAGCCCGACAGCCCCACCTCAGCTGCACTCCTATGTCTTCCTGTCTGCCCCAGGTATTTGGTGTACTGTACACCCAGCAGTGCCCCTTAACCTCCCTGGGCAATCCTTGACGCTGGGAGATGGAAGCCAGTGAATCAATATCTCACACTCCCAGGGCGTGGCACTCAGTTCTATGGCATACTCTATAGCAAGCATGTCAAACTCAAAGGCTAACACAAGCCAAATAAATGAGGCATGCAGCCCGTGGCCCTGGAGATTGACATGCTTGCTCTACAGGATCCAATTAAGCCGCATCTGAATTGCCACAGCACTCATCAGCTCAGTAGCCCACCCTGGAGAGGCTTTCCCTACTTCTCCACTTCATTCTTCTCAGTTCCCCAACTCCTAATCCCACAGGTTACTTCCCAAGACCAATTTCCTGAGTGCAATCCCTTGTCTCAGGTTTTTGATGGAACCCAAGCTGAAACACTGAAAGTATCATTTAAAATAAATCTGCTTTGGTCTACTTTAGTGGTTCTCAAAACATGGTCTGGAGACTTTGTCCCTGAGACCATTTCTGAGGGTCCACAAGGTCAAAACTATTTCTGTAACCACACTAAGAGGCTATTTGTCTTGTTCACTCTTACTCTCTCACAAGACTACAGTGATGTTTTCGAGAAACTATGTTGCATGTGCACTCATCTGAATGCAGAGCAGATATGAGAATCCAGGTGTCTTCTAGTAAGCCAGCAGTTAAAGAGATTTGCAAAAAACTGTAAAACATTGCATTCTGCACCAGGGGTTCCACACAAGTTACCCCACAGGGTGAGCTGATCAAAAATTCCTAACTGGGCAGATCGTAGTGCTCCAGGCATATAACTTCTTTAGTAAAAGGTTTACCTGCCTTAAATCAGCCCTGTCCGCTGTTCTTGTGCATCTAGGTTAACACACCTTTGAAATGCCAGAGTAATCCTCTTTTTGAGACAACTTAAAGGCATAACCACCCTCAAGGGAGTACAGATCTTGTTAAGTGTCCTGTAATCCAATCCCCATTTCATTTAATCTTCCTTAAATTCCCACCTTAATTCCAAATGCATAAAAATTTTTAAAAACCCTGCAAACTGAAGCATTTTTCTCAGTCTGTTTTTAGACCTTACTTCCAGGCACATCCTCTGTTTGGCTTCAAATAAATAATTATAAAAATTCTCTACAAGTGGATGTTCTTACATAGGCACCACAAAATTGCTTTGTTTTTGAAAATATAGCATTTTATTAAAATTTTATTTATATTGATATAAATATTATGTTAATATATAATGGGTTTATTACTTTTTAATTAATATTTTTTAAATTTCTCAGTCTTTTCATTTATTTTTTCTTTTAAATTTCAATTTATTTACTAGATAGAGAAAAGAGAGAGAGAGAGAGAGAGAGAGAGAGAGAGAGAGAGAGATATTTGTTGTTCCACTTACTTATGCATTCATTGGTTGATTTTGGTATGTGCCCTGCCTGGGAATCGAACCCAAAACCTTGGGTATCAGGATGCAGCTCTAACCAACTGAGCTACCTGGCCAGGGCTTTTGTTTTGTTGTTTGTTTTTTTAGTCTTCAGTCTTGTAATTTCTAAAGCTATAGATATCAATAGATATAACCCACATAAGGAAAAGCTTTTTGAGGGCCTCAATAATTTTTAAGATGGCAAAGGGGACCTAAGACCAAAAACTTTGAAAGCCACTGATCCAGTTCTTTACTTTCAACTTCTAAGTCCAGTGAATGCATTCTATCTGTGCGCATGCATCCATTCTCTTCCTGGTGAGCGTTTAGATGACTTCAACTTTCTCCCGTCAGAAATGATGTTGCCTAAACATCCCCAAAGCTGCTGCTTGTGCATGGCTGCCGACATTTCTATGGGAGATTTCTAGAAATGGAATTCTGAGTGAAGGGATATAAACATTTTTAGTTGTAAACATAAAGTCGTCCTATGTGCTTGTTACTGAAGCAGGTGCACCCACCTGACAGGCGGCAGAGCCAAACGCTAAGCACCGATTCTTTGTGGTGAGATAGTGGTGGTTCAAGGCAATTCCCTAACCTGATAATCCTTTTACTGTTTACCAAACTTTACCTTTGATATGCCTGTATGCATTGCTAAAGGGAAAATGTGTATTCAAGTAAATAAATAGCAGACTGGCCAGAAGTCAGTGTGTCTCTCCATGAAAGAGGCTCCACCTGGCCCCCAATGCCTTCTAAATTCATATTTCTGGTCCAGCATTTTCATTTGTGGTCGGCTCCTCCTTCAGATCCTGAACCCCACCGTGAAGGTCGCAGCAGTTGAGCATGGACCCATGAGCCAAGAGGTCACAGTTTGATTCCTGGTCAGGGCACATGCCCAGGTTTCCGGCTCAATCCTCAACTGATCAATGAATCTCTCTCATCACTGATATTTCTATTTCTCTCTCCCTTTCCCTTCCTCTCTGAAATCCATAAAAATATTAAAAAAAAAATGAAATGATAAAATAAGTTCTTCAGGCTGAAGAGAAATAATACCACTTGGAAAGTGGGAACAACAAGATGAAGAAAGAGCAACAAAAATTCAAATCCTATATAATAAAAGAGTAATATGCAAATAGACCGAATGGCAGAAAAACCAAACAACCATTCAAAGGCTGCTCAACCACTCGCTATGACATGCACTGACCACCAGGGGGCAGATAGTCAACTTGTCGACCAGTCACTATGACATGCATTGAAAACCAGGGGGCAGACAGTCTACCGGTCAATCAGTAGCTATGATGTGCACTGACTACCAGGGGGCAAGATGCTCTGACCAGTTGGTTAGCTTGCTCCTGGGGTCTGGCCTATCAGCACTAAGCGAGATGGGCCAGACACACCCTGGAGCCCTCCCACAGTCCCTCCCCAGCCCAATCATGCACCAGTGGGGTCTCTCAGCCTGGCCTGCACCCTCTTGCAATCCGGGACCCCTTGGAGAATGTCAGATGGCCGGTTTCAGCCCAATCCCTGCAGGCCACCTAGAAGGACCCCACCCATGCACAAATTCGTGCACCCAGCCTCTAGTATATGTATAAATAGAAAAGTTTTTTCCCCTCTCAAGTTCTTTAAAATATTTATGACTATTCAAAGCAAAAATTACAATGGTATCTGGAATAGTTTTACATGGGACATGTACATATAATAACTATGACGTGAAGGCGAGTGTGTGTGTGTGTGTGTGTGTGTGTGTGTGTGTGTTGGCAGGATAAAGGGATCTATATAGTTACTTGTACATTTTATTTGAAGTGATAAAATATTAACTCTAAGTAGACTATAAAAGATTAGTTATTGTTATAGGTTGAACTGTGTCCCTCACAAATTCATATGTTAAAGTCCTCAGAATGTGGCCTTATAGGATCTTCACAGAGGTGATCAAGATTAAATGAGGTCATTAGGGTGGGTCCTAACCCCATATAACTGTGTACCTGTAAAACGAGGAAATGTGGGCAGACAGAGACACAGGGAGAATGCCGTGTGAAGCCTGGAGCGCTGCTGCCACCAGCCCAGGCAGGCCTGGGTCAGGGCCTCCCCTGGAGCGTTCAGAGGGAGCATGGCCCCCAAGCACCTTTATCTCAGACTTCTAGCCCCCAGAAGGTCAGACACTAACTTTCTGTTGTTTAAGCTACCCAGTTGGTGGTACTTTGCTATGCAGTTACATATATGACATCCTCTGGATCAACCACTAAAAATAAATAAGAAAATACAAAGAGACATAAGTAAAAAGCCAATTAATTAAAATGGAATACTAAATATATTTAAATAAGCAAAAGAAAACATAAACACACAACACAATATATAAATGATGTATCATAGAATTGTATACCTGAAACCTATATAATCTTATTAACTAATGTCACTCCAATAAATTCAATTAAAAAAATAAACAAAAAAAAGAAAGCAAAGCCCTGGCTGGTGTGGCTCAGTTGCTTGAGCGTCATCCCATGCACCAAAAGGTCACTGATTAAATTCCTGATCAGGGCACATGCCTGGGTTTCAGGCTCCATCCCCAGTGAGGGGGTTGCAGGAGGCAGCCAATCAATGCAGCTCTCCTATCAGTGTTTCTCTCTCTCAAATCAATAAAACATATTTTAAAAAAATAAAATAAAGCAAAAAGCCCTAGTTGATTTGGCTCAGTGGATAGAGCACCAGCCTGCAGACTGAAGGGTCCCAGGTTCAATTCCAGTCAAGGGCACATGCCCAGGTTGCAGGCTCGATCCCCAGTAGGGGGAGTGCAGGAGGCAGCCAATCAATGATTCTCTCTCAACATTGATGTTTCTATCGCTCTCTCCCTCTTCCTTCCTCTCTGAAATCAATAAAAATATACTAAAAAAAAAAAAAAGCAAAGAAATAGAAAGCAGGGGAAAGCAGAGGAACAAACAGAAAACAAATATGAAAATAAATCTGTCAATAATAACATTAAATATAAATTATCTAAATTCCAATTAAATACCAGAGATTATCAGATTAGATTTTTTCAAAAAGATCAACCTGTATACTCTCTTCAAGAAAAATAAAACTTTAGATGTCATACTCCACTCCCAGTAATTAATAAAAAAATTAGACAGAAAATTAGTAAGGATATAGAAGACCTGAGTAACACTATGAACAAGCTTACTCTAATCGAACTTAAAGTAGCAAAATATACATTCTCTTTGTGTGCACATAGAACACTCACTACAAGATATTCTGGGGGGGGGGGGGGGTAATGAGGGGATGAGGACACATATGTAATAGCTTAATCAATTAAGACATTTAAAAAAATAAAAAAAAGATATTCTGGGCCATTAGAGGGAAAATGTTTTAATGTGTTAAAAGAATTGAAATTATACAAAATATTTTCTTTGACATAACAAAATTAAATTAGAAATCATTAGCAGAAAAATATCTGGGTAATTCCTAAATATATGGAAATTATTAAGATTCTAAAGTGATACATAAGTCATGGACAGTCTCACTAGGGAAATTCAAAAATATTTTTTAAAATATATTTTATTGATTTTTTTTAAGAGAGGGAGAGGGATAGAGAGTTAGAAACATCGATGAGAGAGAAACATCGATCAGCTGCCTCCTGCACACTCCCCACTGGGGATGTGCCCGCAACCGAGGTACATGCCCTTGACTGGAATCGAACCCGGGACCCTTGAGTCCACAGGCCGACGCTCTATCCACTGAGCAACACTGGTTAGGGCTCAAAAGTATTTTTAATTGAATGAAAACACAATACACCAAATCTTGTGAGATGCAGCTAAAGTAACACTTCAAAGGATATGCATGGCATTCAGTGGTTATATTAGAAAAAAAGAATGGTCTCAAATCAATATTCTAAGCTCCCACTTTAAGAAACTAGAAAAATCAGAACAAATTAAACCCAAAGCAAGCTGAAGGGAGGAAATAATAAAGATCAGAAAACAACGAAATTGTTTCAATAAAAACAGATTGAAAACAACAAAGAGAATCAATGAAATTAAAAGCTTGTTCTTTGAGAAGACCAATGAAATTGATAACTTTCTAGCCAAACTGACCAAGAAAATAAGAGAGAAGACACAAGTTTCTAATATCAGGAATAAAAACATGAACATATGTGAAAATCCTCCGTGAACTATTAGCAAAGTGAATCACAGTATAAAAAGGATAATATATCATGACAATTTGGGGTTTATCCAAATTGTAGGGAGTGGCTATAGGGTTAAGCCTCAGATTGACCTGTGGCAGAGCCACAAACAAGTCCCAGCTTAGAGGGCAGAGCTCTCCCAGCATAATTAAGCTTGACCTTATAGCGCTCCCTAGATCCTTCCTAGGTAGCTAATGGGCTGTGGGAGGTGCAGCAAGTGCTGCCAAAACAAGTGAAACTCACAAGAACATTGTAAACATGTTGACCACTACCTTGTTTTTCTCTGACTATAAAATCAAGCCTCAGCTTTCCTCCTGGATCTCTCTCTTTCTGTGTCCTCATCCAGGCATGGGAGTTCCACCGAGCCCCAGCTATATTCTCTTTGTCTGTCTTTTCTTTAATCCTTCACCGCCCCTCCTCAGGCTCACCAAACCCTTGGCTGTGCTGGCATGGCACAATCCCAGGAATGCAAGGTTTGTTCAGTATTCAAAAAACAAAGTAATTCACAAAATCAAGAAACTAAAAAAGAAAATAGACACAGGACAAATGTGTAATGAATTTCAACTTCCATCAGTAATCAAAAGAAAACTCTTAGCAAACTAGTAATAGAAAAAAAAACACCCTTCATCTGCTTGAGGCATCTACAAAACATGCACCTAGCATCATGGTGATGGTGAAAGGCTGAATGCTTCTCCTGAGATAAAGACAAGAAAGGACGTCCACTCTCACACTTCTATTAATGCTGTTTTGGAGGTCCTAACTGGTACATTGCAGTGAGCGGAAGAAAGAGAAGACATGGAGATAGGGAAAGTTGAAAAAAAACTATCTTATTGTCAGATGATCTGATTGCATAGGAAATCCTACAGACAATTGAACAGAGACCTAAAAGTATAAAATTTCTAAAAGAAAACAAAATATTCCTGGCCTTGGGTTAGGCTAAGATACCTACGTGGAACTTCTGCTCAGTGAAAGACATTGCTCAGAGAATGAAAAGACAAATCTCAGAATGTGAAAAAATGCTTGCAAAACACAATCCTGAGAAATTATATCAGAATATAAAAAGAACTCTTAAAACTCAATAGTAAAATAAAACAAACAATCCAATTAAAATGGGCAAAAAATTTAAGCACTCCATCAAAGAAAACATTTGAATGGCAAATAAGCGCATAAAAGATGCTTATTGGTCTTTAGAGAAATGCAAACTAAGACCACAGTGAAATATGACTACACCACTAATAGAAAGACTTAAAAAAAAAAAATACAAGAGCTGAAGAAGCCGTTGTTGAGAAACCGGAACTCTCACACATTGCTCATGTATACATACGTACATACATACATGCAAACAAACAAAACAGTTCTCTTGTGTACGTACTATATACAAATTCAAACACACGCGTGTATATATACATACATAGATACATACAATCTCATACATTGTTTGTGCACACATACATACAATATAGTTCAGTCACTTTGAAAGAGAGCTTGGCCGTTTCTTACAAAGTTAAATTTATGACATGACCCAGCCATCACCACTTACCCAAGAGAAAGTCAACAAAAACCTGTACATGATTGTTTATAGTATCTTTAGTTACAATCCCCAAACTGGAAATATCCCAACGTGTCCGTCAACTGGAGAATGAATAAGCAAACCCGTACCATGAAATACTACTCAGTATTAAAAAGGGATGGGATACTGATACATATGCAACAACACAACGAATCACAAAATGCACTGGGCTAAGTAACAGAGGCCAGAATCAAAGGGCTACATATTGCACGATTCTATGACATCTGGAAAATATCACAGGCCTTTTATGACATTCTGGAAAAGGCAAAATTATAGGAACAAATCAGTGGTTGTCAGGGCTAGAGACTAGGGAAGAAAATGCCTGCAAAGGGTCAGCAAGAGGTCATTGCAGGGGGATTGGACCCGTTCTGTGTCTTGCTTACAGAAATGATTACATGGCTATATTTATTTCTCAAAATTCATACACCAAAAGAATGTGAATTTTCCTGTACATTGATAAATGTTTTAAAATGAATAAAATAAATATGGGCCCTGGCCAGTTGTGGCTCAGTTGGTTGGAACCTCATCCCATAGACCAAAAAGGTAGTGGATTAGATTCCTGGTCAGGGCAACATACCCAGGTTAAGTGTTCAATCCCTGGTAGGGGCATGTACAGGAGGCAAACAATTTATGTTTCTCTCCTCTCACATCAATGTTTCTCTCTCTCTCTCTCAAATCAATTTAGAAAAAGAAAAGAAGAGAAGCGAAGCAAAGGGAAGAGAAGTGAAGCGAAAGGAAAGGAATATGGGAGCTAAGAGCAAAGGGGCGGGAGCTGGGTCGGAGCTGTGGCGGGATTTAGGACTGGGTTTAGAGTGGCAGTTACAGTTAATGGAGCAGCTATGGGGGGGCTCTGGGGAGAGGGCTGGGGGTGGACAGGGGATGGGAGGAAGGGCCCATAAGGGCGCCACCCAGAAAAGCAATAGAAACATAAAAGACTGCCACAGACTTTCAACACCTCATCCCTGGGTTCCCTGACTTGATGTGAGTCAGAATCACTTAGAGACACATTCCAAAGAGATTCCTACTGTGCTGCTCAGGTATTCCCCTGGGGCAGAGGGTACCTCTTGTGAGGACAACTGAGGGGTCCCACTGGCCATGGCCCCTGAGAAACCAAAGAACGGATCAGGTGGAGAACAATTTCCGTGTAATGTGCAAGGGGGGCAGGACGGTCCTATGGCGAGGTTTTCAATGAAGGGGATGTGTGCTCAGCAAAACCTTTGGTGAGCACAGATTGGGCCTCGAGGGGCAACACCAGTGAGAGAGACAGCAGGATTCCACGGAGGACAGGAGTCCGCGGAGGACAGGAGTGAGTCCATGGAGGACGAGGCAGACTGGCTGCACTCCAGGGCCGCAAGAGGCCGCCACATCCTGACACTCTGCTGGTTTCCTCCAGCCCCTCACTTCCTTCGTTGCACAGAAGCCACTAATGCATGTGCACAGCATATTGCCTTTTGTAAATTTACTTTTTGCTACATGACCAAAGATTTGTTTTCATGGACGTCAAAAGGAGATGGGGTGAGGAAAGTTGATTGGGTATAAATCCACCGTCTCTCCATCACTGGCTTGCTCATTCCACTTCCATCTTTATCTTCTAGTAATGTTTTTGCTCTCAATGCTTATCAAACAAATCCTTGCATATCCTATTTGGAGAGCTCCAATGTTGTTAGTTTTTGTAAAACCCAGGACCCTTCCGTAGCTGTTTCATGTGGAGGAAGCTGTCCTTCCGGGGGACACTCCCCCTTCAGGGTAGGCAGCTGGTTATTCGGTGCAGTGCTGATGCCGGAGTTCTGGTTCTGTGGCTCTGGGGTGAGGCCAGGAATCTGAACATGTGCATGGAGGAGTCCTGGGACACACTGTTCTGGTCTAGAGACGGAGGAGTGGACAAGCAGCACCCCCTGACTGACTGCAGCTGGGAGCTCCATCTGGAGCTGCCCTGGCTGTGTTGAGAGGGAGGACAAGCAAGCGTGTGAGCCCCAGTGGGTGCCTGGTACAGTGCTTGTGGATGGGAAGGCCCAGCTGAAGGAAAGCCCACAGTTCCTGCTTTGGTGCATTTAACAACCAAAAGTGAGAGAGGTGCGGGTGGAGTCTGGGCTGTGGGCGCCTGGGTGAGGGGTGCGGATGGAGTCTGGGCTGTGGGCGCCTGGGTGAGGGGTGCGGGTGGAGTCTGGGCTGTGGGCGCCTGGGTGAGGGGTGCGGGTGGAGTCTGGGCTGTGGGCGCCTGGGTGAGGGGTGCGGGTGGAGTCTGGGCTGTGGGCGCCTGGGTGAGGGGTGCGGGTGGAGTCTGGGCTGTGGGCGCCTGGGTGAGGGGTGCGGATGGAGTCTGGGCTGTAGGTGTCTGGGTGAAGGCTGAAGATGGAGTCTGGGCTGTGGGCGCCTGGGTGAGGGGTGCGGATGGAGTCCAAGGCCAGGTATGAAGCAGCCCAGAGACACATCAGAGTGGAATTTCCATACAGCACTGAGCTTTTTGTAAAGGTTTTGGAGGGGATTGTGGGCAGGGGGGGCATTCCCATCCGTCCTCCGCACACCCCACCACCAGAAAACCTGTTCTCCCCCAGGGCTGTGCCTGGATAACCATCACCCCGACTTCCTGCCCACCAGGGAGGGCCCACGGCGGAGGTCTGGTGTGTGGGCAGGGGGTTGGGGAGGCGGTGCTGAGAGTCCAACATGAGGATGAGAGTTGCAGGGGCCAAGAGACAGAAGAATTGGCCTGCAGACAAAACCATTGTGCTCCTCACACAGACCCCCTCCGCCCGCCCGCAGGCTGAAGCCCAGCCCAGCCCTGGCCACTCCAGCTGGGCTGTGAGCACGGCCTCCCCGGGGAGGCCCTGAGTTCAGGTCAACGTTCAGGGCTTGTGAGCCTGCCTGTCCTTCCTGCTCCTCCACCCCAGGGAACACTGGGGTGTTCTCCCTCTTCCTGTTCAAGAGACAAAGGCTCTTCCACCCTCACGGCTAACTTCCTGCTCTGTCCAAGGTGGCCTTTCTCGCCTCCTGAGCAGATGTCCTTACTCGCCCGGCTCTGCCCGTTCCTCAGGGAGCAGGAGGCGGGCGTAGCACAGGGAGCAACTGCACTCCTTCTGGGCAGGGACCCATTTTTCAATTATTTCTTTATCCCGTTTGCTTAGTGACTGAATCCTGTGCTAGCCCATAGTGTATGGCCAGGAGCAGATGCAGGATGAGGGCAGACGGCTTCCTGCCACTGCCAGCTGGAGTCCCACCTCCCAGCCTGGAGGGACCGGATACTTCCAGGCTCTCCCCTCTCCGCCCCTGCCCCTGCCACACCTCCACCATAGCTCCCCCTTCCCACATTCCAATCTTCAGCTCCGCCCACTCCTGGGCCCCTCCTGCCACAGGGAACCCCAGCCCGGCCTTACAAACCTTCTGGCCCTGGTCTCCTCTAGTGTCCTCGCCTCCTGCTCCTGCCCGCCACAGAAGCTGCTCCACCTGTGGCCCTGCCAGCTGCCTGTGACTGGCACTCCTCACAGCAAGGCACTGCCAAGCACCGTCCAGCTATTGCGTCCTTTAGTCCCTGTGACAATCACATTTCACAGATCTGGATACAGAGACCAGAGAGGTTAAGTGATTTGCCCAAGGACACACAGGCAGCAAGTGAAAGAGCTAGAAACTGAACCCAGCTCTGATTCTAAACCCCATATTCTCAATCCCTGCTCTAGCCAATCCCCCAAGGCCACCAGGAGCACCCCCAGACCACGCCCAGGGACCCTGTGGCCTCAGTCTCCTCGATATCCACACAGCATTGACCCTTCTGGCTTCTGACACCTCCTTGACTCTCCTCTGTCTCACTTCCCCTCGACCTCCCATCAGGGCCACCAGTGCCCACTCCTCTACCTCCATCCCCAGGTCGGATCTCCAGCCTTCCGCTCTCACCCGACTCTACCCAGGGGGCTGTCTGCGTTTCAGCTCCTACCTCTCCCCCAGTGCCTGTCCGATCAATCCCGATGTGAGTTTGCAAAGGCTTTGCTCATCCTCTCCACCTCCCACCACCAGAAGCTGTGTGGGAGGTAACTGCCCGGTCTCGCTGCCCACTCAGGCTGGAGACGCCAGGGTCAGCCTTGCCTCCTTCCACTTTGCCGTCCTCTGCACTGAGGGAAACGGCTGCCTACTCCCCTCTCCTGTGCCTTCTTCTCCATGCGCAGCTTATATCACACGTCCCTTAGAGGCACTGAGGGCTCATGATCACCACCCTCTTCAGGAACCTGCTGCCTCCTGATGAGAACCCGTCCCCTGAGCAGAGCCCCCTGGGCTTAGCTGGTCAATCAAGTTGGCACCCCCAGGGCTGGCACTGGACTCAGCCCAGAAGCCACCTGCACCTGGAAGCCACACCTCTCATGTGGGAACACCTCAGGGCTCTGTCAGCACCTGGACTAACCTGAATACATCGCGTTGTTCCGTGCCGGTGCTGGGGACACTGGTGAGGAGAGCACCCGGCCCTGCCCTCCTGAAGTCCCCCGTGTTTTCTGAGGCAGCAGACATGGAGGAGATGCAGAGGACGTGTCTGAAGTTGGGTCTGCATGCAGGAGGTTGACGCCTGCAAAGGAATGACGAAGCTAGGCTGGGCAGAAGGCAGAGATAAGAGGAGATGCAGTCACAACAGAGTCCCCAGCTGCCGCTCTGCCGCTCTGTGGAGGGCTGAGCTGGATGGGCCTTCCAAGCTGTCTCCCATCCCTTAGAACAGGGGCAGGGACTGTCCCGCCCGCCGGCCATATAAAGCCCCAGAAGTCACTTGGTCTGGCCCTGCCCAGGCAATCGCAGGTGGGATTAGAAATTCAATAAATCTAGGAGCTTTTTTTCACAGCAACATAAATTTATATTAAGTGAATTATATTAAGCGAATGATGTTATAAATATCCAAATAGCCCTTGGCAGAAAAATGGTTCCCACCCTGCCCTAGAATGTGGGCTGCTCCCAGCAAGGTCGTGGACTTGGACAAGGCATCCGCCTTCGGCTAATGGCATTCCCAGAGGGAGCTTGAAGCCTTTGCAGCCAATAGTCCAGGCAGCGGGGGACACGGGGCCCCTTTCTGAGGGAGAGCTGGTGCGGACACCACAGCACCCACCCCAGGGTCGTACAGGGCTGCCTGACGAGGAGCCAGCCCGCTCCTAGTTGGAGGGAGAGGAATGGGAGATGTTCCCAATTGGTCTAGGTCTTGAAATACACATAGAGGTGTTTGTTAAATAGATAATACAAACATGTTCAGTTCCATCATCTCCTCCTCATATAAATATTATGGTAACGGCTAATGTTTTCTCTGCATTTCCTATGTGCCAGGCCCTGTGCTAAGTGCTTCATTTGCATATCTTACTGAACCTTTACAATACTCTAGGAATTTAGTCCAGCAGGTCCTGGAATAACATTGTTGAGTTCAATGTCATTTTGTTATAATTTGATGAAATGCCATAGGAAATTCTCTTGTTTATATCAATTAGCCCATGGTAAAATTGGTTCATTAGAGGCCATCATTTTGCTGCAGCTCCAAGAATCTATCAGTGACATCAAGTGAGGGCTTATTGTACTGCTATTGCCCTCATCTTACATAAAAGGAACACAAGGCTCAAAAAGGTAAAATGAGTCACCAGAGGCCACAGAGCGAGTTCGAGGCAAGCTCCTTCTGCCTCAAATGCCTGTCCCTTTCATCTTTAAAGCTCAAACCTCACTTGCTCTATCCAGATCTCTTCATTCCTCTTAGAAAAAACGGTCCATCTACCTGGTATTGAGAGAGCAAACTGCCCTGCTTTCTAGCCCTTCACTGCCAGAGGGTTAATGGCCCTCCTTATTTATTTACTAGAGGCCCGGTGCACGAAATTCATGCACCGGGGGTGGGAGGTTCCTCAGCCTGGCCTGCACCCTCTCCAATCTTACATATAAGATTTTTGGTTAATCTCTTCCTGCCCTCAGGGAATGCCCAACTGCCGGTTTAGGCCCGATCCCGGCAGTCGGACATCCCTCTCGCAATCCGGGACCACTGGCTCCTAACTACTCACCTGCCTGCCTGCCTGCCTGATCGCCCCTAACCACCTCTGCCTGCCAGCCTGATTGCCACTAACCACCCTCCCCTGCTGGCCTGATCGCCCCTAATAACCTCTGCCTCAGCCCCCACCACTGTGGCTTTGTCCAGAAGCAGGACTGAATGACCAGAAGATGTCTGGTCGATCCAGTCTAATTAGTATATTACCCTTTTATTGGTATACATATAAGATTTTTGGTTAATCTCTTCCTGCCCTCCTCCCTACCCCCTTCCTTCTGTGATGCATCAGTCTGTTCCATGTTTCCATGCCTTGTTTTCCACTTCTGTGTTGAGTGTCTTCCCCCTGGTGGTCAGTGCGCATCATAGCTACCAGCAGGTCAGCCGGTCGCTGGTCGATCAGTCGCTTAGGCTTTCATATATACAGATATGTATTTTAAGGAAGAGAGTGAAATTCATCTAATAGGTATATTACATGTAAACAATTATCACAAATTTTATATTTTAAAAGTCTGCATAAAAAATTACAGTATGCATAGACTAGAAGCAATGTATATCAGACAAATACATCCTAAAAATATTTAGGTTGTCAAGTCTTTACAATTTTTTTTTCCCAAAATCTTTGTAAGGTTTGGGACAAAAGAAATTTTGGTTAAAAACAAACACTTTACTCTTGTAGATTTGACCTATTATTCCTTCTTACAAAAAACAAACAAACAAAAACAACAAAACAACCGGAGAATGGCGAGAAGATGGCTGCTGACAGGAAGGCAGGCTGCAAGATAGTGTGTAAGTGAGAGAATGAAAGGAGAGAGTGTGGACGTGAGGGGAGTGTCTATTTGTAAGGGAGGGACAGCTATATTCCAAGGGACTGTTGGGGACTGCCGGACTGGGCTCCCCTGACCCGGCAGCCTCTACTGCTGCTGAAATCTCTCCCAGAGTGGCTGGCTCTACTGCAGAGACTGAGCCATCTTGAAGGGGAGAGTGGCTGTGATCAGAAGCTTAGCCTTACCTTCAACTGGGAAGAACTTGGATTCCTCCCGGGACCCTACAATCACAACACCCAGGGACCAGCTGCAAACCCATGAACACCAGGTCTCAAGCAGCGTGAATACACAGACTCGGACAAGCCCTGCACCTTCTCACGGAAAGGTCAGATATTGCCTAGAGAAAGGTGAAGTCTGCGATCCAGGCTGGAGGGAGAAACACACTTAGTGGGATCTAGAGTTTCAGAAGTCTGTGCTCCACAAAATCCGTGGCAGTTGGGGTCAGCATAGCCCTCGAATGTGGAAGGGGGTCCACAGGGCTGCTGGCAGAAGGGAACTCTAGAAATCAACCATAGCTGGGCGGGGCACAGAAAGGCAGCCTGAAGCCCTACCAGTAAACCGGCTGCACAGTGCCAGGGGAAAAGGATGTGCACAGAGACATGCACAGAGTTGCGCGCAGTGACAGGGCAAAAAAGTTGCGAGTTCGCACGCTTACTCTGGCACTTTTTTTCTCTTTAAATCCTTACTTTTGATTACTAAGCCCAGTACATAGGATCACCCAATTAAAAACACTCTCAGAGTCTGCAGGGGAAAGTTGTTTTTGTGGAACCTGGGGATCAGAGCAGGGAGAAATGATCAGAAAGCCAGCTCTGGGGCAGTCCATACCCCCAAACCAGTATTAAGTGTAGCAGGTAAAACAAAATCTAAATACTGGGTAGAGAGGACTTATAGCCCTGGATGTCAATACAGAAATACTGCCACCCAGGGGTTGAATCACACATTGTCTCTTGTGGAAATACAACTAAAGGCAGGCTGAGAAACAAACAAATACCTCCTGCCTGAAAACAGGATTGTGGCTTACGACACAGAGGAGTGGTGGAATGCAGGGAACTTCAATACTGTCCTGACTACCTGACAGGAAACAGGCCTGCCGAGCAGAACAGTAGAGGAAGTGAATGACCTTCACTACTGCACATTTTTATTTTTATCTTTTACTTAGGAAACTAAATATTTTTCTTTTTTTCTCACTTGATTTTACCTTTTTAACTATTATATTTTTATTTTTAATTAGTATTATTACTACTATTATTTTACCTTTTTTAAAGTTTCATTTTATTTTTTTCTTTATTTTATTTTATTTTATTTTGTTGGGATTAGTGTTCTACATTCTATTTTCATTTTTCCTTTAGCATCATTTTACTCTATCTCAACTTTACCTTCATGCCAACACTCTCTTCCTCACTTTTCCCCTTTTGTTGTTCTGTTTCTTTTACCCTATTCCTGCTTTAGATTTTCCCTATTCTTTCTTTTTACCCCCTATTAAAAATTTATCCTACATATATATCTAATTTCCACTCCCCTGCTCCAAGTCCATACACACTTCTTTCTTCTCTTTCTTCACTATCCAAATTTTTTTCTCTCTTCCCTTTTTTTATTTTATGTTTTTTGTTTTATTTTGTTTTGTTTTGCCCTTCTTTCTCTCTGTCCCATGGTTGTTGTTTGTTTGATTGTTGATTAGTTTGTGTGTTTTTTGTTTGTTTGTATGATTGTTTCTCTCTCTCTCTTTTTTTTTTTTTTGCTTCTGTTTTTCCTCCTCTTGCTTGTTATTAGTTATTATTTGTAGTTTGCATTCATCTCTGGGTGTTGGTTTTTTGCATTTTTTGGATTAGTTGTTGTTCTGTTGGAGTTTTCTCCCCATATAAATAGTTTTTCCCCCTTCTTTTTTATTCTCTTTCTTTTCTCTCTTACTTTTTTTTCCCTTTTCTCAATATCATTTTTTTTATCCCCTAATTCTCTTTTCTCTGGTGGTCACCTTTATTTGGGGTTATTAGTATCGTGAATACATTTGTGTTTAGTACCTTGTGCGTTGTACCTTGTTGTGTTGTATTTTGTGCCTTTAAGTCAATGCAGGAGAGAGAGAGCTACATAACCAGACACCTGGAGAGGAGAGATCATGGGGAGACAAAGAAACAGCCCACATACAAAAGAAAAGGAGGCATCATCAGAAAAGGAAGTAAACAAAATTGAGGAAAGCAATATGTCAGAGAAAGAATTAAGAGAAATGGTCATAAGATTGCTGAAAAGGTTGGAAGACAAATTCAACAATATGTGTAAGAACCAAGAGGAAATGAAAAATGACATCGCTATAATAAAGAACTCAATAGAAAGCATCAACAGTAGACTAGAAGAAGCAGAGGATCACATCACTGAGCTAAGACAAGGTAGGAAAAAATACCCAAGCAGAGCAGCATCTAGAAAAAAAAAACAACTTAAAAAACAGAAAGAGAGCCTAAGGGAACTTTGGGACAACACGAAACAAAACAACATCCACATAATAGGGGTGCAAGAAAGAAAGGAAACTGAGCAAGGAATAGAAAACCTATTTGAAGAAATAATGACAGAAAACTTCCCTGATATAGGGAAGAAAAAATTCACACAAATCCAAGAAGCTCACAGAGTCCCAAACAAGATGAACCCCAAAATACCAATGCCAAGGCACATTATAATTAAATTGGCAAACACCAACGACAAAGTAAGAATCTTAAAAGCAGCCAGAGAGAGACAGAAAGTTATCTACAAAGGACCCCCCATCAGATTAGCGACAGATTTCTCAATAGAAACACATCAGGCTAGAAGGGAATGGAATGAAATATACAAAGTCATGCAAAGGAAGGGTCTGAATCCAAGAATACTGTACCCAGCAAGGCTATCAATCAAAATTGAGGGTGAAATCAGAACCTTCACAGACAAAAAAGGACTAAGGGAGTTTATTACCACCAAGCCAGCAATGCAAGAAATGCTAAAGAGTCTGCTGTAAAAAGAAGAAATATGAAGGGAAGAAGGAACACAGGCATAAAGAATAAAAATGGCAAAAAACAAGTACCTATCAATAATAACTTTGAATGTAAATGGATTACATGCCCCAATCAAAAGACATAGGGTAGCCGAAACCGGTTTGGCTCAGTGGATAGAGCGTCGGCCTGCGGACTCAAGGGTCCCGGGTTCGATTCCTGTCAAGGGCATGTACCTTGGTTGCGGGCACATCCCCAGTAGGGGGTGTGCAGGAGGCAGCTGATCGATGTTTCTCTCTCATCGATGTTTCTGACTCTCTATCCCTCTCTCTTCCTCTCTGTAAAAAATCAATAAAATATATTTTTTAAAAAAAGACATAGGGTAGCTGAGTGGATAAGAAAACATGACCCATATATCTGCTATCTACAGGAAACACACCTCAGAAAAAAGGACTCACACAGACTGATTATGAAGGGATGGGAAAAGATTTTTCAGGTGAATGGAAATGAAAAAAAAGAAAAAGCTGGGGTAGCAATACTTATATCTGACAAATTAGACCTCAAAGTGAAGGCCATAACAAGAGATAAGAAAGGCCACTTCATAATACTAAAGGGAGCAATTCAACAAGAAGATATAACTCTGCTAAACATATATGCATCCAATACAGGAGCACCCAAATATATAAAAAAACTTCCGGAGGATATCAAGGGAGAGATTGACAGCAATACAGTCATAGTAGGGGACTTTAATACCCCACTAACACCACTGGACAAATCCTCTAAACAAAAAATCAGCAAAGAAACATCAATCCTAAATGACTCACTAGATCAGATGGAATTAATTGACATCTTTGGAACATTTCACCCCAAAGCCACAGAATATACATTCTTCTCAAGTCTACATGGGTCTTTTTCAAAGATAGATCATATATTGGGACACAGGCAAAGTCTCTTCAAATTCAAGAAGATAGAAATCATATTAAGCATCTTCTCAGATCACAATGGCATAAAACTAGAAATCAACTACAATAAAAACAATAAAAACAAATAAACACCTGGAGGCTAAATAGCATGCTATTAAACAATGACTGGGTTACCAAAGAGATCAAAGAAGAAATAAAAAGCATCATGGCAACAAACAACAATGAAAACACTACAATCCCAAATCTATGGGACACAGTGAAAGCAGTCTTGAGAGGGAAGTTCATAGCTCTACAGGCCTACCTCATCTGGAATAAAAAAAGACCCCAAATAGCCACATTGGTAATAAATTATTTAACCCTACAACTCAAAGATTTAGAAAGAGAGCAACAAGAAAAGCCCAGCGTAAGCAGAAGAAAGGAAATAATAAAGATCAGAGCTGAGATAAACGACATAGAGACCAAAAAAACAATACAAAAGATCAACAAAACGAAGAGCTGGTTCTTTGAAAGGATAAACAAGATTGATGAACCTCTAGCCAGGCTCACCAAGAAGCAAAGAGAGATGACCCAAATAAATAAAATCAGAAATGAAAGAGGTGAAGTAACAACCGATCCCACAGAAATACAAATGATTATGAAAAAAAATACTATGAACAACTCTATTCCAACAAAATGGACAACCTAAATGAAATGGACATATTCTTAGAAAAATACAAGCTCCCAAAACTCAACCAAGAAGAATTAAAAAACATGAATAGGCCGATAACTACCAAAGAAATTGAAACAGTAATAGAAAATCTTCCAGCAAACAAAAGCCCTGGTCCAGATGGCTTTACAGGGGTGTTCTACCAAGCATTCAAAGAAGAACTAAAACTTATCCTCCTCAGACTATTCCAAAAAATTCAAGAGGAAGGCACACATCCAAGCTCTTTCTATGAAGCCAGCATTACCCTAATCCCAAAACCAGATAAAGACGCCACAAAAAAAGAGAACTACAGGCCATTATCCTTGATGAACATAGATGCTAAAATCCTCAACAAAATTCTAGGAAATCAGATTCAGCATTACATTAGAAAGATCATACACCATGACCAAGTGGGATTTATTCCAGGGATGCAAGGATGGTACAATATCTGCAAATCAATAAATGTGATACATCACATAAACTGAGAAATAAAAATCACATAATCATATCAATTGATGCAGAAAAAGCATTTGACCAAATCCAACATCCTTTCTTGATAAAAATTCTCAGCAAAGTAGGAATAGAGGGATCATACCTCAACATAATAAAAGCCCTATATGACAAACCTACAGCCAACATCATACTCAATGGGCAAAAACTAAAACCATTTCCCCTAAGAACAGGAACAAGACAATGCCCACTTTCACCACTCCTGTTCGATATAGTACTGGAAGTACTAGCCATAGCGTCAGACAAGAAGAAGAAATAAAAGGCATCCAAATTGGAAAAGAGGAAGTAAAACTGTCCTTATTCGAACATAGAAAACACCAAAGACTCCATCAAAAAACTACTAGACCTAATAAATGAATTTGGCAATGTAGCAGGATACAAAATTAACACCCAGAAATCTATGGCCATTTTATACACCAATAATGAACTCACAGAAAGAGAAATGAAAAAAAAATCCTATTTACCATTGCACCAAAAAAATTAAGATACCTAGGAATAAACTTAACTAAGGATGTAAAAGACCTATACTCAGAAAACTACAGGATATTGAAAAAAGAGATAGAGGAAGACATAAACAAATGGAAGAACATACCATGTTCATGGATTGGTAGAATCGACATCATTAAAATATCCATACTACCCAAAGCAATCTACAGATTCAATGCAATACCTATTAAAATACCAATGGCATATTTCAAAGATCTAGAACAAACTCTCCAAAAATTCATCTGAAATAAAAAAAAGACCCTGAAATAGCCACAGCAATCCTGAGAAAGAAGAACAAAGTTGGAGGGATCACAATACCATACATCAATCTATATTACCAAGCCACTGTTCTCAAAACTGCCTGGTACTGGCACAAGAACAGACATACAGACCAATGGAACAGAACAGAGAACCCAGAATTTGACCCAAGCCATTATACTCAATTAATTTTTTAAAAAATATATTTTATTGATTTTTTACAGAGAGGAAGGGAGAGATAGAAACATCAATGATGAGAGAGAACCATTGACTGGCTGCCTCCTGCACAACCCCTACTGGGGATCAAGCCCACAACCCAGGTATGTGTCCTTGACGGGAATCGAACCCGGGACCTTTCAGTCGCAGGCCAATGCTCTATCCATTGAGCCAAACCAGCTAGGGCTCATCTTTCTTTTCTATGTCTCCCTTTGTGGAGAGGGCCTCCAGTTCCAGGGCAGCTCCGTGGGCCACAGCTGAGCAGGGCATCGGGACCCCATCCCGGCAGCTGCCCTTGCTGAAGACCACCCTCCACACCAGTCGTTTTTGATGAATCTGTCCCCATAGCAGCATCAGTCTTGATGTGGCTTCCTCTCTAATTCCCTAAATATAGGACTTCCATTCGGCCAGATTTCCGGCAGTTCTGAATGATGATTGCTCTGAAGCTTAGTTGTGATTTTGATGTGGTTGCTGAGAGAGGCGGGTTCTGCGTTTACCTTCTCCACCCACTTCACCAGAAATCTGATGTCCCTCCATAGAGATAGAGATAGAGATAGAGATAGAGATAGAGATAGAGATAGAGATAGAGATAGAGGTAGAGGTAGAGGTAGAGGTAGAGGTAGAGGTAGAGGTAGAGGTAGAGGTAGAGGTAAAGAGAGAGATACATTAGAGATAGAGAGAGAGAGAGAGAGAGAGAGAGAGATATTTCAGAGAGGAAGGGAGAGGGAGAGAGAGAGAATCATTGATACAGCTGCCTCCTGCATGTCTCACACTGGGGATCAAGCCTGCAACCTGGGCATGTGCCCTGATCAGGAATTGAACCCCTATCTCCTGGTTCATAGGTTGACACTCAACCACTGAGCCACGCCAGCTGGGCTAATGTCCCTCTCTAGCTGAAGCCTCCAGCTGAGCCCACAACTTCAGGGCCATGTGCCCTTGTTGGTTTAAGTGGGATTTCACTTGTCTTACTCTGTGTGGTTTTTTTGTGTTTTTTTTATCCTCACCTGAGGATATTTTTCCATTGATTTTTAGAGAGAGTGGAAGAGAGAGGGAAAGACAGAGAGAAATATCGATGTGAGAGAAACACATCAATTGGTTGCCTCCTGCACAAGCCCCGACCAGGGCCTGGGCTGGGGAGGAGCCTGCAATCGAGGTATGTGCCCTTGACCTGACTCGAACCCAGGACCCTTAAGTCCACAGGCCAATACTCTATCCACTGAGCCAAACCAGCTAGGGCTCACTTGTCTTACTCTGGACTCCAGCTCGCTAGCACCGCATGGTGGCAGTCATTACGGTGGGGCAGCTGAGCTGCGCTGGGCACGCCTGAGCCTGTGGTCACAAAGGCATTGCCGCCCTCAGTGCCCTGGAGAGCCGCCGCTCCTCGCCTGTGCTGGTCGTCTGGGTGACCCCACTGAGACAAAGTGGACTGGATGGGCTTGGGGTCCCCTCTCAGTTTTGAAACAACACATTCCTTGCGTCTGTCAGGGAAGCAGCAGGAAGAGGCCATAATTTGTGTTTAGTCCTTGCTGGTTGTCACAGGTCATGGTCCCCAGAAGCAGGGCCCGAGATGAGGACTCAGGTGAGTGATTAAGGAGACACGAGAAGCAGTGGGGGTGCAGGACAGAGAAAGGGGAGAAACCAAGATGGCGCTGAGGGCACATGACAGGGTGCTATGACCATTAGTGTGGACACCAAATGCCACCACTGGCCCTGCTGTTTGCAGCGATGCCACCTCGGCCAGCAGGAACTCTGACCTGCCCTCCTTCTAGGTGTCCCTCCCTCTAGGACCCAAGTCCATGGTGGGTGCCTTCCGTTATCTGAATGGAGGACGCCCATGGCCGTCCAGCCGCCTGGCTCAGGGGAGCAGTCAGGGCCCGCCTGTCCCAGCCAGTCAGTCCTTACCTCAGGGCTTCCCTAGGAGGTGCCACCACCCCTCGCTGGGTCCTCTGTGCACGTGTGCAGCAGGTGGCTCAGGTGCAGGCCATTCCACGCCAAGTGCTCAGCAAGCAGATATGGTGAAGGGACCGAGGGGATCAGGACAGTGTCCCCTCCACAGAGGCGGTGACAAGCCTTTGGTTCCGGGCTCACTAACTATTCTGTGTTGCTCAGCCAGCGAAGGTCAGGAGCAGCCCGGGCCGCAAGGAGACAATGACCACCAAGGCTTTTGTTACCTTGTTTCTTTCTTTTTAAGTATATTTTTATTGATTTTAGAGAGAAGAAGGGAGAGGAAGAGAGATAGAAACATCGATGAGAGAGAAACATTGATCTCCTGACTCCTGCAAACCCCGTACTGGGGATGGAGCCCACATCCTGGACATGTGCCCTGACCGGGAATCGAACTGTGACCTCCTGCTTCAAAGGTCAACAATAAACCACTGAGCCACACCTGCTGGACAGATTTTGTTTTCAAAGTCTGGGTTCCTGGCATTGACAGAACGGAATTCTCTAAAAGGAAAGGACACCAGTGCTTGCAAAGGTTGGACTCCAGAGAGGAAAGGAGGATTCCGTCTTCCCCTGGGCCTAGAAGTGGAAATTTAGAGTTTCTGGGGTGGGTCTCTGAGCTGGCAGGAGTTGGGCCTTTGTCTGAACATCTTCCCAGGCAGACAAACACTTCATACAGGAGGTGCCCGCGGAGGCTGTCCGTAAGCCCTGCCGCTCCAGCCTCCGTAAGAGCCCAGCTTCGGCCGGTGTGGAAGCAGAGGGACACCCTGTGGGAGACCCCCTGAGAGCAGAAGACTTTTCCCCAAACACCCCCCCCACCCCCCTGGGTGAAGAGCGCCCAACACAGGACAGACATGGGCTTCTCATCCATCCTGACAGACGGGGGCTTGCAGCCACTTTAATTTGCTTTACAGCAAATAAAATAATGTGACATTCTTTCACTCTCAGCAAAACCTAACCCCTTTCCTCAGTGTGGAGTATACAGTATTTCCCTAATGTGGGTTCTTCGCATAACTGTCCTTCCTCCCTGGGAGACCCTGGTGTCCTTAGGGGAGAGATGACGATTTCCCACCGTTTCTGCATCCCACGTACCTAGCGAGGGCCCGGCACACTGGGAGTCTGCAAGGAGCGCCATCTATTGTAACTGACCTTCCTCCACATCAGCACAAGGGACATCAGAGCTGTTAGTTACTTGCATTTCTACATCCTCTCCCTCCGCCTCACCTCATAGCTCTCTAAGCACGAAGAACAGTGTCTAGCCCAGAGCAGGGGCTATGTCTTATGAAAGAAGAAATGGATGGATGGATGGATGGATGGATGGATGGATGGATGGATGGACAGACGGATGAGTCAGTGAGAAGCGAAGGAATGCTTGCTCCAGAATGATCTTTGGGCCGTGGCCACTTCCTGTTGACTGAGCAATGAGCATGCCACAGGGCCCATCAGCTTCACATGCAAGAGAGTGTGGCCAGAGGAATGCTCCCGCTCTCTCCTCTGCCCTCACAGCCGTCGCCCTGCGGGCTAACAGAGGCCCTCCACCAATCTGCCGTCGGGGGGAAAAGCCCTGACAAAACACTTTGCATTCAGAAAACCAACATTTATAACACAGCCAGAGAGCTGAGGCACCATCTCCCCAGCCAAGCACCAGGCAATGCCATCTTGCTGGGTCTGACTAGCACTGGCCAACTTGTTCGACCTTTTCTACCTCCCCCGTATCCCAAACACCCCGTACATGCGGCAGATGCTCTCATTCCCATCTGCCCATCTGCTGCTCGTGGGAGTGCACACTGACACAGCCGCTACTCAAGAGCAATATGGCAATTTGGGTAACATTTTATTTCTTTATTTGTTTGTTTGTTTGTTTGTTTTTGTTAATCCTCACATGAGAACATTTGTTCCATTGCTTTTCAGAGAGAGTGGGAGGGAGTTGGGGGGGGAGAGAGAGAGAGAGAGAGAGAGAGAGAGAGAGAAAGAGAGAGAGGAAGTGAGAGAGAGAGAAACATCCATGTGAGAGAAACACATTGACTGGTTGCCTCCCAAACTTGCCTCTATTAAGGGCGGGGAGCAAACCTCAACCCAGGCACTGCCCTTGACAGGAATTGAACCTGAGACCCTTCGGTGCTCAGGCCAATGCTCTAGCCACTTAGTCACACTGGCTAAGGCATGCAATTTGTGTAACATTTTACTTTTTTAGAAGAAATTTCTTTTTTAAAACATATTTTTATTGACTTCAGAGAGGAAGGAAGAGGGAGAGAGAAATAGAAACATCAATGATGAGAGAAAATCATTGATTGGCTGCCTCCTGCATGCCCCCTATTGGGGATCAAACCCACAACTCGGGCATTTGCCCTTGACCGGAATCGAACCTGGGACTTTTCAGTCCACAGGCTGATGCTCTATTCACTGAGCCAACCTGTCTAGGGCTTGGGTAACATTTTAAATGGGCATTTCATCCAAGCACTCCACTTCAAAGACTTTAGCCTGCAAAAAGTCACATGTATATGTACAAAAACCCACAAACACTGTAAAAGCAAAGCATAGAAACCATCAAACTCTCATCAACAAGGAAATGAATTCATACGGCATGTCCTGCAGCCATCACAGGAGTGAGCGCTGCGTGCTCTGATGTGGAATGACCTCCAGATGCTTTGCTGAGCAGGAGCAAGGTGCAGATCTGTCCATCCTCTGCTACCCATTGTGCTGATCGTACCTAGCAGAGAGGCAAGGGAGGGGACACCTTTGTGTTGTCACTTACTGAATGCAGCTCACGGAGGACGAGGGACTGGAGAGGACCGCACTGCTGTTCAGGTCCCCTTGTCGCCTTGGGGCCCACAGTGCTCGATACGTAGCTGACGGGCAAAGTGAGCCCTTGGCCACTTTGCAGCCACATTCTTCTCTCCCGATGAGGTTCTTTTTGGTCCCCGTCTCTTTGTGATGCCTCTGAGCACAAAGGTCAAAATGCCCACTAAGATGCCCTCTGGAGATGCTGGGAGGCACTGGGCCACCATCACCTCTCCAGCATTCCAGGAATGGAAGAGGCCAGCCCTGGGTCTAGGCTGGCCTCCGGGGGCTCAGTCTCAAGCTGCCTTCTCATGGGCTGTGGGTTCTTTGAGCTCGGGACCTTGTCCTACACAGAGTGGGTGTGGGAGGCCAGGCAAGTACAGAGCACACAGTCGATGGACCTAGTATGCCTCGCCATGTTTCAGGAATGGGCCACTGGGGAGATGGCCCTGCCTTGCTCTCCTTGGCCTGGGCCACTGGACAGCGCTGGTGCCCTAAGTTTAGATGATGGGAGGCTCTCGCCAGTGGCATAAGACTAGAGGGAGGGACTCTGAGAAGCAGGGCAGGTCAGAAGCCCAGCCGACTGCGGAGGCAGGAGCAGAGGGCCAGGGTGGCAGCTGGTCATGACCATGATGCTGTCACATGCCCTCGGCGGTCGTTTTGGTGGCCTGTGGTTCCTGCCTATTTCCCTTTGGTCTCCCTAGATTCTACGAGGGCCCATCTCCTGCCCCAGGCCGTCCGAGCCCAGGTCTGCTGTGGGCAACCTGGAAAGGTCACAGAAGACGAGGGAGGGAGGAAGGAGAAAACACGCTGCTGGCAGACCTCTCTGGCCTCTGGGGGAGTTTAAGGCTGTTTCCAGCCGAGTTCCCACAGTCCAAAGCGGTGTGGGCAGACTTGCTCATGCCTCCTGGTTGGCGCTCTGTTCCTGGCCCACTTGCTCCAACACTCATCACCTCGCGTTGGTTAAACATCTGCCTTCTTCATCTGCTTGTGGGTGTTTGGAGGGCAACTTGTACTTCCTGGATGTGGGCCTCGACTCCCCCATCTTTAAACAAGAAATTAGGTAAGACTATCCCAACGCTGCGTCCACTGATCATCCTCTGGGTTGGTTCAGGCATTCGACCAATTAGTCATCAAGCCAGCCTTCTTGGTAGGCTCCAGCTGTGTAAAAAACAGGGGAAACTGAGGCCCAGAGAGAGGAAAGCTGACCTGCCTGAGGTTAGACAGAGCCAGTGCCCGGGAGGGAAGGAGCATTCATATTGCTCAGGACTCCCGTTCTTGCAGTGTGTGCCTGTTCTTTGACCAGAGCCTCGTCTCTTGCACGTAAGCATCTGTTTGCAGGTCAATACCCATCGACAACGGGGAGGGATGCGCAGACTCTAGCAGGTCCCAGGCGTTCCTAGACAGGTAGTCGCCTCCAGGCGTGCCAAGAGTCAGGGAGGTGCGAGGAGCCAGCCTGCGCACCTCCACCCCGTCCCATTCAGGCTCTAGAGCCCCCACCGAACCCTCTAGGGCTTAGCAGTGGCACGGGCCCCCTTTAGAACTGACATCACCCCTCTCCCTTTTTACTATAGTGAAATGGGCATCGTGCTGAATGAAGGAATAAACAAACCTCACTTTCTCATCTCTGAGTCAAGGTTGGACTAGAATTAACAAGAAGCTCCTACTAGTTGCAGCTCTGCCATCTTCATCCATGGCTGTGGGGGGACGATTCTGCGAGGTCCCCCAGGCTGTTTGATGCGGCCCTCTCTTTGTCCCCATCAGCGTAAGGGTGTCTCTGAGGGCAGGGGCTGTGCCCACACTCGCTGGTGTCAGTCTGTGGAAAGTGTGTGGGGGTCTCGCCGTGGCCCACTGGGGCTTTCCCTGGCTATACCAGTTGCCTCCAGTCCCCCCTCTGACTGAAGCCATGCCCGCCTGCCCTCTGCAGGCTTCCGCTTCCTTTCCTGCCCCAGGGTTTCTCCAACGCTGTGACGCGAGGCGCCTGAAGCACCTGTCCCACGCGCAGGCCCTCACAGCTTGAAGTGCAGGGCCTTAGGGGCTCTCCGTGCAGCCCTCCGCCGCAGGGTGGGGCGGGGCAGAAGCCTCTAGAAACAGAGATCACCTCTACAGTACACGCTTGATTTGACTTGCTTTTCTCCACTTCACTCCTCCAGCCCCTCACCAGCTCTGAGCTCGCCTCTCCTCTGCGCTAAACCACACAGGCCGGCGGGGGGCCTGCCCTTACTGGGACTCCAGGCTGAGACATGAGCCCCCGGGAGCTGGGTCAGGGCCAGAGGCAGGAGGGCACAGGGCTCAGGTGGTGGGCTGCGGCCAAGGAGGGCTTCCTGGGTGCCAAGTGGGATCTCTGGCAAGGCAGCGGCACTGGCATGGAGCCAGGAGGAGAAGCGTCAAGGCGAGCACAGCCGGACAGGAGCGGTTCTCCGGGGGGCTCTGCTTAACCCAGGGCTCTCCATCTATTGGCACCGTGGCCTGCACCCTGCTTGGTTGTGGAGGGGCTGTCCTGTGCACTGCAGTATCTCTGGTCCCTACCCACCAGATGCCAGGGGCGCCCTCTCAGCAAAGACAACAAAAAGATCTCCAGACTTTGCCAGATATCCCCTGGGGGCAGAGTTGGCCCAGATGAGAACCCTGGGGTTAATCAGAGATGATTTAAGAAATACCCCAATGGGCAATTGTCTCTATTCACTAGAGACAGTGGCTAAACCTGTGGAATCTGAGAGTACCTCAGTTTCCTCATCTGTAAAATGGGGCTGATGGTAATGGAACCCACCTATGGGTTTGCGATAGGAGATGATACTTGTCAGGTCATACATGACAGAGCCTGGCACCTGTAAGGGCCATGTGTGACCCCTCATTATTTGTCTTTCAAGAAGAAAGGACCCTAAGGCAAAATAGGAGAGTAGGCGATGAGGAATGGGCGTGGGGGGCCTTGCTATAAGGCGCTGAAATTGGCAGGGATGAAGCGGAGCCTGGGGCAGGCAAGAGCTGCTCAAAAGCAGCAGGATGGCGCTAGCTGGTTTGGCTCAGTGGATAGAGCATCGGCCTGAGGACTGAAGGGTCTGGGTTCGATTCCCGTCAGGGCACATGCCCAGGTTGTGGACTCGATGCCCAGTAGGGAGCATGCACGAAGTAGCCGATCAATGATTCTCTCTCATCATTGATGTTTCTATCTCTCTCTC
The DNA here is from genome assembly GCF_951640355.1 of Cnephaeus nilssonii. Classification (NCBI taxonomy): domain Eukaryota; kingdom Metazoa; phylum Chordata; class Mammalia; order Chiroptera; family Vespertilionidae; genus Cnephaeus; species Cnephaeus nilssonii. The sequence goes on from NC_137081.1 coordinate 84,164,431, forward strand.
CCTCTCCCTTCCTCTCTGAAATCAATACAAATATATTAATTAAAAAAAAAAAAAGGCAGCAAGACTGCCAGGTGGCTGATGAGGCGGCCACATCTGACAGAGGGAGACCACGGTCCTTGGGCCCTGGCCCCGTGTGCTCTCTGCCCCTGCTCTGGCAGGACCCCTGCCTAAGAGGGTTTGAGACTGGAGAACCTGGGCCCGTTTTTCAGAGCATGTGCCAGGGTGAAGCCCCCTCGAGTGAGAGGGCAGAGCCTCGGAGGGGGGTCAAGAATGGCATTCCAGACCTGGGACTCCAGGGGTCCGGGTAAAGATGCCCCGTGCTCAGGGTCACTGCCTCAAATACACTCTTGAGGAAGGCCGTGAGGGGCAGGGTCCATGTCTCTGCGCTCTCCTTTCCCAAGGACCCACAGCCCTGCCCACCCCCGCTTACTCCTCGGTGCAGCTGAGAGCCTGGGGGACGCTCCTCTGCGCCCTGCATTAGCCAGGCGGTGGCTAATGCTTCAGCAGCCGCTCGCCTAACTAATGGCCGGGGGAACGAACCAGCCTCCCCCCAGCTAAGTGCTCTGCCTGCCCCCCTCTGCTCGGCTTGGGCAAGAAGCCCGGCACTGCCCCCGCAGCCACGCTCACCACACTGCCCTCGGCTCCCGTTTGCCCTCTTCAAGGACTTGGGCCTCTGCTGTGGGGCTTGGCAACTTATTTTGCCCATAATTGCACCTGGTCCCTGTGTGAAAAGCCTAGGGAAGCAAAACGTTGTCTTATTTCACTTGGGGAACCAGTCAAATTCCGAAGTGAATGCTGCTTGGGAAGAAGCTCCGTGCCCCGAGGTTGAGGGGCGGAGACTGGCTGCTGGGCCTGGAGACCCTGCTCTGGTGCCGGTGCCACCGCACTGCCTGGCCCCTGCCAGCTCAGCCATGCCTTCTGCCTCACCACCCCAGCCTCAGTGGTGTTGTCTCTCCACACTGTGCCTGGCCGGTTCCCAGGCCGGGGAACAGGTGAGCTATGTGGGTCTCAGAGCCCAGCAGCCTGTCACCACCTAAAACTGTGCCTATGCTTTTGAGGGTGAAATCGTTCTAACACAAGCTCCTACACCACCTACCGGAAGGTTCTTGCTCTGGAGAATACCTGCCCCACCCGACCACCGTGATTTCTGAGTATTTCCCAGAAAACTCTCTCCAAGTAAGGCCCTACCTCCAGCCTCTGCCCCCCTCCCTTACCAAAGACCACACGAGATGGCCACATGCCCACTTGTGTGGGCATAGCTCTCTCCACTGCGGACCACGAATGCCCCCACTTGCTCTAGAGAGGGAATGGGATCCCTGATTGGCCCCAGCATGAGCAGGCCCAGCGAAGACTCAGAGCTAAATATCCCTCAAAGCTCAGAGGCAACCCAAATCCAGAACTCTTAGTTCACAGGACTTCAGCCTGACCTTATGGCCCCACTCAGTTCTTGCCTGTGGCCCTCCCTCCCCCCATTCCCTGGAACTGGAGGGTGGACTGGGTGGGGGCTGGGAGGAGGAGGAAGGAAGTCACAGCTCAACTCTCACCAACGGGAACTCTTGCCCCTCCTCTTGCCCCTCCACAGTTGAGCAGTTGGGCCCAGAGGGGACCTCCTTGCCCAGTTCTAAGGCCCCACCCCAGGATGCGTGCCTTTCCCCATGATTGGCTAATAGAACATCCATTTCCTGAAATAAAAACTCTACCCCCAGCTACCCTCAGAGTGTGGTCTGGCCTAGACAAGGCCAGCTTGGGGAAAGAGCAACCGATGCCCCTGTGGCTGAAACAGACTTTATGTGCTACCACCTTAACGAGTGTTTCCATGCATTCACAAAGCACGTGCCCAGCCCCTCCCAAGTGCTAGGCCCCGGGTCTGGGAATAGAGAGATGGCCCAGAGGTGGCACGTTCAGGGGGCCTGAGTCCCACTGCAGGGGCCCGCAGGCTCTAGGCGACTCCACGCCCACATGCACACACACCCCGGTATTTAGTTATTAGGTAGCACAGCATCGTAGACAGCGATGATGGCAAAGGGCATGGAATGCGATTAGGCAGGTCTGGACTGAATTCCAGCTCTGTTGCCTCTTGCTGTGTGATGGGCAGTTCACACACCTCTCCACATTTCACTGGCCTTTCTATGGGTGAGGGTGTTGTCCTGAATCAGGGGTCAGTGCCTGGTGCTTCCTGCAGAGTGAGGCCTGTGCAGTGGGCCCTCCGTAGTTGCTTGTCTCCTGCGTAAGCCCACTGAGAATGATTCTGACCGAAGGGGCGGGCCTCTCCCTGTGCAGTCCTCCTGGGAAGCAGAGGCGAGAGACAAGTCAGAAGTAAAAGGGGGGTATCCCATCCCCACCAGCTGCCATCCCAAGGCACCCAGCCTAAGGCCAGCTACATTTGCATGTTATTTACATAAATTTGCATGAGCACAGTATTCATGTGTCTTGTAGCCAATTATTTTGTTCAGGAAAGGGCACCAGCAGAGATGTGGCCCCCTGGGCTTTGTGTCAAAAGGGCATCCAGGGCCCCTACTCAACCCCAACAGGAACTGGTCTCCCTTGGGCCTGCACCTCTCCTCCCCGCCACACATACCTGCTGCCTAAACCCCCCTTAGGAGCTACTGCCCCTGCCTTTGACTTCCACCACCGGGGAAGGCCGGGTCTTGGCAACTCCAATCGTCCCCCACTCCTGAGCACCCTAATTTAACCAGATTAGTCTCTTAGGTGTGGAGGCCACTTTCAGAATGTCTAACTCAGAGGTAGTCAACCTGATCCCCTTTTAGACAAGTAAGAGCCGTCCTGCTCTAGATGAGTCCCACCACGGCCTAGGCCCTCACCACACAGTGGTGTCTGCAGGGACCTCAGGCTCAGCAGAGCATATGAAACACCTCATGTTACAGCTGGGGAAACGGAGGCCCAGGGAGGAAAGGGTCTCAGCCTCGGTCGCAGTGGCTGCAGCAGAGCCGGAGGAGCTGGTGTGCCTGTGCAGCCAGCAGGGGTGGCCAGCATGCCCAGGAGGCTCCAGGCCTCACAGAGCAACTTCCAGAAAAATTGTAGCCAGATAGGCCCGGAGCACAAAGGGCAAAAGAGGGGTCCCATCTCCCTTCCCCTTCTGGGAGGATGAGGGTTTCTGGAACTCCAAGGAAGACTGAGGCCGAGAGCTGAGGGAAGACTGGCCCTTGCAGTCACCCAAATCAGGCCCTCCAGCCAAGAGGGAGCCACGGGGCAGTTTGCACCCTGGGGTAGGAAATAAGCATCTGTGATCCATCTTCAGCATAGCCAACGTTTAATGGAGAAGACTAACAGCATGTTGCCAGTCGGTTACTGAATTTTCCCAGGGAAAACAGGATATAAGGAGAAGGGGAAAGAGTATAAGAACAAAGAACTGTGTACGTGAAAAGCAACACATTTTCCAGGAAGATCTGCCCTCCACAACTAGACAAAGGGAGGTAGAAACAACTAGAAAAGGCCTCAGCCTATATATTTTTAAATAACCCAATAGGAGACAAAAAGACCGAGGCGACATACGGGGAAACTGTTAACCACATAGTACTCAGCCAACGAGGAACTGGGGGAGGGACTCTGCACACTAGGGATAAATTACCTGTGATCACCACTCCGGGTATGCCTGCTCAACCAGACACCCAATCTTGCAAGCCCGCATTAAAGGTCTCACTTTTACCATACTTTGTATCTCCGAGTCCATTATTTGAATTCGAACAGGTGAGTGTTTTCTCACACTGGGTCCTAGCACTCTCCTTCTGTCTCCTCGGGCTTCTGGAATCCATGGGCTCAGATTGTGGAGCCAAAGGAGTATAGGTGAGGGGAGGTGGGGGATTAATATGTGTCCAAGGCCCAACTGTACCATCTGCACTTGGCTTACTCCTCCTGCTGTCATCATCCCCATTTCACAGATAAGAAAACTGAGGCTCAGGATTTAAGCCTAGGTCCTTGTAACTTCAAAAGCCTTCTTTCCAAGTGTCAGTTAGTAGGTGGCCCAAGGGTCCTGCATTTGCTTTCCTTCCTGGATGTCACAGTCAAGAGATATGACCTTGGATAATGGGCCTTTCCGAAGCCTTTCCACCCCAGGTCAGAGGCTGAGCTTGTCAGGTTAGCATGGGCTCCTTTGTCATCCACAAACAGAACCTTGAAGACCTACCTGGCATTCACAGACCTGCTTCCTGGCTTGAAGAATATCAGGTGGACAAACCTGTGCGAGGCTGGGAACAGTTTGTTAGACAAGAGCAGAGCAAGGGGATGGGCCAGGTACAGAAACGCACAGGGCGGAAAGCCCCGGATGCTTAGCAAGAGACTTACAAAACTGGGAAGACAAGAGCCTGGCCCAGGGCAAGCTATCCGCCCCCAGCACATCACTGGCCATGCGGTTTGGAGCCCTGATCTTTCATATCCCTGGTCATGTGATTTAGACTCTTGATCTTTTCCTCCCTGAAGATAACATCTAGGCCTCAGTTGTATTTCAGCTCCAGGCCCAGAAAAGCAACAGAACCATACAAGTGATGCTATGGCTGCCTCAGGCCCAGCTACATTGACTAATGACCCTCTGCCCTGGCACTGACCAAGCAGTGGAGACCATGACCCTGAAAGAGCACATCTGGAGAGCTAATGAATATTGATACACTCCCCTAAGATTCCACCTGCAAGAGAGAGATAAATACGCTCAGGGCAAAGGACCCAGTGCGCACTCTCCCTCCTAGGAGCACACCCGTGCCGTTCCCCCACAGGCACGCATTCCCCAACCTCCAAGGGACCCCACGAGACCTGCAACCAGGAGAGCAATGAGCAGCAGCAGCTGGTCTCGGGCTGACTCCCGCAACCTGTCTCCTAGGCCCCCTCTTCTCTGACTTCCCAGTCTCTCTCCACTAGCCCGCTCCTCATTTGGAGTGTACCTTCAACAAATCCCGCTTTGCTTTACTTTCATTTTCGTTGACCTTAAGATCTTTGCTGTGTCGATGAGAGGAACCGAAGTCCCAGCCGGTAACCCCATTAGGAACAAGCTGGTGGGACCTCGGGTAGGCAGGGCAGGGCTGCACTGGGAGAAGCATTTGGGGAAAAGGTCCCCCTGGTTCGTCTGTCACACACAGCACTGCTCAGCCCTTGCACCGAGCTAGCTCCAGTCCTTCACACCAAGCGGGCTGTCACTGAAGAGATGTTGGCCACTACTCACAGGAGCCCTCCACCTGGTGAGGCAGAGGAGGCAAAAAGAGGAGTCGGGGAACCTGTTTCAAACCCTAGCTCTGCCACCTCCTCCCTGCGGGATGCGAAGCAAGCACATTCCTTACCTGAAAAATGGGGCTGATCCCATTGCCCTGGCAGGGTCCGGTGGGGCCCAAAGGGGGCAATGTAAACAGGGCACAGTGCTTGCCTCTAGGTGAGACATCAACAAATGTCACTTCCCTACCCTCACCTCTGTTGGGGAGGGAAAATTATCCTCTACCCTTCAAGGTTCTTCTGGCTGGACTAACATCAAATTAACACAAGACAGATTAGCAGTAGAGAAACAAATTAAAGTTTATGTATGAAACCTGACAAGCTCAGGGGAGGCCTGCGTGGTGGCCTTACAAACTCAGAGGCCTAAAGTAAGCACCAAGTTTAAATTCAAACTTTTTTAACTAAAAGCAGTTTAGGGTGGGTAGTCATGTCCTAGGCAGTATCTTCCCTGTAAAAGGTCAATCTTTACCTTAACTATTGTCTTTTGCATCTATGACAACATTCCTTTGGAATGTCAGGGTAACCCCCCTTTTTCCAGATCCCCACTGGGTAAATCCTCTCATTGTTTTACCATGTTATTTGTTGACTGTGAACTATCTTGTACCCACCTGTGTAAAAGAGGTATGTGTCTATGTCCCATGGAAGTTCCTCAGCCAGGGACTTGACCCCTCTGGGTGCAGGAAATTGGAAGAACCCATGAATGACCATAGGTAGGTGGGACATGCTTTATTACGAACAAAGCAGCAACAACTGGCTGGTCAGTGGCATCTTATACACACGCTCAAACGAAAGAGGCCTCCTGCCAATTAGTTTCCTCTGTGCTACATTAACATAAGCAGGTTATTTAAGGGTACGCCTGCGCAGTACGTACAGTGCTACTGCTGAGTCATTGCCGGCACCCATGCCTATGGCAAGCAGGCCTTTAACCTCCGGCATACTCTGGTCAGGGCCCCCACAGTCTATCGTTTTACTTTTTGTCCAATCCCAGAGGTTTCCCCTCGTGGTTTCTCTTGCCTCCCTAATCTATCACCAATGGATTTCATGCAACCCATTTATATTTCCTCCTTTGATGGAAATTTATAAAACAAGGTGAAAAACTGACATTCTCTGGAGCATTATCCCAATACATTGAGATTCTGCTTCCCGGCAATTGTGGACAGTTTGGCTCAAATAAACTCACAAAAAATCTCCACATTTCCTAATGTTTCTTACGCTAACAAGTTTAATAACATGTATACCTCCGTTACACATGGGAGTGGCTGTAGCCATCGTCTGAAATACCACCTTCAGCTAAAGACAAAAGATGGTGCTGGGGGTGGCAAGTCAGTTGTGGGAGGTAACCAGGAAGAGCACAGTGACCCAGGGTAAGGCTGCCACTGGGTTCCAGTGCAGGCCTGGCTCGGAGGCAGAGCCCCTTACCAGGGAGATTCCCCTTACAAATATAAGTGTCCTTTACAGAGCCTCTCCCACGTCTAAAGATAACATCTCCCTAAAGATAACATCTCGGCCTCAGTTGTATTTCAGCTCCAGATGACAGATGAACCAGGGGGACCTTCTTCCCAAATGCTTCTCAAACTTTGTGCTTACTTTAGGCCTTTGATTTTCAGAGCCTCTCCCATGTCTGCTATTTCTTAAATTAACCAGCCTCAAATAATCACTACCCCCAAAGAGGCATATTTTGGGGTGGCAAGCTGCCCCCCTTAACCTCCCTTTGGGAGCCAAGACCCAGGAAACATAATTGAGCAAGTTGAAACATCCCCAGGCCTGGAGGGATGTGTGCGAACCAGTTTGTTTGTACATAGTCTGAGGCCACTGACCCCACCTGTGCTGGGCGATGCCATGACCCTCCTGACCTTGAGCAGCCTCAACTGAGTCCACAGTCCACGCTCTGCTGAGTGAGCGCTGGCCGCCCAGCCTGCGGGCCCAGTGGCAGAAGGAGCGGCATGTGGAGAGATGGCAGCTGAAGGCCCTGGTGAACAGGACCCTGCCCTAGGCTGTGGAGAGTCCCCCAACACGAAGGACTCCCGATCAGGTGAGATGGGCACTGGTGTGCAGAAGGGAAGCTGGGAGGGACACAGAGTAAGCACCCCAAGTTGTTACTGGTGAAGTTGAAACCTTGGTTCTTTTTTTTTTTTTCTTTAATGTGTTTATTGATTTTAGAGAGAGGAAGGGAGAGGAGGAGAGAGAGAAACATTGATCTGCTGCCTCCTGTATACCCCTTTTTGGGGATCAAACCCACAACCCAGGCATATGCCCCAACTAGGAATCGAACCAGAAACCTCTGGGTGCATGCGACTATGCTCAAGCAACTGGGCACAGGGCAAAAGTGTCCTTAGTTAGAGAAGAGAGGATTTGGGGGGTTACTAGTTGGCTGTAAACTGTGTGACCCTTTAACTATTTGTGTTTTCCTATTCTGCTTGTCCCGGCAGATTAGCCTGTCTCAAAGTGACCTCTAGCTGGTTGGGTTTTCTCTTCTCCTAAGTCGGGATAGAAGTTCCAAGACACATGCTTCTCCCAACCCCTCCATCCTCTTCTCAAACAAAATCCAGCAGAGGACGTGCCCTGACCTGGCCGTTACCATGAAAGGGTGATGGCCACGCAGGGGAGAGGGTTTGCTGCTGTAGCACACAGCCGTTTCCAAGTCATCTGACTCAAACAATGTGCTGTTTCTAAAAGCAACTTAAGGTCGCTTATAATGGAAAGTTTAACAATAAGGCTAATAGTACACTAGGCACAAAAAGCACAGATCAAAGGAAAATAAAGTAGAATGTAAATACAGTTGACAAGGTGAACACAGTCATGAATATAGGTCTGAGTATCATAGTAGCCATGGTAAAAAGGGAAATAAGATCAGTTATTGGAAAGGAGTAAGCATACTAGTCTTTTATCTTCTCCTTGAAGCTTTGCATAGCAGGCATTGAGTGTTGTGAAGGACAGAGTCATTTACTCCATATTTATAAAAGTTCAGAAACAGCCTGGCCAGATAGCCCAGTTGGTTGGAGCATCATACCTCAAGGTTGTGGGTTCGATCCCCAGTCAGGTCACATACAAGAATCAAACCAATGAATGCATAAGTAAGTGGAATGGCAAATTGATGTTTTTTCTCTCTCTGTAAAATCAATTTAAAAATATTTAAATTCAGAAGCATATTAAACAAGTCTATTTGGCTCACAAGGACCTTTAAGAAAACAAAGGGTACGAACATTATTGAAGTGCGACCCAGTGAGGATGAGTGTGGCCCGGTATCGGCTTTCTGTCTTGGCCTAGGTGTGCAAGGAGTTGGGTGTTTCCTCGATTGCACTGTAGACCAGCATTTCTCAAACTTGCATGTGCGAAGTCACTGGCAGTTCCTGCTAAAATGTGGTTCTGATTCAGGAGGTCTAGGCTGGGCCTAAGGCTTTGCAATTTAAAATCCTCCCAGGCCATCATGTGCACCACACCCGGAGCAAGGGGCTAAGGCCCAGACTTCTGGAGTTGGTGCCTTTGCACTCTCCCCCAGCTGAAAGGCAACGCTAGGCTCCCACACTCACAGGAAGGACCTGCTCCTGGGCTCACTCAATGCTCCCTGGAGGTGCTGGGCCAGCTTCCTACATTCCCATTGGCCAGCGATGGCCTAGTCACAAGCCAAGACACTTGATCTCACACAAAAAGTTATTAAGTACGGTGGACAAAAAAAAAGAGGGGGGGGGGTGATTCTGTAGAAAGTAACCCCAAAGGGTGATCTGATCATACAGGTCATGGTAGGTAAGTCATGCCTTAGGCTTATAACTTCCCTAGTGAAAGGTTATCCTTGTCTTAAGCAAACTCTGCCCATGGTTTGTGCATCTAGTTAACGCACCTTTGAAAAGCTTCTTTTCAGACCCCTCAAGGAAAACCTCCCTCAAGAGAACACCTAATCTTGTTAACTCTCCGGTAATCCAATCCCTGCCTCGCTGCGTCCCATCTTCGGGGAATCTTCCTCAGTTCCAAATGCAGAAGAGCAGCTGCAAGCTGCCCTTCTAGGAAGCATTTTCTCAGTCTGTTCCTATCTTGTTTCCAGGCATATCCTCTGTGTGGCTCAAATGAATTTTTATAAAAATTCTGTGTAGGTGTGGACTTTCTTATACAGACATACCTACTATGTGCCAGGGAGCAAAATAGCCCACCCCCAGGTCTTTACCCACCCTGCCCTTTAGCAGCTGCCTTCAGAACCTTCTCCACACTTGTGCTGACCACAGCTACAGCTCCTCGATTGCACTGTAGACCAGCATTTCTCAGACTTCCATGTGCACACAGTCTCTGGCAATTCCTGTGAAAATGTTGCTTCTAAGATAACATACCTCCGAAATGTCATAGTAATCTTATTTTCCACAGTCCTCAGGGCACAACCTCCCACCAAAACAGGAGACATGGCTCCCCATTCCGCTGAGCTCAGAGAACATTTCCTCTTGGGAGAGTTCATGTTTCAGCCGAGGACCAGACGGAAGGCAGCCTTATGCCAAGCTAGAGTACCAACCTCAGGTGCAGGGAGATTGACGTAGGGGTGGGTACATCTCAGTCTCAAAATAAGGTGCCATGTGAGAACAGAGCCTGTAGCTAAATCCCAGGCCCCAAGCACACCTGTGCCAGCTTGCCTCCCAATCAGTGCCCCTCCCTCACAGGCTATGCCCGTTGCTCACATACCTGAGCTCTGGGAGTTTCTGACATGACTTAACCCACTGAGTCATCAGGGTGGCAGACAACCCTCCATTTGCCCAAATCACCCTCAAGACCCCTTGAATTTGTGGATGAAAAAGGGGCAACATACTGAACCTGACAAGCTTAGGGGAGGCCTGCATGGTGGCCTTACAAGCTCAGAGACCTAAAATAACCACACAGGATGGTCTGAACATAAAAATTCCTAGCTAAAGGAAAGGGGGTGGGGGAGGTAGAAGAGGGTAAAGGGGGATAAATGGTGACGGAAGGGGACTTGACTTTGTGTAGTAACACAATACAATATATAGATGATGTATTACAGAATTGTACACTTGAAGCCTATATAATTTTATTAACCAACTAGAGGCCCAGTGCACAAATTCATGCATGGGTGGGGTCCGGCCAGCCTGGCTCCAATTGTCGGATCAGGGCCAGGCCTGTTGGGAGGAGGAGATGGAGGGAGGTTGGCCGGCCGGCCCAACCCTGATGGATGCATGATCAGGGCCAGCTGGCTGGCTGGAGGGAGGGGCCGAGAGCGATTGGTCGGCCAGCCCCACCCCCGATTAGAGTGGGGAGGCCAATTGGGTATGGGGCTGTCATGGGGAGGGGCTGTTGGCAGTGGGCCAGCCAGCCCTGCCCCCGAATGGGGTGAGGGGGGGCCGATCGGGGGCCAGCAGCCTGGGGGAGATACCATGGGTGGTTGGCTGGCCAGCCCTACCCCTGATCAGAGTAGGGGGGCCCATCAGGGATGGAACTGGCTTGAGGGAGGGGCCGTGGGCCAATCAGGGTGGTGGGGGCCCATCTGGGGTGGGGCCAGCCAGGGGGAGGGGCCACGGGAGGTTGGCCTACCAGCCCCACCCCCGATCGGGCTGGTTTGCTGGCCCCAGTGGGTATCATAGTGACCAGTCGTTCCGGTCATTCCAGCATTCTGGTTGCTGGCTTTTTATATATATAGATGTCACCCCAATAAATTCAATAAAGTTTTTAAAATTAATAAACATTTCTAACTAGAAGCAAGCCATGGCAGGGACACATCCTAGGCCTGTAGCTTCCTTCACAAAGGTCAGTCTTGACCTTAACTGAGCCTGCCTACTGTCTTTTTGCATCTAAGATAACATACCTTTGAAATGTCAGAGTAATCTCCTTTTCCAGACTCCTTAGGGCACAACCTCCTACCAAAACAGGAGACCACAGACTCCTCATTGTTATCTGTTCCCCACATAGCATCTCTATATACTGTGTTACCCAGCCTGTACCCAGCAATGTAGGAGTATGTGTCTCTCTATCTGACTCTTCATCCAATCCCAGCGATTTCCCCCTTTGCTTTCTCCCTCCCCCTAATCAACCAGCGATGGATTTCATGTAATCCCCTGCATCTCCTCCTTTGATTCTAATGTATAAAATAAGCTGTAAAACTGCCATTCTCCAGTGTGTTTTCTGTCTGTAACTGCACAATCAATGGGTCCGTGCTGCCTGTCACTACTTGAGCCAATTAAGCAGAGACAGGGTCAAATCATATATGAGCGTTTATTCCAATACTGTTGGCAGAAGGTTATCCACAAAAATCTGCTCTTCAGCCTCCCATAAGCCAGCTGCTTATATAGGTAGGACAAAGATTACATGGGGAAGTAGGGATTACGGGCATGGGGAAGTAGGCTATGCAGCTGGGGTGGGACCCCATTATTTGGGCAACAAGGTTGTTAATCTTTCCATGATAATAGGCAGTTCTTTTTAAAATATACATACTTTTATTGATTTTCAGAGAGGGAGAGAGAGATAGAAACTTCAGTAATTGGGAGATAATCACTGATTGGTTTCCTCCTGCACACCCCCTACTGGGGATCAAGCCTGCAACCTGGGCATGTGCCCATGACTGAAATTGAACCTGGAATCCTTCAATCCACGGGCAAAAATAGGCAGTTCTTGAATGAGAATGGACCACATTCCCAGGCCCAACGTTGACTCCCAGGTCCTGAGGGTGTACAACTCCCAGCCAGGTTAGAATGTCCTTTTTTTTAATATTAATATTATAGTGAGGGAAATATATATTAAATATATAGTGAGTGGAAGAGAGAGGGAAAGACAGAGAGAAATATTGATGTGAGAGAAACACATCAATTGGCTGTCTCCTACAAGAGCCCCGACCAGGACCCGTTGGGAGGAGCCTGCAACTGAGATACGTGCCCTTGACCAGAATCAAACCCGGCACCCTTGGGTGCAACGCTCTATCCACTGAGCCAAACCAGCTTGAATGTCCTTTCTTTAACCAGCACAAGGCAATCATGGTTAACAAAACATAATTCGTATTTCCCATAACCATAGCTAGTCCCCAGTATTCTATTTTTGCCCCCTAACAAGTCCATTGAGATTTTGCTTCCTGGCAATTTTCGGTTTGGCTCAGATAAACTCATAAAAATTCTCTAAGTTCTTACATGGAGAAATTGCAGCCCCACTCCCTCCTCACATAGGGGAGCAGCTCCCTGTGCCCACGTTTGGAGGCGTCTCCCCACGCTCGGGTGAGAGGAGAGGTGAGCGCAGGTTAGGGTGCTGCCCGTGGCAGGACTGGCTCCCGTGGCCTGGCTCCCAGCCAGCGCTGTCAGAGTACATCAGGGCACACTGCTTTTCCTGGCCATCACGCTTTAATAGTCAGTTAGAATATTTATTTTGTAAAATGGATGTGCGGCCTATAAATGTTGCATCAATCCGAGAAGCTGAGAGGGAACAACAGCCCTCTTCTCTCTGGCCCAAGTAGGACGTGACCCTAGATTCTCATCCCGGATGCTCCTGTCCTCTTAACCAAAAGGCTACCCTCCTGTTTAGGAGACGGGAAATCTCAGGAGGTGGCAGCCACAGGCTCCCTAAAGAGAATACCCAGCATGCATCAGAGGTACTAGTACACTGGGCACTCCTCAGTCCCCAGCACCCTACCAGCTCTGGGGCAGGCAGGGGAGGGAGGAGGCCAGAGGTGGGCAAGAGCCATGGGGGAGCTTCCCAGAGATGCTGAAGGAGGTGAAGAAGGGTGAGACTGGGAGTGCATTCATTCAACAACTATTTGCTGACCACCTACTTATGTGCCAGGCACTGGGAACGCAAAAGTAAATGAGACAGAAAAACCGCCTGCCCTGCGAGAGCTCACGTTCTGTGAGAGAAACACTTCCTGTGCCTGGTGTGGTTGCCCACCTGGACCTGCCAGTTAAGAATTTACCACCAGATCACTTGTGAGGTTACTGTTCTCACAGCCTCTGCCAGTTCATCTTTCAGATCTCTCTCTAGCTCCCGGGAGCCCCACAAAGATGCCTACCAGATCTCTTGGGAGGAATGCTGGATAGATTCAGGGATCCTTCCAAAAATGCTGGGAGACTTTAGCACTCGGTTTTCCAAGTTCCATGTCCTGTGCCACCCATTGTAGTTGCAGGAAGGATGCTCAGAGACCCCCGTCAGCTAGAGCCAGTATTTGGAGAGCACCTACTCTGTGCAGGGCCCCATGCTAGGGGCACCAAGGGGGGCGAGAAACTGGTTTCTGTCTTCTTAAACTTGACAACTCATTGCAGAGGCAACTCACCAGCCAAAGGCAGGGACCAGGCGATGGGCGCCCGTGTCCCCAGCCTTGGGACTTTGTGTGGCACTGCAGGGCTCCCTAAGTGTTGGCTGGATAAAGGACCTATAAGACAGAGGGCGATGCCCTGGGGCAGGGTCGGGCAGGAGGGTTCCGGAAGAAGACAGGAGAGGACCTGGGCCCTGGGGCCAGGCCGAAGAGAGGGCTGGGAAGGGGGTTATTTTAAACAGGAGAAAACCCATGGAGGCGGGAAAGCACTAGGTGTTCACGGGTGGGTCTTGGTGGGGAACAGGGAGGGGGAGGAGAGGCCCCTCACAGCAGCATTCCCGCCACGGGGCTGTGAGAACTCTGCCGCTTCTTCTTCGCACTGTGCTCTCTGAGGCCCAGCCGGCTGCCTCTGCCTGGGGGTTCAGATAACCCCTGTTAGGGCTTATCTCTCCAGCACAGGTTTGCTTCCTGGAGTACTTTGAAGGTCTTTACAGGGGCTGGTGGACTATGCCCCCAGCAATATTCCAGAGAGAGTCCCGGGGATCAGATAACACGTGAGCCTCCCTGAGGAGTGGCCTTGTGCCCAACTTCTCCCTCCGAGCCGAGCCGAGCCCTGTTCTCTCGGGGAGAGGAAGAGCTGCCAGTAGGACCCGGTGTGAGGTCCTGAGTGAGATGGGCATCCGATGAAGGCGCAAACCTCTAGGGAGCGCCCACGAGATGCCCCCCTCGTGCCTGTTGTGCTGCCTTCAGCATGGGGACGGAGGGAGGCCGGGGAGGGAGGTGTTTGGGGTCCCCGGAGTCCAGACCGAGGCAAGCTGCCAAGTGCCCCGCAGCTCCGGAGGCCCAAGCACCTGGACACCCGGCCGGGGACTATTGGCCCTAAGGGTGGCCAAGGGACAGAGATGGGGCAGGACCGCCAAGGCCGGAGCGCAGGCTTGGCGAGGAGCCTCTGCTGCTTCCAGCGCAGAAGGACGCAGGGCCAACCGGGCACGTGGCTCTCCCCCCTGTGCCACCGCCAAAAGCCGCTGGGAACTAGCGTGGATTCGAGTGTCCCCCCGCCCCCCCCCCCCCCCCGAGTAAGGGGGCGGCCTCAGAAGTCACGGCCTCCACGACCCCCTCGTGCTGGTCAACAGGCGGTTCCGGAGTTCTGCACACTTTACGGGGGAGCGACGGGGCAAATCGGGAAGCCGAGGGACGGCCCCGAACACTGGGCGAGGGGGGAGGGTCCCAGGTGGCCGCCGCCGCCGGGGCAGCGCAGCGGGCAGCGCGGACAGCGGACCGGCATTCCCGTCCCCGCACCTGGGAGGTGGCCGAGCCGGATAAGCGGCAGCCACGGGCGGGCGGGCGGGCGGGGCGCGGGGCCAGAGGAGGAGCCTGGGCCGGGCCACCGCCTCCGTCGCGGATCCTTCAGCGGCTGCTGGGAGCAGCGGGCCGGAGAGGTGAGTGACCCGTCCCCCAGACGGTCCCCGGGCCGTGGGTTGCGCCCTGGCCGGAGCCCGCGACCCGGCGCTGCCCCTTTGCCCCCCTGTGCCATGGCCGCGCGGAGGCCGGCGGCGCCCCAAGTGCGCAGGCGACTGCGGCCGCCGGGACCCAGCACGTCCCGGTGCCCACGCCGCGCGCCCTGCTTCCTCCGAGCCCCGAGCCGCGTGCGCCGCGGGGGTGGCAGGGCTGGGGGGCTGGCGGGGCGACCCGCCGAGGTGACCGGTCCCTGCTCCCGCGGTGTGTCGCCGGCCTCAGGGAGGGCCGGGGCCGGGGCCGGGGCCGGGGCAGTGGGCTGGGGGCCGGGGGCCGGGCTTCCCCGGCTGCTCCCTGGCCGGGGAGGCAGCGGTCCGAGGCGCCGACCTCGGTGGGAAGGAGGCGGGGGCACTTGGCTAGCCCTTCCCTCTCCCGTGCATTTCCCTGACATTGGGGTGGGCTGCCGGAGGCGTGGCTGGAACTTGGGGCACTCCTGAAGGGAAGGCACTTGTGCGTGTGCGAAGCTAACACAGGGGTCGGCGAAAGCAGGTCTGCCGGTGTAATACAAACAGTACAATAACAAATAATACAAAGTAAACTTTCGGGTATTCACAACTGTAAGCCTACCTTTGCCCACCCCGAATGTTGTTCATGGGGCAATAGGAGTGATCAGAGCCTGGCGGAGGGCACTGAGAGGCCAGGCCACCTCCAGGACAGGCTCCAGAAGTGGGATGTGAGAGCCCCTTTCACGGCCAGCGTGGTTCAGGGTTCCGGTTCAGGGTTCGGGTTCTGGAGAAGGCCGCACACAAATGAAAAGAGACTAGAAAATGTATTAATTTGGCGATATTGGGGGCCAGGCGGGGGCCCACCTCTAGTGGGAGGACTACTCTAGGCTCTGACCTTGCTATCCCTTTTATTGAGACTATGGGGTACACCCATAGCCCTTAGGTAATTCCAGTAACAGGCAGATTATCTGATCAGTAAGGATTTACTGATCAGATAATCTGTAAGGATTGTTAAAAGTACAGACGCTTAGCCTGGCCAGTATTGCTCAATGGTTGGGCATCAACCTGTGAACCAGGAGGTCACGGTTCAATTCCTGGTCAGGGCATATGCCCAGGTTGTGGGCTCGATCCCCAGTGTGGGGCATGCAGGAGGCAGCCAATCAATGATTCTCTCTCATCATTGATGTTCCTATCTCTCTCTCCCTCTCCCTTCCTCTCTGAAATCAATAAAAACATCTTTAAAAAAATACAGATGCCTGGTCCCACCCCAGCCAAGGGAATCCCAATCAGCAGGGTGCACCCCCAGCCCCACCCCCAGCCAAAGTCACCCAGGGGCTGGCATGAAGCATGTGCTTAGTCAGTGTCTGATGGATGAGTGGACTTAGTGGGGCGGGGGGCGCCACTGATAGAGAAGGTTTCCTGAAGGAGGACTCCAATGGTGGGCCCTGGCCTCAGAGCCATGAGTGCTGGGCTCCCTGGGCCTGGCCTGGTCCCACTGGGACCACGTCTCCAGCCTGGAGATGCCAAACGTGGATTCCTCTCCTGTCCATGCTAGCCGTCCTCGCCCCATTGCTCTTCCCTCCTGGGATTTATCAGTTATGGGCAGGGCTCTGGGTAGTTAACAAGTGAAAGTGAATGACTAAAGTCCACCGCTGCGCGCCTCACCTCCGTGGTAGAGGGGTGAAGCGGCTGAGCTGACTGTAGGGAAGGGCTCCTGGCTTTGGGATCAGATGGACCCAAGTCTGAATCCCCACAGCTCTGCCTTGTGATGACCTTGGCAGTCCTCAGCTCTGAACTTGTTTCTTCATCTGTAAAACCTTGCTAAAGGCTTTGCACCTGATATTCCTATAAATAGGGTACAATATTGCCTTCCTGGGGGGTTAATTATGTGAAGGGCAATGAGTTTAGGAGTGCACTATCAGATACTTCCCCCTTCCTCCCTCCCCCTCCCAGGGGACCTTCCAGACTCATCACTGTCCTAGTCTGAACCCCTCAGTTCACTAGAGAAGGTAACTAAGGCCCAGAGAATGGCCTCCATTGCCCCCTTCTCTGTCGCAGAGCTGGCCTCAGGCCCAGCCCCAGGACTCCCCGTTCAGTGTCCTGGCCTAGGCTCCCACACTGGGAGAAGCCTGCCTCCTCCTCATAGAACCTCAGCAGGTGGGTGGTGTTCAGGTGGGCTGGGGTAGCGGAACAGGCTGTGCAGTAACGTCCAGGCTCCCTGGGCCCCACCTGAGGCCGGATCCACCTTTTCTGCCCTCCCCACCGAGCACAGCGGCCGGGTCTTCCTGGGCGGGGCAGGCTGAGCCACGTAGGTTGAGCACTCGATGAAATTGCTTTCCAGCATCTGCACCAGGGATGGGCCGCGATTTAAAACAGAGACACTTGCCAGTTTAAGTAGTTTTAAGAGCCTAAGGCCAAGCTGGCTCTTTTCCTCCCTCTCGGGGTTTGGAGAGGTGAGTGCCTCTTTTTCCCCCACACACTCTGCCCTCGCCAACCCCGTCCAGGAGGATGCGAGCCAGGATTCAAAACCAGAGACAGTGGTTCTCAAAGGTTCAGCGACAGAAGTCGCACTTCCTGCTACAGCAGGGCCCACCTCATGTCCAACTTGACCTCCTCCCAATCTGAGGCCTCTGCATGTCAGCCCTTCACACCCTCGCCATGCGCCCTCCTGCGGGAGCCACGGAACCACTTCCATCACGCCTGAAGTGACAAATCTCCATCATCACTCAACACTCAGCTTCCCACGTGCCAGGCCCTGGGCCAAGCATGCTGTATGTGTGAGCACATTCGAATCTTCCCATTCTTAAGACATAGATAATGTTCTCCCAACTATTTAACTCTCCCGAGAACACACGGAACTCCAATCCATTCTTTAGACCCCAAACTTTCGACTCCTAACCACTAACTATATATCCTTGTCCAAGTTCTGTCTCATCATTTATTCATTCAACAAACGTCTCCTGAGCCCCAAGAGCTGGCTGAGTCCCACTTCTGGCGGGATGAGTGTCGGTTGTCATTTATGACCCTGTGAAAAACCCACTCCCCCCACTTTTTTCTAAATACAAGTGAGGGAACTGTATTTCCCAGGTCCCCAGCTGATGCGAGCCAGGATTCACAACTAGAGACAGCTCCCTGCTGAGCTGGAGCTATTGACCCCCGCCTGCTCTCAGGGCTCCATCGGTGACGGGTGATTTATGCGAGACCGTGAATTCCTGAATTGTCACTTCAACCCAGGGCTCAACTCTTCCCAATCAGCCTGTCCTCATAAATCACCATTGTCACCTGGCAGAACATGCAACAGGTGACACTAATTGTCCTGCAATCACGCAGCGGCTTATTCTCGTCTCCCTTTTCCGCTTCATGAGAGCCAGGTGGGATCTAAGCAAACAGCGCATTTCTTAAGCCTCCTGGCGCTATCAGATCAGGAGATTAAACTAAAAAATGGCCCCAAGATTATAAAGTCGGTCACAGGTGAATGTAATGTGGGGACAGGCGAATGTGCCCGCTAAGCTTCCCGGGTGGAGTGGACGCCCAGTTTCTGTGTAGACAGCAGGTCCCAAAGATGGTGTGCTGGCGTCTAATGGAGTGACCCTTCCTGTTGCCATAGCACCCGATGTGTGTGGTGGCCGAGGGCCTGTACCGAGGCTTTCTGGATGACCCGGCCGGCAATGGGTCAGTCGTTGTGCATTGGACGCCCCGAGTGGGGTGGGGGTCCGTCACCATTTCCAGCAAATCAACCTCAGCCTGGGCGGGGCTGAGCAGCGCAGGAGGCGAGACCCGGCCCTCTGTGCTGGTCCATGGAGATGGCTCCGGAACGGCCAAAATGTGTGGCACCTGGCACTGGAAGGGAAGGAACAGGACAGTGCCAGCCGGGGCAGCCGGGATGGTGAGGGGCGTTGGGGTGCTTCCCCCGCCCTCTGGCCTCCCAGGATTGGGAGGTTGGAGGCCTGAGCACGCTCTGCTCTTATGAGTTCTGGCATAGCTGCTTTCTCTCCTCCCATAGCTTCTACAGCTCTTCTTGAACATTCTGATCTGGCCTGGCTGTCTATGGGAGGGGAATGGGGTTCCCAGGATTGGGGGGAGCTCAGGGCACAGCTAAAGGCTCAGTGAGAACCCCAGGGACAGATCGCAGCTGACCAGGATGACCCCAGGAACTGGGGGGATGTTCTCGGAGCTCCTGCCCCCAACCTGGAGGGTTTGCTTTCAGAGGAAGTGTGGCCCCTGACAGGACGGTTCTCCAAGGGGCTCAGACCCCCCGAGCTTTGATAGGAGCAGAGTGTCCGTGTTCACTGCCTGAGCCTGTGGGCCCAGCGGGCATCGACAGACCCCCAGTGAGCAGAGCGCGCGGTGCGGGACTGTGCAGACAGGTGTGGCGGGCAGACAGGTCCCTGCGCTCCTGGAGCTTAGAGTCTAATTGGCAAGCTGAAATGTGAGCATGCTCAGAGCAGTGCGCAGCAACTGCGAAAACAAGAGGGTTCTAAGGTGTGGCTTTGGGGGCTTTCAAGTTCCCTGTTTTACTTAATCATCCGGACAGAGAAGGAGTAACCTGCCCAAGTCTCAGGGCTGGTACATGGCCGAACCCGAATTCATACCCAGGTCTGTCCCACTAGATCCACCAGTGAACACAGCTGCTCCTCTGACTTCAGGCCTGGAGCACCGTGTGGGCGGTGGGGCTGGGAAGTGCCTGCCTGCCCAAGGCCCTTCAGGGCAGGGGCATTTGGATGGCCGGGAGGATGCCCAGATGTCCGGCGGAGGTAGCAGCGTTGGCAGAAGTGGGGAGCGGCAGGGACCGGAGGAGAGAGTGGAAGATGAGCTAAGGCGGCATCAGTCTGCACGTAGGACAGCGCTGGACTCCGAGCTGGACTCCAGTAGTTGTGCACTGGACGCACCGAGTGGGGTGGGGGATTAAGCATCTCGGCCCACAGGAGGCTTCTGTCCAGCAGAAGAGCGACCCTGGCCACAGCAGTCAACCATGCGGGCCCTGTTCTGTGAATGACAGAGTAAACCCGTCTGAGCCTGTGGTGTATATTCCGGTTATCAAATGCCCAAGGTTACTCAGAGCTACAATTTTCCAAGATCACCAGTTTTCAAACAAGTTGAAAACAATCGAATACTTGTCCTAGGACTGAAGTTGGCATAATTTGCGTTAATGATAGAGAAGCCTCCAAACCGCTGGCCTCCCTGTGCTGTGGGCGCGGCCTCCAGTCCAGTGGGAAAGCCCTCAGCAGCAGGCAGGCGCCCCAGCCCGCGCTGCCCCGGGACAGTGCTGGCCTGTCTGTCTCTCCCCACCATCGCGGTGACCAGCAAGGAAAGACGGCCAGGAAGCCTTTGTTGGCACAAAAATGTGGAGAGAATTATCACTAAGCCTGTGACAGCCACAGTGATTGCAATAAATTACCTCCTCAGCAATTTATAAATTGCCGCTTTCTATAGCCATTATGTTTGGCTTTGTATCCCAAAGTATAAAAGCACTCTCTCTCTCTCTCTCTCTCTCTCTCTCTCTCTCTCTCTCTCTCTCTCTCTCTCTCCCCCCCCCCCCCCCCTCTACCCGCCTCTTACACACACACTGTGGTGAGGCAGTCTGCCCTGCTTGGAGGACATTTATTCATTTTACGTGTCCTGGGTTCTGCTGGCTCTCCTTCTTTAGTTCCTGGAGCAAACAGACTGAGTCTGAGCCCTTACTTATCATCAGTGAGGTTTCCTCCCCGAACAGGAAGTGTGGGGCCAGAAGGCTGTGCAGTGCCCTCTGTAACCCATCATCAGTGACCGCTCCTGCGCCAGCCTGTGGTCGGGAGCCGGAGTGCAGGCCGAGGGGCAGCCGCCCGCTGTCCCAGCCCCTGGGAGGTCCCTCGCCTTCCAAACAAGAGTCAGGCTGCCCACAGGTGAGAGGGAGACCCGGCAAGAAGGGGGGCCTGGGTCACAGTGGAGTTGTCAGGACTGGTGCTTCAGACCCTCGTCGCCAGATGTGGTGCCAGCCTGTGGTGGGTAAGTGGATGAGGGCAGGTCCCAGACGGCCCCCTGGGAGTGTGCAGCCCCTTCCCACCTGCCCCACCAGCCCCTGGCCTGCTCGCTGTTCCCTGTCATCTCGGGGTCCCCAGGCCCTGAGCTGCACGGCTCAATTCAGGCGCCGCAGATTGGCGACTGGCAGCATAGAGGGGAATATAATGAAGTTCTTGCCAATATAAAATGGGAAATATCATCTAAACCTTAAGCCAGGAGCCTTGTTAAAGTGAAGGGCTCAGGATTTATCACACAGCGCCTTCGGTGAGGGAGAGCCATGTGGGGTCCGGCGTGTTAGAGAAAAAGTCGTTAATGCCTCTGATGCATTTCTGTGGAGACAGACCCACTGGGAATTGTAAATGTTATTTATTGGTAACCATTTCCGGGTGGTTTATCACAGAACTGCTGCTGTAAGTAATCGAACCGGATTTTTCTAGAATGATTAGAAAATCTAGATGTTTGTAAAAAGCCCTATAAGTTATGCACGCACTTCTATTTTGCAAAGCGGTGTAGTAATGAACTGCCCTTTTCTGTTAGACCAAATTTGCACGTGTGTGCATTGTGTGGGGTTTGGCTTATATGTGTGTGTTTGTGTGTGTGCTGAGCTTTTTGTATTCGCTTTTGTAGAAACTTCTCTGCCTTCCTTTTAAAAATATAATGATTTTTTTATGATGTCTAAGTAACAATTCCAGGCAGTATTACAAGAAATATAACAGGAAGATGTTTGTGAGAGTCCATCAGAAAGGGACCAAGCCCACAGAGAAGGTAGAAATGCACCAATTAAGATGTGTGTGGCTCTAATCCCGCTTTTAAGCCCCAATTCGAGACCAGCATCTTCCACCCTGTCTCCCCTCGGGTCAGCTGTGGGGCCCGGGTGGGAGGCGGACTCAGGTGGAGCCTCCTTTATGCCTCCTGGACCCCTTGGCCTAAGAGGGAGGGGGAGGGCCTGGGGCCCTGCGGCCATGGTCTGGAGTCCAGGATAGAGGGTGGATTTGCAGAGACAGCCTGAGAATGAGGGGCTAAAAAGTATGGGTTCAGGCAGCTCAGCAAGGCGGAGGGATGGCCAGGAGGAAGGGAGCAGACCCGTGGGGACCAGCTGACGGCTATTGCTCATGCCACAGCAATGAGCCGCCCGCCCTCACCACCCTGCAGGAAGCTTGGATGCAGGGACTGGATGGGACCAGGGCAAGAGCCAACTTTGGGGCCTTAAAGAAGTCCTAACTGGGCCTCAATTCTCTCATCTGCAACGCGGAAGTCATGAGAGCTTTTACACGTCAAAGCCAGAGCCGGGATCGTTCCCTGTGGACCTCGCCTCACAAAACCTTATCCTCTGTGACTCCTGAATTCTGCCCCCGTGCCCCGTGCCGGACACTTGCTGGCTGCCGGGCTGTGACTCGCCCGCTGCCTCGCTGCAGGGGCGGTGACTTCAGAGCCGGGGAAGCCCAGGGTTTCTACAGGGAAGGGGAACTCGGGACTTCCCTGAAAGCAGCTTCTATTTGCACAGCAAAGGCCCGCTTTTTGCTTAGATTATTTCAGATCCATAAAATGGGGAGGATTTACAGCAGCTCTTAGTCATTTCACCTGGCTGGGAAATGTGAATTACTACATGGAAGGGTATGAATGTTAATATTAACGTTAGCATGTGGGAAGGAGTAATGGAGATTAGGGGGGAGGGGCCTCTAAGGGAAAGGGACGGGGAGAGGGATTAATCCTGCCGCGAGGAGGTGAGAGCTTCGCCGAGGTGGCCTTTCCGCTCCACCTAGGCTGCCATCAGTTGGAGGAAGGGACTTGACCGAGAAAAAAAATTAGGGCTGTGACCGAAGCAGGGGAGAGCCTGATGCTTGGGTGTGGTGGCCACTGAGGGGCCAGGCAGGACTCGGGTGGGAAAGGCCAAGGAGGCCATCTGCCAGTGGCCACAGCTGGGCCTCGCCCGCCCCCGGACACCCTGCCGGATGGAGACTGGGCAGACTCCTCCGCATGGCTGCTACCTGCCCCCCATCTCAGAAGCCCGCGGGCCGGGGAGCCACTGACCCAGCATTCCTGCAGCCTCCTTCCCTGGACGCCCGGGTACCCACGTACCCAGCTACCGCTGACATGCCTCACGTGTGTGTTTGGCTTTCCACTCTGCCAGAGCTGCGTGAGTCCATTGTGTTGTCTGTTTATTTGCAGCGTTTAAGTACATATGGGCATTATTTGTCTTCCGTGTTATTAAGTCTATCAAACAGGAAGTGCCTGGCCAGGTCCAACTAAATTGCCGGGCTGCGGTAGGGATTAGAAACTCGCAGTATTTAGTCACCACTGGGTACGGGAGGGCCCCCGCCAGCTTCTGGGGAGAAGGCCCGCGCACAGCACACTGCCCTCAGCCCGTCCAGCAGCGAAGTCCTTCAAGCTACAAACAGTGATTGGGCACCACTTGGTGCCAGGCCCAGGCCGGTTGCTAGAGACACAGAAGTAAGAAGTGACCCCTAGTTCGGTGGGTGACAGACAAGTGAGCCAGTGTGTATCGCCAATGGTAACGTGACAGTGCAGCGTGAGTCCACGGAGGAAGCCAGGAGGCACTCCCGGGGACTCCTGCAGAAGTCAGTCGTGCGTGGGGCTGGCACACGGTAGGGCTGGTCCCCGGGGACTCCTGCAGGAGTCCAGAGGCCACTAAGCATCAGCGGGGACCTCCCTCCGCCTCAGAGGCTTCCTGGAAGAGGTGGCCCATCCGCTGGGCAAAGCAGGGCAGCATGCATCCCCAAGCCTGGAGTCAGACCACGTGAGGCAGCTGAGCTCCTTGGCGGAAGCCCCTGGAGCTGCCCCCGTGTGGCTTGGCTGCCTCTGCCCCTTTCCCTGCACCCACCCCTCCCCTGCAGGGAGCAGAGCTTCTAGCCCTGATTCTGAAAACCTACACCATGGCTAGGGGAGCGGGTGGGGCAGCCACAGCCCACAGAACCTATCTGGCCCCAGGGTTTGCGGCTCCAAGAGTCCCTGGAAAGCAAGAAGCCACCCACCCAGGCGCTGAGGCTGCAGCTTCAGCTGCTCCCGCCTGGCTGCATTAACCAGCCCAGAAGGAGCGGCTGCCACCCCCCATGCCAGCTCCCTGACCTCACTGGGTGGAGGTCAGCTGCTCCGCACTGGCTGGCACAGCGCTGGGTGTGCCATCAATGAAGCGCTTCAATCCTTGCTGCAGTGTGTCTCCAGCCTTTGCCCTAGTGCCTTGCTCCATGCGGGGTACACAGTAGGTCTACAGGGAATAACGAATGAGGAAACATTTCAGATGAGGATTACAGGACCAACTATTGCCTAAAACCGCACAGCCCCAGAGGTAAAGGGATTACAGTGTAAATGGTGCCCCTGGGTTGTGCAGCATGGGGACCATGGGCCTAAAGCATCTTCACTGCCTGGAGCTCCTGGCCTTGGTGCTGACCACTGGGCCTTCCTCCCTCCCTTTCCCAGCCAGCACTGGCCTCCCTCCTGCCTCTGCTGGCAGTGGCTGGTGATGACGTGTCCAGTGAGCAGCTCTTCCAGGCCCCGCCGTCAGTAGTGAGAGAGTCCTGCTTGTAGAGAAGGCCATCTGAATTCTTGGTCATCTGGGAAACTCAGTCTTCGGTGAAGATCTCCCTAGTTGGGGTGTAGGGGTCCTCAGGATCTATGATGTCTCCTCGTACCGCTCCTCTGTTCTCCCTCAGCCCGCAGTGGGCCTGACGACCCGTGCACAGGAGGGGAGGGGGCTATGGGAGCGTCCCTGTGGCGTTGGCCTCATTGGCTCAGCGACTAGGCTTCCATGGTCCTGCCTGCCTTCTCCTCACCACAGAGACCCAGCTCTGACCCTCAAGGCCTAGAGGAGCACGGGGGGAGAGCACTGCTGCCGGGCCTGGGGGTCAGGAGGGCTTCAGGAGGAGCCCGAGTGTGAGGACCCAGAAAAAGGTCAATGTGGAGTGGTTCTTGCAAGTGATTTCCTTCATTCACGCCTTGCACAGACCTTCATTGAGCTTCTACTGCAGTGGTTTTCAGAGAGTGGTCCTGGGACCAGCAGCACCAGAGATTCTGGGGCTGAAGCCCAGCAACACATTTTAACAAGCCCTCCCGGTGGCTCCAGTGAGGCTCAAGTTTGACCTCACGCGTGCCAGACCCTGGGCCAAGTGCGGGGGGTGCCAAGTGAGTTTGACTCCATCCCTCCCTGGTGGAGCTTGGAGTCCAGGGAGGAGGCAGACGGGAAAGAATGAAATACTGTCAGCAGGAAAGGGGTTGCTCTCAAAGGGGTGGAGGCAGACCCAGGAGCTGGGGTCCTGGCAGGGATGGGGGCCTGGAGACCCTCCTGGCATGAAGGCCGTCTTGGCAAGGAGCCTGATGTTGGGACCAGCTGCCCCTAGAGGGCTCATGGGGCCCACGGCCTAACCCCAAAGCACCCTGGTGCTCTGCCCCTGACCGCTAGCCCTTCCCTTTCCACTCCCTGAGTCGCAAATGGCAGCAAGTCAATTTCTTCAATTGTCCTGGTGGGAAATGTGTGCGAACCTCCAGGCCATTACCTCAGCGCACATTTTTAGAAAATTTTAGAGCCAGTTTTTCCATTCAGCAGGGAACATCATGTATTGATTTAGGAGCATCTATTTCTGCTTTACACAGACAAGAGGTTTTTAAAAATGCCAGATAGAGAGGAACAAAATGAAAATGAGTGAACTTAATAGGCTCAGACCGTGGCACTTGGCGTATCTCATATAATCATGACTATAGCTCATTACTGCAACAGCACTCTCTTGTACAGATGAGGAAACCGAGGCTCAGAGGGGGTAACGTGACTTGGTGAGGCCAGCGGCTCTTAAGTGTGGGCTGCACTTCGACCCGCTGCCTCCCAGCCTGTGTTTTGCTGGTCTGTTTTGCTGTTTCCAAAGGCACCTGCAGTGGAGTAAATCCAGCACATCCCGCGTTTCCTGGGCCCACACTCTGTGGCTGCGTTGTGGGAGCCGGCTGGCTCTCAGGGGCTGATTCTCTGTCTAATTAAAGAGGGGATGAGTTGGGTGGGGAAAGGGGAGTGACTCGGACCTAAGGCCCCCCCTAGCAGCTTTGCAGCTGTGTGCCTTGTAAACCCTCAGCCACTTGGGTAATTGGCAAATGATACCTCCCCCCACCCTCTTACCAGATCGCATCTGCCTTGTTGGCTGACCCACCCCGGGAGCTGGGTGGGTTGGCCTCAGACCTCAGCACCCTTCTCTGCCAGCTGCCCCATGTGGCCAGGAATGGCTATCTGCTGCGTGAGGTGAAGTACAGAGAAGTAGCTGTGTGAGCAAAAGCTGCAGGGCCCATTCAGAAGCTGAGAGGCCTGCTTAGCCTATTGTACCACCGCCCCTACAACAACAGTTAATGGTGTTGATTATGTGAAGGTCATGGGGCTTAGAAGCCTCAAATATGTGGAAAACAGCTAGGAAATAACTTTGGAAGATCATAGAACCACCAACATGAATGTCCAAAATCCACACATTAAGCTCGTGAAGAGTCCTGAAGCTCTCACTCAAACTATGTTCGGGGGATCATGAATATGCTACTAGGAATGCTGATGTTCACATTTTTGTGTGGAAATATGTTTTCATTTCTCTTGGGTATATACCTGGGACCGGAATTGCTGGGCCACATAGAAACTCTGTTTAACCCTTGAGGCACCGCCAGACTCTTTTCCACAGTTGCTGCACCATTTGACATTCCCACTAGCAGTGGATGCAGGTTTTGACTTCTCTACATCCTTACCAACGCTTGTTATTATTTATCTTTTCGATTATAGCATCCTAATAGGTGTGAACTGATGCCACATGGTTTTAATTTGCATCTTTTCATGTGCTTATTGCCAATGTGTATGTCTTCTTTGGAGAAGTGTCTATTCAAGTCCTTTGCCCCTTTTTATATAGGTTATTTGTCCTAATATTTACCTCTTTCTGTTTAATTTTTTTAAAATCTTCATTGATTTCAGAGAGGAAGAGAGAGGGAGAGAGAGATAGAAACAATGAAGAGAGAGAATCATTGAATGACTGCCTCCTTCATGATCAGGGATCGAGCCCACAACCCGGGCAAATGCCCTGACCAAGAATCGAACTGTGACCTCCTGTCCTGGTTCATAGATCGATACTCAACCACTGAGCCATCGAGGCAAGGCTTTCTTTTCATTTTTATTCATTGATTGAGAGAGAGAGAGAAACATCAATTTGTTGTTAACACCCATCCATGCATCCTGTGTGTGCCCTTACCGGGGATTGAACCCAAAACCTAAGTGTATCAGAACAACACTCCAACCAACTGAGCTACCTAGCCAGGGCTGTCTTTTAAATATTTAGTTGTTAGAGTTCTTTATCTATTTAGAAACGAGTCCCTTATCAGATACATGATTTGCCTAATTTTTCTCCCATTCTGTGGGCTGTCTTTTCACTTTCTCAATGGTGTGTTGTCTGTATTTCTTGTTCACAACAAATTAGCAGGACTTGGGTGGGGAGAGGGGAGATTTTAAGAGGCAAGTTGGCTTGGTGATGGAAGGAGACTTGACTTAGGGTGGTGAACACACAATACAGTGTACAGATGATGTATTATAGAATTGTGCACCTCAAACCTGCATAATTTTGTTAACCAGTGTCACCCCAATAAATTCAATAGAAAGGGGGCGGGGGAGGCAAGAGGCAGGCAGACAGCTGTGATCACTGTCCTGGCATCCTCCCTTGTTGAGAGCAGGTTCTATAAAACAGAAGACAAGACCCACGAGCATCTCTTGCAGCTTGGGTGATCCCTGCCTTTCGGGTGAGGATCTGACTGCCTTCTCTTGAAATACACACTGCATTTTGAAAGGATTTCTGTCCCCCAAGGATAGAGTGAGTTTTGAAGCTGTAAGTTCCAGAGATGTGTGCCTTCATGGAACTCCTATCATGTGCCAGGATGGTGCTGGGTGCCAGGGGGACAGCATGGAGCACACACAGCAACCTCTGCCCTCCCCAAGGTGACAGGAGGGCAGGGAGGCAGACAAGCATGTGAGCCAGCAGGCAAGGACTTCAGAGAAGTTTCCAGCCACAGAGCAACGCCCCGGTGTGACAGCCCTCGCTGTGCCCACTGAGGGCAGCTGGGCAGCTGTAGGCATTCCTTTTGTACAGATGAGGAAACTGAGGCTAGAGAGAGGAGGACTTGTGGTGTCTCCATGTGAGGAAATCATCGGATAGGACCAGAGTTTCAACCTCTCAGATTACTCCTTCCAACTCTGCACTTTTTCGGCTTAAACAAAGGTCTGTGCAAGGATTTGTGTTTTCACTTGTGGCTTTTGCTGAGGCCCTGGTGCTGGCGTGGGCACACACCAGTTTGCCCCAGGGAGCCGAGCCCTGGTGGGTCCCTGCGCTCTGCCCTTTCCAGCCACCGGCCCTCTTCCAGGAGTGCTTTTCCCGGTTCCTCCTCACATCCCTCAGGCTCGGCTCAGGCCAGCCCGCCCAGTTCCCCCTTTTGAAGCCAGTGCCCTCTTCTCAGGAGACCTGGTTCAACTTCCTCCTGGGCCTGGCACTCTCCCTGGGCACAGGTCTGCGGAACAGGTGCGAACTCCCCAGGGACGAAGGAAATTTAGAGCTTCCATGTGTATTTAAATTCCAGCGTATCCCTTTACATTTCTATTTGTTTCTATCTGATTTATTCTGTATATCACGTTATACTGCACAAATTATACATTTTAAATATATTTAACTTATACGCAAATGTAGCAATAACAGGAATGTATCCCCCAAATTTAATTTTACTATCAGATAACATTTAAAAATAAAGCTTGAAGGTAACTGTGGGCCGCATGAGGACATGAACTGTGCCCTGTCCTCTCTCCGTCCCATGGCCAGCCTGGGCCAGAAATATTAGCTCCATTGGCCTCTGCTTGGGAGGGGGGGAGGCACCCCACTTGGCCCGAAGGCCATCTCTCCATCTAGCTGCAGGGCACCACAGCCAGCTACCCTCAGTCCCCCCCACGGTGACCCCTTGGTGGCTGTGGCCCGCCCAGCCACTTCAGCCTGAGGGTTGCCTGCTGCCCCCGCCGAAGAGGCTGCAGGGCTGGCCGTGTGGGGACTGCCCACCATTAGTGGCCTGCCTGGGAGCTGGCAGGAGCTGGCAGGCAGGCCCATGGGCCAGGCGTGGCTCCCAGCCACAAACAGCCCTGCCATGCCTCTGCCAGGAAGTGGGAGGGAATGGGTGAGCCTGGCAGAGACCCAGAGGGGCTAGGACCTGTGGTTGGAGCTCCTGCAGGCCTGACTGTCTGGTTTTTTGCTGGAAGCTTGGGAGGGGGAGGGGCGGAGGCAGGTCTGTGGGTAGGCTGAGTCTCAGCCTACCCAGCAGCAATTCGATCCCCTCCCACTCCCCTCCCCCAGATCTGTAAATAGAACAACCTAGGAGCCAGGGCAAAGCCAGGATTAGTCTCCACCAGCAGCAGGCCTTGGTCTGGGCACTGGGCGGGCAAAAGAATTTTGAGACGTGCCCGCTGCCCATGAAGCACCCCAGAGAACAGCCCGGGCACACACCGGCACATGCGCCAATCAGAAGAGAGGGCTCTGAGCTTGTGCACGAATTTCCTCCTTTCAGCTCACAGCACCCCAGCACCCCGTGTGGAAAGGTGCAATTGGAGTCCCCATTTAAAGGCCCTGGGGCTAAGGCTGAAAGGCACAGGCTCACGAGCAACTGGTGTGGCTGTGGGTGACCTCAGGCGTGGCCCCGGGGCCGCCTGTCAGCGCTGCTGAGGAGCAGCCCCTGGGCGGAGGCTTCACCGGGAGGCCTTAGCACCCGGCCGCTTCCTGTCCTAAGGACCGAATCCTGATGGCAAGAAGCACAGTAGAGATGCTTCATGTTTCCTTTCCATCCTGGGCAGGGCCCCTGAGGTCCATAAGTCAGGGCATCTCTTAGCTCCCCAGCCTGCTGGGGGAGGGGGGTCAGGGGGGTAGGGGAGGAGCTCTGAGAGGCTCTGATGTTCCAGAACCCACCCCAAGAGGCTCGGCAACTTTCCCATGTCTCAGGGCCAGTTTGGGGCAAAGCTGGGACCAGCCCCAGGTCCCCCCAGCCCCTGCTCACAGCTTCCCTCTGTGCGGCCTCTGTCTCAGCTCCCCCAAAGGAAGCAAGTACCCAGTCGGGTGCTGAGCACTGAGCCCCAAGAGCCAGCTCCAAATAGCTCCTCCCGCTCGCGCTGGAGGCTGGGGTCAACGTGGACGGCGCACCGAGTCCAGGCCTCACTGTCTCTCTTCCTTCCGGTGGGCTGGGTTTTGCTTTGAGTCTGTAAACCACTGGGGTTCTTCAGGAACCAGCAGGTGCCACGTGTGCCATGAAGCCTGACGCTCCGGCTCCCGTGCTGCCCTGTGTTCCGCCCTGCGCGGGCGCGCCTTATCTCACCAGTCGCTCACACAATGCTGGAAACCAGACAGTACACCGCCTGAGTGGGACCTCGTCTTCCCCACTTTATCCTCTGAGGGTTCACATAGCAGTTACTCAGGAGACGGGGGGGGGGGGAGGGGGGGAGGAGAATTTGCTCCTGCAAGGTGCTGGCAGATGTGGAGAAGATGGTCTGGAGGTGGTGTGGTTACTTTCCTTCCCCTTGAGGGCAAAGCTCGCCCAGGGCTGGTGTGTCCAGGGCCGAGGCAGCCACTCGGAAAGGTGCCCGCAGACCTTCTCCAGCCTCGGGCCGCTGCGGGAACGCTGGAGTCCGGGCAGTCAGCGCTCACATTCACCTTGGCCCCATCCCCTAAGCTGCCCTGGGAGCCCGAGGCACCGCACAGCCCCAGCCAAGCAGCGCCCTCTGCCCCACACTGAGGAGGTCTCCGGGTCTCCTGCGTCCTTCCTGCGCCTGGCCCTGCTGCTGGTTCCTGCCGGCAGCCAGTATTTATGTCATAACTACTGCCCTGCATCTCTGCGTGCTGTTGTGTGCTGAGCGAGCACTGTCCTAAGTGCTTCCCAAATACTGAGTTATTTATTCCTGTGATCTCCCCATAGGAAGGTCTGATTGCCTCCTTTTCATAGTGGGGAAACTGAGCACTGAGAAGCCCGAGGTCATATAGCCAGCAGGTGGCAGTCAGAATTAGAACCCAGGCAGTCTGGCCCCAGAACCGCCACCCCCTGCCCCCGCCCCCGCCCCGCCCCCGCCCCCGCCCCAGCAGCCATGGGCTCAGCTTCCAGCCTGTGCACAGAGGAGTCCGGGGCCTCCCTGCACCCGCAGGGGCTGCTCCACTCAAAAACCTCCCCCAGAGCCAGGCAGATTGTCCACAGTCGAGTCCGAATGAGCAGGTTGGGGTCCCGACTGGTATTGCATGTCTGTGTGAGCGTGGCCCCTCCATCTGTGGGTCCCCACAAAAATAACCCCGAAGAGGCTTAGCTCAGCTGGCCCCTGATGTGCTGTGAGGACAGGGAGATGCTTTGAAACCACTTTAAAGTGCGAGAGGCCGAGGGCCCAGTTCCTCAGCCTCTCTGAGCCCCGGTTCCCTCCTCTTTAAGTTGGGGGTAACAACAGTACCTGTTTCGGGGAGTTCTTGTGAGGACTGGGCGGCATCACTCCCAGAAAGGCAGTGTCTGGCACGACGTAGTGGGCATCTCCTAAGTCCATGCCACAGTTCTCAAAGCTTTTAGGATTGCTGGTCTGTTATCTCTGATGGAGACTGTGGTTTCCATTCACAAAGGTGGGATGCCAGAGAGGCACAGGGGCTGGTCCATGACAGAGCCTGCCACGGGCTCCTGGTCCCCTGCTGCCCCTCGCATTAGACCCTGTAAACCCCCCACCCACCCACCCACTTCACCTGGTGCTGAGCGACCCGGGGACCGCTGTGGAGCGTGGGAAGAGGCAGCCACTGCAGGGTGTTAAAGCCGGTTCCAGGCAGTGGTTTTTAACCCTTCGATGCCAGGAACCCCCGGGGACCCACAGCTGGTGAAGCCCCTGGACCTCCGTGCAGAACAATGCATGAAATAAAATAACAGGGTCGAAAAGGAAACCAGCTATTGAAACATAGCTTCTAGATTATTTTAAAAAGGATGTGCTGTAGTAATATGCGTGCTTCTTTATTAAATAACACAATCTAGTGACTGGTCTAATATCTACCATGATTTTGTTTATTTTTCATCCCCCCACACCTTTAAGGAGGTATGCTTGACAAATCAAAATGGTTAATGGGTAAGGTATGCAGTGTGATGTTTTGATATAGATATGCATTGTGAAGTAATCACCACAGTCAAGCTAATAACATGTTCATTGCCTCACATAATTACAACTTTTGTGTGTTGGGAACTCTGGAGATCTAGTCAGCAAATTCCACGTGCACAGTACCGTGCTGTTCCCCGTAGACACCGCGCTGGACGTCTCATCTCCAGAACCTGCTCTCTTATAAGTGAAAGTTTGTGCCCCTTGACCAGCATCTCCTCGTTTCCCCCACCCCTCAGCCCGGTGACCATTCCACTCTCTGCTTCTGTGAGTTTGACTTTTTTAGATTCCACATGTGAGATCATGTAATATGTCTCCCTGTGTTTGGCCCATTTTACATGGCATAATGCCCAGAGGACTTCCTTCTCTTTTAAGGTTGAATAATATTCCACTGTGTACACGTACTACATCTTCTTCATCTGTTCACCCATCAACAGACACTCAAGTTGTTCCCATATCTTGGCTATGTGAATACTGCTGCAACGAACATGGGGGCAGAATTCTCTTCAAAATAGTGATTCTAGCCCGGCTGGCGTGGCTCAGTGGTTGAGCATCAACCTATTAATCAGAAAGTCATGGTTCGATTCCAGGTCAGGGCACATGCCCAGGTTTCGGGCTCAATCCCCAGTGTGGGACGTGCAGGAGACAGCCAATCAATTATTCTCTCTCATCATTGATGTTTCTATCTCTCTCTCCTTCTCCCTTCCTCACTGAAATAAATAAAAATATTAAAAATATATATAGTGATTCTATTTCTTTTGGATAAATACCCAGAAGAGGGATTACTGGCTCACATGATGGTTCTATTTTTAATTTTTTGAGGAGCCGCCATACTGTTTTCTGTGTTGTCTGTACTAATTTACATTCCTGTGAACAGCATACAAGGGTTCCCTTTTTTCCCTCATCTTTGCCTACATTTATTATCTTTTGACTTTTCAATGATAATCCTAAGAGTTTTTATTTACATTTCCCTAATGATTAGTGCTGCTGGTCATCTTTTCATGTACCTATTGGCCATTTGTATTTCTTCTTTGGAAAAATGTATATTCGGGTCCTTTGCCCATTTATTTGTCTCTTTTTTTAACTGTTGAGTTGTATACAAGTAAGTTTCTTGGATATTATCAGATACATATAGCTGGGTGTATAAGATATAAGCTTATCAGGTAACTTATTTACAAATATTTTCTCCCATTACACAGGTTGTCTTTTCATGTTGTTGATTGTTTGCTATGCAAAGACTTTTTAGTTCGATGTAGTCCCACTTGTTTGGTTTTACTTTTGCTTGCCTGTGCTTTTGGTGTCAAATCCAAAAAATTCACGATCAAGGCCAATGCCAAGGATCTTTTTGCTATGTTTTCTTCTGGGAGTTATACAGTTTCAGGTCTTATATTTAAGTCTTTAATCCATTTGGAGTTGAATTTCATGTATGGTGTGAAATAAAGATTCTATTTCATTCTTTTGCGTGAGGATATGCAATTTTCCCAACACCATATATTAGGAGACTGTCATCTCCCCATTGTGTATTCTTGGCACCTTTGTCAAAGATTAGTTGACCTTATCTGTGTGTTTATTTCTGGGTTCTCTCTTCTATTTCATTAGTCTATGTGTCTATTTTTATTCCAGTATTTTGATTATCATAGCTTTGTAATATAGTTTGAAATCAGTCTCCAGCTTTGTTCTTGCTCAAGATTGCTTTAGCTATTTGCAGTCTTATATAATCTTAGGTTTATTGTCTCTATATTTGTGAAAAATGTCATTGAAATTTTAATAGTGTTTTGAACTCGTAGATCACTTTGGGTATTATGGACATTTTAACAATATTCTTCTGATCCATGAACACGGATATCTTTTCATTTATTAATGTGTTTATTTTTTCAATTTCCCTCATCAATGTTTCATGGTTTTCAGTGTACAGGTCTTTCACCTGCTTGGTTAAATTTATTCCTAAGTATTTTTTTATTTTATTTTTGATGGTATTGTGAATGAGATTTCTTAAAATTTCTTTTTCAGATAGTTCATTATTAGTGTCTAGAACTACAACTGATTTTTTTACATTGAGTTTTGTATCCTGCAACTTAACTGAATTAGTTTTTTAGCTTTAACAAATTTTTGGTAGAGTCCTTAGGGTTTTCTATATATAAGATCATGTCATCTGCAACTAGTGACAATTTTCCTTCTTTTTCAATTTGAATGCCTTTTATTTTTTTTTCTTGTTTGATTTTTCTGGCTAGAACTTCTGGTACTGTGTTGAATAGAAGTGGCAAGAGTAGGCATCCTTGTCTTATTCCTGATCTTAAAGTAAAAGCTTTTTATCATAGTACTAGTAGCCCTGCACATGAATCCATGCACCAGTAACTCGCCCTGTAGCTCTCTGCCGCCTTGCTGTAGCTCTCCCTCCCCACTCCCCACCCCCACTCCCCCCCTCATAGCTTGCTCCCTGTCCCCTCCTGTAGCTCTCAACCACCTGCTTGTAGCTCGCTGCCCTGCCCTCCTGCTGATCCGTGATCCAGTCATTACATGGTCGGTCTTTATGCTTCATGGCATAATGACCATTTGCATATTACATCTTTATTATATAGGATGGTGTGAGGTGTGGACTTGTCATATATGGCTTCTATTATGTTGAGATACATACCTTTTTTAGCTATTTTCTTGAGGGTTTTTATCATGAAAGGATAAATGCTCTTTTCTGCATCTATTGAGGTGGTCATATGATCTTTATCCCTAATTCTGTTAATGGAGTGTATCGCATTTATTGGTTTGCAGATGTTGAAACATCCTTGCATGCCAGGGATAAAATCCCACTTGATCATGGTACAGGATTTTTTAATATGCTGTTGGTTTTTTTGCTAGGAAATTTGTTGAGAATTTTTTTCCCATCAGAGATATTGTCCTGTAATTTTCTTTTCTTACAGTGTCCTTATTTTTTGTAAGCATTGGAGAAGGACTAGCATTAATTATTTTTTGTGTGTTTTTATTGTTGTTGTTGTTGTTAATCCTCACTCAAGGATATTTTTCCATTTCAGAAAGAGTAGAAGGGAGGGGGAGAGACAGAGAGAGAGAAACATTGATGTGAGAGAGACACATTGATGGGTTGCCTCCCACACATGCCCCTACCAGGGCTGGGGAACCTGCAACTGAGGTACATGCCCTTGTCCTGTAATCAAACCCACAACCCATGGGTCCAAGGGCCAATGCTCTAACCACTGAACAAAACAGGCCATGGCTGGCATTAATTCTTATTTAAATATTTTGTAGAATTCACCAGTGTAGACATCAGTCCTGGGCCCTTTCTTTGTTGGGAGATTTTAAATTACTGATTCAATATCATCACTCATTATTGGCCTGTCAGATTTTCTCTTTCTTCATGATCAGTCTTGGTAGATTGTATTTTTTTTAAGGAATTTATCCATTTCTTCTGGATTACCCAATTATTGGCATATAATTGTTCATATAGTCTCTTATGATTATTTATATTTCTATAGTATCAGTTGTAATTTCTCCATTTATTTGTTTTGTTTGTTTGGGGTTTTTTTATTTTGTTTTGTTAATCCTCACCGGAGGATATTTTTCCCATTGATTCTTAGAGAGTATAAAAGGGAGAAGGGCAGAGACCCAGAGAGAGAAACATCGATGTGAGACACATTGATTGGTTTCCTCCTGCACAAGCCCTGACTGGGCCAGGGATCAAGCTGCAACCAATGTACATGTCCTTGACTGGACTTGAACCTGCAACCCGTCAGTCTGCAGGCCAACACTCTAACCACTGAGCCAAACTGACTAGGGTTCTCCTCTTTTATTTTTTACTTTATTTATTTTTTTATCTCTCTTTTTTTTAGTCTCACTAAAGATTTTTCAATTAAAAACAAACATATCTTACTCTGCTTATGCTGCCTGTAATGTTTACACTGTCATAGACTAAGGGAAAACCAGCTCCCTTAGAGATTTAAAAAAAACAGGTCTCAGTTTTGTTGATTTTTTTCTACTGTTTTTCTCTCCTGTATTTCATTTATTTTCACCCTGATTTTTTATTTCTTCTGCTAACTTTGGACTTAGTTTGTGTTCCTTTTCTAATTCCTTGAGGTGTAAAGTTAAATTGTTTGAGTGTGTTTGTTTTTCTTAATTTAGTCACTAAAATATTAATAACCCTCTTAGAACTGCTTTTGCTGCATTATATAAGTTTTTGGTTTTCATTTTCATTTGTTTCAAAATACCTTTTTCTCTCTTTGTATTCTTCTTTGACTCATTGGTTGTTCAGGGTGTGTTGTGTAATTTCCATGTACTTGTGAAGTTTCCAGTTTTCTTCCTGTTATTGATTTCTAGTTTCATACTGTTGTGGTCAGAAAAGAATCTTGATATGATTTCAATCTTTTTAAATTTGTTAAGATTTATTTTGTGACCTAACAAATTATCTGTCCTGAGGAATGTTCCATGTACACATGAGGAGGCTACAGGGCTATCCAATGTGTCCATGCTGATTTTCTGTCTGGATGATCTATCTATTGTCGAAAGTGGGAACTGTATTGCTGTCTATTTCTCCCTTCAGATCTGCTAATATTTGCTTTATATATTTAGGTGCTCTTCTTTACAATGATTTTTAAATTAGTGACAAATTTAAACAGTATTTGGAAAACTTTCACAATTAAATTTGTGCTGTCACATTGGTCAATATGGATGACAAGCTCACTATGAATACTGTTGTGATTTGTTGCTTACTTTCGTGCATAAGGAAATAGCAAATTTCAGTTAGAATTTGGTAACAATTAAAATATAATTTTTCCCAATAAGTTTACTATAAACTCCTGGTAACTCCTGGTTCAAGTCCAGGGTTCCATCCTTGTCCACTCATCCCGCAGGCTCAGTGAGGGAGATCCCATTCAAAGTCATGACCCAGCCTCCCTTACCCTTAGAGTAGCACTGCAGTATTTAGTCATTTATTCGACAAATATTGAGCACTGGCCCTGTGACAAGTGGTGAGATCCAAAGTCACATAAGATGAGGTCCTTGCCTTCAAGCTATTCACATCTCCTTAAGGAGAGCATCATAGGTTCTATTCCAAATGCAAAATGTAGCCGAGCAGAGGAACACACCTACCCTCCCTGGTAATCTAAGATAACACCCAGAGATGGTGAGGCTGGGCTCAACAGTCACTATGGATAGTCACACTGTCCACCACACATTCCTTTGAAAATGAGCATGGCATTGCCTAGCACGGTATTGGAAATTCCATACCCTTCTTACTCAGCACTCTCACTCTTGCGCATTTGTCCCAAAGAAATAATTCAGTAGGAAGGACAAAGGTTGGAGGGCAGAGGTCCTTCCCCCTCCTCTCCCTGCACATGTGCCCTCCTCAGGGAGGGGCTGGGTCTCACTCAGCTTGTCGCTCCATGCTGGCACCGCTTAGCACTCATGAAGGCCTGTTGGGTGAATGTTTGACCACCATGCAGTGAACAAGAGACAGAGCTGACAGGAAGGGCATTCCAGGAGCCCTCCATTGACCAGGTCCCTGTTTTCTCTTCTAGCCACCAATACGCCAGGAGAGATGGACAAGCCGCTGATCAGCCGTCGCCTGGTGGACAGTGATGGCAGCCTTGCCGAGGCTGCCAGTGGGGCCCCCAAAGTGGGCATCCTGGGCACCGGGGACTTTGCCCGGTCCCTGGCCACACACCTGGTGCGCTCTGGTTTCAGCGTGGTGGTGGGAAGCCGCAACCCCAAACGCACGGTTGGGCTGTTCCCCTCGGCAGCACAAGTGGTGTTCCAGGCGGAGGCGGTAGACTCCTCTGAGGTCATCTTTGTGGCCGTGTTCCGGGAACACTACTCCTCGCTGTGTGGGCTCAGTAGCCAGCTAGCCGGCAAGATCTTGGTGGACGTAAGCAACCCCACCGAGCAGGAGCACCTGCAGCACCGTGAGTCCAATGCCGAGTACCTGGCCGCCCTCTTCCCCACCTGCACAGTGGTCAAGGCCTTCAATGTCATCTCCGCCTGGACCCTGCAGGCTGGCCCAAGGGATGGGAACAGGCAGGTAGGTGCGGGGGTGAGACGGGGGAGGGGGGGTAACAACCATCATGACAATAAATATAATGACTAGCTTTCCTTGAGGGCCCTCAGCACACAAGGCTCTCTGTGCTCATTGTCTCAGCTCGTCTCACATCACTGGGAAGTTCCATTTCACAGACAGGAAACTGAGGCTCAGAGATATTGATGAATTTACGCCAGGTCCCACAGTTGGTGATCTGGGATTTGAACCCATTTCCTGTGAATCTGAAATTCATATTCTTTTTTCTATGGTAACTTGCTTACCTAGGGAGCAAGGAGGAAAAGGTTGATGGCTTGCCTATTTTTTTATTTTTAAATAATTCTTTATTATTGAAAGTATTACATATGCCCTCCTCCCCCACCCCTCATTAACCCCCTCCAGCCAATGGCTTTCTTTTTCTGTTTAGAGTCAAGAAGGGAAGAAACTTTGCTTTTAGAATTGGACTCAGAAGAAGGAAAGCCACCCACGTATGTGCCAAGCCCTGAGGAAGTGTGTATGTCCCAAAGTTTCATCCATTTATTCAGAGGGCTTCCCAGCACTGAGTGCATTTCTCAAAACAGTCTCTAGCAGGTTTTTCTGACGGTGGAAATGGCTCCGGAGAACGGCCGAGCTGTTCCCAGTTCTTGGCAGGAGGAGCTCTTACCAAGACAAGGTAGTTTTTAATACCAAGAGGCCAAGCATTTTCCTGGAGGAAGGGGCCAGGACCCACGTATGTGTGAGAACTCCCACCGCCGAGGTCAGGCCAGACGCTGCTGCAGAGCTGCCTGCCAGGCCGGGGGAGAGCCCACAGGGGCCGGGCCACCCCTGTCTGCAACTACCTCTGTGCAGCTTGCATCCTAGGGCTCCCATGTGTGGACAGGCCAGGCACCATGGGTGAGTGTGGGGTGGCAGGGCTTGGAGGAAAGAGAGCTAGCGGCTGGCTGAGGAAGACTTTGAGGTCGACCTTGGCCTTGCCCACATCATGTTGTTATGCATAGTGAGCAGCAGGGCATTTCGGGCCGAGGAGGCAACCTGCAAAGTCATAGACCTCAGTTTCCTCACCTGAAAAAAATGGGGACAATGGTACCAGGCAGGGGTAAAGCCCGGAACACAGTATATGCCGAGTCAGTGTTGGTAGAACATGCTGACCATAGCAGGGTCACCAGGCCCATGGAGGGTTTAGGGACAAAACCAGGGTGCGTGCATGTGAGCTCACGGTGGGGAGCCATGAACTGAGGCTGGGGCTGGCTGTGTGTTGGCTGAGGGTCATAGGGCTGAGGAACATGATCCAAAGGGACACTCTGGACTGAGGGGTAGAGCTGCATTCCCAGCTACATGTACAGCCCAATTGCCAAGTGCACAGTCCTCGAGAGCACAGCCCTCGATGCAGCTATCCCCAGGCCCCGCAGGGGCCGCCGAGGCGAGCACTGTGCTGGGGAGGCTGATGGTAATGACCTGGGCGACACGTTCGCTGCTGGGTGGGCCCGGTGCTCTCCTTGAGTAGTGGGCATTGCTGGGCCAGAGTCCGGGAGGCCACAAGGGGCGAGGGAAGACCCCGGGCCTGGGTGTCAGAGCCACCTCTGTGCCCAGCTACACTGTTAACTGGCACGGCTGGGCCTCGGGTTTTCAGCTGCTCAGCGGGGAGTTTGGCCCTGATGCTCTGAGGCTCTGCCCACCCCAGTGGCCTGTGACCCGGTCTGACTCCCCTTCGCCTCCCTCCCGCAGGTGCCCATCTGCAGTGACCAGCCAGAAGCCAAGCGCGTCGTCTCAGAGCTGGCGCACGCCATGGGCTTCATGCCCGTGGACATGGGGTCCCTGGCCGCGGCCCGGGAGGTGGAGGCCAGGCCTCTGCACCTCTTCCCAAGCTGGAAGGTGCCTGTCATCCTGGCCCTGGGGCTCTTCATCTTCTTCTACGCCTACAACTTCACCCG
Source organism: Cnephaeus nilssonii (assembly GCF_951640355.1). NCBI lineage: Eukaryota > Metazoa > Chordata > Mammalia > Chiroptera > Vespertilionidae > Cnephaeus > Cnephaeus nilssonii. The sequence continues at coordinate 84,204,419 of NC_137081.1, forward strand.
GGATGTGCTGCAGCCCTACGTGCAGGAGGGCAAGAGCAAGTTCTACAAGCTCCCCCTGTCCGTGGTCAACACGTCGCTGCCGTGCGTGGCCTACGTGCTGCTGTCGCTGGTCTACCTGCCCGGCATCCTGGCGGCCGCGCTGCAGCTGTGGCGTGGCACCAAGTACCGCCGCTTCCCCGACTGGCTAGACCACTGGCTGCAGCACCGCAAGCAGATCGGCCTGCTCAGCTTCTTCTGCGCCGCCCTGCACGCCCTCTACAGTGTCTGTCTGCCGGTGCGCGTCTCCTACCGCTACGACCTCGTCAACCTCGCCATCAAGCAGGTACAGTCCATGTCACCAAGGCCAGCCGTGCCCGGGGGTGTGACCCGCCAGTCACGGTGAGCAGCAGGGCATTCTGGGCTGAGGAGACAACCTGCAAAGGCTCAGGCCTCAGTCTCCTCACCTGACAAGTGGGGACAATGGCACCTAGCTATAGGCCTGTGGCAGGGCGGAGGGATCGCGGGGGAAAGCTCGGGACACAGTATGTGCCGAGTCGGTGTGCCTCTCGATTCTGCCCTGACCCGGCAGAACCCACATCCTGCTGTCCAAGATTTTGAGTGTCCGTGAACGAACTATGAAAATCCCTGTGCTCATGGGCAGCCAGGCAGGGGGACTTGGCCACATACAGCAGTAAGTTACAGAGTGCTTTTAGAAGGTCTGGGAGCTAAGGGGGAAAATCAAGCAGGGGACAGCGATACAGTTGTAATGGATGGTCAGGAGGCCTTGCTGAGGGGTGGGGGGAGGAGAAGCAGGGAGCAGCCAGAGCAGAGGCCCTGGGGGGGGCAGGGGGGGAGCTGCCTGGCACATGTGAGGAGCAGCCAGGGGGCCCTTGTGGCTGGACCCGAGGGAGGGGGTGGTGGGTGAGGCCTGATGGGTTGGAGCCAGACCAGGGAAGCCTGGGAGGCTGAGGGCGGGCTCCGGCCTTAGACTCACTGAACTAGGGAGCCAGCGAAGGCCTTGAGTAGAGGAGTGAGGATCCAGCTGATCTTTCCACTGGCTCACTCTGGCTGCTGGTGCAGAATAGACAACAGGGGTTGGAGGCAGATGCTGAGAGAGCAGGTAGGGGCTGTGCGGGAGCCCAGCTGAGAGGCAGGGAAGGTTTAGAGGGGCGGGCAGTGGAGGGGCAGGACGGCACTGAGGCGGGTACACAGACTTGTGTTGGACACGGGGCGGTCAAGGGGACTCCGAGCTTTGGCCTGAGCACCTGGAGGAATGGTATTGCCATCAGCTGAGGAGAGGAAGGCCTTAGGAGCAGGTATTTTTTGTCACGGAGGGAGTATTCATTCACTTAAGAAACCACAGGCTGCATTCTTGCCAGCAGGATTCCTGTGAAATGGGGGCCTTCCTGCCGAGGCAGGGAACAGCACAGGCAGCATCAGCGGGACCTGGACCCACAGAAACAGGCCCCCTGATGCTGTCTCCTGGCTGACAAGCTCACGGGGCACAAGCTCAGGTCTGCAAGTGACACAGTCTTTCTGTCGGTTCCCCCGCCTCCCTAATCCCACCTCCTGCCTCTGGACTGGTGAATGGGTTCAGAGGCTTTGGCCCAGGTGCCAATGAGATACTGCTCGTCCATCCCTCTTTCCAGGCCCGACGGTCCCTGCAGTGTCTGTTCCAGCCTAGGGGAGTGCAGGGATCGTGGTGGGGCCGCACCCTCCCCAGGTGCACACCCCCCCCCCCCCCCCCCCCCCCCCGCCGCAGCCGTCCCCTCACTGGCTGGGCCGCGTCCCAGAGCAGGACCGGGAGGCCAGGCTGGGTCACGGCCTGTGAAGCACAGACCTCGGCCCCTGCTCATTCTCAGCCTCCCTGCTGGCAGCTTCTCCAATGCCTCCGCCTTCCCACCCTCCGACTCCTGGCATCGCGCATGTGTGGGCCTGGCCTTTCGTAGGAGAAGCGGACACCACACTTGAGGCAGAGAAGCAAGAATCCTGCTGGAAGTGAGAGGAAGGGGAAAACTGTAGTCACAAACCTTTCAAAAGAGCTTCTGTGTTCCAGGTGCTGTTCCCAAGGCTTCACACCCTCCGTGTGGATTCACTTAACCTTTCTCTCACCCCTGTAAACCAGTGTGCTGTGCTACCATTATTTTGCATATGAGCCACAGAGAGGTTAAGTAACTTGACCAAAGTCACACAGCCAGTAAGAGGCAGAACTGGGATTCAGATCCAGCCGTCCCCTGGTCCATGTTCATAACCAGACCGCTTTCTGCAGGAGAAACAAGTCCAGATGAAGAGCTGAGTAGATGAACTCGGGTCTTTATCTCATTCATTCCCCAAGCACCTTCTCTCCAGGTCCTGGGGTCCCAGAAGGGAATAAGAGGAGACAGCCTTGTCCCTGCTCTTGGCTGGGGCGGGGGCCGGGAGGGTCTGAAGGCCAGAGCCCCTCTTTTGTCCTAGGGCCCTGATGTGGATGTAGATCAAGGTCTCCCCTGGTGCTAATGTGTTTGATTCTTCGATGACATTTTCTTCTAAAAAGGGCGGCTCTGTGCGGTTCCTCTGGGACTGGCACCGTGTTTGCTGCCCAGGACGTGGCAGATCTGAGTGGCAGGCATTTCAGGCAGTGGGTGGGGAAGAAGGTAATGCTCCTCCCCCCAGAGCCCAAGGCAAACGCCTGCCCCACCCCCCACGCAGCCTCCGAAGGCCTTTCCCTAAGTTCTCCGCCCTGCCAAGGCTCTCCTTGACAGGATGTTCACCCAGTGCTGCCAAGGTGCAAATAGCAGGGCACAGGGGGGCACATGCCACGCAGTTTCCCTGAGTCCCGAAGCCCGTAGGGCTGGAGGCCCTGGTGGAGGCCAGGCAACCATCACTCCCAGAGGACTGGATCCCTCTCCGAGTGGGAGTAGCGAAGGCCTGTCACACGAAGGGGCCTAACCTTGGTCCACAGAGTCTGGAGGGCAGAGCAGGGGTGATGTCGGGAGGGGGTAGAGGAAGGCGGGGTTAACAGAGCAGAGCTGCCCAGTGGTGAGCCGCCTGACCTGGAGGAGCCCTAGCAGATGCTGAGTCTGCGGGTCAGCCTTGTTCTCAGGCGCCGAGACTGGACATCTAGGTGTTCTGCAGTCAGCCGGTCACAGCAGGGCCTCCGGGTGCCTGGAGTGTGGCTTTCCCATCCTGCCCTTGGGCCTCCCCTCAGGGCCTCCAGGTGGGCGCACATTCACCATCCCGCTGCCCTGCTGGGCCTTTGGGGGAGGGGATCGCATTAGCCAGGGCACTGGAGACCGCACGGTTTCCGCCAAGCCCCTGAGCCCACAGACTTGGAGGCAGAGCTGCATCCCAGCTGCAGGGAAAACCTCTGACCATGCTTATTGACTGTATTACTACGAACAATAACTAATATTTGCACCGTGTTTTAAGGTGCTGTGTGGTTCCCTAAAAATGCATTTCAAGATTGAGATCAAAGAAAGTGTTTAACCAACACAGTTTTCTTCTCCCCCTCGCCCCAAATCTAATCTTGGCTGTCAGAGAGAACTGTCTAAAACTCACATTTGACCACGTCACTGCTGAAAAGCGCTCAGTGACGCCCCACCGCCCTGGGGTAGTGACAGACTGTTCTGCATGCAGCCTCCTCTCTCCAAACCGCGTCTCCCCACTGCTCCCGTGACCCGTGACCTGTCCCACTAGGTCCCACGCTGCCCTATGACTGGGCAGAGCTCATTCCTCTTGGCCTGGGCTCCCCACCTGGAGACAACTTGACAGCCTGACAAGCTCCTGTTCATCCTTCAAAACCCTCCTGCCGTTCCGCTCCCAGCGCGTCTCCCCCATTCTCCATGCTCACCTCCATCAAAGGCACGCTGTGCACACTTCTATGATTTTTCTCATGTAACACTGTGCTCACTCACTTGCACATCTGTCTTCCTCCAGGACTGGGCCTTCACCACTGGAGGCCCATGTATGTGACACAGATTCCCACCATATGTTCACTGAGTGGCTGGTTGTTAACGTGGCCACACAAAGCCAACACCAGGCGTCTCTTAGTCCATGTGGGACTTGGAGCAAGAGCTAGCCCACCTGCCCGCTTCTCATTGGAACAACAGCACCAGCTGCTGACACCAATCACCTGCTGCGTGCTAGTCACCTGTGACCTGTGCCACGAACATCCTCCTCTTAGTCCTGGCGATAGTGCAGTGAGAAAGAGACAGCGCTGCCGTTAGCCAGGGCCCCGGGACTGCCCCAGGCAGAGTGGGCATGGAACCCAGGCCCTGGGACTGTGAGGCCGTTCCCCCACCACCGCAGGCTGCCCCTTTCACATCCAGCCTCCCCCTCCTCTGGGCCAGCGCCACTCTCATCCCATCCGTCAGCCACCCTTAGGACACGGAGAGGGGCTGGTGCTGCAGCCCCGCTGGTCCTCCTGGCCCTGCAACCTACAGGGGAGGGAAATCCACGTGAATGCCGCCGCCATTGTATCGTCTGCTGATGAACAACTCTCATCAGTCTCCAGGTGGCCGCCTTGATTAGCTCTAGAGGGAACTACTTGGGGGAGTGGAGAGCTGTCAGCTGTGTTCCAGCGTGTGTGGCGCTGGTCACTGGGAGCCCCGATTCCAGCAGTGGGGTTCAGTAGGTTGGGCGAGACTCACAGGCTATGAAAGGGAGCTGGATCCAGATCCTCACGCAGGCTCCGCACCACCCACTGCACCCTGGTGACCCCCCTTCGCCCTCCCCGCACCCCTGCAGAGTGGAAGTATTAGAGGAAACACAAGACATTTTGCAAGCAACTGTGGGCTGTGTGTGTGATCATCCAAACTCCAACTGGAGAATGAGCTGCCTAAGGAAGCAGACTCAACGCACAACCTGCAACTAGACGACTTTGCGGTTGTTAGCGCACGAGGGTGTGAGTAAGACCTCTTTGCCGTCTGCCCTCGGTGGTAATGTCAGCCCCCTTGCCTGCTAGTCCTCTAGCAGCAGTCCAGGGTTTTAGCCGTGACCTCACCAACGCTCTCAGGTGGACGGCAGAAGCCCAGAAACATGACTTGTCAGGACGGAAAGCTGGGTCCGCAGGCCCCTGGTTCTTTTGAGGCTTACAGACACCAACGTGGGCCAGCCTGCCCTTAAATGAGAACAGACGCCATCATTTTCTCAAATTGCAGGAGAAGTACCCAGTGGATGGCATTTTCTCCTTTTTTATGCTTTCTCTCATAAGCTACTCAAGCATTCTGCTCAGCCCACTAGATTACTTTTAAATGTTAGATCCGGTTGCTGGGCTTGGGTTGCTTTTCCTGCTGAAATACTTTCTCACAAACCTGTGTGAGTCATTGTGTTGTGCGAAGCAGAGGCCTGGCTGCTGACGCATTGTCACCGTTCCTAACGGGAAGACTTCCTGGTGCTGCGGATACAGCACCAGCATGTCACGGTGTTTCTCAGAGAACACCTCGACTTCCAGGAACTCTGCCACCTGGTCGCGGTGGGAAATGGCACTTCTAATGGAATGACCTTGATAAAAGCTCCTCGTGTGTACGCTGTGTGCCTGAGTGTCAGCCGGGCTGGGAGGAGGCTCAGCTAAAGACACTCTGAGTGGGGAGGTGGGTAGACACCTCCAAGTCCACGTGGATCCCTGATTTGTAGCTCAGGGGGGGAATCCAGAGCTCTGTGAGGACAGGTATCCTTGCTCTCTGCAGCCCAGGGCGTGATACACAGTAGGTGCTTTATGAGTGCTTGCTGAGTGTGTGTCAGTCCCTGTGGCCCGGCAGTGGTAAGCCAAAGCTACGTGCCTCCAAAAGAAATGGGGATCTGGGTGGGAAGGTGGGAGCTGGGGCGCTAGTGTCCATGTGTCTCTGTGTGCCCCTAGTGCGAGGCAGTGACAGGGCAGGTTGGGGGACCAGGAAGGCAAAGCAGGTGGCAGAAACAGGGGTACATCTGGCTGATGGGATTCCGAGCTAGGAGAGCGTCTCCCTCCTTTGGGGGACTGGGTGATACGGTCGTGTTCGCAGGGTCTGCTTGTCTACTGACTTCTCTGACTCTCACCGACTCCTGTGACCGTCGGGCTGGCTGGCCCAGGCAGAACGGTGAGAGCCACAGGGAGGGAGCCCAGGTCTTCGGAGCCAGTCTGCCTGGGTCCCGGTCCCAGCTGGCCGTCTCCTAGCTGGTGTGACCCTGGGGAAGGAACTTCGTCTCTTTGCCTCGTTCCCCTGTTCTGTACAACGGGGAGAAGAGAGACCTTGGCCTCGGGGGTGGCTGTGAGACTTAGATGGTCTGATACCTGCAAGCGCTGAGAGCAGAGCCAGGCACGTGTTGCGTGTGGTTGGCCGTGACTCTGTGTCTGGCATCTGAAGGTACCGCTGGCCGCATCCCAGGGCCCGGTGTTCACGTTCTCCTTCCATCCCCATCAGGTCTTGACCAACAAGAGTCACCTCTGGGTTGAAGAGAATGTCTGGCGGATGGAGATCTACCTCTCCCTGGGAGTGCTGGCCCTCGGCACGTTGTCTCTGCTGGCCGTCACCTCCCTGCCGTCCATTGCAAACTCGCTCAACTGGAGGGAGTTCAGCTTCGTTCAGGTAAAGCAGGGCTGCCTGCGGCAGTGAGCCTCAGCGGGCCTCCCCTCGCCTCAGCACCTCCCCCTTTGCCAACGGCCCCGGTTGTGATAATCTACACAGCAGGACCGCTCAGTCAGGTGCCAGGGCTTCTGGGCCCGTCCAAGTGCCTGATAAAGGGCTGCCTGGGACCAGCTCATTCTCCTGGCCTCTGGGGAAGCAGATATAAGTGTGTGAGAAGAGTAGACAACAGACCAGGGAGCCCTGGATTAAGCAGGATCCGTTTTACAATTCTTGAGCTTCCCAAACCAAACCTCATGATGTGCAGTCACTGGGCGTCACTGGCGGGGAGTCACTGTGCCGGGGAGTGAGCCTCGCTGAGCACCTCCTCTCCACCCAGCCCTGTGGGTCCTGAACCCCGGATCTGAGCAGGGCAGAAGGGAGGTGAGCATTGGGATCGCCAGTTCATAGCAGATGAAACACAGCATCTCCCAAGGACCCATTCCTGTGAGAAACCAGAGGAAAGGAGGTCGGTGGTCAAATGAATCTGAGAAAAGGTTTGCTGCCCCCCAAGAGAGAGACAGTGCACTTTGGCACACTGCAGATTCTAATGTCTACAACACAAACCTGGATAACCAGACTTTTAAAAAATATATATAATTTTATTGATTTCAGAGAGGAATGGAGAGGGAGAGAGAGATAAAAACATCAACGATGAGAAAGAATCATTGATCAGCTGCCTCCTGCACGTCCCCTACTGGGGATTGAGCCCATAACTTAGGCATGTGCCCTGACCAGGAATCGAACCCAGGATGCTTTCATCTGCAGGCCGACGCTCCATCCACTGAGCCAAACCGGCCAGGGCAATAACCAGACTTCTTTGAGCACTATCTACACTCCACAGAATACACTGCTTGTGACAAAAGGTTCTTTATGCATTTATTCATTCAGTAACTGTTTATTGAGCATTTACTGCATGCCAGCCATCGGGCTAGGCCTGGGATGTGACAAGGAACAAGACAGGCCTAGCCAGTTTCCATGATAAGGACAAGTGAGACGGACTGTTTTTACATGGCTGGCATCTGCCATTGTTCCCCATGCAGAAGGCGTGGCCAGCTCCCCAGTGTTGGTAGGTTGACTCTCCCCTCCCACGGAGGGAGCTGACTGGGACTGGATCCCGCCCCCGTCGTGGCAGGCAGAGGGCAGCTATCACATCCACCCCCACTGTCAACAAAAACCTGTTGCAATCTTCTCTGCAGTGAGGACACAGTACAGGATTCACAGAGGGACAGTGCAGGACTCTCTGGAACCCATTAACTGCCCCTGGCTGGGACCACGTACCCAGCTCAGAATCCACCAGAGCTGTGGCGGCTTCCTTTTTAAGTGTGTCAGTTTCTGAATGTCACTGGCTCTGCTCATTTCAGCAGGCCCCTGGAGGGATGCTCAGGGCTGACACACGCCGGCATTAGAGGGGAACAAGAATTTCATTTATTGGCCACTAATCCGCATGTGTCGCACACCCAAAGCTGGGATTTTCCTGTTCCTGCCCGAGTATCCCGGGGTGCATGGTTTGTCCACAATTAAAACAGATGCAGTTGCTCCTCTCGCCAGAAAGTTGCTCCCTTAAGCAGCCGCAGATTACAAGCCGGCCGCCGACTGCCCAGGAAAGCCGGAGGATTAGGATTTGTTAGCCAAACGGACCAGGGCCTCAGCAGCCACACTCTGCTTTACATGTTGAAGAGTCGAAAAGACAAATATGCAAGTCCCCCGGCCACTGCAGGAGCAGCGGATTGGCGGGCGGGAGGTGGGGAGAGAGGCTGGGCTTTACTTGAGGAGATCAATTGCCCGCATTCTGTCCAGAAAAGCCAACGCCCTGTCTCCCCCGGGGGTGCTGACAAGAGGGGGAGCTGTGAGAGCCCTGGACAGAGCACATCCTCCCAAGCCTCTTGTAAAATGGAGCGAGTGCGCTACAAGGATGCTCTGAGCCACTGTGAGGGGTTCTGTGTGAGAGAGAAAAAGCATTTTGCTATTATTCTTACAGCCTGTGGCCGCATTTCCATTATCCCCGACTAAGCTACCCATCAGTAGGGGGCGGCGAGTGAGGTCAAGGAACTCCGACCCTGGGCAGGAGAAGGTCCAGGTCACTGTTTGCAAACGGTGATTGATACTTATTGGTGGCCATGAAATCAATTTAGTGGCTCACAGCCAGCTTTTTAAAAACATGAAATGAATAGAATGGGGAAGAAAGCATCAGAGTGCTTTGCATGTTGCATTTTTTAAGTTGCGTTGACTCAGTAGGTATAGATACACGTGTCATGCCTGGCTGTGTACTGGGCAGTGATGTGTGATTCTTACAGTGAGCCACCATCAAAAAAGTCTGAAGTCACAGAGCTCTCTTCGAGAAATACGCAGGCTCATCCCTGACCTATGAGCTCCGATGCCTGGGGGTGGCTTGGATGGCTCTGGAAGTTGGTTTTTGCTGGCTCCTGGGTGCCTTTTAGGTGTGCATGATGCAGTCCCTCTGAGGGAGGGGGGCACAGACCTGAGTTTCAGTCCTACAACCACCACTCTCTGGCCCTGTGCCATTAGGCAGAATTTTAGCCTCTCAGAGCATCTGTGTCCTCACATGTCTGTGTCCGCGTCCTGTGGTCATTGGTAGCATTTGAGTTGAGGACAGGAGAGTGCATGAGTTGAAGACGTGTAAAAGTCACAGGCCCAGCGGTGGCTGCCTGACTGCTGAGGCAAGCTGCCGTCTTCCGTAAAGTTAGCACTGCCAGTGAGGAGCAAGCTGACCCCAACTCCTTCCCCTGCGACACACGACCCAGCAAGCCACCGGGCTTCTCAACCGGCTATGGAGATGCCATGGCTCTCAGTGGGCCCAGCTGACCCCTGCCTGGGTCCTTACTGATTTATTTAGCTAAAAGCTTTCAAAACAGTGCATTGTTCCATAGAGGTGACTTGTGCTTACATTTTATCCTTCTGTTCCCAAGGCCATTTTCAAAGTATTAAATTTGGATTTTTGTTTGTCTGGGTGGTGGTGGGGTATTGTTTTACTTTGGTTTGGGCTGTGCTAACTGCTCCTAATTAAGCCAGTTAAACATCATTAGATTGCAGGAGAGGGCCCAGGATGGCAGAGTAGGTGGATGCTGCACTCACCTCCTCCCATGACCACATCAGAATTGCAACTAAATTACAGAGCAATCAACCTGGAGAACCATCTGAAGACTAGCTAAACAGAAGTCATATACCTAAGGATATAAAGAAGCCACGTCAAGGAGGGGCAGAGACACAAACGAGCTGGCCCCACACCCATCTGTGGCAGCTGAGAATCCAAAGGGATGACTCAGTGGCAGAGTCCCCCCTCCTCCCCACCCCCCGAGGAGTGAGGGGTGTCAGCCTCATGCTGGGCCCTCAGAAGAGGCCCCAGAACCAACACACCCCGTGGCTGGCCTCAGACCACAACAGAGTACCATTCAATTGGTCCACAGGTAGCACACCCAAAGGGAGGACTAAGCAGGTACCAGACCCTGTTGAGGCAAATTCCATTTCATGGGTTCAGCTCACAAAGTAGCTCATACACTGTGGTGATGTCCTATCCTCACAGCCAGCCAGCCTGAGGGTCAGCCACATGCGTAGACATGCTAGCAGCAATCAAGGCTTGACTACAACCAGAGGGCCCACATAACCCACACAAGGGACTCTTCTGGAGATCCCGGCTCAGAGGACCAGGAAACTGTGCCACTGGGCCCCACAGGACAACTACTACACACTGCCACCATGCCAATGCTGAAGCAGATCTACCGAATACACAGAGAAGACACAGAGAGGCAGCCAAAATGAGGAGACAAAGAAACATGGCCCAAATGAGGCTGACCTAATCTGTCCTGAGCTGGGAGATTTTTCCTCAAAGGATACAACTCCAGAAAAAAGAACGAAACGAAATGGAGGCAAGCAATCTACCAGATACAGAATTCAAAGCACAGGTTATAAGGATGCTGAAGGAACTTAGTGAGAACTTCAACAAAGAGATAGCAAGCATAAAAAAGGACATAGATCCCATAACAAAGAATCTGTCATAAATGAAGAATATAATAACTGAAATGAATAATACACTAGAAGGAATTAACAGCAAATTAGATGAAGCAGAGGATAGAATCAGCAATTTGGAAGACAAGGTAGCAGAAAACACCCAATCAAAACAGCAAAAAGAAGGAATTTAAAAAATGAGGATACTGTAAGGGATTTCTGGGACAACATTAAGCCTAACAACAGCTGCATCATAGGGGTAGCAGAAGAGAAGAAAGAGGGTAAGGGATTGAGAACCTATTTGAAGAAATAATAAATGAATATTTCCCTAACCTGGTGAAAGAATTAGACACACAAGTCCAGGAAGCACTGAGAGTCCCAAATAAGATGAACCCAAAGAGGCCCACACTAAGACACATCATAATTAGAATGCTAAAGGTTAAAGACAAAGAGAGAATCTTAAAAGCAGCAAGAGAGCCACACTAGCCGGGTGGTGAAGGGATTTAGAAGTACACATTAGTAGTTACAGAATGGTCACAGGGATGTAAAGTATAGCATAGGGAATGTAGTCAATAATATTCCAATGTATGTATGGTGTCATATGGGTACTGGATTTATCTGGGTGATCACTTAGTGGGTTGTATGATGTCTAATCACTGGCTTGTACATCTGAAGCTAATGTATGGCAACTGTAATTGAAAAAATACAAAATTATTTAAAGTCAAAAAATAAATTAAAAAGTCCTCTGCTAGCCACCACAGGTACGAATAACAGTTACTTTAGTGAATCCTTATGAATCAGTCAGTCTTTATATACCTTCAGGGTAGAGGTATTATTTCTGTTTTTCTGTTGGGGAAACTGAGGCTTAGAGTTTAGGTAGTGATAAGATCATGTGGCGAGCAAGTGATTTGAACCCAGAGCCTTAACTGCTAAAGCCACACTCCTTCCTTCCCCTCTGCCGGGCAAGCAGTGGGCCATTGGTGGACTCTGTTTCCGCCAGCCCCTGGCCCTCACTCCAGCCTTCTCTCTTCCGCAGTCCACTCTGGGTTTTGTGGCCCTGGTGCTGAGCACCCTGCACACGCTCACCTACGGCTGGACCCGCGCCTTCGAGGAAAGCCACTACAAGTTCTACCTGCCTCCCACCTTCACGCTCACCCTGCTGGTGCCCTGCGTCGTCATCCTGGCCAAAGCCCTGTTCCTCCTGCCCTGCTTAAGCCGCAGACTCTCCAAGATCCGGAGGGGCTGGGAGAAGGACAGCGCCGTCAAGTTCACGCTGCCCATGGACCACGCCCTGGGCCAGAAGACGAGCCACTTGTGAGGACTCGCAGCTGGCTCCGGAAACCAGCCGCGGCAGGACAGCTTTCCTGGTACGGTGTAACTGCACAAATCGATGGTTTGAGGCTCGAATTCCTGGGACGCAAATGTATTTAGTAATATTCAGAATGACACACGCGTGTGTGTGATATGTAGGTTCATATATATTTCATATGTACAACAGGGCTTGCAATTATACTTCCTAGCTAAAATGTTCAGGCCCTGGGATGTCAGCCTGCACATCTAAAAGCGAGTGCCCGGTGTTAGGAGAACAGAGATGCGCACACACTTTCAGCCCAGGAAAGGCCATGAGCGGCTTGTCCTTGGTGGAGTCGACCCATTTGTGCCTCGCACCCCCCTTTGCTGCTTTCCCAAGGCGTTTGCAGAGCTGGGCTCTAAGGTGGCAGGGCAGACAGGGCTGGGGTGGGGGGATCCTGGTGTCTGAGGCCCTTCCTTTGCCAGGTGGGGAAGGGGAAGGAGGGAGGTTGGGCTGAACGGCTCCCCCTAATCTGCCCTGAGCTGGGAGATTTTCCCTCAAAGCCAGGCGTCGCCACTGCGCTGAGGATGGATCCTCCTGTGGGCGTGGGAAGGCACCGCCCTCCTGGCGGCACTAATCGGCCATGTCTTGGGAACAAGTGGAATGTCTTTCCTCCTTTAAGCTGGTGATGACCGGTCCTTGGACCACGGTGCCTTCTCCCTTTAGATCATCAGCTTGAGTGTCTGCAGGGAGCCTGGGGCAGGCCCCCTCCATGTCCCTCGTCCCTCCGTGCATGGGGAGGTGACCTAGGCTCCAGCAGGGGAGGGCTGCAGGGCTGAATGTCTTCATTAAATTGCCCCTGTGGGAAACACAGGGGTCTCTTCCAATGCCCTCTGCTGCCCCAGGGCACAGAGCCTGCCTCTGAGCACCCAGAAAGTTCCAAGTTCCTCTTAAAGGAGGGGTACATTTCAAAACAGCTGGGGCGTTTTTTCCACCAAAGTTACAAACTTGAAATTTGCTGCCACAAAGCGTAAGAGGCTGGACCACAGCCAGGGCCACAGGACATGTGCCCTTGAGTCATATGCCATCCCTGCCTGATTCACCCTGAAACTGTGTTTACTTCCCCTGTGAACACACAGTTCTCCCTGAGCCCGAGCCCCCCTCCCCCACCCACCCACCCCCACCCCCGCTCCTGGCAGAGCCAAGGTGTCTGTCATTTCCACACAAAGCCCCTTGGACACAGAGGGCGGGACCTCCTGACGGAGACCTTGAGACCTCGGGGAGACGCACTGCGCTCCTCCCTGGCGGGGAGTGGGGTCACACCTACGTTGCTTAGGTCTCCTGGGCCAGAGGGCATCTCAGGATGGAAGAGTCCAGGTACAAAGGCTGAGCAGGCAGCGCTGCTGGGAGAGGGCCCCTGCCTCCTCGGGGAGGCTCCGTGACCTCATGTCTGGAGCTCATCAGGGTCCGTTAGTGAAAAGGGGGAAAAAGACAAGTGCAAGACATCTTGTTAGGCCAGTGACTGGGGGGAGGGGGGGCGCGGAGCTAGCAAAGCTGTCGCTTACTGCAGATGCTGCCACCTGCCACTCCTTGCCTCCTAACGGGCCCTGGTGGAGCAGCCTCAGTGGCCCGCAGAGGTCTCTGCGAGTAGGCGGGTGAAGCCGCGGTTTCAGGACTTGCTGGGCAACATGAGGGCCCATGAGGGCCCATGCTTCCTGCTGACAGGTAGCAGGGAGAACATGGGCCGCTGCAACCCACCAGGCCGCCAACCCCAGTGGCTATTGGCTGCCTTCCTCTCCGCGCCTCCCTGGGCCTGGGGACGGGTCCTTGTACCAAAGATGCCAACACAGCCAAGCCCAGTGCGCGGCCTCCCTCCCGCCACTTCCCACTGCAGGCGCTCAGGAGGGAGAGGGCGGCCAGGCGGGCGGCGGGAGGAGCAGGCTCAACAGAGGACCTCCCACCCACCAACTGGAAAAGCAGCTCATAAAAGGCAGGTGGCTGTGGGCTTGGGCTTGGCCTTGACCTTGTGTCTGCTGCTCTTCCCTACCTCACCCAGCAGCTGGCAACAGCATCCCCAAGAGAGCGAGCCACTCTCAGAGCCTGGGAAAGTCTTTGCCTCTGGGTGCACAAGTGCCTGAACCAGCGTGCTCGGGGAATCCAACTGCCACGTCAGAGGTTACGTTTAAAATGGATGCATTGGAAGTCATTTTTACCTGTAGAGCTTGTATAAGAAGCAGCAAAAATAAATATCTACGCTTTGAATTTCAGGCTTTTATTTCTGTCCTGTCGCTCACCTGCCCACTCCTTCCTTCCTTCATCGAGTTAGGCAACGTGCAAGGTGAGCACAGAATGACCCGGGCTACAGCTCTCCTCTGAGGAAGGGCAGAGGGCAGACCTGCAGCGACGACAGGCCAGGGAGGAAGCCTGAGGACCCAGGGGACAAAGTGCAGGGGGAGTGAGAGGAGCACCCGGCCCGCAGAGGGCTGGGAAGGCTGCCCGGAGGGAGAGTGTGTGCGCGGTGGTCCGAGGCCGCAGCCAGGGATGTGGGCTGGGGCAGCAATGCTTCTAGAACTGGACTGTGCACGAAAGTCGCTTAGGGGCCTTGCTCACACACGTTCTGGTTCGTTGGTAGGGGCGGAGGCCCGAGACTCTGTACTTCTTTCTTTTTTAATTGAATGTACTGGGGTGACACTGATGAACAAAATGATACAGGTTACACCTGCGCAATTCCACAACACACCACCTGTACACTTTATTGTGTGTTCACCACCCAAGCCACGTCTCCTTCCATCACCATTTACCCCCCGACTCCCTCCTCCAACTCCCCCACCCCACCACCCAACACTGTTATCTGTATCCATGAGTTTTTCTTTTTTCCCTTTTTTCTTCATTCCTTCCACCCCACCATCCAGCCCCCACCAGCTGTCAGCCTGCTCTCTGCCGACGGGTCTGTCTCTACTTGGCTTGATGGCTCATTTTGTTCATTAGACTCCACACAGGAGTGAAATCATATGGTGCTTGAGGCTGTGCATTTCTAATAAGCTCCCAGGTGACAGGATGGGCTTGATCGGCAGACACTGGGTAACAGGGTTTAGATGGATTCCTTTGTCGGCTGTGCTGTACCCAACAGCCCACAAACCAGTGCACACAGTCCTCTCTGCCCACGAGCCTTCCCCAGGACCCTGGAGCCCTGGCTGTCCTGGTGAGCCCTACCTCTGCACAGGGCCCTGGGGCTGCAGCCTCTTCTCTTAAAGGAGGGAGGAAGCCGGCAGAGGCAAGGCCATGTATGCCGATGCCCCCGGTGGCCCCACCCATGGGCCTGGGTCCACCAGGAGAACAGTCACTTCAGAGACCACCCATCATGCATCAGGCCACTCCCGGAAGCAGCCAGAACTGACTTCCTGTGCAGGGAGGGAAAAAGAAACCCATGTGCAGGAAGCAGACTAATGGCTAAAACCATTTCTTGGGAACAGTAATCAGAAAGAGGGCCTTCCGTTCTGAGCCCATGATAACCGTTCTCCAAAGAAAGAACCGTGGCCGGAAAACAACTCACAACCCCACCACAGTGATTGTCACCGGAAGAGGAACCTTGCGCTTGGAGGTTCACCTTCTACTCTGTGTCTTCCCACACATAACCCTGGGAGAGTTAAGTGTAAAAAGAAGTGACTAAATATTTTGATGAAAAAAATCACTATTCAGGTAGCTGACATGAGAACTAAGGAGCAACCAGAATAACTCATATTAGCTAAAGAGAGAAATTATCATTCCGCTATTTGACAAGTTGAATCTCTTCCACAAGCACTGAAGTGGCCCTCGAACATACGGAAGCGCGCCTGTGCGGAAACCTGAGGACTCCACAGGAGAGAGCAGAAACGCAGTCCCACCCGCCCTCCAACTTTCCCTAACAAATAGGTTGAAAATCCCTTTTAACTAACCTTAAAAATGAAATTCAGAAAAAATGTAACCTACCTATACATATGGTTTTTTAGTCCTCCGCTCTACCAGCTGAGCTATCGAAGGGAGCACTACATATGGTTTTTTAAACATCAATTTAAGGTCTTCATTGAAATAAAAATTAGAAATTAATTTAGTCTAATATATACTAAAAATGAATAGTAATTATAAGTAATGTCCTTGCAATAAATGTTTGTTTTACAAGAAATACAATGATATTCAATGAAATATCATTTACCCTCTTTATAACTGACATTTTAAAATAAGGATTAAAGGTGTGTGTGTGTGTGTGTGTGCTTGAAACTGTTGGAGCCTGGGAGAAGTTAAGAAGAGTGAAGACAAAGAAATGTCCACTGGATTTGGAAATATGGAAACTTTATGGTGAGAACTTCAGTGGAGTGTTGGGGGTGAAACCGAGATTGGTAGGTGATGAGTGAGAAGTGGGGACATGGACTAATCCTGCCAGCTGCTGAGCGCTGCTGTGCAGTAGCGGCGGCGGGGGGAGGGGGGTTGGCCACGGGAAAGCTGGAGGGCACAGAGTGGGCGGGTTATTTTTCCCTGGTTCGGGCGTGAGCATGAGTTCCGTTTCTGGAGAAGAACGCGATGAACAGACCTGCTTGACACTGAGAGAGAATGAGCACAGGAAGCTCAGCAAGGAGCAGACCGACTTTCCAAATTACGAGAAAAGGCCGAGCACGATGAGGGGAGGGTCAAGCTTTGGTGATGTGAGTGCGGAAGTCCTCTTCCGATCGATCGTGTCTGCAGCCTTTCTCACAAAGTAGCCAATGCCACCTTCTGAGAGTGACAGGGAAGGAGGAGGTTTGGCTCTGAGGATTGAAAAGGGAGGAAAGGTTAAAACAAATTGTTGGAGAAAGTGAACAGGGAGCTGACCAGAGAAACATGGTAGGGTTAGACAAAAGCAAGCAAACAAACATGGTTATAATTTTTTTGGGGGGGGTCTAAGGTGAAACATACTAATTGTATTTCCTGGAAAGTATGCAAAGTGGAGTTTTTATTCAGTTAAATTCCGTTGGTCCCACCAATTTCTGTAGTAATTCCAGGTAGTTTGTTTTGGCTCCGTTTGATCTCTAACAGCTACTCGAAGTGCTCTGGCTTCCTTTTTGTTTTCTGTGTCGGGAAAGGAGTGAGCACACACGGAGCCTGTGGTGCACTCACCAGCTAAACAGCCCACTGCCAACCGGCCCGCAGCGTGAACGGTCACCCCTGGCTCAAGTGCTGATTGCACTTCTTGGGCCAGAAACCTAGCATATTTGTTCCCACACAGAACCTACTCTTGAACATTTAATTTCACTCAACAGTTAAAACTTTTCCCCAACTAGAGAATTCACTAGGGCCTTCACTTCCTGAAGAGACTTCCTGTACAAAGCAACTCGTTCCTGGGCAAAGGACATACTTTTTAATGCTGAACTCTCCGGAGGGAAGAGAAATCAGGAGGGCAGAAAACAAGTGGGACACACACACACACACGACAAAACCATACTCTCCTTGACTCCTGGCAGAAGCAAATTCAAGTCCTTTCTGGAGAAAAACAACATCAGATCAGATAAATCAAATAGGAGCTCAAATCTAAAATCAACAAAACGTCGTTGAGAAATTAGCAGAAACACAACCCCCCAGGACATCAAAGAATAGAATTATCCAATGTAGAATGAAGCACCAAATACAGAAAGAGTAAAATAGAGAGTCATAAAAACAAGCTATAAGACACTATGAAAGTGTTGTAGGCGGTGGGAGCGGCACCAGGTGTTAGACCGGTGGGGTCAGACCGGACCTGGGTTCAGCAAATCAGTCCTTGAGTTCTGGCTAGGAGAGAATTCAGAGCCAAGACCCAAACTATAAGAGAACATTTACTTAGAAAATCACAGAGGTACAAGAAGTAACTCGTAGAAGAAATGGAGTGTTAGGGGCAAAGGAGCTTGGGAGTGAGGAAGGTAATGGTAACCCAAAGTGCCTGGGGGGCGGGGAGGGGTGAGGGAAGGGAAGGGTTCAGGACGGGGAGTACTCTGGGGTCCTCAGTCCTAAGGATTTTAAAGACAGAGATTGTAGGGGAGGTCCCAGGGGAAGACCTCAATAGAATAGTCAGCAGTTTTCCAGGTGTGTCCTTTCAGGGTTATGGTCACCACTGACTGGCGGGCACCAGGTCAGGGGGTCATTAGTCAATGCAGCTGGTCCTGAGGTTGCCTGTGGCTGGTTTTTTGCTCTTCTGGGCCTGGAACTAAAATGCAACTGAGGCATAGATGTTATGTGAAGAGTGAAAAGGTCAGGGGGTCCAAACCACAGGACCAGCGAGAAAAAGTCACCCTGGGGGCGAGGTCCCACCTACAATTGATCGTCTGTTGCTAGGCACCCTGGGCTTTCCACCCAGGTGACCTTCTGTACCTGGCCCATTGTCCTTGCCCTGCTCATGTCTGTCTATCTTGCCCACCACAAATGCATAAATAAGTGGAACAACAAGTCAAATCAATATCTGTCTGTCTGTCTCTCTCTCTCAAGTGAATTTTAAAAATAGAATCTTCAGAAATGAAAAATTGTTGGAAACTAACATAATTTGATGGGTTTAACAACAGATTGTAGAAAATTAGTAAATTCTAAAATGGAGCTGAAAAACATTACCCAGAATGCAAAAAGAGAGACAAATGGATAGAAAATATATGACAGGTTTAAAAATCTAGAGGTTAAAACAAAAGTGTCTAATATACAAATAACGAGTTCCAGAGAGAAAGCAGGTGGGGAGGCAAATTCTAAAGAGAAAGGCTGAGGATTTCCCAGCCATAATGAAGCACTGGGATCCAAAACAGCAGAGAGTGCAGGGCATGTCATCAAGAGGAACGCAAATTTACAAAACAAAACCACACAAACTAAGGAGCTCTTACAAGTGGTGCAGGAGGTATTAATGGACCAGTTTTCCCACGAGTGGGAATGAGGTTCTTGTGACATCTTTAGGAAAGGAATGGGATGTGGAAGAAGGTTTTATTGGTGTGGAGTTACATTTCTTGGATTCCAAAGTCCCCTGTCCCTTAAGCCAGTCCTGGACGAGGTGTAGCTGGGAGGTCAGTGTCCAGAGCTTCCGTTTCATGTTGTGGCTGGGTGTGGCTCAGCATTCAGGCCAGATTAGTCTCTTAGTCCATGTGTGGGGTGCAACATGGCTGTGCGCCACGTGGGCACAGCCATGTGGGCACAGGGAGAGCATCCTCTGCCACAGGAGTCCCCAGAGGGAGAAGAGAGAGAGCCAGAATTTCCTTTGTTTGCAAGTTTATATATTACGTTTCCTGTGCTTTCAGTGGCCATGCCTATTCTGGCACCGACTCACTCACAGGTGTGATTGATGGGCAAACAGGTAGGCACCCTCCCACGTCACTCAGACCTTACTTGGCATGTGTCTAACTTGCCTTTGTCCAGTCCCTTCCTCCATCCATCAGTGGGGGACAGACTGGAAAGTGTTAAATGCAGCTTTTGGCAAAGCTGTATAAATGGCATCCCTATGTTATCTGGTCTCCCCTTTCAGTCCTTTTCTACTAAATGATAATTAGGTTATTATAATGGCATCAAAAGCAGCCAGAGAAAAATGACAGACCCTTTATAGTTGTGAAATTATAATGGACTTCTTAACAGTGTCAATGGAAATCAGAAAATAGTGGCCTAATGCAGAAAATTCATTGTCAACATAATATTGTAAATCCAGCAAAACTGATTTTCAAGAAAGAAAGAAAGATAAGCATATTTCAGATTTGATAAGAATATTTCAGATATACAAAAATTTAGAATTTCCCAATAGTTCTTACCCAAAGAGCTTCTAAAAAGTATACTTCAAATAGAAGAAAAGTGATCCTAGGTCCTCCAGGGTCAGAACAAATATCAACACAGGAACTATCCCTTCAAAGGAGCCACACTTTGATGGTCCCAGGGCCATAAACTGGGTGTGGCCAGGGAACGAAAGAAGGATAGCCCTACCAATACCACTGGGACCCCAAGGTGACTGGGTATGCACAAACTGAGCCTCTCTGAGGAGCAATGATAGAAGCTGGGAGGGAGGAGATAGACACTAAAATAATCCAGCCAGTCACTTAGGAGCAAAAGTAGGGTGGAGGTGGGGGAAAGGACCAATACCTAGGAGTTGCTACAATATATTATCTAAAATGTCCAGTTTCCAACAAAAAATTATGAGGCATTTAAGAAACAGGAAAATATAACCCACACACCATGGAAACAAAACAGGGAAATAGAAGAAACTGCCTGTGGAAATGACCAGATATCAGATTTCACACAAAAAAGACTTCAAAACCCCATTATAAATATGCTTAAAAATGAAGGATAAATGAAGATATCCACAGGTAAACAAAACTGATAATTAATCATTAGCATTCCTGCCATAGAAGACACATAAAGGAAGTTCTTCTGCCTCAATTAAAAGGACACCAGACAATAACTCAAACCCACATGAAGAAATAACACCAGTAAAGGTAACTACGAAGGTAAATATGGAAACATGTAACTGTATGTTTTTATTTATAGCACCTCCTACCTGATTAAAAAGATAACACATAAAACAATAACTACATATCTGGTTGATGGGCACATAGTGTATAAAGATGTCATATCTGCAATAACAGAACAAAGGAGGAAGAATGGAATGGAGTATAAAAAAAGTAAAGTTTTTGTGTATTACTGAAATTAAGTTAGTATTAACACAAACTAAATTGTTATAAATTAATATGTAAATTATAATTCCCAGGGCAACCACTAAGAAAATAATTTAAGATATATAGCAAAAGAAATTACACGGAATTGAAATAGTACACTAGAAAATACCGGGTGGGGCAAAAATAGGTTTACAGTTGTAAGTACCTGAAACACAGGAATTTATTCTTGTATTATTATTTATTAGTTATTGTATTATTTTCCATACAAACAACTGTATGTCCACTTTTGCTCTACTCTATATTTATTTAACACAAAAGAAAGAATGGAGAAAATGAAGAACAAAAAAGAAAAATTGAAAATAAATATCAGAATGGTAGGCATAAATCCTACCTTATTAGTAATTACATTAAATGTAAAAAGATTTAATACTCCAATTAAAAGGCAGAGATTGCCAGAATGGATTTTTTTAAATAATGATCCAACTATCTATTAGCTGCAAGAGACACACTTGAGATTCAAAGTCACAAATAGTTTTAAAGTGAAAGGATTAAAAAGACATTCTCTGCAAATAGTAACCAAAAGAGACTGGAATGGCTATATAATAAAAGGCAAACAGACTTTAAGACAAAATTTGTTGCTGGAGATAAAGAACATTACATAACAATAAGAGAGTCAGCCAATCTAGAATACATTACAGTTACAAACACAAATGCACCTAACAAGACTCCCAAAATGCATGAAGTAAAAACTGTCAGAATTGAAGGAGTAAATACGCATTGACCTAAGAACCAGGAGGTCACAGTTCGATACCTAGTGAGGGCACATACCTGGGTTTCGGGAATCCAAAGAGGACCACACCAAGACACATCATAATTAAAATGCCAAGGGCAAAAGACAAAGAGAGAATATTAAAAGCAGCAAGAGAAAAACAGTTAGTTACCTACAAGGGAGCACCCATACAATTGTCAGCTGATTTCTCAACAGAAACTATGCAGGCCAGAAGGGAGTGGCAAGAAATATTCAAAGTGATGAATAGCAAGAAATTACAACCAAGATTATTTTACCCAGCAAAGCTATCATTCAGAATTGAAGGTCAGATAATAAAGAGCTTCACAGATAAGAAAAAGCTAAAGGAGTTCATCACCACCAAACCAGAATTATATGAAATGCTGAAAGGTATTCTTTAAGAAGAGGAAGAAGAAGAAAAAGATAAAGATAAAAATTATGAACAACAAATACGTATCTATCAACAAGTGAATCTAAAAACCAAGGGAATAAAAAATCTGATGAACAGAATAAACTGGTGAATATAATAGAATCAGGGGCATAGAAAGCGAGTGGACTGACAAATTCTTGGGGGAGAAGGGGAGTGGGAGGTGTGGGAAGAGACTGGACAAAAAGTGTACACCTATGGATGAGGACAGTGCAGGGGAGGTAAGGGCAGAGGGTGGGGTAGGAAACCGGTGGAGGGGAGCTATGTGGGGAAAAAGAGAAACAATTAATAATCTGAACAATAAAGATCTATTAAATTTAAAAATAAATAATAATAAAAAAGGTGCACATCACAAAGCCCAACACCCTTTCCCGAGAAAAACACACAACAATTAGGAATAGAAGGGACCTTCCTCAGCTATGAAAGCCCATAGCTAACATATGATGGTGGAAGACTGAGCACTTTTCTCCTAAGATCAGGAGGCAGAGCATGTCCACTCTCACCAACAATGTGCTGGAGTTCTATCCAGGACAAGTAGGCAAGGAAAAAATTAATAAGGCATCCAGATTGGAAAGGAACAAATAAAACTATCTCTGTATACAGATGACCTGATGTTATATATAGAAAATCGTAAGGATTCTATTAAAAATTACAGCTAATAAATGACTTCATTAAGGTTACATGATATAAGTTTAATATACAAAACTCAGGTGTATCTCTATGTCTTAGCAAAGAAAATGCAAAAAATGTTAATAAAAAATAATTTCATTAAAAGTACCATCAAAAAGACTAAAATACTTAATAATAAATTTAACACAATTTTGTAAGTACACCGAAAACTATAAAACATCATTAAAAAAAATAAAGGCATAAGTAAGCAGAAAGACACCCGTCTTTAGGATTGGAATTTAATATTGTTAAGGTGACATTATTTCCCAAATTGACCTACAGATTCAATCCAATCTCAATCAAAATTCCATCTGGTTTTTGTTCTTGTTTTTTGTTTTGCAGAAATTGACAAGCACATCCTAAAATTCACATGGAAAGGCAAATACAGAATAGACAAAATTATTTTCAAAAAGAACAAAGTTGAAGGACTCACACTTCCCAAATTTAAAACTTACTATAAAGCTACAGGAAGTAAGACTGGCATAAGAATAGACATATAGATCAATAGAATAGAATTTAGAGCCTAGAAATAAATCTGTGCACCCATGGTCAATTGATTTTCAACAAGGGTGCCAACTGAATAGTGAAAGAATAGTCATTTCAATAAAGATGCTAGGACAGCTATATAGTCACATGCAAAAGAAAAAAAATTAGACCTCTACCTCACACCATATATAAAAATTAACTCAAATGGATCAAAGACCTACATGTAAGAGCTAAAACTCTTACATAGATGTGAGTCTTCATGGCCATGATTTAGGCAATGATTTCTTAGATATGGCACGTGAAGCACAAGCAACAAAAGACAAAATAGATGAATTGAACTTCATCAAAATTAAAAACTTCTGTGCTTCAAAGGACACCACCAAGAAATGAAAAGACAATGTCAGAATGGAAGGAAATATTTGCAAATCATTTATCTGATGAGAATTTGTATCCAGAATATATAAAGAACTCTTACAACCCAAAATTAAAGATAAATAACTCAAATTTTAATGGACAGAACCAAGATGGCAGCAGAGGTAAGCACCAGTACTTGCTGCCCCTCACAACCACATCAATACCACAACTAAATGGCAGAACAACTACCACCCAGAACTGTGGGAAGGCTGGCTGAGTGGAAGTTCCACAACTAGAGAGGTGAAGAAAGCGCATTGAGACTGGTAAGAGGTGCAGAGGCGCGGAAAGTGTTGGCACCTGGATGTGCTGCTCTTTTAATCCGGAGGGAGATACAAGCTCCCGCTTGCTCTGAACTCCAGTTCCGGGCAAGACTCTGGGGGACCCAGGCACATACGGGGAGAAACTGGACTGTCTGGCATCAGGACAGGAACGTGAGGGTGGCTTTCTCTTAGAGGGGCTCGCAGTAATCATTGTTCCTGCACAGGGGTGCAGGATGCAGAGAACCGGGGACTTCTCCGGTTCAGGGCTGACTGGCAGCCACTACTATTTGCTCTGCCTTGGTGATTCCCAGAGACCCTGCCCAACCCAATTTACAACCCCACCCAAGGTGTGCGCATCAGCTTTTGCATATGAATGGCCTGTCCTTTCACCTAAAACCTGTCAAACTGCAGGTGGGTCAGAGAGCCCCATAGCTTCCAAAAGAAGCCCCAAGGCCCTGCTGGCCTTGCTTCATAGCTGGACCTCATCTGGGCTCTTCCAAACTCCATACAAAGAGGAGGAATCTGCAGATGTCTTTGTAGCTTCTGCTGGGCAGCCCCAGACAGTGGCTGACCTTGCACCTCCTTGGAGACCCAAGAGCCAGTGTACCTAGTGGTCAGAGTGAGACCATAGAGGATTACAACTCTTCACATCCATAAGAGACACACTCAAGGGGCAGACTCAGTGAGCACCAAAGCCCCACTAAAGCAAGTCCTGCCCCAAAAGGGTATCTCCTGTGCAACAGATCTTCCAGTGTAGACACAGCTGGTCATCATAGCCAATTGGCCTGGAGGTCAATTCTTCCCAGTGATACCAACAGCAATCAAGGGTTAACTACAACAAGACTGTGCAAACAGCCCACAAAGGGGTGCACCAAGAGCGTCCACCTCAGGTTACTGGAGAGGCTGAGCCACTGGGCCCTATAGGACACCAACCTCACAAGGCCACTCCATCAACTCAAGGAGACTTAGCAGCTACCTAGTACATAGAAACAAACACAGGGAAGCAGCCAAAATGCGGAGACAAAGAAACAAGTCACAAATGAAAGAAATGAATGAAAGTAAAATACTGGATATAGAGTTCAAAACCACGGTTATAAGGCTACTCAAGAATCTTCTAGAAACCTCCAAGAAATTTAGCGAGACCCTCAAGGATATGAAAAAGGACCAATCAGAAATTAAGCATACACTGACTGAAATAAAAAATAATATACAGAGATCCAACAGCAGACTAGAGGATCCCAAGAATCAAGTCAAAGATTTGAAATACGAAAAAGGAAAAAACACCCAACCGGAAAAGAAAAAAGAAACCAAAAATATGAAGATAGTGTAAGGAGCCTCTGGGACAACTTCAAGCGTACCAACATCCGAATTATGGGGGTGCCAAAAGAAGAGAGAGAGCAAAATATTGAAAACCTATTTGAAGAAATAATGACAGAAAACTTCCCCCACCTGGTGAAAGAAATAGACTTACAAGTCCAGGAAGAGGAATCCAAAGAGGACCACACCAAGACACATCATAATTAAAATGCCAAGGGCAAAAGACAAAGAGAGAATCTTAAAAGCAGCAAGAGAAAAACAGTTAGTTACCTACAAGGGAGCACCCATACGACTGTCAGCTGATTTCTCAACAGAAACTATGCAGGCCAGAAGGGAGTGGCAAGAAATATTCAAAGTGATGAATAGCAAGAACCTACAACCAAGATTACTTTACCCAGCAAAGCTATAATTTGAATTGAAGGTCAGACAAAGAGCTTCACAGATAAGAAAAAGCTAAAGGAGTTCATCACCGCCAAACCAGTATTATATGAAATGCTGAAAGGTATTCTTTAAGAAGAGGAAGAAGAAGAAAAAGGTAAAGATAAAAATTATGAACAACCAAGTGACAACAAATACATATCTATCAACAAGTGAATGTAAAAATCAAGTGAATAAAAAATCTGATGAACAGAATAAACTGGTGAATGTAATAGAATCAGGGGCATGGAAAGGGAGTGAACTGACAATTCTCGGGGGGAAGGGGGTGAGGGGGATGCAGGAAGAGATTGGACAAAAAATTTTACACCTATGGATGAGGAAAGTGGGGTGGCGGGCGGTAAGGGTATGGGGTGGGGTGGGAACCAGGTGGAGGGGAGCTATGGGGGAAAAAGGAGGAACAACTGTAATAATCTGAACAATAAAGATTTATTTTAAAAATTTTAATGGACAATGGCTCTGAATAGACATATATCTAAAAAAGATATAAAATTATCCAAGAAGCACATGAAAGGAGGCTCAACATTATTAGTTATTAGGGAAATGCAAATCAAAATCAAAATGAGATGCCATTTTACACCCACTAGGAAAGCTATAATCAAATTAAAAATGTGTTGGCAAAGATGTGAAGTAGTTGGAGCCCTCATACATTGCTGGAATGTAAAGTGGTATAGCCACTTTAAAAAACAATTACCTTAGGCAGAACCTCAAAAAGTTAAACATGGGAACCAGAAAATCCACTCCTAGGTATATACTCAACAGCATTGAAAACAAATGCTCATACAGAAACATGTGCACGAATGTTCATAGCAACATAATTCATATAAGCAAAAAAGTGGAAATCACCCAAATGTCGGTCAATTGATGGTTGAATAAAGGCTACAGCAGGTGCCAGGGGAAGCGGGAGGAAGCGGTGGTCTACCTGACAGAGCTAAGAATTTCAAACAGCCAAGGCAGCGGGGTCAGCCAGTGGGCCCACGGGAGAAAGCCTGGGTCAGGGGGAGCTAGCTGGTCACTTGCTGGTGAGGATGAGGGGCAGTGTCTGAAGGGGCCAGAAAAGACTGGGCCTGAGAAACCCTAGGACTGACCAGCCCAGCTCCTGTCCCTGACAAACCCCAACAGAGGAGTTAACAAAAAAGCCAGAAGAGGGTGCTCTAAAGTTGTGAAATTAGAACAATTCTGAAATTACTAGAGGCCCGGTGCACAAAATTTGTGCATGGGGGGAGGGGTGTGTGTGTCCCTCAGCCCAGCCTGCACCCTCTCCAATCTGGGACCCCTCGAGGATGCCCTCCCCTGCAGGCCTGGTCACTCCCAACTGCCTTCCCCTGAAGGCCTGGTTGCCCCTAACTGCCCTCCCCTTCAGGCCTGATCGCCCCCAACTACCCTCCCTTGCAGGCCTGGTCCCTCCCAACTGCCCTCCCCTGCCAGCCATCTTGTGGCAGCCATCTTTGACCACATGGGGGTGGCCATCTTGTGTGTTGGGGTGATGGTCAATTTGCATATTACCTCTTTATTATATAGGCTACCTCCTTTCCAAAAGTTCAGGAAACCTCATATTATTAAACATAAGTAACAGAAAATGGTTGAAGTCGAACCCTGTATCATTGTTTAAAGAAAAATAAGGATCAAAATAACATCTCTGCAGACAATAAAGCATGCTAGTGAATCACAGAGGTGAATACCATCACCGAATAGTTCAAATTGGCCAAGGAAGGAGGGGAGATGGAATGGGAGCCTACAGATTAAAGGAGAGCTAACAGACATTCAAAAAAGAAAAGTAAAAGCAGGCAAAGCTACGTTGTCGTAGTTAGGAATGGGCGACATTGCAGCAAAGAGGAGTAAAGAGGTGACTGGCACAGAGTCAGGCTGGAGGAGGGCGGGCACTGTGTGTGGGACAGAGCTCGCAGGCCGGCGGCCAGGGTCAGCCTCCGGTCTCCTTACCCTGGGGGTGTTCAACACTGTTCACATTTTAATTCATTCACTTTTCATTTGGTTTTATGCTACATATACATGTGTGTGCATAATTACCACCTAATTTTTTTTAAGAAGAGCATGTTCTTAGTATTGTTCATAATTGCCCAAACTGGAAGCAACCCATTATCGCTCAGCAACTAAAAGAAACCTATTGCTCTGGTGAAACTTAGAAACATGATACAGAGTGAAAGGAGCAGGTAGCAAAAAAACAGTTAGCTGTGTGATACAGCTTTTATAAGCTTCAGAAAGCAAGCAAAAACTAAACAATACATTGTTTAGGGATACATACATACATTTGTGATTTTTAAAACCACACTTTTAAAAAGCAAGCAAATGATAAACCCAAAATTCAAGATGGTTTTTACTAGTATTTCTGGAGAAGCAATGAGGATGGGCTAGGGTAGGTTTTCTCAGAAGTTGCATGGAAGTTAACAGTGTGCTTTGCGCCCTGGCTGGGTGGTTCACTTGGTTGGAGCGTCATCCTGTGCACCATTCCCAGTAAGGGCACATACCCAGGTTTCGGGTTCGATCCACGGTCAGGGCCCATAGAGGAGGCAACCAATTGATGTTTCTCTCTCACATCAATGTTTTTCTCTCTCTCCCTTCCTCTCTCTCAAATAATTTTTTTGAAAACAATTAAATAAAACAGTGTACTTTTCATTGTTTTGTTTCACAATTTACAAATATGTTTTTATAATGCCCAACCAGCCTGGCTCAGTGGTAGAGCATTGACCTCTGAACCAGGAGGTCACGATTTGATTTCAGTTCAATTCCTGATCAGAGCACATGCCTAGGTTGTGAACTCGATCCCCCGGGCATGCAGGAGGCAGCTGATCGATGATTCTCTCTCATCATTGATGTTTCTATCTTTCTCTCCCTCTGTCTTCCTCTCTGAAATCAATACAAATATATTTTTAAATATATGTTTTTATATTAAGAATTTTATCAGATCTGCATGTAAAACATTTTAAAATTAAACATATTACTCCCATTTATCAGCCATTTGTTCACTCATTCAGTCACTCAACAAATACTGTGTGCCCACTATATGCAGGCCCTGTGCTAGGGTCCAGGAGAGAGCAGTGAACAAGACCGACAGCGCTGCTTCCCTCTCGTAGCTCACAACCTCCTGGGGCTTAGGTCACTGGGGATGGTGCTGAGCGTGAATAGGAAGTAAGAGCCAGAAGAATCCGAAATGAAAATAATCAGTTTCAGGATACCTGAGAGATAGCTTCTTGATATCACCTGAAGGAGGTGATTTTAAAATTAATATAATTAAACAGCCAACAGGAGACAGCAGGTAGGCACTCCAAGACAGCGGCTCCCAACATGGCCACTTCAGTTCCAATTGTCTTAAAAATATTACACACACACACACACACATACACACATATGCCACATATGCATACACACATACACACACACATTATTCTGAGTGTATGTCCTCCCTACATTTCTGTGTTAGGATCGTCTTGTCCTTTCTGTACTACCCGTGATGACGGATGGTTGTTGGGCTTTGTTACTTATGTAGGGAAGTATGAATCTGTTCGTTGGCTTGTGTGTTTTTTTTAATTGATTGATTTTAGAGAGAGGAGGAGGAGGAGGAGGAGGAGGAGGAGGAGGAGGAGGAGGAAGGAGAAAGAAGGAGGAAGAGGAGAAAGAGGAGGAGGGGGAGGGGGAGAGGGAGGAGAAGGAGAAGGAGAAGAAGGAGAAAACATTGATTTGTTGCTCCATTTATTTATGCATTCATTGGTTGATTCTTGTATGTGCCCTGATTGGGGATCGAACCCACAACCTTGGTGTATTGGGACAATGCTCTAACCAACTGAGCTACCTGGCCAGAGCTGGATTTGTTTTTAATGCACTTACTTATTAAATAAAGAGCTGGCAAATCCACATCAATCTCTAAGATTTCAGTTATTTATTATTTAAATCTCAGAGTCTGAGAACTGTGGTCCAGAGTCAGGCTAAGACCCAACACTCTTTATTTTTTTTTAATTTCTTTATTGATTAAGGTATTACATATGTGTCCTTATCCTCCCATTGCCCACCCAACCCCACTCATGCCCTCACCTCCTGTTGTCTGTGTCCATTGGTTAGGCTCATGTGCATGCATACAAGTCCTTTGGTTGATCTCTCCCCCTTACCCCCGCCCTTCCCTACCTTCGAATGTAGGCAGATTGAGCTCACTTTCCTAACAAGTCACCAACAGGATGAGGCAGTGGGGAAGCACTTGCTTGGGTTCAGAGGGGCCTGGGCTCATCTCCCAGCGCAGCTCTGCCCCAGTCAGCAGAGTGGCCCGGGGCAAGTTCCGCAGCTTATCTTAGCTCAGCAAACGACACACAGGTGTGGTGACAGATAAGAGAGATAATATGTGTTAAAGAAGATAAAGCACTCAATGATAATTCTGTGTAGCTCCACCCCTGCTACATACTAGCTCAAAGCAGCAGTGTGTGTGTGTGTGTGTGTGTGTGTGTGTGTGTGTGTGTGTGTGTGCCTGGACATAAGATTACAAATACATCTACTCCTGCAAGATGCCTCTACTGTAGAATCAACCTGTAAGAAGTTTTATCTGAAGTTCTGGGGATCCTCTGAGTGGAGTATGCTGTGTTCAAGGTCAAATGCTTAATCAGAGAGTCACTGATTCATTCTGTAGGCCAAGGTAGCAGCCAACCGTCCTCATTTTAGTTCACCTTCACAATATCTGCCACTTCCAGATGGTGCGTGAACTTTTTTCTTTATATCGATGTTTCCTTCAAATCAACTCACTTTTTCTTTGAATGCATCAATTTTTCGAGTGCTCCTTGTGGAAGCAGCATAGCACAGAGCTTAAGAACAATATCCAGAGCCAAATGGCCAGGTTTCAACACTGATTCCACCACTTTCTAACCAGATTTAACCGCTCATGCCTCAGTTTCCCCATCTATAAAAGAGGATTACACTGTGCCCTAGCCAGTTTGGCTCAGTGGATAGAGTGTCGGTCTGTGGACCGAAGGGTCCCGGGTTCGATTCTGAACATACATTGGTTGCAGGTTCCCTGGCCCTAGTCGGAGTGTGTGCAGAAGGCAACCAATCACATGGACCCCAAAGCCTCTGCGCTAACCACTGTGTCGCTGTGCCCATAGGATTCCCAAAGGGACCGCCATGGGTCACTGGGTTTGTGTAGCTTTTATTTAGGTGTTTATGTCTGTGTCTCTCCCACATCCATGTTTCTCTCTGTCTCTCCCTATCCTCTCTAAAAATCAATGGAAAAATATCCTTGGGTGAAGATTAAAAAAAAAAAAGAGGATGACAATTCTTGTCACAGACAGAGGTTTATAATTAGGTTATGGGACTCATAGAAGTTTCTCTTTGCAAAGTGTTTGAAACAGGCTTTCCACCGAGTAAGTGTTATATGTTTGCTAAACAAATACCCCTAATATAAACAGAAAGCCAGAATTACTTGCCATCAAAATCTTAAAACAAATAAAACCTTAAAATAAATAAAAACAAAGTGGTGTTATTAAATCCTAGCTATATATTTACCTGCTAACATGCTTAGTGGAGTAGCCCTGGTCTCTCTTTGAAAGTATAAAACAGAGCCCAGCTGGCATGACTCAGTGGTTGAGCATTGGCCCATGAACCAGGAGGTCACTGCTGGATTCCCGGCTTGCAGGCTTGATCCCAGTAGGGGCATGAAGGAGGCAGGCAATTGACGTTTCTCTCTGATCGATGTGTCTATTTCTCTACCCTTCTCCCCTCCTCTCTCTAAAATCAATGAAATATATACTTAACTAGAGGCCCGGTGCACCAGTGGGGTCCCTCAGCCTGGCCTACACCCTCTCGCAATCTGGGACCCCTCGGGAGATGTCATAGGCCCAGTGCACAGATTAGGCCTGATCCCCACAGGCCAGGCCGAGGGACCCCACCAGTGCACTGGGCTTCTAGTATGTATATAAGATCTTTGGTTAATCTCTTCCCGCCCTCCCCCACCCCCCTTTCCTCTGAGATTCATCAGTCTGTTCTGTGTTTCCATGCCTGTGCATTGAATGTCTGCCCCCTGGTTGTCGTAGCTACCAGTTGAACAGTTGAACGGTCACTTAGGCTTTTATATAGAGAGATTATATATATATATGTGTGTGTGTGTGTATATATATATATATATATATATATATATATATATATATATATCAGAGAGGAGGGAATGAGGCTAAGGAAATCTCCAGGACAGGGCAACACCCAGCTGTGGCCTCCTCACTCAAGCAGAAGACCTGGAGGAAAAGTGAAGCAACCTTCCCACTATGCTACCACCTGGAATCAGCCAGGCCCACCAAGAGTGTAAGCTCTGGAAAGTTCCGAAATAGCCATTAAGATGTAGAAAGTCGGGAAAGTGAGAGGTGTCCCGAGCAGCACATATAAATGGAAATGAGACCTGCATTCCCATGTGGGTTCATTCATCAGACATCCCTGCGTCGGAGTGAAATATCTGACACGGACAGGTTGGCGCGACTCAGAGAATCTGTTTTCCTTTTGAATTGAAGTTTCATCACACAAGGTGATGCTGGTGGGACTGTCACTCACCCAGCCTCCTCTCCGTCCTCTCGGGTGACTCAGCACTTCCCCGCTTGTGATTCCAGGTGACAACCTACCGCCCACTTGCCTTCCACTCTCTTTCGTGGGCAGAGCTGGGCTAGTTTTCACGTGTTGATTTTTTTAAGCCCCAGTGTCGCCGGAGATGGATGGCTAGCACGGTGGGCAACAGACTTGGGACCGTGGCGCTCTGAGCCTCCCATTTTGTGTGGCCGGGTCACTGGTGGCGCTGTGTAGTGTCCACCTTGGGCCTGATGGACAGGAGCGCACCAGGGCCCCGCATCCCTCCCTGAGCGGAGGAGGGTGATTTCGGAGGGCAGAGCTCCAGCCCTGGAGGCGGGGCCGCAGACACCAGCACACAGTTCTGCACCACCAGTCCAGCAGAACAAAAGTGGGAAGAGAGGATTTAAAAACAATCCAAACTTCATAGTCCTGACAGGCGTGTGATGGGATGGGGAACGGGCTCAGTGTTGACAACGGACTGAACTTGGAAACAGACGTCCTGGGAAGTCCAGAGGACAAGGCCTGCTTGGCTGGACGAGGACGTGGCCACAGCCCCGGGAGCACAGCTCAGACACTCGGGTGGGCTCCTGGCACAGTCGGCCTCCTGCTGCTCACGCGGCACAATAATGGTCTCAACCCCCAGGCTCACCCTCCCTCTGAGCCGCGTCCCTTTCTCCCTGGAACACTGGAGTCCCGGGAAGCCCTCCCTGGGTAACCAGCCCCAAGTCTAGGTTCTCCCTGCCCCTCAGCCTTCAGAACCAGCAGTGCGTCCCTGCTGACTGGTGCGAAGGAGTGTGCACATCCAGCCATGGCAAGAGCCGTGGCCCTCACCGAGTCGTACTTGGGGTGGCACAGTGTTGAGCACTGGACAGACTCCTGGTAGTTAATCCTGACCACCCCATGCACCAGGCCCCTCAGCCTAATTTCACGGAGAAGGAACGTGGGCTCAAAGTCAATTGCCTAGTGCAGTGATGGCGAACCTATGACACGCGTGTCAGCACTGACACGCGTAGCCATTTATGATGACACGCGGCCGCATGCCGAGGATGAAACATTTGCTGCTCCTGAGGATGAAACATTTGTGACTAGAGTCTTGGAGTTAGTTTTTTCCTCTAAGTGACACACTACCCGAGTTATGCTCAGTTTTTTGGCGAAGTTTGACACACCAAGCTCAAAAGGTTGCCCATCACTGGCCTAGTGTCACATGGACCCCAGAGCCTCTGCGCTAACCACTGTGTCACTGTACCCATAGGATCCGGAAGAGACCTCCGTGGGTCACTGAGTTTGTGTAGTTTTGATTTAGGTGTTTATTGTCCAATCACCTCCACCCTGAAACTACGCGGAGAGACTGGTGGGTATCAGCCTCTGTTCACTTTGTACACTGTGCATCTTTTTTTTCCTGTTTTTGCCATCTAACAACTAAATTATTTTTGTGTTTAGAACTTAAATACATGTACATGGATAACAAATAAGAAGAAATAAATATACCACAGGTGTTTGCCAACAAAATGTTATGGTTGACAATTTTCTAAAGTATGTAACCCAGCCCTGGCCAGTGTGGCTCAGTTGGTTGGAGCGTCATTTTTTCACAAAAGAGTCATGGGTTCGGTTTCCAGTCAGGGCACATGCCCAGGTTGCAGGTTTGTTCCCTGGTCAGGGTGCCTATAGGAGGCAACTGATAGATGTTTCTCTCTCTCGGTCTCTCTCTCTCTCTTTCCTCTCCCTTACTCTATATCTAAAATCAATAAAAAAAAAAAAAAACGTATCCTTATTGCATCAGATATTCTTCTAAAGGTTGCTGGGTTTTCTGGAATTTATATAAAGGAATTCAGATACCAGCAATAATATCCAGATAACGCAGCTGTGCCCAAATTGCCTGACGAGATCATCCCAGCCTCAGAGCTAGGACCACAGTTCTGTTTCTCTGATATTCTCTCCACGCCCTGACACGGGGCTGGGTATGCACTCCCTGTTCAAAATGTATTTGTTGACTTGAGTTGGCGGGTGGCGGGGGCTGGGACACAAAAGACACAGGAAGTGTGGACCCGCTGTTGAGGACCTGACCTAAAGGGAGACGGGAAGGATCCTGTGAGGGGAAAGCCGCTAACAATTACTGAAACTCTATGCCAAGGTCCTAGAGATGGCTGCGCATGCCCCAAAGAAGCCCTCCGAGCTGCACGGCCCGATAAAGGTCGATAAAGGTCTTCCTTCACCACATGATTTGTTGCAGTAAAAACAAGGAAGGAATCTCGAGGCAGTTAAGGTCACTTTGTACTGAGACTGATGGCACGCTGTCATGTGAAAGCCGGTTCACAGTTACAGTGTCTTTCTCTTCCAGTGATTTCGTGCACAGTAGATAATTTTATTACATATGTGCATATAGATGGCCTGGATTTGACTAGATATTTTACTTTTAAGAATTTACCAAAAAAAATTAATTAATTAAAAAGCCCTGGCCATTTTGGCTCAGTGAATAGAGCGTCGGCCTGTGGATTGAAGGATCCCGGATTTGATTCCTGTCAAGGGCACGTACCTTGGTTGCAAGCTCCTCCCCTGGTCAGGGCTCATGCAGGAGGCAACCAAAGGATGTGTTTCTCTCACAGCGATGTTTCTCTCTCTGTCTTCCCCTCTCTCCTTTACTCTCCCTAAAAATCAATGGGGAAAAATCCTCAGATGAGGATTTAAAAATAAAGAAAGAATTTCATAAAACATACAAACAAATGTGCATCTCGAAGGGAAGAAACCAAGATGGCGGCATAGGTAAACACCTAAACTGCTGCCTCACACAACAATTTCAAAACTACAACTAAAAGACAAAACTGACATCATCCAGAACCACAGGAAGGCTCGCCGAGTGGAAATTCTACAACTAGAAGGGAAGAGAAAAGCACACTGAGACTCAGAGGAGCTGCAGAAGGAAGAGGTACAGAGGCACGGGTGCGGAGAGGGCTGGCAATTGATTATGCGGCTGGCATTCTCAATCAGGAGGGAGACAAAAGCTCCCGACAGCTCTGAACTCCAGTTCCGGGTGAGACTCTGGGGACCCAGTCTCATTCGGGGGAAAAACTGGACTGTCTGGCAGCGGGCGAAACTCAAGGGCGGCTTTCTCTCAGAGGTGCTTGCAGAAATTACCACAGGACACTGAGACACAGGGGCCTCTTAGGGCAGGGCTGACGGGAAGTCATTGCTGTCTGCTCTGCCCTGAGACTCCGCCCCATCCAAGCTGAGCACAGAGGCTTTTGCAAGTCTTATCTCATAAGGGTGTCTCCAGCACAGAAGTTCTCCCAGCATAGACACAGTTGATCCTCACAGCCAATTGGCCTGGAGGTCAATACCTCCCAGTGATACCAACAACAATCAAGGCTTAACTACAACAAGACTGTGCACACAGCCCACAAAGGGGTGCACCAAGAGTGTCCACCTCAGGTAACTGGAGAGGCTAAGCCACTGAGCCCTATAGGACACCTAGCACACAAAGCCACTCTATCAACTCAGGGAAGCAGCCAAAATGTGGAGACAAAGAAACAGGTCACAAATGAAAGAAATGAAGGAAAGCTAATGACTGGATATAGAGTTCAAAACCACAGTTATAAGGTTTTTCAAGAATTTTCTAGAAAAGGCCGATAAATTTAGCGAGACCCTCAAGGATATGAAAAAGGACCAACTAGAAATTAAGCATACACTGACTGAAATAAAAAATAATATACAGAGATCCAACAGCAGACTAGAGGACCCCAAGAATCAAGTCAAAGATTTGAAATACAAAGAAGCAAAAAACACCCAACCAGAAAAGCAAAAAGAAAAAAGAATCCAAAAATATGAAGATAGTGTAAGGAGCCTCTGGGACAACTTCAAGCATACCAACATTTGCATTATGGGGGTGCCAGAAGACGAGAGAGAGCAAGATACTGAAAACCTATTTGAAGAAATAATGACAGAAAACTTCCCCCATCTGGTGAAAGAAATAAACTTACAAGTCCAGGAAGTGCAGAGAACCCCAAACAAAAGGAATACAAAGAGGACCACACCAAGACACATCATAATTAAAATGCCAAGGGCAAAAGACAAAGAGAGAATCTTAAAAGCAGCAAGAGAAAAACAGTTAGTTACCTACAAGGGAGCACCCATACGATTGTCAGCTGATTTCTCAACAGAAACTATGCAGGCCAGAAGGGAGTGGCAAGAAATATTCAAAGTGATGAATAGCAAGAACCTACGACCAAGATTATTTTACCCAGCAAAGCTATTATTTGAATTGAAGGTCAGACAAAAAGCTTCACAGATAAGAAAAAGCTAAAGGAGTTAATCACCGCCAAACCAGTATTATATGAAATGCTGAAGGGTATTCTGTAAGAAGAGGAAGAAGAAGAAAAAGGTAAAAATAAAAATTATGAACAACAAATACATATCTATCAACAAGTGAATCTAAAAATCAAGTGAATAAAAAATCTGATGAACAGAATAAACTGGTGAATATAATAGAACCAGGGTCATAGAAAGGGAGTGGACTGACAATTCTCGGGGGGAAAGAGATGTGGGGGGTGCGGGAAGAGACTGGACAAAAATTGTATACCTATGGCTGAGGACAGTGTGGCGGGGGTAAGGGCAGAGGGTGTGGTGGGAACTGGGTGGAGGGGAGCTATGTGGGGGGGGAAAGGAACAATTGTAATAATCTGAACAATAAAGATTTATTTCAAAAAATGTGCATCTCTTATGGAAGGAAACCTGAGAGCGAATGCAGGAGTACTGATGACTGTGGTGTGCTCTTTTGTAGATCAATGCTCTAATCTGGTCTCCACAGCCCTGAGCAGATATTATGCCCCCTCCTTACAGGGAGAAACCCAACGCTCAGACATGTTAACATGCCCACGGTCTCTGCAGCCAGTGCTGTACAGTGTAGGAGCAGAATCTAAGTTTTCTTCAGAACCTACAGATATTCAAGTCTAATTTCATGGTGTTTGAGAGCATGGTTAATCAGATAATTATTTGGTAAGAGGTCAAATACATTTGAAAACAAGGAAAATCTCAAGTTTTGTTCAGAAAAACAAAGGGGAGTAGGACCTTGAAGATCTGTACGGGGGCCATGACATTTATTCAAAGACATTAGGAATCTTTTGATTAACTGAGCTTTTCAATACACATGTGACATGCAGCTCTGCTGATTATGACGGAAACTGGTTTCCTCAAAATCCTTTCTAGGAAACAATAAGCTTCTCCTCACTCCTGAAAAAGGGGCTAGATTCAGACAACTGTTTTGCTTGTTTTGTTTTGTTTTAAGGAAATAGCATTGCTCTCACTTAAATGATGGAGAGGCAGAATTGGGGGAAGCGGAAGGGGGGAGGAAGGAAATGTCTGGGTTGAGGGCATGTTCTGTAAGATACAGATTGGGGTACAGTGTATACACATATTAAAACGTAACTTAAGATCTTTGCAGCTTCCTGTGTTTAAATTGCACTTTAATTAATTTATTTATTATTATTTTAAAAATAAAATTTTATTGCCCTAACTGGTTTGGCTCAGTGGATAGAGGTCAGCCTGCGGACTGAAGGGTCCCAGGTTTGATTCCAGTCAAGGGCATGTACCTTGGTTGCGGGCACATCCCCAGTGGGAGATGTGCAGGAGGCAGCTGATGGATGTTTCTCCCCCATCGATGTTTCTAACTCTCTATCCCTCTCCCTTTCTCTCTGTAAAAAAAACAATAAAAAATATATTTTAAAAAATAAAATAAAATTTGATTGGCTTAAGGAAGTCCTGTCCTCCCTCCATCTCCCCCTCCCGCCCCCGGCCCACACAGAGTCTGTAGCAGGAGCATAGTTAGTGTTGGGTTAAGAAAGGAAGGATGGAGGGCCCACTTGTCTAGGGCCCAAGGGCCAAACCCAAAGTGGGGACTACAAATAACTAGAATGCTCAGGTTTGTTGTCTCTG
Organism: Cnephaeus nilssonii; assembly: GCF_951640355.1. Taxonomy (NCBI): domain Eukaryota; kingdom Metazoa; phylum Chordata; class Mammalia; order Chiroptera; family Vespertilionidae; genus Cnephaeus; species Cnephaeus nilssonii. The sequence continues at coordinate 84,242,114 of NC_137081.1, forward strand.
GGATTAGGGTGCTTTAATTTTTTTAGAAGGAAGTGATGGAAGGAGGGAGATTTCCAGTTGAACATAACAGACACCATATTCACTTTATTATCTCCTCTGGAAACAGCACTAAAAATGAAAGTAAAGGGATAATCCTATATAATAAAAGGCTAATATGCAAATCAACCCAATGGAGGAACAATCGGTCGCTATGACGCACACTGACCACCAGGGGGAAGACGCTCAAAACAGGAGCTACCACTTGGTGGTCAGTGCGCTCCCACAGGGGGAACACCGCTCAGCCAGAAACCAGGTTCAGTGGCGGTGGCGGGAGCCTTTCCTGCCTCTGCGGCTGCACTAAGGATGTCCAACTGACAGCTTAGGCCCGCTCCCCATGGAGCTGTCAGCTGGACATCCCCTGAGGGCTCCAGGACTGTGAGAGGGCACAGGCTGGGCTGAGGGATGCCCCCCACCAAGTGCATGAATTTAATGCATTAGGCCTCTAGTTAGGTATAAACCCATGAAGACAAAGAGACCAGGAGGGAAGACATCAGGGACAGGAGAGTTCATCCCATTTTTTAGGATGGAAAGTGGATAGAGGAGCAGGAATTGCCCACACAGATCTGAGCAAGCTCCCGCTGAAGTGCTGACAGAAAGTGGCATCCCTAAGGAGCTGGCTCCTTTCTCCTTCTCATCCTGGGAGCCCCAGGCCGTTCCCTGGCAGGGGCTGGAAATGTATTCTCGGGGCTCTGGAACACCCTGGAAGAGCAGGTCCCACCCAAGCATAGAGCGCTTGCAAGGAGCTTTGGAGTACCTCATGCTTAAATATAAATGGAGACATTTGAGGATGCCTGCACTATGTGAGAAAGAAACCAACTCAAAGAGAAACCAAAGGAAACAAAGACAAGGCAAGGGTCAGAAATAAATATTTAAAACTACACCTAACATTTTTAGGGAGAAAAGAGAAGATATTCCACCCATAAAATAAGAAATAAATATTGTGGGAAAGAAATATAGAACTAGAAATTGAAATTTGAAAATATAATAGCAGAATTATTTAAAAAGCAATAGAAAAATGGGAAGATAAATTTCCCAGAAAGGAAAAGCAGAAGATAAAACATAAGGGCTGAAGGAACAATCCAGGAAGCCCAATACCTGGTGAGTAGGAATGCCAGAGAGAACAGAGGGAACAGCAGAGAGAGAAAGCATCGAAGAACCTGTACAAGAAAATTCCCGACTGAAGAAGGGCCCACTAAAAACCAGCTCAGAAACTTAAAACGCGCCCACACCCACATAGACAGACTTCTATTGATTAAGTCCTGACATGTGCCAGGCAGTGGAGCAACAGTGAGACTTGATCCCCAAGCTTGGGGAGAGCCACATCTTGCAGGAAGATCTACACTAATAAAAGAGTAACATGCTAATTGACCATACCTTCACCACGCCCACCAGCCAATCAGGCGTGGGTATGCAAATTAACCCAACAAAGATGGTGGGTTAATTTGCATACACAGGCGCCCATCGGCTGGGGCAGGGTGGGAAGTTTGCATCGTAGCCATGGCAACAACATAGGTATTCTGCACCACCCCAGCCACCCTGGGCCTCTGGGAAGTGTGGGAAGGCAGAAAGGTGGCTCCGGCCAGAGTGAAGGCGGTGCCAGCAGCCAGGGGAAAGAAGCCCATTCTTGCATGAATCTTCGTGCATTGGGCCTCTAGTGGACATATAACAATGAAGGCCGCGTGTGGGAAGTGCTATAACAGACTGGCCAGGGCGTGGAGGGCCCAAAGGAGCTCACAGTCAGGTCTGTGGCCATGAGGAGGTGATAGAGGGATCAGGAAAACCCGGAGACCAGGTGATCCGTGACACTGTCTCCCTAGCTGAAGGCAATCTGGTGGCGAGAGCCCGGAGGCCTGTGGCCAGTGCACCCGAGAGCAGGCTACGGGGCTGGGGAGCTGCGGGAGGGCAGGGGAGGGTGCCAGGTCACACTGCGGGAGGAAGGCTGGAGGCGAAGCCGGGAACTCCCGGTGCCCTGCGGTGTGCACTGCGTCCTGCCGGAAGGTCCATCACGCGTTCTAAAGGGAGGGACACGGTCAGTCTGGCCGCGGGCAGGAGGGATAGCTCGGTGGGTGAGTCCGCAGGGTGCAGGTCCGTGAGGACGCGGGAGAGGGCGCCTCCAAGGCCACGGTGAGAAATGGTGAGGCCCCAGCCACCTGCGTCCCTCCTGACACCACCTGCGCCCAGGCAGGGCCGGAGGCGAGCTGTGAACGGAGCCCACAGAGGCGGCGCACCACGGCCACGGAGTCTCATCCAGCCCCCAGCGCCGAGGGCTGTGCTGTAATGTCTAGGTAACCTAGGAACAAACCCCGGGGCTTTCGTAAACCATCCAAAGGGCTCGCGGCATTGCCCACTCGCGTGTGGGAACACCCCCCCTGGAAAGGGAGGAGACGCCCCCTCACGCCAATGGGAGCCCTGAGGCGGGGCGCCCACCAGCAGGGGCTGTGCTCCGACATCACTGGTCGGGAAGGAATTTGTTTCAGCATCTCAGCTCTGCCCAAGGAAGTTACCCATAACGCCACGTGCTTGGGAGCCTTGGACAGAGGATCTATTAACACGTGCTTGCCACCTTGCAATCCTAGGCTTTCCAAGTGTAATTTTCAACAAGTAAGCAGGAGCATCTTGCAAAGCGTGAACACACCGTTGGTATTCATTTCAAAAATAAGGAAGGTTATAGAGGCCTAAGTGACTAAAGTTTTAGTTATTGACTTTGAAATAATTAGGCATTGACTTTTGAAATGAATCAAAATGTTAGGCAGCAGCAAGCACATGCTCGCGTTTGAACATGAGTGTAACATTGCAAGCCATTTACCGGCTGAAGGCTGTCACTTCCAGCGAAGGGCCCACCTGGCAGGTGGATGGACCTTCCCACCAGCTTTGAGAAAGGGCTGGGCTCCTTCCGCCTCCGGCTGTGAGGCCAGGCAGCCTCTGCTGACACCTGGTGGCCACAGCGGGTAGCGGACCGAGGCCACAGCAGGTTAACCTCCACCTGACCTGCTTCCTGGACGCCCAGTCTGTGTCATGAATATCGATGAAAACCGCAGGGAAGGTGTTTCATTGGAATGGGAGGAAGAGCTGCTGCACAAGATCGACAGATTAATGGTCTGGCATTAATCAGCACCAATTTAAAAAAGTCTGGGTCGGTCTCTAGAAAATTCAAATTGTAAAACCTGCCTTGGAGGGATTCTTCTTCCCCAAGATTATATCTGTTTGAACAGCCTCGGCATCTACCTCTGTGTCCATTTGTTCTCCCATCCCCGCCCTACTCACGTTTAAAGCAAGTTATGCCCAGAGAATAGAAAAAGGGAATGCTTTATTCTTCCCAAAAGTTTAAATTGTTCTGCTGTTGTTAATGAACTCAGCCCTAATTGGGAACAATTCCAACCAGAAGAAAGGGGACATGTGAAAGAAACATCTGACAGGCGACGTGATAAGGGCTGTTTGCATCAAGGGCAAGGCCCCCCAGGAAAGAGAATGGAAAGGACAGATTCTTGGGGAATAAAACATGAGTCCGTCCCCGGGTCCCAAGAACACTGGGCTGCGCAGTCGAAACGGACAGGTGAGGAGAGAGAATGGGCAAGCGGCAGGGAACACCTGCCTTCTAGGAAAAGACCTGGCTCCATGCCAACCTTTGAAATGGGAACCCCTCATTCTGGGTCTACACTCTCCCTCTGTGTAACAGAATGAATAGTTCCTTGTGAAGTAGCAGCGTGACACTTGTCCCCAAAATAGAGTATGTATGTGCCAGGCACCGAGCTAGGTCATCTTACCGGAGCCTTGGAGCAATTCTGTGAGGTCAATGTTGTCCCTCTTTAGCAGAGAAGAAACTGAGGCTCGAGAGGCTGAGTGGCCTGCCCAAGGTCACACCTCTAAGCTAGTAACAGCGGCTGCGTTTTTCCAAGCCAGGGCAGGCTGACTTCAAAGCCAATGCTCTTTACTCCTCATCACGTTTGCCTAAAGCAAACACTGAAAGATAAATAATTCCAATACATGCAAAAATGCACCATTTGCCGCTTTCAATTTGTATAATTTTAAATGTCACCATGAATTCTCTTCTAGGTCACTTTTAAAACAAGCAACTTTGCTTGAAGGCAAGTGGCGGGCGGGGGGCGGGGGGGTTCCCCTGCTTTAATTTGTATGGTTGCCGAAACCACTGTTCAGTCTTCTCCTCAGCTTTCCAGGGACTGTTCAAACAGCACAGAGGACAGCCTGGGACACCGCCTTGCCTGCTGTGAAGAACCATGCAGCGTTTTCCAGCTGGTAGGAAAGCGGTGGAGGAGGCGCAGGCTCGCCCCAGGCACATGGAGGAACTGTGGGCAGACAACTGTCAGCGGTGTGAGCATGCAAATGCAGCAGCAACCACATTCAGAGCAATAGAAACAAACTGTTAACTAGATTCTTAATCTCATTTCCTCAATTCCATTGGAAACACATATTCACTCAGGACTGCTAACCAATTACTCCAGGCACAATCTACAGCAGGGTATAAATCCAGATGACTATTTCAAGTAAAGAAACTTCTAGAATTTATCCAATCTACATGTGTCTACTTTGCTATGAGACGAGCTTCAAGATTCTGTAAAGTTTTGCTTTAAAATTGAAATACAATCTTAAAGTTATTCATTTATCCAAGAAATACTTATGCTGGCCCATTAAGTGCCAAGCACAGTTCTATATATTAGGGACATTCCAATAGCAGGAGACAGGCCAGAAAATGATGTTTTGTTTTGCCTTTTAAAGTAGAGTTAGAGGAACAGAGAATGCTGCAGAGGTATCTGCTGTTTTATATAGGACTAGAGGCCCATTGCACGAATTCGTGCACAGGTGGGGTCCCTCAGCCTGGCCAGCAATCGGGGCCAATCAGGGCCATGGGAGGTTGGCCAGGAGGAGGGGCTGCAGGAGGTTGGCTGTGGGAGCACATTGACTACCAGGGAGCAGCTCCTGCATTGAGCGTCTGCCCCCTGGTGGTCAGCGTGTCATAGCGACCAATCGACCAGTTGTTCAGTCATTCAATTGCTTGGTTGCTTAGGCTTTTATATATATAGACTAGAGGCCCAGTGCATGATTGAATCATGCACGTTTAGGGGGGGAGCTGGGTGCCTGTCCGCTGGTGCACCAGGCCTTTCAGAAGCCTCGGGCGCGGCGGAGGCTTCTGAAAGGCCTGGTGCCTGAGCAGACAGGCACCCAGCTCCCCTGCTTTTAATGGTCCGCGGTGGGACGTGAGCTCCCCCTTCTATGCCACAGCATAGCCATGGCACAGACGCTGAGCTTGAGCCGCCGCTGGCGACACGAGCTCAGCGTCCCGCCGGCCCAATCAGCCACCCCGGCCCCCCCCCCCCCGAGTCCTACCCCCCCCGCGCCTCCTGGCCAATCACGGGCATAGCGAAGGTACGGTCAATTTGCATATTTGTCTATTATTAGGTAGGATGCGCAGGGAAGTCTTCGTTAATGGCATTTGAATAGACACCTGATAGAAATGATGGGATAACCCACATGAATAACAGAGAGAGGCATTCAGAAGAAGGAAGAGCAAATGCAAAGGCCCTGAGGTGTATGTTTGGCATACACCAAGAGGAAGAGAGCCAAGGCCAAGGTGGCTGTTGCGGGATGATGGGAGATGTTAGATGAGGTCAGAGTTGGCAGGGGCTGGTCAAGCCAGAAAGAGAGGTCTCACCAAGAACCAAATATGCTTGCACTTTGGTCTTAGATTTCCCAGGCTCCAGAACCGTGAGAAATAAAAGTCTGTTGTTTAAGCTAAAAAATAAATAAATAAATAAATAAATAAACAAACAAACAAACAAATAAATAAATAAAGTGAAATGCATGAGGTCATCACAGGAGTGGATATAACCAGAGGTCTGAGGACTGAGCCGGAGTGGCCAATGCTGAAAGGTTGAGGAGCTGAGGAAGGACCAGCAAAGGAAGACGAGGACAGCGGAGCACAGGAAGCCAAAGGAAGAAACGGTGTGCAGCAGGAGGTGTCACTGCTTCTCTGCATTAATGCCTCTGGTAGGTTAGGTAACTTGAAGACAGAATCATAGTCCTTCGGCAACAAGGGAACCACTGGTGACCGTGACCAGAGCTATTTTAGCAGAGTGATGGGGACAGAGGCCCGACTGGACAGTTCAAGAGAAAATGAGAGGAAAGTGGGAAAAAGAGGGTGTGGAAACATGTGTTAAGAAATTTTTCTATAAAGGGAAAATGGAACAACTATTGGGGGAGGGTCAAGAAGGGAGACCTTACCGCATGCTGGTGGCAACGATCCCGAGGGAGGGGAGACGTGATGATGCAGCAGAGAGGTGCTCCTGAGCACTCAGGGGCAGTGGATGGGTGCTCCAGCCAAAATGTGGGAAGGGGCTCTAGTCACACCATCACAAGGCGGGCACATGGGGTGCAGCGTGAGCAAGCTATCTTCTGATAGCCTCTACTTTCTCAGGAAACAGGAAGCCAGGATGGCGGCTCAGAGTGGGAAGGAGAGGTGTTAGGATTGAGGGCCAAGGAGAACCTGGGGGAGCATAGGAACTACAGACATGTAGAACCACAGGGCTGCGTTAGGAACTTACGAGTTTGGGAGTCATGAGCTAAAGCGTCGTTAGTCGGCCTGTTTTTATCCAGCCATGTGCAGCTATACCAGGGCGGGTGTGGAGAAGGCAGAGTGGAATTAACCCTGGGGCGTGGGGATGGTAAGGAAAGTGAGAGTCCATACAGAGGAATGATGAGCACCAGAGAATCTTAATTAGGTGAAAGGAAAGGACAGTGAAGGGTCAGTGACCTGTAGGTCTGGCGAGGTTGAAGAACTGCTGGAGGGGGCAGCAGAGGGACAGAAATGGAGAGTCAGGAGCAGTGTTTGCAGAACGGGAGACACGATATTGAGATTATGTTGTGGACTAGAGTGTGGTTGCTGATGATGACTATGGCTAAGGTGTGACTGTGGGAGCAGGTGGCTGAGACAGAGTTGATGATAACGTTGAAGTCGAGCCGGGTGGGTGGCTCAGTGGTTGAGTGTCGACCTATGAAATAGGAGTCACAGTTTGATTCCTGGTAGGGGCACGGGCCCAGGTTGGGGATTTGACTCCGTGTGGGGCATGTGGAAAGCAGCCAATTAATGATTCTCTCTCGTCATTAATCTCTCTCTCTTCTCTCTCTCTCTCTCTCTCTCTCTCTCTCTCTCTCTCTCTCTCTCTCTCTCCCCCCTCTGTCTTCCTCTCTGAAATCAATTATATATATATATATATATATATATATATATATATATATATATGAACATTGCAATCGAGCTGGTCAATGACTCAAGAGGCCCCATGGTATTGGGAGGCTTGTCTACACTGGAGCAGGACAAGAGTGGTATTGGAGAGAAAAGCAGTGAGCAGGGAGCAAGGAGGAGCGGCACAGGGGCCCGCAGGTGTCTGCAAGAAGTGGGCGGGGAGGCAAGCAATGCCTAGTGATGGCAGAAGATGCAAAGCTGGCCTTACAGGAGGAGGAAGTCATGACCAGGAAATTGTGAGGGTTTTTTTGGGGGGGTGGTGGGGGGCGTTGCTTAACAGAATTCAACACTGAAAGGACTGAGGATGCAGCTCTTGAACTTTCTGGCTCTCATTTCCCACCAAGTGAGAGGTGGGGGGAAGAAGCCCTCAGGATCCTCGTCCTACCACGTGCCTTGTTCCTGTTAAGACTCCGAGAACTCGGGCCACTGCTTTGACTGACCACAAGAATATTGTTGCTGCTGGAGACATTTTCCCTGTGTCTTGGACTTTGTAGGAAGGAGCTGAAACCAAAAGCTTGAGTCTCCATGTCCGCATTCCCCAATCACCTGCCTTCGCCTATCTCAATTGTATGACATCACCTGGGACCCAAAGAGGATTGTGTCCGTCTTAGGCCTTGCTGCCTGAATGGCAGTACTTACTGAACACTCAGGCGAAGGCTCAGAAGCACAGGAAGAGCAGGGCCACCGATCTCTGAAAATCCACACTGCAGAGCAGCAGGACACATATCCTCTTTGTTTCTTTTAAATCATCACACATTATATGAGCGTCTCACTGACAATTGAAAAATGAGTCTCCAAAAGCCATTATCCCAAGTCAACATTATCCCAAAACGCACACTGGAGATGGGGAAGTGGTCTCAGTCTGATCCATTGAATAAATATAGCTCCTCTGATGGAAGGAAGGACAAAAGCTGCGCTCTCCTCCGCCCTGTCCTCACCTCCCACAAATGCTGGAAGTGCTGAGTGAAAGGTCAAGAGTGGCAATGAGTTTTATGCTGTGGGTTCAACATGAGAGACAGGTACTTTCCCAGCCTGCAGACACCCAAGACCTGCCATCTGGATGGTAGAGTTTGAAATACTAACCTCAAACCAGTTAAGTAGTTATTCCCCTTTCTCCAATCATCTTTGCTGATCTGATTAATCATGAAAGATTTTTAAAGCAGAAAATGAAGGGAAACTGCCAATAGCCAATAATCAGAGCTTTTCCCCCAACACACAAGCATGACACACAATGAAAAAAAAGGTGACAAGAGTCTGGATCCTCAGACATGGTCATACATGGACTTCTCTGTCCGCCAGAGACATGGTACAGTGATCTCAGATTCCCTCTTCCCCCTCCCCCGTCTCCTTAGCCATCAGCAACAGTTTTTCAAGGGGCCCAGGCCAGGCCACCTCTCTTGGTGTCCCAAACAGGCAAAGTGTCATCGCCTCTCCTGCACGTGTCTGGAAGAGAAGGGAAATAAGACACCTTTGCTGTGGCAATAAGCTCCTCAAACTCACATCACACTGTTATCAGAGAATTTTGTTGCAATTTCTCCATTGCTAGTAGAAGTGGAGTGTCCACGGGTGGAAGTGGGGGATCCCTTTCCCCACTGGTGCTGGGGGTCAGGTTATTACAATATCTTGAGAAAAAGAATTTTCTGAGACTCACATGGAAGAATGAATGCTTTTTATCTGCATGGAATTACATCCCTAGGTTTGCAAAGTCCCATTTCCTTTAAACCAGGCCTAGAAGATGTGCAGCTGGGGCTTCAGCAGAGCCCAAAGCAAAGCCAGTGTCCAGTTTCCGTCCCATGGTGGAGTGGAGCCCGGCCCAGCATCAACCTAATTTTAGTCCATCAGTCCGCATGTGCGCGGCCCACATGGGTGTGGGCCATGTGGGTGAGTGCAGAGCCTGAGAGCACCCCCCTGCAACAGGAGTCCCAAGAGATCGAGAGGGCCTAGTCAGACAACTCCCTGTGTTCAGGAGCTTATGTAGCTCAGATTTTACACTCATCTTGGCCAATGACCATCTCCCACGTGTGACTGACAGACAAGCACCCTCTCTACATTATTTAGACTTTACTGCATGAGTCTACTCGTTCTTTGTCCAGTCCCTTCCCCCAGGATCTGCGGGGAATGGACCTGGAGAGTGTTAAGCTGCAGTTTTCAGGCACAAATGGCATGCCTGTATTATCTGGCCTTTCCTTTTGCTCCTTTCCGGTTAGTTAATTAATTAATTGTACAATGAGATCAAAACTAGGGTATGATATTAAAACTAGGCTTGGATACTCGATGAGGCTAGGGCCTGTATGTCCCTTGGTCATGAGAAATTTATCTTCAACTGAGAATGGCACAAATGCATGTAGAAGGGGTGCCAGCCAACAAAAATGGGACACTGTCTCTTGACCCATGCTTGGGACAGCCTTCCTACCATGTTTTTCCAAGGGCGACACACCCCTTGTTTTCATAGAGTGGCAGAACATGGGATTTGGAGCCAGAAGAAACCTGCTCTTGGATTTATCATATTTTAGGCTTAGGCAAGTGGCTTAATATCTGACAGCATCAGAGTTCTTGAGTCACATGAAGTTGATGCTCCTGAACTGCCCATAACAGTCATCATAAGACATTTAATGAGCACTTACTACATGCTAGGCACTATTACTAAGCGCACTAGGCAATGTCTCCCTCGATCCCAGGGTTCTGTGAGGTGGGCATTATCCTCTCCATTTCACAGATGGGCCTAGCTCTGCCCAACTCGAGGACATGGATGCGAGGACATACAAAACACTCATTTGTGGAATATAATGAACAACATAAACTGATGGACAAAATAGATCCAGAGACACAGAAGCATCGAACAGACCATCAAACTTCAGAGGGAAGGCAGAGGAAGGGTGGGGGGGTAAGAGATCAACCAAAGGACTTGTATGCACTAGTAAGCATAACCAATGGACACAGACATTAGGGGGGTGAGGGCATGAGCGGGGAGTGGGGGTGGCCAGGGAGAGGTCAATGGGGGAAAAAGAAGACATGTGTAGTACTATATGTAGTACTTTAAACAATAAAGAATTTAAAAATAAATAAAAGTAAAGTAAAATCACATGCACTGTCTGGCACAGAATGATGATTCAAAACAAAATGAGACTCCTCAACCATATTGAGGAGAATGGTAATGTTTTAAAATACACAAAATGGTGCCCTGCTGGCGTGGCTTAGTGGTTGAGCGTCAACCTATGAACCAGGAGGTCACAGTTCAATTCCCAGTCAGGGCACATGCCCGGGTTGCAGGCTTGATCCCCAGTGTGGGGCGTGCAGGAGGCAGCAGATCAATGATTCTCTCTCATCATGTTTCTATCTCTTCCTCTCCCTTCCCTTCTGAAATCAATACAAATATTCTTTTTTTAAATAAAATGGTCATGCTTTGAAATGTATGTTTACATAATGAAATATGCACAGAAAAACTCTGAAAGTGTGAACACCAAACCATGCAAGGAGTGAGCTTTGAAGAAAGGAATTTTTACCTTTTCACCTGATAATTGGTTGTTTTTAACACTCAAGTATTACTTGTATAATTTAAAACTCACAAAAGAAGATCAGAAATACTGAAAAATATACATAGAAAAAATATCCTAGATGGAATATGACAAAATGTTAATGGCAATTGTCTGATGGGTTTTTTCCTGATTCTTTTCATTTCCATATATTAGCTTTTACTAATTCTTAACTCAAATACATTCTCCTTATAAATAGTACACATAAGGCTTTTTACTATCCACACCTCCCAATTCTAGTTCCCTCTCCAGAGGTAATCAATGTTATCAATTTGGTGTATATACTTTTGGGTATATGTATATGTGTATACCATGTGCATATTCATATACATACACAGTATATTATCCCTTTGTGCTTTTTTAAACAAATGGCATCAGGTTATGAGTCCCTCTGCAATTTCATCCATCAAGATGCCTCAAAGATCATCCATCAGTAAATAATATGGATGCCGCTCATTGTTTTAAATTAAGTAGTAACCCAGAATATAGATATACCATGGATTATTTAGCTAGCCCCCTACTGACATCATATAGGTTGTTTACAGTGTCTTCCTATGATAAATAACGGCAGTGAACTTGCTTACAAAGCCTCCTTCTGCAGGAATGAGAGGGTTTCTCTGGGGCAGATTCTGAGAAGTAGAACTGCTGGGTCAGTGGAATATGCTCATTTGTTATTTTAATAGATACCACCCCAAATTGCTTGCCTAAGTGACTGAACACGAATTTATACTCCCACTGACAGTGTAAGCACACATCACTGCCCATACTTATTACCAAATCTTTTACTTTTTGCCAACCCGATAAATGAAAATGGTACCCGGGTGTTTTAATTTGAATTTTCATAAATAACAGGATGTGCATCTTTTCACTTTTATAAGACATGTTTTTTATAAATTTATTTTTATAAAATGTGTCATTTTCTTTAGTATACTTGTCCTTTTCTCATTGACTTACAGTTCCTCTTATATTCTGAAAACAAATGTTTTGTCTTTACTACCAAAACTTCCATCTATAAGCATGTAATACTTCTCTTTATTTAGGTCTTTTATGTCCTCTAGTAACATTTTTTTTTAATATATGGATTTGAGAGAGAGTAACATTGATTTGTTATTCCACTTATTCATGTACTCATTGGTTGATTGTTGTATTTGCCCTGACCAGGGATTGAACCTGCAACCTTGGAGTATTGGGATGATGTTCTAACCAACTCAGCTCCCCAGCCAGGGCCTCTACTACCCTTTTTATAGCCTTTATGCACACTTCATGTTAGGTTCATTATTAAGCACTCCTGAAGTCTCTTATTAGTTCTTGTAACTCTTCAGCTGATTCTTTTGCAATCATTTTGTCAGAAAATAAGCATTCCTTTCTTCCTTTCCAGTAGTCGTGAGTTTTCTGACTCCTTTTCTTATTGTCCACCACAATGAGACCTGAATAAAAGTTCTGAATAGTCCTGTTGATAAGGGTCACCCTTGCCCTAATCATGTCTAATAGGTGTGCTCACACACTTCTTCATTAAGTAGCTTTCTGCAGGTAACATTCGTCAAGTGAAGGGCATTCTGTTCTAAATTTTTACTCATTCATGGGATTGCATATCATCAAATGCATCTATTGAGATAATAATTTCTTTTTTCTTTAATCTACAGATGGTGTGAATTACATCAATTGGTTTTCTATAGTTTTGAACCAATCTTCCATTTCTGGTAAAAGCCCGTTATAGTCATAATATATTTCTAGTTTTTATTTTTACATCCTGTTTGTAAGTGAAAAAAGCCTGTATGTAACTTTCTAATAAGGAAAATAAATACACACCAAAAGGATCATATTTTTGCACTGTTCATAAAAAGAAAACATACAGGTAAAGATATGCTTACTTTTTATTTAAAAACTTGTGTGTAAACTGAATGTTTATAAAATGATTAAATGGGAAGAAAAAGAAAATAACATAAAAATAAAATTAAAAACCTAAGTGAACAAATGGAATATGCTGTAACCTGTTCTTCTACTTACTAAATTCACTGTTTGGGTTAATGCTGTCACCATCAATCCAGTCACTTACTCAAGCAAGAATCACTGAAGTCTCCACACCTCCTTCTTCTCTTTCACCTTCCGGGCCCAGTCACTCACCACGTCCCAATGATTCTACTGGCCATTCTGATACCGCAGGCAGTTAGCTAGATACTAACAAAAGGGACCCCAGCAAACGGAACCAGACTAAGCCAGATTAACTAGGGAAGGGCAGTTTCGGTCACTCCAGGCATCTGAGCAGGCAGGAACGATGCTTTTTGGTCCCCCAGGAGACACCCAGCACCCCACGAAGCAACCAGCACCGTTCTGCCAGATTAACAGCAGGGGGGTAGGGACCACGAAGGGAAATTCCTTTCACTAAGGGCATGTGCAGTAGAAGCCAAATGATGAAGCAGAACTCTGAGCCACGCACAGGAGCCAAAGTGGCAATCATAAAGGGGGTGGGGACTAGCCTGGGAACTCTGTGGGGAAAGGTCAGAGAGTATGAGGGCAAGAAACCCTGGAAAAGCCAGGAAGGGACTGGATGAAGGGAGGGCTCAGGCACAGCCCCGGGGGAAGCCAGGGAAGAGAATGGATCGTGTGAAAGAAAGTCTGATCTTTTCTAAACTCCAGAAAATATATGGAGTCTTAGCAAGGACCTCGGGCAGCCTGCCCACTCCACCTCTCCGAGGGTGTACTACCTCTTTTCACTCTAATAAATCTTGCCACTACCGCTTAAACTCCTCCTACGTGTGTGTGTGTGTGTGTGTGTGTGTGTGTGTGTGTGTGTGTGTCCCAAAATTCTTTTCCTGCAACACCACAGAAGACTCCTCTTTCCAGCTGTGAGGGCAGCGCTGGGCTGGTCCTCCTCCAGTGATAATTCTACCTCAGACCTCCACTGAGAGGCCAGGTCAGATTTTAACAGACCAGCCTCCAACCCCAATGCACATCATTGCCTTGCCTTGAGTAAATCCCTTTACCTCTCTGGGCCCCAGTTTCCTCTTCTATAAATAGGTATGATACTATCAAGACTGAAGAGTTGTGTAAAAATTAAATGAGATCATGTATGTAGAGCACCTAACACAATGCCTGACCAAAGGTTAACACTATGGCAAGGAGGTCTCCTCTTCTCCTGTTATGTCCTTGGTCAAGGCCTTCCAGTTTTCACCTGCTCTATGACAAATGCCTTCTAGTCTTTCTGCCATCTGGACAATGCTCACTTCCTAAAATACAAATCTAATCATGTAATTTACCTGTTTACATCTTTTGACTGGCTCCCAGCTACCAACTAGATAAAGTTCTAACTCTTTAGCATGACTTACAAGGCTCAACTCACCTCTGGTTTTATCTTCCTCCACTTTATTCCAAGTGCTTTATACTCCAACTAGAGGCCCAATGCACGAAATTCATGCAAGAGTAGGCCTTCCTCCCCCAGCTGCCAGCACCAGCTTCCCTCTGGCACCCAGGACCCGGGCCTCCCCCCAGCCCCAGCTTCGTCCAGAAGGACATCCAGTCTAATTAGCATATTATGCTTTTATTATTATAGATGAAATTTGTACTTTCTAGTGAACACCCCAAGCTCGTCCACAGTGCTTTGCCTTTATATATGCTGTCCTTCTTCCTGAATGCCTTTCCCTTATTTTCCACTAAGCAAAAATTCCTACTCAATCTTTTAAAATAAAACTTAATCCCACATAGAATTAATTACCCCATCATTAATGGTCCTGTAGCAGTTTTCACTGCCATTAAAATTACTTGCTAATATATCTTTCCCCATTCATTGAGGCAAAACTGTATCTTTTTAGCCCCCAGAAGCCTAAACCGTGTGTGCATTCAGCAGTTCACTCAATGAATGAAACAATAAATTTCTTTTAAAAATAGGCTCTATTAATTTTTTTTTAAATATATTTTATTAATTTTTTACAGAGAGTAAGGGAGAGGTATAGAGAGTTAGAAACATCGATCAGCTGCCTCCTGCACACCTCACACTGGGGGTGTGCCCACAACAAAGGTACATGCCCTTGACTGGAATCGAACCAGGGACCCTTCAGTCCACAGGCTGACGCTCTATCCACTGAGCCAAACCAGTTAGGGCTCTATTAAATTTTTCGGCAATAAAAAAAAAAAGCATCTTCTTCTTATGTTAACCAAACTTTCAAAGTTGAGTTTTTAAAAATAATGTTTTTTCTCAAGTTAGCCTCTACCATCATGAAACAAACCAATTTGCCCTATGGCGATTTTAAAGGTTCATGGAGTAATTCTAGAGCCAACAGCCTGTCTAGGAGCTCAGATTAGATGCATGCTGGCTGAGAGGCCCCTCTTCAACTCCTCCTCCTCAGGCACCGGTGGTCGGTCAGCCACTGTCAGGAGCTGAAGTATTACTGTGAAAGAGTGTGTCTTCCATGACTGGCCTTGTTCAAAATGAAGTGCAAACATCCTGGTGCGCTCTTTCTCCAAATAAATGAGTTTGGTTCTATTTGCTTCTTAAGTCAGGAAACATAGCTCACATAAAAATATTTCGGCAACGTTATTTGTGTAGGCTGAAATATTAAAAGAAGAAGCTCTCTTACATCAGAAAACCTTCCTAAATTATACACGATTCAATTTCATGAGTGGTGGTGTGTATCACCGTGAGCTAAAAGATGGCATTGATAATCATAAGAGACTCTTAAAATCTCTGCTCGCCAAAGATAGCAACAGTGCCTTTAATTAGAAACTATGGAAAACACACAAAATAAACAGAATCACCTTAGTCTTATAATCTTTTTATTTATTTATTTATTTATTTTTGCTCAGTGACTCTTTTTTTTCACTTTTTATTTTATTTATTTATTTATTTTTTAAATTTCTTTATTGATTAAGATATCACATATTTGTCCTCGTCCCCCCATTCCCATCCCACACCCCTCCCCACACATGCCCCCACCCCCCTGTTGTCCTTAACCGCTGGTTAGGCTCATATGCCAGTCTTATAATCTTTTTAAAGAACTCAACATGCAAGTCACCAAAACATCCCCTAACTTCAGAAAAACAAATTATGACTAAAAACAAATATTCCATAATGATTTCTGGAAAACTATTTCTTCACTTTTAAAAAAACCAAACTTGGAAATTCTGGGCTGGAGCTTTCCGTCAAGTGGAGTAAGTAAACACTGTACTCACCTCCTCCCATGACCTCATCAAAATTACAACTAAACTACAGAACAACCATCGAGAACTGCCTGAAGTCTAGATCACAAGTCCTGTTGTTGCAGAAGACCAAAGGAAAACCAAGCAACGCTTTTAGAGAAAAGGAGTGACACTGTTTATGCCGGCGGACTCAGGGAATAATTTTCCAAATCTGAGTAAAGTAACATGCAGGGAGCTTCTCTTTTATATCTCCCTGTGGTCTTTGTCCCACAAATATGGATTATGCTTCGGGTCCTTTTCTTGGGCCTTGCAAGAAGGCCCCCAGGTGTTGGGGGTCTCCAGGCTGCATCTGATGGTCTGGCCTGGCGCCAGCATTAATAACCCTCCCTCCGGGGCAGTGCACTGTTCACAGTTTTATGGCCTCTGTAACAGGTTCTGCAAGACCAGTTTCTGGGAAAGAGGCAATGACTTAATTATAGGTCATCAAGAATGTACACTGGACTTGCTATCACAGATCCAGATTGCTAGCCCCCCAAACATCAGGGTTACATTGGAATTAGCCCTTTTTAGCCTTCTCACTATAACTAAGGATGTACAGAAGAGGCACGTGGAGATGGGTAGAAGGGGTGGAGAGGAGCCTGTCCCACACCCAGGTAGGGTGTTAAAGGTTAGAAGGGAGCCCTGGCTGGTTTGATTCAGTGGACAGAGCATCGGCCTGTGGACTGGAAGGTCCCAGGTTCAATTCTGGTCAAGGGCACATGCCCGGGTTGCGGGCTTGATCCCCAGTAGGGGGCGTGCAGGAGGCAGCCAATGGATGATTCTCATCATTGATGTTTCTCTCTCTTTCCCTTCTTCGTTGACGTTTCTATCTCTCTCCCTTCTTCTCTCTGAAATCAATAAAACATTTTTAAAAAAAAAGTTAAAGGGCTATCTTGGGTGCGGAGGTCTACCCTGAGGAGCAAGGAGTCCCAGTCCTGTACCAGGCTCCCCAGCCCAGGGTTCCAGTGGCAGGAAGCAGAAATTGTAAATGAGTGAGACAAAGGGCTGCTGGAGTCCCAGGTGTTCCCTTAAAGGGCCCATGCACAGACTTACTCACACTCGCAGGCTCTGAGCTCCAGCACTGGGCAGGCGCTCAAAAGGCTCCAGGGACAGACAGGGACGAACTGAATTGTCCAGCAAGGGCTGGAGGGGCAGCTTATTCCCAGACATAGTGCTGGCAGAGGCCATGGTTCCTGTGCTGGGTCCTCCTCCCACAAAGCTGGCAGATGGGTGCCATATCTGAGTTCCCATCAACCTGGTCACCCTGTTTGCCCACCTGGTGATTCCCTGAGACCCTGCCCACCCACCTTCCAGGCCCACCCATGCCATTTCAAATGGCTTTTCCAGAAAAATAAATAAATACATAAATAAATAATCCATCAAACTTTTTCTCACAAATAAATATATTATTTTACAACAAGAAAGAAAAACAAGACTGGCAGAGAGAGAAAACCCCACAGATTTTAACTCAAATAGCAGAGCCCGAGATTAATTTTTAAAGTTTATTTGTCAATTTAAAAACTCACTAGTGGAATAAAGAGCTTAATATAGGCATGCAAAAAGGAAGCCCCGTGGGGTTTTCACCAGGATGAAATGGGATTAGCTTTGTAGTTCTTATAATCTTCTTCACAGAAGAATGCAATTTCAGTTTCATTGGCTGAAAAAAAGATAAACAGAAAATGGAAAATAATGTTAATGTAAAATTGGATTTAAATAAGTATGGAAACCCACATTACTCTGACTTGGTGATTTAGATGCCTAAAATGAGAGAGATGAGTTATTTGTTTGGTTTCACAGTTCACTAAATCAACAAGAAGTATAAATTGGAGTTTTAAGATCTAGAAATCAAGTAATTTAAAAGTAAAAAAGAACAATAAAGAAAAAAAATTTATAACAATAATTAACACAAGAATCTGGTTTTCAGAAAATCATAAATTTGCTCATTTATAGTCCTCTTAACAGTCCTAGAAAATAACAAACCTTTATTTTTTTCAAATTTGCTACTCAATTACTGAAGGAGGAAAAACTCTTTTTTCCTCTGAAATTAGCCTGTAGGTATAATAATTTAATACTCAGAGGATCAGTAGAATATTTTACAGATCACTTTACATTCTCCCTCATGACCCATCAAAATATGTGTCTGAAGAAGTTAATTTTTTGCCTGCTTATGATTAATTCATGAGGCTTCAACAATATGCAAAGTGAAAGACACAAATTGGCTTCTACCTCAATACCTTCAAATACCTCTAATTATTCACAGGGGATACGGCACAGCTAAAGGACCCGCAAGGTTCAGAGCAGTCACAATTCTTTCAACCTAGCAGGTCAAGGACTCTGTCTTCTAAAACAATAAGTCAGCAACATTATTAATTCAGACTGGAGACAAATCTGATGGAAAGCCTTCCAATTATTAAACATGCAATTCTTTAAGGTGTTGCGCCAACAAGTTCCACATTCGTTTCTTAAATTAAACCAGAAGTTAATACAGTCTGCTTAGCTTTTACAGAAAGAGCAAAAGGGCCTTCAGAATCTCGACAAGAAAACAGACAAGATTATTTGTAATGAATACTGATCAGTCAATTAACATATCCTCTAAAAGCAGACAAGTAAACTCTTCAAGACAAATAAGTAGGATAATAAGGAGGGGTGCCCAGGATTACCACTTCATTTACAACGCTCATCTCATCATTAGAATATGTCACGAAACAAGGAAAGCAAACACTTAGTATGACATTTCATTAAAAATGTTTTTGCTGGTTTTAAGAATATCAAATTTAATGTTTCCCAAGTGTAAGTTACCCATGCTCATTACAGCAAATACAGAAATGTTGAAGAAGACAATAAAATCACTCGTAGTCTCAGACCCTCATTCTAGTCCACTACATGAAGATTCATCTTGATGAAAATCAGACTGCAAACTCTCATCACAATGAGCTTGGAGGGCGTGGGGGTGGGTACAGCAGAGAGAAACTGGGAATCAGCGAGGAGGGAGCATTTAGTTAATTGCACGCAAAAAAAGCATTTAAAAGAATGGGTAAGAGGCTCCACACTAGGAATCAGTAAAATGTTGAAAGGGGGCTTTCAAAAAATCCAATATTCAAAGATAAGATATTTTGAGATCTATCCTTTATATAAAAAGCTCCTGGGGTTTCCTTTTGAAGGGAAGCAAATCTAAAAGTAGACTTAATCATTTGCAAGTGATTTAATCATCTTTCTAATGGAGAACGAGCAAAAGCACCCTGTTCTTCATAATCACGATGCAAGGTTTCATCTACCACATGCTATTTACATACAGAACTCCCCACAGCACTGTGCCAATACACACTATCTGTAATGACAATATTCACTTCCCGAGGTTGACATTTATCTGTACCCCTTTTGAGAACCTAATACAGCGTACAGCTCTTCCGTACAGTAACAATAGGTCCAGAATAAGCTGATGTAAAGAAAGGACTGACAGAGCATTTTTCTTTTGACAGCAGGTTCTCCTGGATCTAATTAACTTATAGATCAATCCATTATTCATATAAAGTATTTATGCCACCTCTCATAATACAGGCTCAAATGAGATCATCTAAGATAAAGATTTTATTTTCAGATGAATGCATTTTTTCAAGAAAACTAGATTGGCAAATGAGTTAAACTCAAATTCATCAGGTTGATAAAAATTTTCTCCCCTGCCCAGCCAGTGTGGCTCAGTGGTTGAGCAATGACGTATGAACCAGGTCACCCTTCAATTCCCCGTCAGGGCACATCCCCGGGTTGCAGGCTTGATCACCAGTAGGGGACATGCAGGAGGCAGCCAATCAATGGTTCTCTCTCATCATTGATGTTTCTGTCTCTCTCTCCCTCTCCCTTCCTCTCTGAAATCAATAAAAATATATTTAAAAATTTTTTCACCCCTAACAAATTGGAAAACAATACCAATTGAAAGTTAGTTTCTCTAAACATTCAAAAGTAAAATATAAAATGAATTTTAAACTTTAGGAATGTGGTCTCAAACAGAAATAGAACATAATGTTTCTTTTAAATCTGTAAAACTCTGTTGAAAATGTTTGAGAGAATGATTTCAAGCACTTATAATGCAAATTTAGTTGCCAATTAAAGTAAAATGAATTATGAAAGATTTTCAAGACCTCTACACAATCACCCTTCCCACCATTAGCCCTTAAATCCTCGCTTCCCAGATTCTATTCAGATGGCTCCGGAGGAACCTCGGGAAGGCTGCCTGGCTGGTCCTCTGGGCAGCGGGCTGTGAATTAAAAGTGTGCAGGCGGCGGTGCCTGCGGCGCCCGGTGCCTCAGTGTGTGAATCTGAAATGAACGTGCGATCCAAAATCCACTAAGTACACTGCCCGCTCCTTCCTTTGTCTTACTAGCAAATGAAATCAAGGGCCATCCAAAAACATTTGTGGATCATTTTAACACTGACTTTCAATTTTAATGACATGAACACAAGCCAGCACATTCAAACTTTGGCTATAAAATCAGTAATTTTGTTTCCAAACAGGACACATACACACACACACACACACACACACACACAAACACACACACACACACACACACACACACACACACACACCTTTATCAGGAAAGTAGTAATAATGACTTTATATAAACAAATATAAAAACCAATTTTAAATGTAAAAATCTCAAGGAAAATTTAATGCAATGAACTCAAACCCAAATAACATCTCAATGAACTGGCCTCTGTGGACGAAAGGGGCCACATGCTGACCTGACAAGCTCAGGGGAGGCCTGCATGGCAAACTCAGAGACCTAAAGGAACCACAGAGGATGGTCTGAAATTAAACTTTAACTAAACGCAGTGATGGTGGGCAGTTACGTCCTAGGCTGCTATCTTCACTGACAAGGTCAACCTTCACTTTAACTGAGCCCATCTGTCTTTTTGCATCTATAATAACATACCCTTGAAATGTCTGGGTAACTCTAACTTCCCTTTTTCTGGAGCCCCTGGGGCACATCCAAATGTGGTGGGCGCCAGGACAGATGCCACAAATTCCTTCTGAAGTATGGTAGCAACCATACTTGGGTAAAAATTGCTGTTTAATGTTCTAACCTTGCTGTTTTGGGTTCTGTACTCATTTAAAAGTTATTTTGATTTTCTGAACTTATGTATGCTATCCCAATACTCCATTGATGATGGTTTGAATATCCCATTGATTGTGATCTCACTAGTCATCGAAGCACATTCTTCTGGGACCCAGGACAGATCAATTATCCTAAATTGCCTTAGTAGCTACAGATAGTGCATTCCTGTTGACTCAGTGATCCCAGAATCTGGACAGCACAATTATTCTAAATTGTCCCGGATAATGTGTTTCTGTTGATTCAGTGATTCGTAGATACTTTAGATAACTAACTTGCTCAGTTTCACTTCTGTAAAATCGAGAAACAGGTTCCTCACTCCAGACCCAAAGATGTAATCGATACTTTTGTGATATTCTGCCAATATAAGCCAGATGTGGCAAACTGTTCGGGGCTGCGAGATTTGGAGCTTTAGCCCCTCGTATGCCACCAACCATTAATAAATGACTCCATAATTCGACTTTTTTGAGGCGTCCTTTGTAAGATGGAGATTACATCACACTTCATTATCATGTTAATTGTTCCTGCACCCACCTAAGTATGTGTCCATCATTTTACTTTTTATCGAATCCCAGGGGTTTCCCACCGCTTTGCTTTATCCCACCTCCTTAATCTATCACCAATGAATTTCATGTAACCCACCTATGTCCCTCCTTTGATTGTAATGTATAAATACAGATGTAACCCGCCATTCTCCGGAGCATTATCTCAATTCGTTGAGGTTCTGCTTCCCGGCATATGTTGACAGTTTGGCTCAAATAAACTCACAAAAATTCTTTACAGGTTTCAATGTGTTTTTTTTTATGTTAACATTACTGATGAGAGTTCATGGCAGTTTCCAGTCCGAGCCGCGTCCCCTTCGGCAGCAGTGCCATGAGGCACTGCAACTGCTGTCTGAGAAGAGAGACGGACATGAACACTGACTTTGTGGTTCAGACAAAGAATGATCAGGCCAGGCTGTAATGTGATAATAATTGCAGATGATTGGCAAAAGAACCCCAACCCCCCAAAAATAGGAAGAGCTAGGTGTGGATTCTGCAGCAATTTGAGACCCAAAGGACAAAGTTCACCCTCATTCCTGCTCCGGGCAAATATCCTATCCTTCCAAGTTTCATAAAATCCTAATCCACAAATCATTCACAACTGTGCTGGCAGCTGAGTTATATTTCTAAATTTTCACCAAAGGAGGTCAACCATCCAGGAAAGACGGTCCCAACTACTATGTGTTTATTTCCTATTTGCTCCAAGTGTCTGTTTCAGATAGCTAGCAGAGAAGATTTCAAACTACAGTTTGAAGAAAACAGTGAAATAAACCTGATATTTGATAGGCAGGACACATGCCTGTGATTTCCACAATGGTGAGGGGAGGATAAAAAAGAATGGTTTATGGGAGGCTCCTTCTGGCCCCCCGTCTGGAACCCCACTTGTTGGGCCCACACCTCCTCTACCCAGTCCCAGACAAAGGCTCATAGTATGGCCTACTGTATCTTGTAAAAATTTTCCAATAAACCACAACTGGCTTTGGAAGAGTTTCCCTGATACTAAACCAGAGAGGATTCAAAAAGTATAACAGTTGTAGAATGTAGCAAAACAAAAGATAAAATACAGTAGTGCCAAGAAAAAAACACCTTACATGCAAATTTATTGCTTAGGGGAATTGGTCCATAAAATTACAATTGTTAAAAACAAGGTAAACTTCTTTAAAAGTGTAAGTAACAATTCTAGGTGAAGCCTTTTTCTTCCTTCCACAAAGCAAATCTTTTTACTTATGTGCCAGCACTGGTCCACAAACACTAACTTCCCCCACGTCAGGCAAACATACAGCTGGGATCTGCAGTGCAGATAAAAGGCCAGAGCAGGAACTGGAGAATTCCTCGGTGAGAAAAGAAATCTTCAAACAATTCTGTCCCCTGCACCACCCCCCCTCCCAGTCTCTCTTCTTCCTTTCAAGACTCCTGCAGAAAAGTCATAATGATACATTTTGTTACATTGGCATTATTCCCATGTCAACTGGCTGTGAGAGCAGAGTGACTGCTCCGCAGCGATATCAGTGGTAAAGGGGAGAGTGATGACTTGGATTTTTTCTCTCAAACCTCTTACAAAGCCAACCAGAGCAGCACCGAGGGAGGGAAAGTCCCCTAGGATAATCACACACTTCAAGGACCGTTTCACACTGCAGCTCTCCAGGGACCCCCTTTCCCTGCGCACTGTGGCCTGTTCTCCAAGTACATCACCACTGCTCTAGGTGAGAGCAAGGACTGTGCAGAGGAGAGAATGGTCCCAGCAGTGACCCAAGTGGCTCCTGACCAGGGCTGCGGGCTGGCCAGCGCAGGAGGGCAGTGGACGTTCTTGTACCGCCCAGAGACTAGCGAGAACTCATGGGAAGGATCTGATTCTGATCAAAGGCCTATGGCCTGGAAACGAGGAAGACAAACATGATGGAATTGATTCTCACCTTTACAGGTGACTCAGTACATGAATCTGAAATTAATGACAATTAAGCCAACAACTCAATGTTTTAATAAATTCAAAACATTTGCCAATTGCCTTCCCCAGAATGGTTCCTAAATAAAATGAATATTTTTGAGGGCTTTGCATGCATTTCTCCAGATGCTTTCGTATCCATGCTTTTACTCATCTCTATGACGAGCCTCTAAAATAGGTTTAATTACTTCTGTTTTGTTTTACAGAAGTCGAAATAGAAGTTCAGAGAGGCTGAATGGCTTACAGAAGGCCACAAAGCAAGTAAAATTCGAGCCTTCATTCAAATCAATTTTCTCCAACTCTAGGACTTTATTCTCTACAAGTAATAGATGTAATTTATATGTAAACTGTAGACAAATTTTAAATTACAAGAACAATTCGATAGTATGGTGAGGAAAGAAAAAAATCAATTTTTAGCAATGTCACCTCCCTCAGAAACCATTTCTTTTCTCCATATACACATACAGACATGTAAATATGTACATTTTAAAAATATATTTTTATTGATTTCAGAGGGAAGGGAGAGGGAGAGATAGAAACATCAATGATGAGAGAGAATAATTGATTGGCTGCCTCCTGCACGCTCTCCACTGGGGATGGAGCCCACAACCTGGGCATGTGCCCTGACCAGGAATTGAACCGTGACCTGCTGGTTCATAGGTCAATGCTCAACCACTGGGCCACACCGGCCGGGCAATGCGTACATTTTTAAATAACAAAGGTCTGGCACAATATATCCTATTTCCACTTCCACACGAGTGACTCACTAACGGGGAGGCGAGAGAACACGGCCGCCTCTCAGAAGACATATCACTGCCTCACAGGAGCCAGAGCTGGAGGAAGCAGGTCCTGTTGGCATGCCGACAGATAAGACACCACGTTAAGTCTGAGGAAGCCCTGCTGGTCAAACTGGAAGTTACAGGTGATGGATACTCCCAGCAGTAGTTCGGAAGATCGCCCCTTTCCCAACACCAGCACTTTCCTCATGGCTGCTACTCTTACAATTACCGCTGGCCCAAGGTCACCCAGCCAGTAAGTGGCAGATCAGCCATGAACCCAAGCCCTCTGGCTCCAGGTCTAATTCCTAACCCTTAGACTAGTACACGACATACAACAGTATCTATTTTCATGTGCATTTCTCATGAAATAAGGTTGAATTATTTTTCATGTTAGCTATTTCTTCTATCAGTAGAATTTCTTGTTTACCCTTTTCAGACTAATTATAGGTGCTTCTTATAAAATCAGGCTCATACCCTTTTATGTGTCATATATGATGCTAATATTTTTTCATAGTTTATTGCTTCACCTTTAATGCCGGAAGCCGATCATTGTTTTAATAATACAGAGCTGTGGACAGGGAATTTGGAGTGCTGGTCAACCTTAATTGCTCTAAAGGGTCAGAGCTAATTATTAGATATTGGTAGTTGAAGAAGCCCCCACCTGTTAGTCCTAAATTCACTGATTGGCTTTTATTGGAGTTTCCTGCCTAGGGGATATGGGTGTATCCTATAATTTTAATCTTTATAAAAGGAATGGAAAAGTCAGAGCGAGGAGTAGTTCTCCCACTAGAGTTGGACTACCGCCTGGCCCCCATTTCCCAAATTAAATGTTTTCTAAGTCTCTTTTCATTTGCGTGCGGCCTTCTCCAGAACTCGAACCCTGAACCGGAACCCTGAATCACGCAGGACGTGAAAGGGGCTTCCACACGTTAACTCTGTTTGCATTGTTTTTAGTGCTTGTGGTCATGATTAGAGCTCTTCTCTTCCCCAAGATTATAAAACTATTGAGCTACATTTTGTTTTTGTTTTTTTAATTTTACATTATAACACTTAATCCACCTAGAATTTATTTTGGAATAAAGACTGAGATTAAAATTTTAATTGTAATTCCCCAAATGCTTTGGCAATGAGCCCAACATCATTTTCTGGTTAATTCATTCTTTCCTCACTTATTTGAGATGTCAAAAATTGATCTAATTGTGACACCTTAATTTTTTTTAGTTTATTTTTAGATTGTCTATTCTTTTCCATAGATCTGTCAATTCCTGCATCAATACCAGTTGGTTATATTCATTATAGCGTTATGCTAGGGGCCATGTGCCTCAATAACACAGGTGCCACCTGCTATAATAATACAACAGCACTTGAAGAAACATATGCCAAAATAAAAAGGTTTTTTCAAATAATAACAATAAATCTTATGTATATGGTCAATCATAATATGAAAAGACACTAATCTAGCAAATAGTATGGACAAACATAGAAATCAAGTGTAATATTTCATAACATGTTATTTAAAAATCCTATTTAAATTAGAAGATATGTCAGGAACTTACTTTAGCTACACAATCAAAAGTAAATTCCTGACATTTGTGACTAAAGTGACAAAACAAAACACGGAAGGCTCCCTAACACGGGCCTCCCTGACAGTGCTCCTCAGCAGTGCACGTAGCAGCTGTAGAGTGTGACTTGTGCCGTTTCATTAGTCACCGACCACAAAGGTGTGTCAGAGGCATAAAGGCTTCAACTGCTCACAGCTCTCCCAAAATCTTCACTCCTGCTGCCAGATAATCTTTAGATGCACATATAAGTAGAATTAGAGTGACATCTAATGGTCACAAAATATGTAACAGCATTTATTTAAACTAGAACTGCATGCCTTTTCCAGGTTGAAAGGCTAAATCGGGCCATTTTTCAACTGTACTCACTAGGCTCCTATTTGAGATTCCGTGACTTGGTCGGCCCGGCGTGATCTGGACAACTATGGAAACCACGCTGCATGTTCTACAAACATAACCCTTCCTTATTCCACATTAGTTTCTACCAGGTCCACTTCTCTCAAACCATCGGTTCAAATGAGGCTGATAAGAATAAGCAGGTTATTGAGCAATAACCTGCCAATCATTTAAAATAACCCTCAGCAGAATTCTGAGCATACCTTCCGAAAAGAACTATTTGCATTCGGAACATTTAGAGAGCAGATAACTACTGCCCTCAGTGAAATGATCTGAATGTACATTCTTCTCATCCTCCTCTGAATAATTATCAGGCGGCGCTCAGGGCACCAAGAGTAGCCTTTACTTTGCAGTGAGTTATCCAAGTATAATCAGCCGGGGCCGCCATGCAGGCTGGGACTCCTGCTGGCACCACACGCACTCTTTCTCACCGATTCCAGCTGCTTTCAGAGTGTGGTCTTCTTTCAACATGAGTGTGTCATCATCTTCCAAACTCAGCACAAGTTCATTTGTCTAGAAAGAAGGAAAATCTGCATTTTAGCAGTACTTCTGTGCTTCATATGTGGTGAGATTTCTCAAAGACACAGAATTGCTATGTCAGGACACAGCAATAACCCGAGTCACATTCTACTCCCACTACTGTAAGGAGAGAAGTGAATGGACAGTAAGCACCTACTAAGTGCGCACACTGTGGAAAGCACTAGGGAGACAGTGCTACAGCACACTGCTTCAGAGTTCCACCAATGTCCAGCTGTGTGCTCTCAACAAACTACACAGCCTCTCTTAGACTCGGTTTCCTCATATGAACAAAACGGGGAAAGGACACATTTTCTCTATTACTTTGTGGTGAGGATGAAATGAGATGAAGCATATAAAACACTCAACACAGTGTCAGCCGCATAGCAAGAACTCTCCGTTAGCTGTTAACTGTTCTCTTGCTGCCACTGCCACACCACCACCACCACCATCATCATCACCATCTCATATCATCATCATCCTCTCATATCATCATCATCACCGTCTCATATCATCATCATCATCATCATCACCATCTCCTCATCATCATCACAACCATCTTAGCCCACCACACCATCATCATCACCACCATTTTATCCCACCACCACCACCATCATCATCACCATCTCATAACATCATCATCATCATCACCACCACCACCATCATCACCATCATCATCATCACCAACATCATCATCACCATCTCATCCTCACAATATTCCAGGACAAATCAGAGAGGTTAAGATACAGGCCCAGAGCAGGGTGGTAAAGACCTGGGGGGTGAGTTGGGGCTGGGAAGAGGGAAGGGAAGGGGGGTATTGGGAGACACCTGTAATATTATCAACAAAAAAAAGAAAAAGAAAAAGATACAGGCCCAGAGTACATGGCTAACCCAGAGTACTCTAGGCCTGTATCTGATCAGTCTGACTTCCGAGGTAAACAAAATCCATATAGCTAAAACCTCGCCCTAGCTAATAAATACTTGCTCCCATGTCATATTAACTGTCACTTTTCTCTATGTGATTTGGGGTGGGAGTAGATGAATCTGCTCTGCAATATTTACAAATCCAGTTAAAGATTATAAATATCGGAGAAAATTTTGAGTTGATATGTGCCACTAAACAGCACATAGAGGTGACCACTAGCTGGGCACACAGTACAACTTGTCAACTAGCACACAGCTGTGCAGCAACATTTTCTATTTCTAGAGTGCGGCTGAGAGGGAGCATCAACAGGAAGGCCTCTCAGCAGCCGAAAGAGCAGGCCCAGCAGCCATGCTCCACGGGGCACACCTTCACTCACTAGAGAGCACAGCGGCTCAACCTCCAGAGCACATAGACTATAAGGGAAAAAAATCTTTATTAAAAATATCATTTTAGAATAGGTCATACTCAAGATACAAAAGTCTCTAAGTATATATGGAGAGAGTGAAGCCAGTCTCCTCCTAACCCCTACCCAGCAGCTATGTAGTTCTCCACAGAACCAGTACCAATTCCTGTGTGACCTCCCAGAGACTGTCCCTGGCGTGTACATGCAGGCAGAGATGTGCATGGAAACTGTGTTCTCACATGTTACTTTTTTTCTCCTAAAATACAGCTTAAAACTTTTCAAAATCAGTGTAAGAGCTGCCTCATAATTTATCAAGGCTGCAGCATATTCCATTGAAGGGACACAAACACACATACACACACAGAGTCCCTATTGATGGTATTCAGGTCGTTTCCAATCTCTTGTCATCATAAACAAACCTGCAACAAGTATCCTGTACGTGTATCATTTTGCATATGTACAAGTTTTATAGGAAAGATAAATTCCTAGAAGTAGAATTGTTGGGTCAGAGAGTACTTGCAATTTTTATTTTGAAAAGTTGCATTTTAACGAATTTTAATTTGCAAGTAACTCTCCAGAGAAGTGGTACCAACTTACATTAACACTATCCATTGCTGAGAATACCTATTTCCCACATCTTTGCTGACATGTATTATCCAAACCATCTGATCTTTGCCAACTTAATAGGTATAGATTAAGAATAGTCTTAATTTGTATTTATTTTATTATGGGTAAAGCTGTGAATATTTTCTGCTTTTTAATGAACTTGTAGGATAATTTTTTTAATAGAATCACAGAATATCATTATTTACTAAGAAAATAAGGCCTTTTCTATCAGTTAGAAAATGTTCTCCAGTTTTCATTTGTTCTTTGATTTTTCTTAGAGCATTTTCAAGTAGAATGCTGAATTATGAAAAAATAATTAATGAGCACTAACCAATTTGGCGCAGTGGACAGAGTGTCAACCCATGGACTGAAAAGTCCTGGGTTTGATTCTGGCCAAGGGCACATAACTTGGTTGCAGGCTCGATCCCTGGCCCTGGTTGGGGCGCATGCTGGAGGCAACCAATCGATATGTCTCTCTCACATCAATGTTTCTCTCTCTATGTCTCTCCCCCCTCCTTCCACACTCTCTAAAAATCAATGGGAAAATATCCTCGGGTGAGAACTAACAAAAAAATAAAAAATAAATGAAATAAAATGTATCAATCTTTTATAGTATCATACTTAGAAAGACCTTTTTACCTTTAGATTACTTTTAAAATTCCATGTTTTCTTCAAGTACTTTTATTAATTTCATTCTTTAAACTTGTAATTATGAAGAATTTCAAACATACAATGTAGAGAATAGTACAGTGAACCCTCCATGTACCCATCACCCAGCTTGAACAAATTACCCACTAATGTCCAATCTGTTTCATCTCTACCCCACGGATAAGTTTCACTTTCACATTTAAGTCACTAATCCAATAAAGAAAAGGCTATGGATTCAACGTAACTGTTTTCTAGATGTCTACACGGTTGTCCCAATAACGCTTATTAAATCCTCCACATATTTGAAATGCCGTATTTACTATAAATTAAAATTCCTACATATATTTGGGTCTATATTTAGACTTTTAATTCTATGCTGTTGAACTCACAGTTCATGCGATGGTACCACACTGTTTTAATTACTATAGTTTTATAATATGTCTAATTAATGCTAAGGCCAGTCACTCTCATTTCTCTCATTTTCCTGACCATTATTCATCATTTATATTTTGCATATTAGTTTTATAATCATAAAACTATGTTGGACTTATTCATATGATCATGTTTCTTAAAAACTTTTGTTAGTGTTTTTGTTGGAGTGGCATTAAATTTGTAAATTAATAAAGAAAGACCTTACATCTTCATGCTGTACCTTCCCCTCCAAAATATTCTAAGCATTTCTTTTTTTTCTTTTTAAATATATTTTATTGATTTTTTACAGAGAGGAAGGGAGAGGGATAGAGAGCTAGAAACATCGATGAGAGAGAATCATCGACCAGCTGCCTCCTGCACACCCCCTACCAGGGATGTGTCCGCAGCCAATGTACATGCCCTTGACCAGAATCGAACCTGGGACCTTTCAGTCCGCAGACCGACGCTCTATCCATTGAGCCAAACCGGTTTCGGCTAAGCATTTCTACTTAAATCTTATTTTGGATCCCTCTTCAAATATATATTTTTCTTATTAAATCAAGGTAGAATTTCACATAAATAAAATGCACATATCTTCAGAGGAGTTCAGTTCAATGAGTCTGGACAACTAAAGATCCTCACTAGCATTTCAAAGTTTTCTAATTAAAGATCTCTCACATCTATATACATAAAAGCCTAAATGACCATCCGACTGTCCGATCGTTTGATGGTAGCTATGATGTGCTGACCACCAGGGGGTACACGCTCAACGCACAGGCATGTAAACATGAAACAGACTGATGAATCTCAGAGGGAAGGGGGATGTGGGGGAGGGCAGGAAGAGATTAACCAAAGATCTTATATGCATACTAGAGGCCCGATGCATGTATTTGTGCACCAGTGAGGTCCCTCGGCCTGGCCTGCGGTTATCGGGTTGAAACCGGCAGTCCAACATTCCCTGAGGGGTCCCGGATTGCGAGAGGGCACAGGCCAGGCCGAGGGACCCCACCAGTACACGAATCCACGTTAAACTAGAGGGGGAAAAATGTTACTAATTCATAATCAACAATATACATACCCTCATGCTATTTTCTTTATAATCTATGCTATACATTTATTTGAAATCTGACTAAATTTATGAAGGGCATCTACGATCAGAGAAGGGAATGAAATGAAGTGAACTTATAAATAATTACTTCATTCAAAAACTGCAATGGAAACATGCCTCAGAATGAGACAATGTGCTAGGTACTGGAGCTATGAAGAAGCAGATACGCTCCCTGGTCCTTGACTAGTTTGTATAACAAAGTAAGGTAGTTATAGTTATGAGTTAATACAAGGGTCATTGAGATTCAAGAAAAAGGATCACGCTAGTCTGTGCTGTAAGAAGCAAACCTTTGATTGTGGCTTCATAAAAAAATTACTCTAAAAAAGTAATGAAACACACAATAAACACATAAACAAGCAGTTCTCTGCGGGGCAGGTAAGACAACGTTAGGATTACAGATTTGCTCCCAGAGCCAAGTCCTGGGCCCTCGCTTACACAGTGAGAGCCAAGTCAGAAAAAGCAGATCATTTTTACCTTCTTTGGGCTCCTTTCTTCCCTTACAGGATTAAGAAAATGAAAGAGGTTGAATTGCCAGATAATAATTGGCTTCCTTTATATGTAACCCAAATTTACGAAGTTTTATGCTTATTTTCTGTTAAATATGTGCTTGATATCGTGTTTTTAATAACATGTATCGTGTTTTTAATAACACATTTAATTTTTTAATTTTTTTGTTAATCCTACCTGATGATATTTTTCGATTGATTTTTTAAAAGAGAGTGGAAAGGAGAGATACAAGATGGCTGCCGAAAGGACGGCAAGCTGCAAGATAGTGTGTGAGTGAAAGAACAAAAGGAGAGTGCGTGGATGAGCGGGGAGTGTCTGTATTTGTGAGGGAGGGACAGTTATATTCCAAGAATTGTTGGGGACTTCCGGACACAGCTCCCCTGGCCGGGCAGCCTCTACTGCTGCTGAAATCTCTCCCGGAGCGGCCAGCTCTGCCACGGAGACCATGCCATCTTGAAGGGGAGAGTGGTGGTGATCTGAAGTCAGCCTTACCTTCAACCGGGGACCTCGGATACCTCCCGGGACCCTACAAACACAACCCCCAGGGATGAGCTGCCTCAGCTGCAAACCTAAGAACACCAAGACTCCAGCCTCTCTGATCATGGGCACCTAGAAAGTCTGTCCAGAAGGAGACAAAGCAGCGTGAATACACAGACGAGCCCTGCACCTTCTCACAGAGCAGAGAGAAGAACAGCTGAATCAATTAATATCCACGCAGAATTGGCGAATTAAACACAGGTCAGATACCGCCTAGGGCAGTGGTTGGCAAACTCATTAGTCAACAGAGCCAAATATCAACAGTACAACGATTGAAATTTCTTTTGAGAGCCAAATTTTTTAAACTTAAACTTCTTCTAATGCCACTTCTTCAAAATAGACTCGCCCAGGCCATGGTATTTTGTGGAAGAGCCACACTCAAGGGGCCAAACAGCCGCATGTGGCTCACGAGCCACGGTTTGCCGACCACTGGCCTAGGGAAAGTCAATGCAGGAGAGAGAGAGCTACATAACCAAACATCCAGAGAGGAGTGATCATGGAGAGACAAACAGCCCGCATATGAAAGAAAAGGAGGAATCACCAGAAAAGGAAGTAAATGAAATGGAGGCAAGCAATATGTCAGATAAAGAATTCAGAGCAATGGTCATAAGGTCACTGGAAAGGATGGAAGACAAATTCAACAACATGTGTAAGAAACAAAAGGAAATGAAGAAGAACCAAGAAGAAATGAAAAATGACATCGCTGCAAAAAAAAAAAAAAAACTCAATAGAAAGCATTAACAGTAGATTAGAAGAAGCAGGGGATTGCATCAGTGAGCTAGAAGACAAGGTAGGAAAAAATACCCAAGCAGAGCAACTTCTAGAAAAAAACTTAAAAAACAGGAGGAGAGCCTAAGGGAACTTTGGGACAACATGAAACGAAACAACATCCACATAATACGGGTGCCAGAAGGAGAGGAAACTGAGCAAGGAATAGAAAACCTGTTTGAAGAAATAATAACAGAAAACTTCCCTGATATAGGGAAGAAAAAACTCACACAAATCCAAGAAGCTCACAGAGTCCCAAACAAGATGAACCCCAAAATACCAACACTAAGACACATTATAATTAAATCGGCAAATACCAACGACAAAGTAAGAATCTTAAAGGCTGCCAGAGAGAGACAGAAAGTTACCTACAAAAGATCCCCCATCAGACTAGCGACTGATTTCTCAGCAGAAACACATCAGGCCAGAAGGGAATGGAATGAAATATACAAAGTCATGCAAAGGAAGGGTCTGAATCCAAGAATACTGTGCCCAGCAAGGCTATTAATCAAAACTGAGGGTGAAATCAGGAGCTTCACGGACAAAAAAGGATTAAGGGAGTTTATTACCACCAAACCAGCAATGCAACAAATGCTAAAGGATCTGCTGTAAAAAGAAGAAATATGGAGGGAAGAAGGAACACAGGCATAAAGAATAAAAATGGCTACAAACAAGTACCTATCAATAATAACTTCAAATATAAATGGGTTAAATCCCCCAATCAAAATACATACAGTAGCTGAGTGGATAAGAAAACATGACCCATATATCTGCTGTCTACAGAAAACCCACCTCAGACCAAAGGACTCACACAGACTGATGGTGAAGGGATGGAAAAAGGTTTTCAGGCAAATGGAAATGAAAAAAAAGCTGGGGTAGCAATACTTATATCCGACAAATTAGACCTCAAAGTGAAGGCTATAACAAGAGATAAGAAAGGCTACTTCATAATACTAAAGGGAGCAATTCAACAAGAAGATATAACTCTGGTAAACATATATGCACCCAATACAGGAGCACCCAAATACATAAAAAAAAACGTCTGGAGGATATCAAGGGAGAGATTTACAGCAATACAATCATAGTAGGGGGACTTTAATACCCCACTAACACCACTAAACAAATCCTCTAAACAAAAAATCAGCAAAGAAACATCAATCCTAAATGACTCACAGATCAGATGGAATTGACATCTACAGAACATTTCACCCCAAAGCTACAGAATATACATTCTTCTCAAGTGCACATAGACCACATATTGGTTCACAGGCAAAGTCTCTTCAAATTCAATAAGATAGAAATCATATCAAGCATCTTCTCAGATCACAATGGCATAAAACTAGAAATCAACTACAATAAAAATCAAACACCTGGAGGCTAAACAGAATGCTACTAAACAATGATTGGGTTACCAAAGAGATCAAAGAAGAAATAAAAAGCATCATGGCAACAAATGACAATGAAAACACAACAATCGGGACAGAGTGAAAGCAGTCTTAAGAGGGAAGTTCAAAGCTCTACAGGCATATCTCAAAAAACAAGAAACAATGGTAATAAATTATCTAACCCTACAGCTCAAAGATTTAGAAAGAGAGCAACAAGAAAAGCCCAGTGTTAAGCAGAAGGAAGGAAATAATAAAGATCAGAGTGGAGATAAACGACATAGAGACAAAAAAACAAAACAAAACACAAACAATACAAAAGAGCAATAATACCAAGAGCTGATTCTTTGAAAGGATAAAAAAGATTGATGAACCTCTAGCCTGGCTCACCAAGAAGCAAAGAGAGAGGATCCAAATAAACAAAATCAGAAATGAAAGAAGTAAAGTAACAACCGATCCCACAGAAATACAAACGATTATGAAAAAATACTATGAACAACTCTATTCCAACAAAATGGACAACCTAAATGAAATGGACATATTCTTAGAAAAATACAAGCTCCCAAAACTCAATCAAGAATCAAAAAACCTGAATAGGCCAATAACTACCGAAGAAATTGAAGCAGCGATCAAAAATCTTCCAGCAAACAAAAGCCCTGGTCCAGATGGCTTTATAGGGGAGTTCTACCAAGCATTCAAAGAAGAACTAAAACCTATCCTCCTCAGACTATTCTAAAAAAATTCAAGAGGAAGGCACACTTCCAAGCTCTTTCTATGAAGCCAGCATTACCCTAATCCCAAAACCAGATAAAGACACCACAAAAAAAGAGAACTACAGGCCAATATCCTTGATGAACATAGATGCTAAAACCCTCAACAAAATTCTAGCAAATCAGATTCAGCATTACATTAGAAAGATCATACACCATGACCAAGTGGGATTTATTCCAGGGATGCAAGGATGGTACAATATCTGCAAATCAATAAATGTGATACATCACATAAACTGAGAAACAAAAATCACATAATCATATCAATTGATGCAGAAAAAGCATTTGACCAAATCCAACACCCTTTCTTGATAAAAACTCTCAGCAAAGTGGGAATAGAGGGATCACACCTCAACATAATAACAGCCTTATAGGACAAACCTACAGCCAACATCATACTCAATGGGCAAAAACTAAAGTAATTTCCCATAAGAACAGAAACAAGACAGGGATGCCCACTATCACCACTCCTGTTCGATATAGTACTGGAAGTGCTAGCCATAGCGATCAGACAAGAAGAAGAAATAAAAGGCATCCAAATTGGAAAAGAAGAAGTAAAACTCTCCTTGTTCGAAGATGACATGATACTATACATAGGAAATCCCAAAGACTCCATGAAAAAACTACTAGACCTAAGAAAGGAATTTGGCAATGTAGCAGGATACATAATTAACACCCAGAAATCTACGGCTTTTTTATACACCAATAATGAACGCACAGAAAGAGAAACAACAACAACAAAAAAAAACCAATCCCATTTACCATTGCACCAAAAAAATTAAGATACCTTGGAATAAACTTAACTAGGACGTAAAAGAACTATACTCAGAAAACTTTAGGACATTGAAAAAAGCAATAGAGGAAGACCTAAACAAATGGAAGAACACACCATGTTCATGGATTGGTAGAATCAACATCATTAAAATGTCCATACTACCCAAAAGAATCTACAGATTCAATGCAATCCCAATTAAAATACCAATGGCATATTTCAAAGATCTAGAACAAACTCTCCAAAAATTTATCTGGAATAAAAAAAGACCCCAAATAGCTGCAGCAATCCTGAGAAAGAAGAATAAAGTTGGAGGAATCACAATACCAGATATCAAGCTATATTACCAAGCCACAGTTCTCAAAACTGCCTGGTACTGGCACAAGAACAGACATATATACCAATGGAACAGAACAGAGAACCCAGAAATTGACCCAAGGCATTATGCTCAATTAATATTTGACAAAGGAGGCAAGAGCATACAATGGAGTCAAAACAGTCTCTTTAATAAATGGTGCTGAGAAATTTGGACAGATACATGCAAAAAAAAAAAAAAAAAAAGAAACTTACACCATACACAAAAACAAACTCAAAATGGCTAAAGGACTTGAATGTAAGACAGGAAACCATAAAAATCCTGCAAGATGCCATAGGCAACAAAATAGCAGACATATGTCAGAGCAATACCTTTACAGACACAGCTCCTAGGGCAATGGAGACTAAAGAGAAAATAAACAAATGGGACTACCTCAAAATAAAAAGCTTCTGCACAGCAAAAGAAACCATCAACAAAACAACAAGAAAGCCCACTGCATGGGAGAACATATTTGCCAATGATATTTCCGATAAGGGCTTAATCTCAAAAATTTACAAAGAACTCATACAACTTAACGAAAGGAAGGTAAACGATCCAATCAAATAATGGTCAAAGGATATAAATAGACACTTTCGAAAGAGGACATACAGAAGGCCGAGAGACATATGAAAACATGCTCAAAGTCACTAATCATCCGAGAAATGTAAATCAAAACAACAATGAGGTCCCATCTCACACCTGTCAGAATGGCTATCATCAACAAATCAACAAACGACAAGTGCTGGGGAGGATGTGGAGAAAAAGGAACCCTCGTGCACTGCTGGTGGGAATGCAGACTGGTGCAGCCACTGTGGAGGACAGTATGGAGTTTCCTCAAAAAGTTAAAAATGGAACTGCCATTTGACCCAGTAATCCCACTTCTAGGACTATATCCCAAGAAACCAGAAACACCAGTCAGAAAGGATATATGCACCCCTATGTTCATAGCAGCACAATTTACAATAGCTAAGATTTGGAAACAGCCTAAGTGCCCATCAGCAGATGAGTGGATTAAAAAACTGTGGTACATCTACACAATGGAATACTATGCCGCTATAAAAAAAAAAAAAAAAAAGGAACTTTTAACATTTGCAACAGCATGGATGGAACTGGAGAACATTATGCTTAGTGAAATAAGCCAGTCGGAGAAAGATAAATATCACATGATCTCACTCATATGTAGAATATAATGGTCAACATAATTAGATGAACAAGAATAGATCAATCCAGAGACAAATGGAAGGGGGAGGAGGTTAGAGAGCAACCAAAGGACTTGTATGCATGCATATTAGCATAACCAATGGACACAGACACTGGGGCGGTGGGGGCTTGCCTGTGGTGGGAATGGCTTGGCGGGGGGTCAATTGAGGAAAAAGGAGACATATGTAAAACTTTAGACAATAAAGAGAGAGAGAGAGAGAGAGAGAGAGAGAGAGAGAGAGAGAGAGAAGGAGAGGAAGAGACAGAGAGAGAAACATCGATGTGAGAGAGACACACTGACCGGTTGCCTCTCACACACACCCTGACCAGGGCTGGGGATAGAGCCTGAAACCGAGGTATGTGCCTTTAACCGGAATCGAACCCGGGACCCTTCAGTCCATGGGCCGACAGTCTGTTCACTGAGCCAAACTGGCCAGGACAAAAAAATTAACACATTTTAAAGGATCTACTATGAACAGGAATATGACTTAGATTTTTTTTTTTCTTTAATGGAAGAGTAAAGCTGTAGTAGGGGTTTTTACAAAATAAAAAACACTATTATGATGAAAATATTTTAGAAGTTCATATCTTCATTCATTTATTCACTAAGTCAACCAACATTGATTACTTGCTATGTACCAGATACTGTACCTTTGATTTATGTGCTTGATGAATAATCTTCAATTTATCTGAAAAAAAAAGCAAATTATCTTTTTACAAAGGTTATTCTAAAACTTCATTTCTAATTATTAAAGAGAGATGAGGGGAAGGCAGCTATGACATTAAAATATTTAAGTCCTTACTTTATGACCAGGTTCTCTTAAAAATCTACTATACAGTAAAAGAAAAATTACTTTTGCATATCATTAAAATTAAAGATTACTGTACAAAGACATTTTAAAGCCTCGGTCTTTGACACACACAGCTGTGTGTGTGTCATAACCTGAAGTCAACTCCGCACATGTCCCTCAGAACAGAAGACAAGTGAACCGTATCACTTTATCCTGGTCTTTGAAGTTGCTAAATGCTAAGATTAGCAAACAATGTAAAAAAAAAGTGTCTTAAATTAAGACAGACATTATCAAAAACAGTTCCAAAATATTCACTAATCACTCAGAATAGATCCAGTGACAGGAGATAAAATGATCACAGTGACAAGTCATTACTACACCAAGGACTCAAATACCATCACAGATCACTGGAAACCCGAACCACGCTGCTCATGCACAGGGAGTACCGATACCTGCCGCCCGGTTTTCACCCACTGCACAGGCTTCCACCATCAACCTGCTTTATTCAGTCCCTCCTTCGCTCCTTCATCTGTTCACCCTACAGTGAGGCTGCACTGTACTTTTCCAATAAGAAATTTCTCCACACTGGGTGTAATTCTGACTGCCGACAACCAGCTCTTAATCATATAATAGGCATAGCATTCCATGGGTTTAAATTAAGATATTTTCCAATTTTCACTCAGTTTTACTTAAACATTTAATTAATGTATTATGATTACATGTATGGATTATTATACCTGAATAAACTCTTAACCTTAAACTGAAATTCATTTCTACCCATCACACTGTTTGATTCAATGAGGAATCCCAACCAATCAGGACGAATATGCAAATTATCCAAACAAAGATGGTGGCTAATTTGCATATCGCTAGCAAGCAAGCCGGGGGGAGGAGAAGGGAGGAGCGGAGGCGGGGCTGGGGGAGAAGGAAGTTGAGCAGGCGGGGCCGGGGGAGAAGGGGTGGGGCCGGGGGAGAAGGGAGGAGCGGAGGCGGGGCCAGGGGAGAAGGGAGGAGCAGAGGCGGGGCCGGGGGAGAAGGGAGGAGCGGAGGCGGGGCCGGGGGAGAAGGAAGGAGAGCGGGCTGGCAGAGAAGTTAGAAAAGCAGGGGGGCTGGCGGAGAAGGCGGGGCGGGGGAGAAGGAAGGAGCGGAGGCGGGGCCGGGGGAGAAGGAAGTTGAGCAGGCGGGGCCGGGGGAGAAGGGGCAGGGTCGGGGGAGAAGGGAGGAGCAGAGGCGGGGCCGGGGCAGAAGGGAGGAGCGGAGGTGGGGCCGGGGGAGAAGGGAGGAGCGGAGGCGGGGCCGGGGGAGAAGGGAAAAGCAGGTGGGCTGGCAAAGAAGGCGGGCCGGGGGAGAAGGGAGGAGTGGAGGCGGGGCCAGGGAAGAAGGAAGGAGAGCGGGCTGGCGGAGAAGTTAAAAAAGCAGGGGGGCTGGCAGAGATCGCGGGGCGGGGGACAAGGGAGGAGAGCAGGCAGGGTGGGGTAGAGTGCAGCAGGAAACCCTATTGCAGGATTTTTCCTGCAACGGGAACGCTAGTTTAAAAATAAAACAACATGCCCTGTGCTGTAGGAACACAGTCTGGTCAAGGTAAATAAGTAATATATGTAGATGCCAACTAAATGAGAGGAATCCTATTTAATAAAAGGGTAATATGCAAATTGGCCATCACTCCATCACAAAGATGGCGGCACCCATAGTTGCCAGGGCGCTGGGAGAGAGGATGGGCGGGCGGGCCTCTGGCCAGAGGCCGGCTGGGGCGTGCAGGACGCTGGCATCGTGCAGGCCAGGCTGAGGGACCCTCCCGCCTCTGTGCATGAATTTCGTGCACCGGGCCCCCCCCCTCCCCCCCCCCCCCTCTCTCTCTCTCTCTCTCTCTCTCTCTCTCTCTCTCTCTCTATATATATATATATATATATATATATATATATATATAAATATATAAAAGTTTAAGTGACCTTTACAACTGAACAATCAGAACGACCAATCGTGACGGGTCACTATGACGCACTATGACGCACGCTGACTACTAGGGGGCAGACTCTCAATGCAGGAGCTGCCCCCTGATGGTCAATGTGCTACACAGCAGGAGCGCCACTCAGCCAGAAGCTGGGCCCACAGCTGGCGATCACAGCCTCTCCCACCTCCCTGGCAGTGCTACGGGGGGGGGGGGGGGGGGGGTAGTGGGAGGGCGGGCGGCAGCAGCAGGGCCGGGATGAGCAGCAGCGGAACTGTACCCGGCCCCCGGCTGGGGCTCCTCCCCGGCCGCCTGCCACTTCAGCACTGCTACATCCCCTGAGGGGTTCCAGATTGTGAGAGCGCATAGGCCAGGCTGAGGGACCCCACCCGTGCATAAATCCATGCACTGGGCCTCTAGTACATTTATAAATGAATGAAGGGCTCTGAGAAACCTCAGACTCTCTGTGGCCTGGCCTGGCCGAGAACCAGCCCTTTGTCCCAGGGCATGGAGACAGCAACTAACAAAACCGAAATTCGCCTCTGTGCCCTTTCCACTCCCTAACACCCAAAGGCTTCTGTTCCCACAGGGCTCGTAGCAGCCCTGGACAGTGACTGGTGAGAAAGTAACACTTCGGCCTTCCTCGTTGAACACAAAGCAGCAGACTGTTGAGGAGCCAAATTCAGACAGAATCACTTGAAGTCTATCTAAGCCTTAGTACTTCTCTCATTTCTCACAGATAAGCATATTCATTTTTCCTGCCAATTCCTCTGAATAGTGCAGGAATACTAGGACAAAAGGATGTCAATAAGGTAAAATCATGTAAAAGATACATACCTACCATGATGACTGGCAGCCAGATATTGTGACCCTTTCATTACCTAAAACTTATCTCTCAAAATAACTTACATGAAACACAAGTCTGAATATAGATACAAACCATGCAGAAGAGGGAAGCCATGCATAGTTTTTCTACGGAAATGGCGTCTGAAGACTGATTCAAGCTTCAGGTGCTATTTCAAGGCATCGTGTTTTGAAAGCCATGAAGGCAGGAACTGAGAAGGTTCATATTTACTTAATCGTGCTTTTTATTCCTTTCTCTTACTCAGTATTTAGTATGTAAATTCTTTAAGTCCAATAAATCAAAGTACTTTCCACTCAGTGCCTTCAGCTTCTGCCTGACTACCCCCAGTGACCTCACAATTAGTCTCTGGATATTAAAATGCATACGCACGGGGGAAGACTGTGATTTCAAAGAATTTTAGGTCAGAAGTTGCTCTACCAAATGGGAATAGAATTAAAAGCTACTCCAAAAAAATTATCTAGGGTAATAAAATATTTATACTTTAAAATGTCTATACCAATTAGCAGAAATATTTATTAGATGCACCATAATTCTCGAGAGAAGTCTCAGTTTGGTGAGTATCACTATGCTAAAGGTTAATAACCAACTGTACCATCTTTATAACAAACAGTGAAACTCAGCTTACTACTGCCGTATTACTACACTTTAAAATCAATAATTGAAACATGAAGGCCTGGGGTGGGGGGAGGGGTCTGGAGGGGGTCAACGGGGGAAATAAGGGGACATATGTAATACTTTCAACAATAAACATTTTTAAAAAATAATAATTGCAACATAAAAATTACTGCACAACACACTCAAGTTATTGGCATTTAAAATCTTAAATATCTTCTTTTTATTCCTAGTCTTTAATCATTTCTCCTTTTCTGATTTCCCGGCAAAGAAATTCATTTCAGACACAATTTGCCAACATGTTATTCCTCACAAACAGGCCACTTCCCTGCACAATCACATGTACTTTAATGACACACTATCAGAATTCCTGTATTTCTAAATAAACGTCCATATTGGTTTTTACTTACAAAGAATAAATTCATTTTTGAAAAGCAAATTTAAATTCATATCAATGTAAAACTAATGTGACATTATATTAACATATGCTTTAAAAAATAAGAAAAATTGGTTACCATATTTATAATTTCTGAATGGTGGTGGCAGGCTGGTCCTTAAAGGAATATCTATAAGAAAAAGATTATTTTTATTATAAAAAGTATATGCAGTCTTTTGGTTCTGTACTCCCATACCTCCAGTCTAAACTACTAAAAAACAAAACAAAACAAAAAACTGATGGGACACAGAATAAAGCTGACATCCTGGCAAGGTCCAAGATCATGTGAAACAAGGGAACCACTGATAAGATGCCGAGCTGCTACTAGCTGAGCCAAGAATTCAGTGACACTACTGAAAAAACTTGGCATTTTATTAAATACTAGAGGCCCGGTGCAAGGATTCGTGCACATTGAAAAGAAATTAATTAGAAGAAATATTTTAGAGGCAGGGGAGGGACCAAGGGAGGTTGGCTCCAGGGTGTGTCTGGACCATCTTGCCCAGTCCCGATTGGGGCCAATCATAGCTGGGGAGGAACCGTGGGAGGGCTCCAGGGCATGTCTGGCCTTCTCGCCCAGTCCTGATCTGCCGGACCCCAGCAGCAAGCTCACCTACCAGAGCGTCTGCCCCCTGGTGGTCAGTGCGCACCATAGTGATTGGTCGAACAGTCAGACACTTAGCAATATTAGGCTTTTATTATATAGGACTATCGCATCTATGTACATTTGAAATATAGAGTTCACATGTGTGACATTATATTTTTATCTAGTTGATGTTCGTTTAG
Organism: Cnephaeus nilssonii; assembly: GCF_951640355.1. Lineage (NCBI taxonomy): Eukaryota > Metazoa > Chordata > Mammalia > Chiroptera > Vespertilionidae > Cnephaeus > Cnephaeus nilssonii. Next base: position 84,284,788 of record NC_137081.1, read on the forward strand.
CATGTAAATCTGGGAACCCCTTGAGTCTTTGGCCCATAGTGGAAACCAATGATCTAGAATAATCTTAATTATCTCACCAAAATTCAGATAACTCAGCAAAAAAAACAAAAACAGAGCAAATATTCTTTTTAAAACAGTATTACAATAATCAATATTAGCTTTAACTAATAACATCTGATGCTACAATCCCTACAGAGGGCAATTTGGTAATATACATCAAAAAATAACATGTGCATCAATTCCACTTAAGAGAATTTATCATATAGATTTTGCACTGTGTGTATGCATGTGTGTGCAATGACATACATACAAATGTAGGAACTTTAGCTTGTTTAAAATAGCAAATGCTTAGAAAAATCCAAAAGACCTTCACTGGGGGTACTTGTCAAATAAATTATAATATGCCCAAACAATGAAACATTTTTCAACTGCAAAACAATAAAAAAAAAAGGAGGAGGAAGCTCTCTACTAATATAAAATCTTCAAGATATGTTGACAGCAAAAACAGCATAAAGCTGAACATTATTTTTTTAATAAGCCAACTTCTGAGTAAAAAGAAAAAATAAGGATGTATGTTTGCATTCGCTTATACTTTCATGGGAGGGAGCATGCTGTACTGGTCAGATAGAGAACATAAGTGGGAAGGAGACTTTCACTCTATTCCCTTTTATATTTTGATATTAAAACCACATGAATGTGTTACCTATTAAAGTAAACTCTAAAAACCCACACATCTGAATTAGGAAATGTGTTTTTTGTTTTGTTTTTTAATGATCTGTCTTTATTTATTTATTTATTTATTTATTATTTTTTTTTAATCCTCACTCAAGAATATTTTTCCATTGATTTTTTAGAGAAAGTGAAACAAAGAGGGAAAGATAAAGAGAAATATCAATGTGAGAGAAACACATTGATTGGTTGCCTTCTGTACACTCCCTGACCAGGGCCCGGCCAGGGAGGAGCCTGCAACTGAGGTACATGCCCTTGACACGAATTGAACCCGGGACCCTTCAGTCCGCAGGCTGACGCTCTATCCACTGAACAAAACTGGATAAAGCAGAAAATGTGTTTTTTAAGTACATATGCTTTTTAGAGGTCAAACACATACTGAAATAAAACACATTCATTTATGTTACAGCTTTAAAGAACCTATTACCAGATATTTCAGGGACAGGGTCAGTAAGAAGTTACCACCCAACCAGTGTTGAGCCTCGACCTATGAACCAGGAGGTCAGGGTTTGATTTCCAGTCAGGGCATATCTCCAGTAGGAGGCGTGCAGGAGGCAGCCAATCAATGATTTTCATCATTGATATTTCTCTCTCTCTTTCTCCCTCTCCCTTCTTCCCTCTGAAATCACTAAAAACATATTTAAAAAAGAAGTTAGCAAAACAAGTCCCCACTCTTGAGAGCCCACGTTCCTGTGTAAATCCTGTAACAAAGGAATGTTCACAGCCAGGGCTATGTCTTAAGAGTGTGATTCTCACCTACTGCACATTACAGTCGCCCAGCCCAGCCCTAGAGCAGACTTGTAGCAGGCTGGTTCCACGCATAAATGTTTAAATATAAAATAAAAACTTCCTGAGATGATTCTGAGACAAATTTACAGGGGGCAGCCAGATGACAAAAGTGAGTGAAGTGTGTCAAACAGAAGGTGGCCGTGAGATCTGACAGCAATGCACCTGTGGACCCTGAGAAAGAAGATACCTACCCAGACGGGCTACTGATGGCTAACTGATCTCAAATTTAAAAGCAGAGCCTGGCAGCCATTTCTACACAGGGCCTCTCATGCAAACCACACTTCAGAGAGAAATCTGCCTGCCTGCACTGTGTTCCTGCCATCTGAGCCAGCCCTTATAAAGGAGTTCCTGGAATCCTATTTCAACCAATAGGATTGAGGCTTTCTCCAGCCAAATGGAGCTTCACAGCAGTATCTCCCATCAGCATCTTCACTAATCAATCAGGGCAGCTCCATTCTGACCAGTAAGGACAGTGCCTTTTGAACCAAACTGTGAGAATTTAGAGTCCTCATTTGCATGAGCATGAACCAATCAGGGACCAGGGATGCAGATTTCTGTCTAGTAAACTAGCTCCCCTCTGGCCCCGAAGTGCATTTTTCCTTTCCACTGAAGACTGAAGACTGCATTTCCCTGGCTGGAGCTGAAATACCAGAGATGAAACACTAAAAACATCTCACCAGACCACAGTGGAGCAGAGCAGAGCAAACAGCGTGTAGTAGACTGGCACAGAGCAAGTTGGCACTGCACAGCGCAGGGCAGAGTGAAAGCAGGTGGAGCAGATCAGGGCTGCCTCTCCCCAGGGCCACCTCACAGCTGTGCTGCTTCACAATTGAGCCTGCCCCTTGAGTGTGTCACTCATGTATGTGTAAAGTTGTAACATGGTATGGTCTGAAGCTGTCCACCAAGTGCACTGGCTCTGGGGCTTCCTGAGAGGTGCAAAGTCATCCACTGCCTGGGCCACCGAGCAGGAGCTGCAGAGCAATCCTCAGATGGCTGCTGCTTGTGTTGGGCTTAGAAGAGCCCAGGGGAGGCCAAGCTGTTCTGGACCTATTATTGCTAGGTATGGGTCACACTGACCCCAGCCATTGCTTGTTTGAGAAATTTTAGCAGTCTCAAGTGTGACCCAGGATAAGGCATTCATATGAAAAAGCCACTGCAAACAGCTTGGGTGGGGGTTCAAATTGGATGGGGCGGGGCTCAGGGAATCACCAGGGTGGAGTGAACACAGTGAGCCAGGCTGATGGAAACTCAGATATGGCTGCCAGTCAGATCTACGGCTGCGGAGGTCTCTGCACAGGAACAATGACCCCAACAAGCGTCCCTGTCTGAGAGAAAGCCGCTCCGATGCCAGACAATCCAGTTCCTACCCATATGTCCCTGGATCCCTCCAAGCTGTTGCCCCAGCTCGGGAGCTCAGAGGGAGCAAGTTCATGTGCAGGCTCTTTAAGAGGAACTGCCTGGGTTTCCAGCAGCCTCATTGTCACTCAGCCACAATCCCCACTGGTTTTTAAAGCCTGAAATTATGGGGACTTCTCTTCCTAGCTCTGGAACCCTGGGCTGGGAGTCTGGTGTGGGGCTGGGACCCCTTGACCCCTATTGGAGGCCTCTGCAGCTAAGATATCCCTCCTTATTATAAAAACGGCACATGTGGGTATTGGACCAGCCTGTTCCGTGCCTCCGCCCCTCCTACCAGTCTCAGTTTGCTTTCTTCTTTACTCCTCTAGCTGTAGAACTTCCATTCTGCTAGCTTTCAGGTGATTCTCAATGATGGCTGTTCTGTATTTTAGTTGTAATTTTGATGTGGTTGTGGGAGGTGGCAAGTACTGGCGTTTACCTATGCTGCCATCTTAGTTCTCTCCTCTGGCTGTTTTTCAGATTTTCTCTTTAGTACCAGTTGTAAGCAAATTGATTGATATGCTTTGGTGTAGCTTTTTTATGATTTGTTAAACTGCCTGGATATGTGGGTTTATAATTTTCACCACATTTGTAAAATTTTCAGCCATAATTTCCTCACATAGGTCTTCTGTTCCCTTGTCCCAGATCCTCTATATTTGGCTACTGGAAGCTGAAGTTGCCCCATCCTCCCCTATGGCTCCGTTTATTTTTCTTTCAGTCTTTTTTCTCTCTGTGCTTTATTTCAGATATTTTGTGGCTATGTTTTCACGTTTACTAATCTTTCTTCTGTTCATATTATCTGCATGTTAATTCGATCCACTGTATATCTATCTCAGACATTTTACTTTCTATCTCTGGACTGTTGTTTTTTAAAATATTTTCCATTTTCAACATGCTCAATCTTTCCTCTACCTTCTTAACTACTTGCAATGTAGTTATAAAAAAATGTTTTAATTGTCCTTTTCTACTAATTCTGTCATTTGCAACATTTCTGGATTGTTTTCAAATTGACTTATTTCTCTCCTAATTATGGTTCATGTTTTCTCTTTACATGACTGATAAGTGCTGATTTGTTGCAGGACACTTACTGAGTGCTGGATATATTTGTATTCTATAAACACCCTGAGCTCTGTTCTGGAACACAGTTAAATTACTTGGCAACAGATGCTTTTGAGTCTTGCTTTTGAGCTTTGTTAGGTGCGAGCAGAGCAGAATCTAGCCTAGTGCCAACTTTTGCCTACTATATTGCAGAAATCCCTTCTGGAAACCTCACCCAGTACGTGGTTTTCCACTCTGGCTGGTGCAAAGAAAACTATTCCAAGCCCTTTATGAGCTCCGAGCATGTTGCCTTCTGTTATCGTCATGTGGTTCTCTGCATGGCTTCTAGTAGTTTCCTTACACACTTGTGCTGATCTCATTCAACTGATGACTCATGCTCTCCACATCATCCAAGTTGCTATGCATAATCAGAGCTCACTCTCTGCACAGCTCTCTATTCCAGTACTCTGCCCTGTGAATTCTCCGGGCTCCACTCCAGACTGCCAGCTCTGACTCATAAACTCATGGAACTTGCCAGGGTCTGCCTGGACTCCCCGCCCTGCACAGTGTGGCCTGCACACTCTCTCCAGGCAGTAATCATAGGGGTCACCTGTTCATTTCCCCCAAGGTGGGGATAACAGTTTTGTACTACTTGATGTCCAATCTCTAAAAACCAATATTTCATTATTAGAAAGTTCACAAAAAGGTAACCACTAACTTTACTCATTCACTTAGGTCTCCAAAAGAGGGCATCTACAGAAAAATTATTAGACAAATAAGACAACTTAATAAATATACTGCTGGCATTAGGATACCACAAAGGAGTATAAAACGTTAAAACAAACAGATCAATATAAAAATCAGTAGTCTGAAAAATTATTAAAATATCAATGTTTAATAAAATAACTCATCAACTCATAGTAAAAGCTCTGAAAATAGAAGCGGTATATGTTGTAACTTATTACTAGATGCTGGACCTACATTTGAAGACTTTTAGGAAAGCACAAACACGTAAGGGAAAATAATAAATTTACTAACTCAGTGGCTAACCTGTATGGACAAGAATACCAAACACCTAACGTTAATCAGAACAACGTCCTAAAACTCTAATCTAATAAGGGGTTCTATCAGATATTATAGTAATATTCCAAGGTTAAGCTATATCAAGATGCTTTTTACTTTAATTATGAAATAACCTAAACATTAAAAGGTATGACGAACAGAACAAAAAAGTCATTGAACCCACCAACCAAGTTTAACTAATGTTTACATATTGTCATAACTGCTTCAGATCCTTTATTTCTTTGGTTAAATATGACGTGAGCACAGTTAAAACCTCCTTTCTGTCCTTCCCTAATCCCATTACCCTTGCCTTCCTAGAGTTAACCACTATTATTGAGTTCGTATGCTCTCTTTGTTGTTATACTCATTCCATAAGGCACAGCCACAGAAAACAGTATTATCTTGTGTTTTAAATGTACAGAGTTGAGCATTTAAACTAAAGAATCTATTGTGTGGTATAGACAGAAGAGCATCACCTCCACACAGAGTTGGAAGGAACAGGTCCTTTGTGAGAAGATGAAAATGGGCTATGACTGTGCTACTGAAAAACTAACCCATTCCTTCCTAAAAAAGAGGGGATTCAGGGAAGTGCTTCTTTACAGAAGAATACCAGGAATCAAAGAGTAAGGAAAAAAAATCCCTATTTTGCAACACCAATGATTCATCAATAGGTGCTAAAACCACTGGAAACAAGATATGCATATATCTTCATATTTACCACTCCATACAATACTTATTGATTTGAAAGATACTTTTACAACAGAGAAATCTGGTGGGCAGTATCTTAACCAAGTGGACTCCATCTGTCTCATCAATAATGGAACATAGTGGTAAACAGTGTCCTGATGTGATGAACGAGGAGGAACCACACAGATCAGGGGTCAGCAAACTATTTCTGTAACGGCCGGCTAGTAAAGCATTGGGCTTTGAGCCATACAGTCACAACCACACAACTCTGCCAGTGAAGCACCACAGCATGTAAACACGTGGGTGTGGCTGTGTTCCAAAAAACTTTATTTATAAAAACTGGAGGCAGGTCTGACTGGACCCGGGTTATAGTTTGTTGACCTGCAACCTACACAGTAATTCTGCTGAAAATGTTTAACCTGAATTGAATAATGAGAAAACAATCAGACAAATCCAGATTATGGGACACTATAAAACTCTGACATGATTTTTCTTTTAAAAAAATCAATACAATGAAAGTCAAAATAAGGTGGGGAACTATTCCAGATTAAAGGAGACTAAAAGACATGACTTGTCGTGAAAAGACATAGACAAACCTTCATTCTTTCTAAGTAAAAGAAGCCAGTCTGAAAAGGCTACATATTGTGTGATTCCAATTATATTATATACTGGAAAAAAAAAAAAGCAAAACTATAGAGATGATAAAAAAGATCAGTGGTTGCCAGGAACTTGGTGGGGAGGATGAGTAAGTGAAGCACATGGGATTTTTAGGGCAGTGAAACAATTGTAACAGTGGCTACATAACATTATTCACTTGTCAAAATAGATAGAACTTTATAGCACAGAGTGAATCTTAATGTATGCAAAGTAAAAAGCAAAAAAAGAAAAATTTAGTAGGTCAGGGAATCCCAGGAAAGAATGAAGACGGTGACAAAACAATCTAACTGTATTACAAATACATGAAACAACCTTACTGGAGGGAATGGAAGAAAGGATGTCGACCTAAATAACTTTGGCAATAAATAGATTTTGTAAGACGAAGGCCAAAGTAAATGCACAAAAGCACTATATCCGAGTTAATATCACGCTGCTTCCCACAGGCTACAGATGAACAGCTCTGACACTGCTGTAATGTACATGGAATTACACAATCAAGCAAATGGGCGGACGATGATGGGAGCCAGGCTTCTCACTGTTTGAGTTAATACCATGTAATAACCCAGTTAATAATTAATTGAAAAGGAGCAAAGGGAAGGCCAAATATTACGGGCATGTCATTTAGCAGCTTTGCCAGGAAGCTACAGTTTAGACACATGCCCATTAAAGTCTGGGTGACATAGGGAAGATACTTGTGTGTCAGTCACACCTGGGAACAGGTCACTGGCCAGAGTAGGCGTGGCCACTGCCAGCTTGGGAAGACCTGAGATACTTACGTTCCTAAACAAAGGAGTTTGCCCTCTTGTTGCCTTGGCTGGCACTCCTGGCTTGCGAACTCTCACACTCCTGCATTCGTCCACATGGCTCACAGGCATGTGGACCCCACATAGAATGGACTAATGGACTGCAACTAGCGTAATGCTAAACTGGACCCAGACACTCTGGACGCCGGCTTTGCTTCTAGCTCTGCTGAATCCCCAGCTGCACTTCTTCCAGGACTGGACTAAGGGAAATGGGACTTTAGAAACTGAGGAATATAATTCCATGCAAATAAAGCTTTCTACCACATCTCACCCTCCCGTGGGGGCCTCCTGAAATGCTTATTCCAGCAGCACCCCAAGAACCCCACTCCCACTAGCAACAGAGAAAAGCCATCCACGCATTTCTCCAATAAAAGGATGAGAATGTTCAGATAAGCAAGGGGAGGAAGCTAGAATGCCCATATGTTAGTGGATTAGAGTTGGAAACATCAGTAAGAGCTCATGCTTAACATAGAGATACAAGTGGTAACATGAAAATACTTATAGATATGTCTAGATACACAGGTTGAAAGGTTGATATATTTCTTTTCTCTGTCAGCTGAGAGAATCTAAAAGAAAATATTAGCAAAATGAATTCACCAATATATTAAAAGGATCACACAACCATAATCAAGTGGGTTTTTTTTCAGAAATGCAAGGATGGTTAAACATCTGTAAATCAATCAACATGATACATCACATTAACAAAATGAAGGGGAAAAAATCGCATCATATCAATAGAGGCAGAAAAAGCATTTGATAAAATTTAACATCCATTTAAAATAAAAACTCTGAACAAAGTAGGCACAGAGGAAACATACCTCAACATAATAAAGGTCACATATGACAAAAACCACAGCTAACATCACACACAATGGTGAAAAGCTGAAAGCTTTTTCTCTAAAATCAAAAACAAGACAAGGATGCCAACTCTCACCACTTTTGTTCAACGTAGTATTGGAAGTCTAGCCACAGCAATTAGGCAAGTAAAAGAAGTAAAAGGTGCTGCGGCTGGTGTAGCTTGGTTGGTTGGGATCAGCCCATGCACCAAAAGATTGCCAGTTTGATTCCTGGTCAGGGCACATGCCCAGACTGCAGGTTCCATTCCTGGTAGGGGATGTGCAGGAGGCAACCAATCAATGTTTCGCTCTCACAGCAATGTTTCTCTCCCTCTCCCTTCTTCTCTCTCTAAAAATCAATCAATAAAAATATTTTTTAAAAAATAAATAAAAGGCATCTAGATCAGTAAGAAATAAGTAAAACTATTTTTAGAAAATCCTAAAGACTCCACCAAAAAATTGTTAGAACTAATAAACAAATTCAGTAAAGTTTCAGAATACGTAAGTCTGTCATGTTTCTATACACTAATAACAAACTATTGGAAAGAAAAATTAAGAAAACAAACCCACTCACAACTACATCAAAAAGAATAAAATACCTAGAAATAAATGTAACAAAGGAGGTAAAAAAATCTATACACTGAAAACTATGAAATACTGATGAAAGAAATTGAAGACACAAATAAATGAAAAAAGTATTCCATGCTCATGAATTGAAAGAATTAATATTGTTAAAATGTCCATACTATCCAAAGAAATCTACAGTCAATGCAATCCTATCAAACTTTCAATGGCCTATTTCACAGAACTTGAGCAAATAATTCTAGAATTTGTATAGAACCACAAAAGATTCAAAATAGCGAGAGCAATATTGAGAACAAAGTTGGAAGCATCACACTTCTAATTTCAAACTATACTACAAAGCTATAATAATCAAAACAGTATGATATTAAAACAAAAACAGACACACAAAACCAATTGAAACAGAATTGAGAGCCTAGAAATAAAACCACACATATATGGACAATTAACAAATGACAAAGGAACCAAGAACATACAATGGAGAAAGGGAAGTCTCTTTAATAAATTGTGCTGGGAAAACTGACAGCCACATACAAAAAAAAAAAAAGAAAGAAAGAAAGAAAGAAAGAAAGAAAGAAAGAAAGAAAGAAAGAAAGAAAGAAAGAAAGAAAGAAAGAAAGAAAAGAAAAACAAAGAAAGAAACTAGACCACTATCCTAAATCATACACAAAAGTTGAGTCAAAATGGATTAAAGATTTGAATGTAAGACCTAAAACCTAAAATTCCTCAAAGAAAACATATGTAGAAAGCTCCCTGACATCAGTCTAAGTGATGTGTTTGTGGATCTGGCTCCAAAAGCAAGGAAAACAAAAGCAGAAATAAAAAAATGGGACTACATAAAACTAAAAGGCTTCTCCAGAGCAATGGAACCCATCATCAAAATGAAAAGGCAACTTACTGAATGAAGATATTTGCAAATCTATCTTGACTAATAAAAGGGTAATATGTTAATTAGACCGGGTTGACCAGACATCTTCCGGACGTCCGACTTCCTTCTGGACAAAGCCATAGTGGCGGGGGCCAAGGCAGAGATGGTTAGGGGCGATCAGGCCGGAAGGGGAGCAAGCCATTAGGGGCAATTAGGTCGGCAGGGGAGCAAGCAGTTAGGGGTGAGATCAGGCCGGCAGGGGAGGGCAGTTGGGGGCAATCAGGCCAGCAGGCAAAGGCAGTTAGGGGCAATCAGGCAGGCAGGCAGGTGAGTGGTTAGGAGCCAGCAGCCCTGGATTATGAGAGGGATGTCCGACTGCTGGTTTAGGCCCGATCCTGCAGGGGTCCCAGATTGGAGAGGGTGCGGGCCGGGCTGAGGGACACCCTCCCCCCATGCATGAATTTTGTGCACTGGGCCTCTAGTCTATATATATCCTACCTAATAATAGACAAATATGCAAATTGACCATACCTCCGATACACCCACAAGCTACGCTCACCATCCAATCAGAGCGAGTATGAAAATTAACCCAACCAAGATGGCTACAGCCACAGAGAGCAAGGTTTCCTAGGTAACAGAGGAAGCCAAGCTTTCCGCCTGCCCTTGCCAGGCCTAAGCCTCCACTCAAGCTACAAAGTTTTAATTATAGAAGGTAAACAAATTCAAACAAATGGCGGCAGAATGGAGCTTGAGAGAGCAGGCCAGGGTTGCCCCCGGCAACAGGGGAAGCAAAGCTTTCCGCACACCCTGGGCGGGCCGACCCGCTTAAGGCAACAAAGTTTCAATTATAACCACAACACAAATGGCTGCTGGCCGCGGAGGGAGCCCCAGGCTTGGCTCCGCTCCAGGCTACAAAGTTTCAATTGTAGAAGGAAAATAAATTCCAGATACCAGGGCCTCCACTTGGGTTGCCAGGGGGCGTGGCTGGCCTGAAAACCACCACAGGCCCCTCACTCAGGCCGCCCACGCCCCAAGGGAACCCCCACCTGATCCGGGACGCCCTTCAGGGCAAACCAGCTGGCCCCCACCCCTGTACCAGGCCTCTATCCTATCTAATAAAAGAGTAATATGCAGATCGATCATCACTGCAATACACAATATAGCTGCCCCCATGTGGTCAAAGATCCTGCCCCCATGTGGACACAAGATGGCCACCACAAGATGGCCAGCAGGAGAGGGCAGTTGGGAGGCACCCAGCCTGCAAGAGAGGGCAGTTGAGAAGGACCAGGCCTGCAAGGGAGGGCAGTTGGAGGTGATCAACCCTGCAGGAGAGGGCAGTTAGGGGTGACCAGGCCGGCAGAGGAGGGAAGTTGGGGGCAAACAGGCTGGCAGCGGAGTGGTTAGGGGGTGATCAGGCTGGCAGGCAGAAGCGGTTAGGGGCAATCAGGAAGGCAGGCAGGCAAGCAGTTGGGAGCCAGCAGTCCTGGATTGTGAGAGGGATGTCCGACTGCCCGTTTAGGCCCGATCCCAGTGGGCCTAAACAGGCAGTCGGACATCCCTCCAGGGGTCCCAGATTGGAGAGGGTTGTCGGACATCCCTCGAGAGATCCCAGATTGGAGAGGGGTCCCAGATTGGAGGGACAACCCCCCTCTTGTGCATGAATTTTGTGCACCGGGCCTCTAGTATATACATATATGCCTAAGCGACCGAACAGCCGAACAGCCTAACAGCCAGTCGCTATGATGCGTACTGACCACCGCTCAACACAGGAGCTGCCCCCTGGTGGTCAGTGTGCTCTCACAGCGGGAGCACTGCTCAGCTGACCAACAGGTGCCAGACACTGGGCTCATGGCTGGTGAGTGCAGCTGCGCAGTGTGAGCCTATCCCGCCTCCATGGCAGCGCTACTGAGCAGCAGTGGGGGCAGGTGCAGGAGGGCCAGGACGAGAAGGAGCGTGTGGCACCTGGCCCGGGCTCCTCCCTGGCTGCCTGCTGCTTCACGCACTACTACATCCACCGAGGGGTCCCGGATTGCGAGAGGGCACAGGCCAGGCTGAGGGACCCAACCAGTGCACGAATCCGTGCACCGGGCCTCTAGTATATAAGAAAGGGCTAAAAATCCAAAATATATAAAGAACTCAAGACAACTCAACAACAAAAGAAAGCAAACAGCCCAATTTAAAAAGTGGGCAGAGCCTTGGCTAGTGTTACTCTATGGTTAGAGCATTGGTCCGTGCACTAAAGGGTGATGGGTTCGATTGCAGTCACAGGCACATACCCGGGTTGCAGGTTCAATCCCTGGGCCCATTCTGGGAAGCAACCAATCGATGTGTCTCTCTCACATCGCTGTTTTTCTCTCTCTCTCTCTCCCTTCCCCCTCCTTTTCACTCTCTCTGAAAATCAATGTAAAAAATATCCTTCAGTGAGGATAAACAAGCAAGCAAGCAAGCAAGCAGGGCCCTGGCTGATGTGGCTCAGTTGGCTGAGCATTGTTTCATGCACCCAGAGGTTAGATTACCGGTCAGAGCACATGCCTGGGCTATAGACTCGATACTCGGTGCAGGAGTGCATGAGGCAGCAATTGATGTTTCTTTCTCTCTCTCTCTCTCTCTCTCTCTCTCTCTCTCTCTCTCTCTCTCTCTCTCTCTCTCCTCCTCCTCCTCCTCCTCCTCTCCCTTCCTCTTACTCTAAAAAATCAATAAAAACATTTAAAAAATAAAAAGTGAGCTGAGGATCTAAATAGGTATTTTTCCAAAGAAGACATATAAATGACCAAGAGGCACATGAAAAGATGTTCAACATCACTAATTATTAGGGAAATGCAAACCAAACCATAATGAGATATGACCTCATACTTGTTAGAATGGCTATTATCAAAAAGACAAGAAATAACAGTGTTGGAGAGGATGTGGAGAAAAGAAAACCCTTGTACACTGCTGGTGTGATTGGAAATTAGTGTAGCCACTATGGGTAACAGTATAAAGATTCTTCAAAACGTTAAGAATATAAAACTACTATGTGATCCAGCTATTCCACTTCTGCGTATTTATTCAAAGAATACAAAACCATTAATTCAAAAAGATGTACATACCCCTATATCCACTGCAGCATTATTTACAATAGCCAAGATATGGAAATAACATTAAGTGTCCATCAATGGATGAATGGATAAAGATGTGTACAAATATACAATGGAATATTACTCAGCCATAAAAAGTATAAAATATTTCCATTTAAAACAGCATGGAAAGACGTTAAAGGTATACTGCTAGGGAAATTAAATCAGAAAGAGAAAGACAAATAGTTCAAGTGTACCAACATTCACATCATGGGGGTGCAGGAAGAAGAGAGGGAGCAAGAAATTAAAAATCTACTTGAAGAAATAACGACAGAAAACTCCCCTCCCTGGTAAAAGAAATAGACTTACAAGTCCAGGAAGCATAGAGAGTCCTAAACAAGCCGAGCCCATTGAGGCCCACACCCAGACACATCATAATTAAAATGTCAAAGGTTAAAGGCAAAGAGAGAATCTTAAATGCAGCAAGAGAAAAGGAGTAAGTTACCTACACGGGAGCTCCCTTAAGACTGTCAGCTGATTTCCCAACAGAAACTTTGCTGGCCAGAAGGGAGTAGCAAGAAATATTCAAAGTTATGAAAAGCAAAGCTATCATTTAGAATTGAAGATCAGATAAAGAGCTTCTCAGACAAGGAAAAGCTAAAGGAGTTCATCACCACCAAACCAGTATTACATGAAATGTTGAAGGGAGAAAGGCGAAGACGAAGATGAAGATGAAGATGAAGAAAAACTGATTAAAAACATGAAAAATAAAATGACAATAAATATATATCTATCAATAATTGAATATAAAAATCAAAATAAATGAACAAGGAATGTAATGAGCAAAATAAACTGATGAATAAAATAGAACCAGAGGCATGGAAACATGGAACAGACTGATAAATCTCAGACTGAAGGGGGGAGAGGGTGGGTGGGAAGAGATTAACCAAAAAACTTAGATGCATATATGCATTACCCATGGACACAAACAATAGGATGGTGAAGGCCTGGGGTAGGGCAGGATCTGGGTGGAGGAGGGCAAGGGGGTGGAGAAAAAAGGGGTGAGACATCTCTAATACTCTCAACAATAAAGATTTAAAAATGAAAATAATATTCAGAAAGGCAAGAAGGCATCTAAAATAACCCCCAAAAGATCATTCATCACAGTGAACATTGTATCTGTGGGTAAATTCACTAAGCCATAATCTCAAACCATCCTTCTAGCTCTCAGATGAAAAACACTAAAGCACTTGTGAACCCACTTGTTTCAATGATCCTACTTAAGCAAGGGAGGCAGAGAGAAGAATAAGGGGCGCAGTGTTCCAGAGTACATGCTGTAAGGTTAAACTGCTGGGGTGAACTGCAGCTTTGCCTTTGATTAGTCATGTATCTCAGGCAAGTGTTTTTTTTAAATATATTTTTATTGATTTCAGAGAGGAAGGGAGAGGGAGAGAGAATAGAAACATCAGTGATGAGAGAGAATCATTGACCGACTGCCTCCTGCATGGTCCCTACTGAGGATCGAGCCCGCAACCCAGGCATGTGCCCTTGACCGGAATCAAACCCGGGACCCTTCAGTCTGCAGGCCAACGCTCTATCCACTGAGCCAAACAAGCTAGGGCTCAGGCAAGTTTCTTAACCTCTCCATTCTTTAGTTTCTTCACCCGTAAAACGGGGGAAAACTTCCTAATTTACAGGGATGTGTGAGGATAAAATGAGAAAATCTAGTTTTAATACAGTACCTAATACATATTAATTTCACAATTACTTCAAAAAATCCTCAGTATGAAACTCCTTGGTCTTTGTATGCACACAATTCATAAAAGGTAAATATGTGGTACAGCAACCTTCAGAGCAACCCCAATCAAATGACAAGGTAGGCCTGGGCACAGATCCCATAACTCAAAAACGTCTGTACCCCAAAAATTCCCCTTATAGTCAGTGGAACACACTTCCCACATGCTGTGTTTAAATCATTGCTAACACAGGTGAAAAGACGTGAGTGGGCAGAGCTGAGCCTCTAACTGTGATCCGCCTGCTGCTCTAATGGGTAGGCGTTAGGTCCTGGGAAGAACACAGTGACCCTGGGAAGAACACATCTCCCCACCATTGTAACAGCTTGAAGCTTACACTTTATGCTTGAGGACTTCAAGAACAACCTATTCTGTCCTGTACCAAGGGCCTCGTAGCACTCACTGTATCAATACTGAAACACTGTAACCCATAACACACAGATACTAAAATAAAAATGTAGGATTTGTTTCTATTTCATGAACATGCTTTTGGTGATATTCTTTCAAAAGCGGACACTCGATAGTTGTCAGTATCTTAGTACCAACTCTCAATCTCCCTCTAACAAGAACACAGCAATAAATATATCTATATACTCTAACAAGCCTAGAGTTACTTTAAGGAATAATTACGTTCTTATGAAATATTTTATAGTTACCACCAAGTTGACTAGTCAGTCTTCTCTATGGGTCTACATAACTCACCTACTCCTTACTCAGGTAATAGTGATCAGTAAAACTACCCAAAATTAGACAGGAAAAAATAACTGAGGGAGGCCCAGCTGATGTTGCTCAGTGGTTAAGCATCAACCCATGAGCTGATCAATGATTCTCTTTCATCACTGAAGTTTCTATCTCTCTCTCCCTTTCCCTTCCTCTCTCTAAAATAAAAACATTTTTAAGTGAGAAAAAAGAGTTTAGAAAATCTACAGTCAAGAAGTAAAATGTCAAGAATTGACAACATTTAAAAAAGTTAGCTATACACACTTACATTGCACATCCTACCTAATAAAAGCGTAATATGCAAATTGACCACACCTTCACCACGCCCAAGCCATGCCCACCAGCCAATCAGGGCGAGTATGCAAATTAACCCAACCAAGATGGTGGTTAATTTGCGTATCAAGACAGTGTAGGAAGAAGCCAAGCCTACAGAAGGGAGCGAAGCTGCGGAGAAGCAAGCAAGCCGGGCGGGGGAGAAGGGAGGAAAGCAGGCGGGGGCGGGGGAGAAGGGAGGAAAGCAGGCGGGGCTGGGGGAGAGCACAGCAGGAAGCCCTATTGCAGGAATCTTCCTGTAACGGGAACTCTAGTATATGTATAAATCAAGATCTTGGTTTCCCAATACCATTCTCTGTAATGGGATCAGAGCTCCTCAGAGAAATGGCTGATCCTAGGGCTGGGGCAGGGAAAGAACAAGACAAGTCTGGAAGGTCTTACTCTACCAAAAACTAAGAAAGTGCTCAAAGAATGCTGGGTCATGTTAAAAGGACAGGGAGCCATATTTATGGAGCCACCATGGGCTAAAACGGGAATAATTAGAGCATCAAAATAAATAATGATAGTAAAACGTTATAATCCCTTCAATAAAGTAAGAATCCATGATTCCACAGTTATATAAACAAATGATTAAGTAAATGCTGTGGAGTGGGCAGCTTACTGTAAAAACACAACTAATATATATATCAGGAATGATGGAGTAAGAAAAATCACCACTTACTAATCATCATCATCATAACTGATTCAGGCAGGAATCATCAAAGAATGCTAAACTAGTGGATGAAATTTTGAGAAGTAACAGGACATTCACATACATAGTCTCAGAATATGCCTCCATAACTTACTCTTCAATTACAATTAAAATTTGCAGAGCAGAAACTGGCAGGCACCACCTAAACCAATCAAAGTTACCGTTGCCAGTAATGGGGCTCATGGGCCGCAGAGCCTCCTGGTGACGTCAGCATCACTTCTGTAAGTTCTTTGCCAAAAGGCATAACCTAAATCTAATCATGAGAAAATATCAGAAAAGCCTAACTGAGGGACATTCTATAGAGTAACTGGCCTGTACTATTCAAACTTGCCAATGTGATAAAATACAATAAAAGACTCCAGATTAAAGAAATTAATTTCAGGTTAAAGGTATTGACTGTAATATGATTTGAATTTTCTTTTGTTACAGAAAGACCTTGTTGGAAAAATTAAAAATTTCAGTAAGATCTGTAAATTATGTAATAGCATTTTTTCCAATGTTAAATCCTGATTTTCATCTCTGTACTGTCATTATGCAAGAGAATTCCTTGTTTTTAGGAAATACACACTGATATATTTAGAGATAAAGGGGAATCGTGTCGGCAACATACTTCTAAGTGACTCAGAAAGAAAAAACTGGGAGGGGCAGTAAGGAGAGTAAGAGCTAAAAGGGGGAAGGAAAAAAAGGGGTGAAAGAAAACAAATGTAACAATATGTTCACATTTGGAAATCTGTGTAAAGAGCATCCAGAAATTCTCTGTCCTCTTTTTACAACATTGCTGTGCCTGAAATTACGCCAAAGTAAAAAAAAAAAAAAAAAAAAAAAGAAGTTGGATATAAAGTGATACATCTGTCAAAACTCATGGACCAGCATGCTAAGATCTGTACATTATAACATGTATAAATTACACTTCAGTTAACATAATTAAAGCTTATTTTAAATCTTTTATCAAATATTGATGACTAGAAAACTTCAACAATTGAAAACAGAAGTTAGAAACCCATCTAGGGCCTATCAAAATGGAGACTAACTTCATGTCCTCTGTTCTGGAGTGCGCAATGGAAAACTGGCACCAGCTAGTCTGGTCACTTCCGTGATCGCAGGACCCACAGCTCTCACGACCTGCTGGCTGTACAATCAGGCCCGCCACCCTCCGCCAGCTCCCCAGGGGGCCCTCTGTGTACTCAGCTCATAGTATCAACAACCTCTCACACTATTGTTTAATGTGTTTATTTCATCCTAAATGAGCTTCACACACTCCCTTACTAATCAACCCCCAAATACAGAAGCCCGTCACAAGTAAACCTGGACCTTAAATGTTTTTAATTTTAAGAGAGAGAGAGAGAGACCACATATGGCGGGAATACTCCCTGAAAAGACAGGCATTGCTGATGAGCCCTAGGTGACTCTCTGCTCCTGTTCAAGGCGCAGAATGGGAGTCAGCCTGGCCAGCACCTGGCTTCTCACCTACATTAATACCTTTCAAAGTGTTTTTTAAAAGATTACTATCAGTGTAATAGTCAACTATATTCTTTCAAAATACTAATAAAACAAAATGACTAAGGTGTCTCATACCTTGCTTCAGAAATACTATAAATTCCTTTACAGTCTGGTCGAAATTAACTCCGTGATATACCACAGGTTTGAAGTTCCGATGCTCAAAGGAACGAATGAGGCGAACTGTGATGGTCACTTCTTTGGAAGCCATGTGAAGAATCTCCTGTGGCAAGGGACACGAGAACAGTCTACATAACACCAACTCAAAGTTATGGGCTGCATTTCTGCCATCAGCTCTCTGGCACCCAGACCATGTCTCCCATACTGTCTGGCACAGCCCCCACACCAACGCTGATTCTCGAGCATCCAGGAGAGTCCCAAGGTTACTCCCACCTACCCGCTGTCACCTGAACAGCCTCATCACAGTTGCTGATAGTCTGACTGGCAGAAAACTGATGGCACGGAAGACGAACACAAGTGACATGTGGGGTGGGGAAGACTCGGGTTCATGTATGGGGACAAGCAGGGGTTGCCAAAGACAGATACCTGGCATACACACAGCTGCCTTGGATGTGCTATGCCGGGGGTCTCCTCACTTGGCCCTGAGATGAAGTATGTTTATATCAGAGTCAACTATGAGCAGACCACATCTTAATCTCACAAATGCTGCCAGATTTCAGTGTTGATTTAATTAAATGCCATAGTATCAACAACCTCTCATACTATTGTTTAATGTGTTTATTTCATCCTAAAACTAGGGCCATGTGCCAGGTGTTAATGTTATTGCGTTTTATTCTATCACCAAGTCATAAATTATTACACTCATTTTAAGGATGAGAAAACAGACTCAGAGAGATCGTACAAATTGCCCAAAGTCATAAAGTTTAAACAAAAAGCCAGGATTCGAGCACCAATTTAATTTCAAAGTCCAGGCTCTCTCTAATATACTACCAGAAAATCACCAGAATTATTTCCTCCAAAAATATCTGCAAAGTTGCCAATGCTTTAATGATACAATTACAGTATATTTCTATCTAGTAGTAACCACCTCATGCTTCTCTCAACTTTATATACAACTTTCAGCCATAATATACAAGTGCTAAGAAAAAATACCTGTGAAACCTAAGTAAAGATGTCCAATCTCACTAGTAATCAGGGGAATTAAAAATAACAATGAGATATATCACTCATCAAACTGAAATAAAGTCAGCAAGGGTGCAAAACAATGACAATTTAATCAGTGAAGGTGCGTATCCAAATGGTTACTACTTTAGGAGATGGTTGGCAATACATAGTACAGCTGAAGACACACATACCTTTCAATCTAGCGATTTCATTCGCAGGTAGTACCCCACCTATGTGCACAGGGAGAACTGTAAAAGAACATTCATAGCAACATTATTTGTTAATTATAAAAACTGGAAACAAATGTCCATCAAGAGAAGAACAGATAAGTAAATCATGGGTAGTACAGGCAATAAAAATGAATGGACTAGAACTATATACCTCAACATAGGTGAATCTCAAAAATAATATGGTGAATGAAAAAATGGTAGTCAAAGAATCAGAGTATACTACCATTTATACAAAGTTAAAAAACATAGCTGTTGTTATGTGGAAAAGGAGGTAATTACTGTATTTCCATGTGTAAGACGCTATTTTTTCCTAAAATCCTTAGACTGAAAATCGAGGGGTGTCTTATACACGGGAGTCAGTGGAGGAGGGAGCCGAGCGGGTGCATAGCTGCCCATACCTTGTCAAATAGGCTTCCTCCAATCACGAGCCTTATTGTCACTGACGTCAGCTGATGCCGTAATTGGAGGTGGAGGTGTAGAGTGCGCAGATGCAACAGGGACCAGAACGTTCTGAGCCTATAAAGATGTCAAAAATAGAAAGATAAATACCGGTAAGCGATTGTCTTACTCTGCAAAATACAAACTGAATGTAATGAGCCTTGCAAAAGAGCATGGAAATAGAGCTGCAGAGAGACAATTTGGACCTCCTCCCACTGAGTGTCTTATCACAGTGGAGAAAACAGGAAGAACAACTCCTGAAGATGCCAAAAAATAAGGCCTTAAGTAACCAGCAAAATGGGCAAACGTGGAGCTGAGGCTTAAGACTTGGATTATGGAGCAGTGCCAGAGTGGCTTATGTGTATCAACCACACTTATTCAATGTCAGGCAAGAATGTTTGCAAGCGAAATGAACATTTGATTTTATAGGAAAGGCAAAATGGTGCTTCAGTTTCATGAGGAGAGAAGGGTTGGCCATGAGAACGCGAACAAAGTTAGCTCAGAAAATGCCACCAATTTATGAGGATGATCTCACATATATGGTCAGTGACTCAGAAGACAGCAGTGATACAATAGAAGTTGAAGGAATTGATATGTCTGGAACTAATAGTGATGAAGAAGAGAGCAGTGATGCAACAGAGGCTGAATAAAGTGATATGCTGCATAATATCATAGTACTGTATGTAAACATTACCTGCGGTAATTACTAAATAAAGATGTGTTCTGTTTTATGTTTAAAATATTGACCTCTTAATTTTGGGTTGGAAAAGTGGGGGGCATCTTATACATGGGGGTGTCTTATACACAGAAAAATACAGTAGTTGTCATCCCTGAGGCAGAGGAAGAACACATGCACTTTGATTATGTTGCTAGCCATTTATGTCCTGAGCAGGACCTAGGTATACGGACAGTATGTTATACTTTATGCCTTTTAGCATGTCTGGAATGTTTCACAATAGACAGCAACAAGCCACACTAATTTGGCCTATAAAGTCTCTCTGAATCATAGAATGTTTATACAAACATTTACTAGGTTTGAGAGAATATATAGCATATTATATATAGAAATCAAAATTCAAGCAGTTTTAATACATAAAATAAATTGTAATTATAATTAGCATACTATAATTAAATGAATGGTTCCTAAGGGACTAGAAATAATATTTCCCTCTAAAATAATGTTTTACCTTATAATCTTTAATGAGTTTAAATTAATATTTTGATAACCCAATACTAAGCTACTATACTGTTTTACTATATATATATATATGTGTGTGTGTGTGTATATATATATATATATATATATATACATATATATATATATATATGTAATTTTATTGATTTCAGAGAGGAAGGGAGAGAGACAGAAACATCAATGATGAGAGAGAATCACTGATCAGCTGCCTCCTGCATGCCCACACTGAGGATCGAACCCGCAACCCGGGCATGTGCCCTGACTGAGAATTGAACCGTGACCTCCTGGTTCATAGATCAATGCTCAACCACTGAGCTATGCCAGCCAGGCTATGCTATTTGTTTTAAATCTAATTTACAATGCTCCCCAAAATTCTGATCCTAGAACCTACCACATAATAGCAGTTCGGCTAACATCTACAAAATTATAATTTAAAATAGACTGAGGTACTTAATAAAGAATACCTCTTCAGAGAGAGATATTATAAAGGACTTCTGTATTTCAGAAGCAGTTAACAGGTTTTTAAGAATTATGACTTCTTCCCCCTCTCACCTACCCGCCCCCTCCAACAATAAAGATGCCCTCCAAAACACACCCATACACACCTGCCCACACAAACTGGGAAGGCCTAGAACACAGGCCCAGTCCCCAACGAGGTTAGAGCTAGACAGAGGTAGCTTAAGTATCCAGCCTATCTCTTAGCCTCAACTCACACTTGGATCACACATAGTAGGATCTCAATAAAAAGTAGCTGCTCTTATTGTTAGTCTACTTGTGATAAAATAGGTTTGGGTATAAAGACAGCTCATATAGGCAGCAGATAAAGATACTAGATTCCCAGGTGCAATGACACAAATCATGTAAATGATCTAACAGAGGAAGCCAGATAGGCTGGCATATGCATGCCTATGAAACTGTTTTATAATTGTAGGGTGTGTGTTTTTTTCCACTTAACATAAAGCTGCCCAAAAGTTGTACTTAAAATAGTTGAGGCTTTCAATTAAAACTCATTTGTGGTAATATCTAATTTTGGTCAACAATGTACTGTCATCTTCATAAAAAATTTGTTATATATATACTCAGTAACTAAACAATAATAGATATTATCAGAAGGAAAGAAAGCATTATCTAGTTTGCCTTAAGGATTATGGGAAATGCTGCTGGTTAGCTGAGGGAGGCAGACGTACTAAATAGATAGCTTATAAAGCTAATATTTCAGATTATAAAATGACATTTTCCCAGAAGTTTGCCTTACATTTTAAAAAAAGTGAATCTAAAGAAGTTTAAAAACAATTCTTCAAATGAAGAGACAGAGAAACCAAAAACAATAAACTCAGAGATAAGTTAATAAAAAATAGTCAAGCATATAAAAAAGATTTGAATAAATGAAGCAATAGACCATGTTCCTAACTATGAAGTCTCAAAATTATAAGAAATAAATTCTCTATAAATTGAATAATACCCTACTCAAAATATACAAGAGTGGTTTGGGGAACTTATCACAAATATTTCTAAAATCCATCTGGAAGAATACATTTATTTTATTTTTTAATTAACAATTTTTTTCTATTACAGTTCACATTAAATATTATATTTGTTTCAAGTATACAGCATAGTGGTTAGACATTTATGTAATTTATGAAGTTATCTCCCAATAAGTCTGGCACCATACATAGTTACTATAATATTATTGACTATATTCCCTATACTATATTTTACATCCCTATGACTGGTTTTATAACTGGAAATTTATACATCTTAATCCCCTTTTTCAAGGAAGAATACATTTGTGAACTTAGTGAGCAAAGTCATAAAAGAAAAACGAGACCAGCAGCACCAGTTATTCGTATACCCTGTAAAGTTAAACATAATAGTAAGACATAAGAAAGCTTGTGTGATTTTCACACATCTACAAAATAAAATAACAAAAATTGTAAAGGATAACTAAGGCATAGTAATTTCAGCTGGGATACTGAAACAGGACTAGGCTGACAAATCAGTGAAACATAACAGAAAACTCAAAAACAGATATAAGATTAAAAAATTTAGCTCAACCCTAGCTGGTGTGGGAGCGTGTGGGAGACAACCAACCGATATGTCTCTCTTACATCTATGTTTCTCTCTGTCTCTCCCTCTCTCTTCCACTCTCTCTAAAAATCAATGGAAAAATATCCTTGGGTAAGTATTAACACAACGAAACTCAATTCGTTGCTCTGGATCCTAACAGAGCACTTAGTTGTTTTACCGAAAATGACTTTCCAAAATGGGAGGGGGTCACTGAAATGAGAAAATAATCCAATGTTTTATGCCTTTCTTATACAGACTGAATTTCAAGGTTACCAAGTAGCTGATGAAGAAAAGTTCTTTATAGAAGAATTGCAGCTAAAAAGCACTTAAAGAATGATAAAATTTAAAAATCATTATTTTCATACCTATCAGAATGGCTAAAATTAAGCTATTTTCCGGTGTACCTATATTTGCACTTTTCTAATGTGTTATACATCAACAAAAAGTTATTTCTAAAAGTAAGTTATTTCCATTTCTTTTAAAAAGAGGTAACTGAACAAAAGAAAATAATACAGAACTTATCAAATACTGATAAGACAGAGAGGGTCAGAAACTGCTTTACACACTGATGTTCACTAAGGGAACCAAAAGGTACTCCGCCGTCAGAGGCCCCAGAAGCAGGTCCGTGCCCAGAACAAGCCTCACCTTGTCTCAGAGGCACAAAGGCCTCCGCGCAGCCCCTCCCTGCCTCTCTGATGGTATTTGCCACCTTTCTCCTATCACTCCCGAGGGATGACCTGACAGCCTCCGGCTTCCCACGCACCATGCTGTTTCCAGGCCTCTGCCACATGGCTCCACTCCCAGCCTTTCTCCAAACTCCCTCTGCCCCTGGCCTCTCCACTTGACCACAGGCATCCTTCAAAACAGCGGGGACCATCTGCTCCAAAACACCTTTGCAGGAGCTCCTCTCCCCGCCCCCGCTCCCACCCCCAAAACAGCTCCCCCGTCTGCCCACAGCACCTGATCAGAACGCTTGTGAGCTCCTTGAGGGAAAGAGCAGTGTGGTTACTTTTGTGTACCCCGAAATGTGTGTGGCATGAGGCAGGTCTGGAGAACTGAAGAGCAGTGAAGGGTTGAGGAAAGCCCGATTTCCTCCTTTAGTAAGGACACACTGACATATCTGTCCTGCATTACAGGGTCTACAAGCTTTTTCCAGGGCCGTGAAATGTCTGAGATGGGATGGGGGGTACCTTATTGCTCCAGAATATGAAAAATTTTAATTAACACTTAATTAAATATATAACACTTCAACAGCAATTCAACTCTATTCATAATTATATATATTAATTTAATATAGAGTATGGGTACATTTTATATGATTTAGGGTGGGGATTTGAAAAGTAACAGTGCCTAGGGCTTACAAAGGTCTTTAAACCTCCCTGCCTAAAAAACCTGTTCTGGCTGGTATCTTACCCAGCTGGTTTAAGATGAAAGATAAGTCATGTCCAAAGCAAAGCAAACAAAACCAAGTCATACTAAAACCAAAGAAACAAACAAAACCATGTAGGAACCCCTCATCTGGAGCTCCCAGGTCCCTAACAGGTACCCACTGCACCCTCAGAGCCAGGAATGGCGCGGCCCAGCACCCTCTCCTCCTGGGCTAGAATTCCCTGGGTCAGTAAGAGCTGGTTTTTATGGCCTAGGCCAATGGTCGGCAAACTCATTAGTCAACAGAGCCAAATGTCAACAGTACAACGATTGAAATTTCTTTTGAGAGCCAAATTTTTTAAACTTAAACTTCTTCTAACGCCACTTCTTCAAAATATACTCGCCCAGGCCGTGGTATTTTGTGGAAGAGCCACACTCAAGGAGCCAAAGAGCCGCATGTGGCTCGCGAGCTGCAGTTTGCCGACCACTGGCCTAGGTTCCAATGGGTGAACAGGGAAGGTGCAAATTCCAGGAAAGCCAAGACAAGCTGCATGCCCAGTTCCCCAGCAGCCCAACTGCTCCCATTCCCAAGCTGGTTCTTCTCCCTGCGGCAAGTTCCCAGGGGAAGAGCCAGCTGTAAACCAGCTGGGGCGGGCTCCAGAGGTGAAAAATAGGCACAGTGCAGCACAGAAAGCTCAGAGAGCAGCGCAGAACATGCATACTCACAAAACACTTGATTACTGACTTTAGATTGATCTCCATCGGCTAAAAAAAGTACTACCACCGATTCTGGGTATTCACAGTGAAGAAAGTCTATATAAAGTCGTCCCCAACACCAAATTAATGAGTACTGACCTCTGCTCCTGAGGAGATACAGGCCTGGGTTCTCACAATGCTGTCAACACCGATCAATACATCACCTTATTTTATGTGTGTTTCTGAATAAAGGCACCTATTGAACATGTATTGTTGATTCACCAACATAGAACTCAAAGCCAGTAGCATTTTAAGTCAAGTCTTACCAAAGCTCATCTAATACTCATTTTCTTTGTGAGCCCCACACGGCCTTCATGCATTTAAAAACACTAGACAGCACGTCAGCATTGCAGCACTACGCTTGGGGGCTCTTTTAAAACAGCCAAATCACCAACAAAAAGCACAAAAATGTGAAACCATGGCGCTGAACAGAGCACAGCCCGGACACTTGTTTACAGTGTGAGAGCTGGAAGGAGGCAGCAAGTCGCCTTGTCTGACCTCAGCTGGAAGCATGAACTTCCTTGATGCAAATTCTCCACCCCTCTGCACATGTTGGGGAGTGACCAGGAAGTATCCTAAGTATTGCCTTTGGGATTACAATTTTATTGAGTAGGCAAATTTACAAACACAGAAACTGCAAGTACAGAGGACTAACTATAATTCTCACACCCCCCCCAAAAAAAGAGTCCTTTTTTTTTTCTTAATCCCAAGGATATTTTTTTCAATTGATTTTTAGAGAGTGGAAGGGAAGGAGGGGGGAGAGAGAGGGAGAAACATTGATGTGAGAGAGACATATCAATGGGTTGCCTCCTGCAGATACCCCCACCCAGGCCAGGATCAGGCCTATAACATAGGGACATGCCTTTTGACCAGGAATCAAACCCAGACCCTTCCGTCTGTGATGCTCTAACCACTGAGAAAACCGGCCAAAGCGCTTCCAGTACTTCTTTTTAACCTTTTGACCTTTTTGTAAGAGAATGGAATTCAAACTTGTGGAGAGCAGCTACAGTGTTTGGACAGGATCAAGCCTCGGACTGACTTGTGACAAAGCCACATACAAGTCCCAGCTTGGAGGGCAAAGCCCTCCCAGCACAATTATAGCCAAAAGGAATTGGTTGTAAGCTTGACCTTATAGTCCGACCCTGCAGTCCTAGATAGCTAAGGGATGTGGGATGTGGGATGCGGGTGGGGGCGGTTGTGCAGCAAGTGCTGCCTAAACAAAGCTTAATAGAGAGCAGAGAATGGCAACAACAGGAAAGAAGCAGATTTGAAATTCACAAGAACATTGTAAACATCTTGCCCTTGTTTTGCTTTGTGTGATCTGACTATAAAATAAAGCTTCGTTTTTTGATTTGTTGATGATAGCCATTCTGACAGGTATAAGTGGCACTGTCTCTCCATCCGAGAACAGTGTCCCATCTAGCCCCAACTGTATTCTCTTGTCTGTTTTCTTTAATCTTTCACTGCCCCTCCTCAGGTTCACCACTGGCCGGCCTGGATGCGATTCAAAACTGAGCCAAATATTAGCAGCCTTCAGTGCAGAAAAGCGCTCCACAGGGGGCAGTCAGCCTGGAGAAGCTGTACACCCCCAGCAGGAGAATGCACAGCCCGCCTTCTGAGGTGGCAGGCTCCCAAGAAGTGTGCACAGGACTTGAATTTTAAGACTCTTAGAATGAATCATTTTAATAAAAATATTTTGTAGAGTCGTATTTACTCCCTTAATTTAAGGATATCAAATATAAAAAATATATTTATATATTATTCACACTAAATGCTTAATTTTCCTCTAGGGTTAGAAACTAATATTATAGAATAAAGATTCCATTTGCCTTTCTTTTGAAACAAATCAATAAATAGAAGCTAAGAAATACAATTGATTGTTCTTTTATGTGAGGAAACTAAACAGGCATAAATGATCGGGTATAAAAGTAGGGAAAAGAAGAATTCTATTGAGATGAAAATCACTGAATATGCAAATGATTCTAAAATTGCACCTTAATGATTTTGAGTAAATTTTCCTATGTACTACTTAATAACATCCAACTATGTCATTTTACCAAAAATTTAAAAGTTGTTTAAGGCCAGAGGAAAAGGGGAGAAACCTACATTCAATTCATTACTTAAAAATACTGAGCACCTAGTATACTGCTAAGTGAATGATAAAAGTTCTCCTTTTAAAGATAACTTATCCTAGTCAAATAAATAACTGTATAAAATTTCAATTTAACTGAACTTCTTAAGAATGACAAATTATAATTCAGTCACATTTAACACTAAAAGTGCAATGTTAATTTCATTTTAATCTATTCTAGCCTACTTCAAAAGCATAATTTTTTAATGATTAGGTGGGAATAAAAAAATATTATAAAAATAGATCTCAGTAACAATAAAATACCAAAAGTTGGCCATTTCAATAAAAAGAAAAGTTAACAAGAACTTGCTTTAAGTTTTTTCAAAAGTGTAATCTATAATAATAAAAGCGTAATATGCTAATTAGACCAGACGTCCTTCTAGACGAAGCCGGGGCTGCGAGGGAAGCCTGGGTGCCTGCCGGTGGCTGGAGGGAAGCCTGGGTCCCAGGTGCCTGCCAGCAGCTGGAGGGAAGCCAGTGCTGGCAGCTGAGAAAGGAAGGCCTACTCTTGCACGAATTTCATGCATCAGGCCTCTAGTTTTTAAAATATAAAACTAGACCAGCCAGTGTAGCTCAGTGGTTGAGCACTGACCTATGAACCAGGAGGTCATGGTTCAATTCCCAGTGGGGGATGTACAAGAGACAGCCGATTAGTGATTCTCTTTCATCATTGATGTTTCTATCTCTCCCTCCCTCTCCCTGCCTCTCTGAAATGAATAAAAATGTATTTTAAAAAATAAAAATACAATAAAATGTGAAACTCAGTATACATTTATAGACAAGGACCATGTGAGGATTAAATATTTGATAACCTCTTGGTCTCCCCCCCCCCCCCAAACATTTAGCTATATAATTAGTTATATAATTCAAATCAAAGCACTATTATGTTAGAAAACTCAGTTTATTCATCTTTCACTAATATAAACCTTTTGAGAAAGACATTTTCAATGTACTAATTTACAAATGATTTTAGTCTTTAAGCTCATAACTCAGCAGTATGCTAGGTGCTCATTTTGAGAGAGGTTAAAAAAATAAAGCCTTCCGCATAAGTTGTTTAGATAGCACAGGTGCAAAATAAATATTAGCTAAATTTGACAATTCACAAATGCTTTTCTGTGCTATAACTATTGCATAACGACATTGTCAGTGGCATTTGCTAAAAGCCTAAGCGACCATCGCAACCAAACGGACAACCGAACAGGCTGCATGGGGCAACTAGGTCAGCAGGGGGGTCAATGAGGGGTGACCAAACGACCAAGCAGCAGGCTGCGTGGGGCGACCAGGCCCGCAGGGGGGCCAGTGAGGGGCGACCAGGCAGGCAGGCAGGCAAGTGAACAGTTAGGAGCCAGTGGTCCTGAATTGTGAGAGGGATGTCCAACTGCCGGTTTAGGCTCAATCCCCAGGATCAGGCCTAAACCAGCAGTTGGACATCTCCCAAGGAGTCCTGGATTGGAGAGGGTGCAGGCTGGGCTGAGGGGATCCCCCACCCCATGCACAAATTTCGTGCAATGGGCCTCTAGTCAATTATAACAAACTAGAGGCCCGGTGCACGAATTCGTGCACTAGTGGGGTCCATCAGCCTGGCCTGTGGGATTGGGCCAAAACCAGCTCTCCGACATAGCCCAAGGGGTCCCGAATTGCGAGAGGGTGCAGGCCAGGCCGAGAAACCCCACTGGTGCATGATTGGGGCCAGGGAGGGACGTGGGAGGTTGGCCAGCCGGGGAGGGACCATGGGAGGACTCCAGGGCATGTCTGGCCCATCTTGCTCAGTCCCAATCAGCCTGACCCCAGCAGCAAGTCTGAGTGTCTGCCCCCTGGTGGTCAGTGCATGTCATAGCAACTGGTCGACTGGTTGACTATCTTCCCCCTGGTGGTCAGTGCACATTATAGCGAGCAGTTGAGCAACCTTAGCATATCATTAGCATATTATGCTTTCATTGGTTGAATGGACAACTGGACATTTAGCATATTAGGCTTCTATTATATAGGACTAGAGGCCCGGTACATGAAATTCATACACTGGAGGGGGTGTCCCTCAGCCCAGCCTACACCCTCTCCAATCTGGGACATCCCTCTCATAATCTGGGACTGCTGGCTCCTAACTGCTCACCTGCCTGCCTGCCTGACTGCCCCTAACCGCTTCTGCCTGCCAGCCTGATCACCCCCTAACTGCTCCCCTGCTGGCCTGATTCACACCTAACTGCTCCCCTGCCAGCCCGATCGCCACCAACTGCCCTCCCCTGCTGGCCCAGTCACCCCCAACTGCCCTCTCCTGCCAGCCTGATCTTGCCCCCAACTGCCCTCCCCTGCCGGCCTGATCTCGCCCCCAACTGCCCTCCCCTGCTGGCCTGATGGCCCTCAACAGCCCTTCCCTGCTGGCCTGATCACCCCTAACTGCCTCCCCTGCCGGCTTGATCTCGCCCCCAACTGCCCTCCTCTGCCGGCCAATTTGGTTCTGATTGGTCGGTTTCTATGCCAGTCAGTGTCAAAAGCTCCGCCTCCTAGGCAGCCATTGGCTCCTCACAGTTGACCCAGATTTGGTTCTGATTGGTCGGTTTCTATGCCAGTCAGCATCTCTGGGCCTATCTCTGGGCCTGATCATAAAGGCAGGGCTGATCAGCAGCCACCCCAGGCTGCTGGCGAGTGGCTGAACTGCTGACCTCTGGGAGAGAGAGAGGCTTGGCTGCTGGCGAGGGAGAGAGAAGCAGGGTCTGATCACCCTGCTTCTCTATCCGGTACTCGCCAGCAGCCGCTGCCACTGCTGATCAGCCCCGCCTCTCTCTCTCTCCCAGAGGTCAGCAGTTCAGCCCACTCACCTGCTGCACGCGCAGCCTGGCGAACGGTCAAGCCTCCCGGTCGTTGCAGATGTGACAGACCCAGGGTTTTTATATATTAGGGTAAGTCAATGATTGCTGTTCACCTTGAGTATACCACCCACTGACAAATCAACACCTAAAATTCCACATACCTGCCTATGTAACCTTCAATTTGGGGCAAATACATAAAATCATAACTTGTTTTCCCTGCTCAAAGGAGGTAAGACTCTCAGAGAACTAACTGTTGTGAAGAGTTGAGTTTTCCAAAGGGTTAGAGACTTAGCCATTTGGAAAGAATATTTCACACATACATTTCTCCTTAAACAAGGTAACTGAATATAAATTCTATTATTCTTGATCCACTGTCATCAGTGGGCATGTTAACTCTTGTCCAGTGTGTTGGGAGGCAATTCATAAGTCTCTCACACTTCTGCATGTCTCATAAGCAAAGGTACTGGCTGCTTTAGTTCTGAACTGTCTGTTCAAGGAAGTCTGTATAGCAAACAGCATAGGAAGACTGAGATATTATCTCCCTCCTGAGTGGAGGGCAGATTTGTTTACTGTCCAGTATAATAAAAATGAGGTCTCTCTCCCTGGGTTAAGGTTGAGCAGGTTTTCTTGGATTACCTAAACTCGGGGTTCTGCAGCTGTGGACTTATGGGGAGGAAGACATGACACAAACATGAAGCTCCTGCTGTTGGCTGTGCTGTAATACAGTCCTTGGTCTCTGACCCAGGAGTCTCATGTCTTCCCTCAGTCTCAAGGACACTGACAGGCTGGCTGACCAGCTTCCAAGTAGGAGTCTTCACAGTTTTCATTGACAAGGATGGGATGCCAGCAGAGGCATGGCTTTCCAGAACAGAGAAGACAAAGGTCCCATGAGCTTAAGGGACATAAAATGATTCCCTGCAACCTGGCAGCAAATGTTCTTGTCCAAGTGGGGACTGTGGGGGAGTAAGAGTTAATTAACCTTTAGAGGATTACAGCAAAAGGTAGGATTGAAACAAGCTGCCCAATGGTGTTTTGGTTGTGGTTCTCTCTCCTCAATGAGGCAGCGAGTTCCACGACCCTAGGTGAGAGGCACTGTGGCTGTAGCTGTTGAGAGTCCCCAGAGTGGAAACAATGATGGCAGCAATGAGGTTGTAGAGCTTTGGGTAACTGAAAAGTAAATTAAGTTGAGCCGTGAATAGCCACCGGGCCACTTGAAACTAAGAGGAAGTATGCCTTGCGTGCTGGTGCAGAGCTTCCCTCCCTCTCTACACCTAATACCTCCCCTCACCTTCCAGGAAGTTTTAAGTAAGGTGATTAGGAGCGGGCGGCCAAGGTCTCCCTGACCCCAAGAGACTGAGGCCTTATGCACCCAAGTGTGTTGGGGAACTTCAGGGATGGAAGGGACTCAAACTTTTATGGTTCTGTGGGTACAGACACCCAAAGCACCACCCTACCTTGCCCAGTGTGGGGAGAGGGTACTCAGATTCAGCTAATGGGTTTTGGACAGGATTCACAGTGGCGAAGGGAAACTAACATGACGGAGTGGATGGGGTCCTTCAGGAGGATTCAAAGGATTGTTGTTTCCACGTCTGAATGTATAAATGATGTGTTATATATATGTGTATATATATGTAGACTTCCTTGTCCATTGTGCCAGAGGCGATTGATTCTCCCCCATCTGGAAGAGGTCCAGGTCCAGTGGGTGGGTCAGGATTCATGGAATTGCCCCTAACTTCTGATGTATATAGGTTTCATTATATGAAATGCCCTGCTCACTGACAAGTCAGAAACCTCCGTCTCAATGGTCCCTGACTGTGCTGTTACCACACCTCCACCAGCAGAATCCAGGGGTCTAGTTGCCAAGTACAGTTTCTTGGGATTGTGTGGATGAATTCACAAAGCCCAATCCCTCTAGCCATCAAGGAACACTAGCTGGCCCTTGAGCCACCGATCACCAGAGGCAGCCTGGCATGTTGTACTAGACTCTGGTAATGGAGGCAGTGTGGCTCTGTGACTTGTCAGTGTGGCCAAGCAGAGTGTAGCATACTTTGCTGTCATAATTAAAGCCCATAATCAGCTGACCTTAAATTACTCAAAAGGCAGCTCTTCCTGGGTGGGCCTGACTTCATCAGTTAGAAGTCAGGGAGGACTTAGGCCTTCCCTGAGCCCACAGACTGCAAACTGCAGTGGGGGCCTCAGTTGTTCTCCCTTCCTTTGGGTCCCCCTCCTGACCGCTGCCTGGGACCACAGCTTCAGCTGGTTGTCTGTGGGGCCAGCTACTCCTCATCGGCCCTTCCCATCTGCCTGCCTGCCTCTGGACTTCAGGGCTTACCACGATGGGGCAAGCCAACAACTTAAGTGATATGTGCGTGTGTTTTATATTTTGCCCTGCTTCTCCAGTTGACCCTGATTAATACAGTCCCCTCTTGGACATTCTAACTGGTCCTGTATACTGGCTACACCACAAGACAGCACCTTAGTGGTGCCAAAATCAATCGCCTGCATGGAGAGCTGTCCAGCAAGCTGCGGTGCATTTGGGACCCACAACCTTAACGACCCCTTTGAGGTTCCAGTCTCTGACGATTTTGCCAACTGGAGCCTCTAGCAAAGGGAGGCAGCCTCTGCTTGGAGGCACCCCTTGAGGTCTTGGAGTCTCGTCTCCCTGAATTCTCTTGTTGGTTACAAGATCCTAGATCACAAGGATAATGCCACTTGAGTACACTGTAGGCCAAAGTGGGGGACATAATGGGTCTCTGTAAGTTTTATAAAAATTCTCTTCAAAGACTAGGAATGGATTCAATAAAAAATGAAATTATTGCTACTGGAATGGGCACACGAGTTTTTCTGAAGACGGAGGAAAGAAATAACCTCCGCATGTAAGAAGACAACAATTTAACCCTGACTGGTTTGGCTCAGTGGATAGAGCATTGGCCTGCGGACTGAAAGGTCCCAGGTTCGATTCTGGTCAGGGGCATGTACCTTGGTTGCGGGCACATCCCCAGTAGGAGGTGTGCAGGAGGCAGCTGATGGATGTTTCTCTCTCATCCATGTTTCTAACTCTCGACCCCTCTCCCTTCTTCTCTGTAAAAAAATCAATATATATATATATATATATATATATATATATATATATATATATTTAAAAAAAAGAAGACAACAACTTATACCCCAGGAGAGAGGGTTGGGGAGGGCCACCCACTAAGGACCTCTGTCTCTCAGAACTGCGCCTGGGCCAGTTCTCAGGACACAAATCACTGTGGCAAGGCTCCACCAAACTGCTGAAAGCAGCTTAAATTTAACTGACTCCTGAATCTGGCAACTTCTGGCAGATGGCCTGATGACAATGTGATCACCATTACCAACAAGTCTATCAGAAACATGTACCCCAACTCCTGTGCCTCTCATACAATACAACTGTTGATACCCCAACCTCTTACCCATCCCCACAGCCGCTGTACAGACATTCTGTGGGACAAACATCACTCAGCTGGTAGCACAGACAAACAAGACAGACTGGACTGACTGCCCTCAGGCAGTTCCTCCAAAACCAAGTTCTAAATGTGATGATATGAACTCAAGTGAAAACCCTAATGCCTACCAGCTGACCGAAGGCCACACTGGAGGCCCTTGACAACCTGTGCCCTCCGCTCACATAGGGCCCAGTTGTAGATTGTAAAGAAATTCCTCCCCAGGAACACCATGTACACTTCTAGGCCTGTAATTTATTTGTGGAAGCCAGTATTGACTTAACCTCCTCCCCCCAAAAATACCCTTATTTCTATCTTAGACCTGCAGGTGTTTCAAAGAACACCATAAGCAAGCTCTCAGATGATCAATTACCAGACCACTGGTGGCAAGCTCTCCAAAACTGCCCTTGGTTAGTCAAGGAAGCTTCTAGGAGGGTTAACTGAATCATTATCTTAAATGTGCCCCAAGGGCAGTTTACCTACAATGAGTCTCCCAATTATAAAAGGTGGTAAGAAATCTTCTGACTTTAATGAAAGGGAGCAGTAATACCACCTTGCCCTGCGAATTCAGGTTAGTGGTTAGCTCACTGGCCAGGGTTGTTATGGATGACAGAATCGCTCCAGGCCTCTTCCTTGTGCCCCAGGTAGAATCTGTGCAATGGCTAGTACATGCTCCTGCCCTGTATTGATGCCTCAAACCTAGTGGGAAGTCAACAGAGAAACTAAAAGAAAAAGGCGGACAACTAAAATACAGAGCAATCAACCTGAAGACTAGCTGAAGAGAAGTCTTATAACCAAGGCTTTACAGAAGAAGCCACATAGAGACTGGTAGGAAGTGCAGAGATGCAAAAAGGGTTTGCCCTGCTCCCACGGGCAGTGGCTGAGGTTCCTGAGGGATATCTCAGCAGGGAACCGGGGGCTGCAGGGGGAGGGGGGCGGGGCAGGGGCGAGGGGGGGGGCAGTGAACACCTGATCAGCATGGGCTCTCAAGCCCAAGCCGGGCTCCCCAGCCCAGAGCACCAGAGCCTGGAAGAGGCACCCATGAAACACCGGGCTGGAAAAGCTGTGGGGTTTCTGTCCACTAGGGAGAGATGGAACTCCACTAGAAACTAGGCACCCTCTTAAAGGGCCAACACACAAAATCTTTCCCACCACTCACCCTGGCTCTGGCAGAGGGAGGGTGGAGCAGACTAGAGTCATGTGAGGAGAGACTGGAGTTTGTGGCTCTGGGGAGAGAGGTGAGGGGACAACTGCCTGGACCCCCTGTGCTGAGTCACTGTACTGCACCACAGACACCACCTTTCTTGGGTGGAACATGCTCCTCTGTGTGACATCATCCTGGGGAAAGCAATGGCCCCACCCTATGGACTCCCTGTTGATCCATCCTGCATGGGCTAGGGCCGTGGTCGGCAAACTGCGGCTCACAAGCCACAAGCGACTCT
This sequence comes from Cnephaeus nilssonii, assembly GCF_951640355.1. Taxonomy (NCBI): domain Eukaryota; kingdom Metazoa; phylum Chordata; class Mammalia; order Chiroptera; family Vespertilionidae; genus Cnephaeus; species Cnephaeus nilssonii. Next base: position 84,319,350 of record NC_137081.1, read on the forward strand.
TTGGCCTCTTGAGTGTGGCTCTTCCACAAAATACCACGGCCTGGGCGAGTCTATTTTGAAGAAGTGGCGTTAGAAGAAGTTTAAGTTTAAAAAATTTGGCTCTCAAAAGAAATTTCAATCGTTGTACTGTTGATATTTGGCTCTGTTGACTAATGAGTTTGCCAACCACTGGGCTAGGGTGTAGAGGTATGGGCAGACCCACTTTCCCGTGATCCTGACTGGCGCCTCCACCTCACAGTAGATCCTCTTGATTCTGGGTGACTCCACCCTGACAAGGTTTGAGCAGAATCTGAGACAATCTGAGTCATGTAGCTCTGGGACAGGGGCCACCCCCCAACAACTTCCCACAAACCTCACCGGCACCTCCCCCTCTCTTGACTCCCAATGGCCCCTCCCTGTTGAGATCAAGCTCCTGGCAGAATCTGGGACAGATTGAGTTGGCTCTAGAACGGGGGAATTTTTTCCCTCACACCCTCAACGAATGCAGAGCCTTCCCTTCACATGGCCAAATCTTGGTTTGTTTAGATCTGCTAAACTCTGATGGCCTCACCCTGATGACTCCCTGAGACCTCACCCCACCACAAAAGTGTGCAAGCACCCAGCGGTAGCAGCTAGACTTAGTATACCCTGGGACACTGGCTGAGTGGCCTCAGACCCAGCACTGGCACCAAGACTGAATGCCTATAGATATGGAGAACACCTCTCGCCCCTACCCATTAACTCACTGAAAACCATTGAGTACAACTTGAGTACCGCCAGAGGTTCTCTCAGTGACTGAGCCTAATAGGTACCCAGCAGGCAGAGGCATTTGGAAGTGAACCTCGGGGTTCCTAGGGACTTTTGCTGACCAGCCCCCAGGTCCGGTGCTGATAAAAGCAAGCCTTGGTATGCAGTTTAATCCTTCCTGTGCAAACCCAAGCCCAGCAGAGGAAGCCACAAACTGTGGATCACACTGTAGCTCCAAACAGGTTGACAAGGGCCAGTCACAGACAGCATCTGACATTGACCTGCACCAGAGTCCCTCCCAAGAGGCACCAGAACCAGCATACCCAGTGGCCAGCATCAAACAACATCAGAGCAGGATCCAATTAGCTTCACAATTGGAATATCCAAAGAGAGATCTAGCAGGCAACAGACCCTGCTGAGGCAAATTCAGCTGAGGGGTCAGCACCTGCACAGCAGCTCCCACGCCTGTGGTTGGGGTAAATCCTCACCATTAGCCAGCCTGAGAATTGTCCCCACTATAAATGGGCCAATAGTAATCAAGACTCAATTCTAACAGGAGGGCCCACATAACCCCACAAGGGACATTCCTGAAGCACCCAGAGCAGGTGATCAAGGAGACTGTGCAGTGGGGTCCTACAAGACACCTACTACATAAGGCCACCTACATACACTGAAAGTCACAGCAGATCTACCCAACACATAGAAGCAAACACAAAGAGGCAGCTAAAATGGAAAGACAAAGAAACATGCCCCAAATGAAAGAATAGGAGAAATATCCAGAAAAAGAACTAAACGAAATGGAGGCAAGCAACTTACCAGTTTAGAGTTCAAAACAATGGTTATAAGAACGCTCAAGAAATTTAGGGGAAGAATGGAGAAATCAATGACAATTTAACCTAAGGGATAGCAAAGATAAAATATGACAGAGGAACCATAAAAAACAAGTCAGAGATAAAGAATATAATATCTGAAATGAATACACCAGAATAAATAACAGTAGGCAGGATGAAGCAGAGGATCCAATCAGTGACTTGGAAGACAAGGTAGCAGAAAACACTCAATCAGAATAGGGGGAAAAAAAGAATAAAAAAAAATAGATAGTCCTGGCCAGTGTTCTCAGTGGTTAGAGCACTGGCCCATGCACCAAAGGGTCACGGGTTTGATTCTTGGTCAAGGGCATATACCTGGGTTGCAGGTTCAATCCCTGGCATGGTTGGGGTGCATGCAGGAGGCAACCAATTAATGTGTCTCTCTCACATCAATGCTTCTCTCTCCCCACTCCCGCTTCCCTCCCTTCCTTTCGCTCTCTCTCTCTCTAAAGCAATGGAAAAAATAGCCTTGGGTGAGGATTAACAACAACAATAAAAAATACAGATAGTTTAAGGGACTTTGGGACAACATGAAATGTAACAACATCTGGATCATATGGGGTACCAAAACGAGAAGAGAGAGAACAAGGGATTGAGAACATATTTGAAAAAATAATGACTGAAAACTTCCCTAACCTGCTGAAAGAAAAAGACACACTAGTCCAGTAAGCACAGAAAGTCTCAAACAAGATGAACCCATAGGTGCCCACATCATAATTAAAATGGCAAAGGTTAAAGACAAAGAGAGAATCTTAAAAGAAGCAAGAGAAACACAGTTACCTACAAGGGAGCTCCTAACAGACTGTCAGCTGATTTCTCAACAGAAACATTTCAGGCCAGAAGAAATTGGCATGAAATATTCAAAGTGATGAAAAGCAAGGACCTACAACCAAGACTACTTTACCCAGAAAGGCTATCATTCAAATTTGAAGGAGAAATAAAAAGCTTACCAGAGAAGAAAAAGCTAAGTTTGTTACCATCAAACCAGTATTACAAAAAAATAAAAAGTTAAAGAGTGCTCTTGAAGAAACAAAAGAAAGAAGAAAAGAACAGTTATAAAGAAATAGAAAAGGAATCAAGATGGCAGCATAGGTAAACACCTGAACTTGCTGTCTCACACAACCACATCAAAACTACAACTAAAAGAAAAAACGGATATCATCCAGAACCACGGGAAGGCTGGCTGAGTGGAAGTTCTACAAGAAGAAGGAAAGAGAAAAGCGCATCTAGGCTGGTAGGAGGTGCAGAGGTGCAGAAGAGCGAAGGTACGGAGGCGCGCGCGGAAACAGGCTTGCAACTGGGTACGCTGTGGTCTTTTTCAATCGGGAGAGAGATACAAACTCCCGACTGCTCTGAATTCCAGTACTAGGCGAGACTCTGGGGACCCAGACTCATATGGGGAGAAACTGGACTGTCTGGCATCGGGCCACAACACGAGGGCAGCTTTCTCTCAGAGGTGGTCGCAGCGTGCATTGTTCCTGCACAAAGCCGCAGACACAGAGATCCAGGGACCTAGCTGGGGCAGGGCCAACAGGCTACCATTGCTGTTTACACCGCCCCATGATTCCCTGAGACCATGCCCCACCCAATTTACAACCCCACCCAAGCTGTGCACAGAGGCGTTTGCTTATGAATGGCCTGGCCTTTTGCAACCTAACCTAACAAACTGCAGCTGGGTCAAAGAACCACAGAGCTTCCAAAAGAAGGCCTAAAACTCGTCAGCAGCCTACATTGCTTCACAGCTGCGCCATATCTGAGCACCTCCAAACCCCAAACTAAGAGGAGGAATCTGCAGATCTCTCTGTAGCTCCTGCTGGGTGGTCTCAGGCAGGGGTTGACTTTGCACCTCCTTGGAGATCCAAGAGCCAGTGCACCCAGTGGTCAAAGTAAGACCACACGAGATTACAACTCTTCAGATCCATAAGAGACATACTCAGGGGGCAGACTCAGTGAGCACCAAAGGCCCACTGAAGCAAGTCCTCCCCCATAAGGGTGTTTCCAGCACAGCAGTTCTCCCATTGTAGACACAACTGGTCCTCAAAGCCAATTGGTCTGGAGGTCAATTCCACCCAGTGATACCAACAGCAATCAAGTCTTAACTACAACAAGACTGTGCACAGAGCCCACAAAGGGGTGCACCAAGAGTGTCCACCTCAGGTAACTGGGGAGGCTGAGCCACTGGGCCCTGTAGGACACCTAGCACACAAAGCCACTCTATCAACACAGGGAAGCAGCCAAAATGTGGAGACAAAGAAACAGGTCACAAATGACAGAAATGGAGGAAAGCAAACTACTGGATAGAGAGTTCAAAACCATGGTTATAAGGTTACTCAAGAATCTTCTAGAAACCTCCGAGAAATTAGGTGAGACCCTCAAGGATATGAAAAAGGATCAATTAGAAATTAAGCATACACTGACTGAAATAAAGAATAATGTACAGACATCCAAAAGCAGACTAGAGAATCCCAAGAATCAAGTCAAAGATTTGAAATACGAAAAAGCAAACAACACCCACCCGGAAAAGCAAAAAGAAAAAAAGAATCCAAAAATATGAAGATAGTGTAAGGAGCCTCTGGGACAACTTCAAGGATACCAACATCCGAATTATGGGGGTGCCAGAAGAAGAGAGAGAGCAAGATACTGAAAACCTATTGGAAGAAATAATGGCAGAAAACTTCCTCTACCTGGTGAGAGAAATAGACTTACAATTCCAGAAAGCGCAGAGAACTCCAAACAAGAGGAATCCAAAGAGGACCACACCAAGACACATCATAATTAAAATGCCAAGGGCAAAAGACAAAGAGAGAATCTTAAAAGCAGCAAGCGAAAAACAGTTAGTTTCCTACAAGGGAGTACCCATACGACTGTCAGCTGATTTCTCAACAGAAACTATGCAGGCCAGAGGGAGTGGCAAGAAATATTCAAAGTGATGAACAACAAGAACCTACAACCAAGATTACTCTACCCAGCAAAGCTATCATTTAGAATTGAAGGTCAGATAAAGAGCTTCACAGATAAGAAAAAGCTAAAGGAGTTCATTACCGCCAAACCAGTATTATATGAAACTAGAAGCCCGGTGCATGAAATTCATGCACGGCGGGGGGTTGTCCCTCAGCCCAGCCTGTACCCTCTCCAATCTGGGACTCCTGGAGGGATGTCCGACTGCCCGTTTAGGCCCGATCCAGGATCGGGCCTAAACGGGCAGTCGGACATCCCTCTCACAATCCAGGACTGCTGGCTCCCAACTGCTTGCCTGCCTGCCTTCCTGATTGCCCCTAACCGCTTCTGCCTGCCAGCCTGATCACCCCCTAACCACTCTGCTGCCAGCCTGGTTGATGCTTAACTGCTCCCCTGCCAGCCTGTTTGCCCCCAACTTCCCTCCTCTGCCAGCCTGGTCACCCCTAACTGCCCTCTCCTGCAGGGTTGATTACCTCCAACTGCCCTCCCTTGCAAGCCTGGTCCCTCTCAACTGCCCTCCCTTGCAGGCCTGGTCCCTCACAACTGCCCTCCCTTGCAGGCCGGGTGCCTCCCAACTGCCCTCTCCTGCTGGCCATCTTGTGGTGGCCATCTTGTGTCCACATGGGGGCAGGATCTTTGACCACATGGGGGCAGCTATATTGTGTGTTGCAGTGATGATCAATCTGTATATTATTCTTTTATTAGATAGGATAGAGGCCTGGTACACGGGTGGGGGCCAGCTGGTTTTCCCTGAAGGGTGTCCTGGATCAGGGTGGGGGTTCCCTTGGGGTGTGGGGCGGCCTGAGCGAGGGGCCTGTGGTGGTTTGCAGGCTGGCCACGCCCCCTGGCAACCCAAGGGGAGGCCCTGGTATCTGGAATTTATTTTCCTTCTACAATTGAAACTTTGTAGCCTGGAGCGGAGCCAAGCCTGGGGCTCCAGCAGCCATTTCTGTGGCAGTTAATTCACCTTCTACAATTGAAACTTTGTAGCCTTAAGCGGGTGAGCCCGGCCAGGGTGTGCAGAAAGCTTTGCTTCCCCTGCTGCCGCCGGCAACCCTGGCCTGCTCTCTCAAGCTCCATTCTGCCGCCATTTGTTTGAATTTGTTTACCTTCTATAATTGAAACTTTGTAGCTTGAGTGGAGGCTTAGGCCTGCAACGGCTATGGAAAGCTTGGCTTCCTCTGTTACCTGGGAAACCTTGCTCTCTGTGGCTGTAGCCATCTTGGATTGGGGTTAATTTGCATACTCACCCTGATTGGCTGGTGGGTGTGGCTTGGCTGGTGGGTGTGGCTTATGTGGCGGAGTGATGGTTAATTTGCATATTACCATTTTATTAGAGAGGATGCTGAAGGGTATTCTTTAAGAAGAGGAAAAAGAAGAAAAAGGTAAAAATAAAAATTATGAACAACAAAGTGACAACAAATATCTATCAACAAGTGAATCTAAAAATTGAGTGAATAAAAAATATGATGAACAGAATAAACCGGTGAATATAATAGAATCAGGGGCATAGAAAGGGAGTGGACTGACAATTCTCGGGGGGGAATGGGGTGTGGGGGTGCAGGAAGAGACTGGACAAAAATCGAACACCTATGGACGAGGACAATGGGGGTAAGGGCATGGGGTGGGGTGGGAACCGGGAGGTTTGGGGAGAAAAAAGAGGAACAATTGTAATAATCTGAACAATAAAGACTTATTTTTAAAAAAGTATAAAATAGCAATAAAAACATACCATCAATAATTACTCTAAATGTAAATGGCTTAAATGCTCCAATCAAAAGACATAGGGTAGCTGAATGGATAAGAAAATAAGACCCATATATATGTTGTTACAAGATATTCACCTCAAAATGAAAAATGCACAGAGACTAAAAGAAAAGGGATGAAAAAATAAAATTTCATGCAAATAAACATGAAAAAAAGCTGGAGTAGCAATACTTATATCTAACAAAACAGACTTTAAAACAAAGGCTATAGTAAGAGACAATGAAGGACACTACATAATGATAAAGGGAACAATCCAACAAGAGGATATAACCCTTGTAAAGATTTATGCACCCAACATAGGAGCACCGAAATATATAAAGCAAATCTTGATGGACATAAAGGAAGAAATCAACAGTAATACAGTCATAGTAGGGGACTTTAATACCCTATTGACATGAATAGATAAATTTTTTTTCAGACAGAAAATCAACAAGGAAAGAGCAGCCTTAAATAACACATTAGACCAGATGGATTTAATTGGTATCTTCAGAGCATTTCACTCCAAAGCAGCAGAATATACAGTCTTTTCAAGTGCACATGGAATATTTTCTAGGGTATGTTAGGACACAAAACAAGTCTCAATAAACTTAAGAATGAAATCATATCAAGCATCTTTTCTGACCATACTGGTATAAAAATACAAACCAATCACATGGAAAAAAAACAACAACACTGAAAAACACACAAAGACATGCAGGCTAAATAACATGATATTATTAAACAACAAATGGGTAAACAATAAGATCAAGGAAGAAATCAAAAGATACCGTGAAACAAATGAAAATGAGCAAACAACAATCCAAAATCTATGGGACACAGCAAAAGGAGTCCTAAGAGGAAAATTCATAGCATTACAAGCCTATCTCAAGAAACAATAAAAATTCAAATAAGCAATCTAACTTTACACAAAAAAAGAACAACTAACAAAGCCCAACGTGAGTATAAGAAATGAAATAATAAAAGTCAGAGAAGAAATAAACAAAATAGAACCTAAAAAACTAATACAAAAAGATCAATGAAACCATGAGCTGGGTCTTTGAGAGATAAACAAGACTGATAAACCTTTAAGCAAACTCATTAAGAGAAAAAGAGAGAGGACCCAAATAAATAAAATCGGAAATGAAAGAGGAGAAGTAACAACTGACTCCACAGAAATACAGGGATTGTAAGAAAATATTATGAAAAACTATATGCCAAAATCTGGATAATCTGGACAAAATGAATAAATTCATAGAAACATACAATCTTCCAAAACTGAATCAGATCATCTGAATAGACAGAATGTAACTGATGAAGTTGACGCAGTAATTGATAAAAAAACCAACTCCCAATAAACAAAAGTCCTGGCCCTGATGGCTTCATAGGAGAATTTTTATCAAATTTCCAAAGGAAAGCTAACACTCATTTTATGAGGCAGCATTGTCCTAATTCCAAAACCAGATAAATACACGACAAATAAAGAAAATTATAGGCCAATATCCCTGATGAACACAGATGCTAAAGTCCTTAACAAAGAAATTGGAGAACCAAGATTAACAGCATAGATAAATGCCTGTGCTCGACACCTCCCTCAACCACATCAAAATTACAACTAAAATACCGAACAACCATCATTCAGAACCACCTGAAAGGTGGCTGAATGGAAGTCCTACAACTATAGAAATAAAGAAGAAAGCACACCGGACTGGTAGGGGGAGCAAAGGCTCGAAACAGGCTGGTCCGACACCCACGTGTGCCACTTTTTTAATCCAAACGGAGATCATCTCTGTGGAGGCTGCCCATGAGGAGCCTCCACACAGACCCCCAGCCCAGGGTTCCAGAGCTGGGAAGAGAAGTCCCATAACTATGGGCCGTAAAAACGAGCAGGGATTGGTGCTGAGTGACTTGGGAGGCCGCTGGAGATCCAGTTGTTCCTCTTAAAGGGCTGGCACACAAACTGAATTTACAAAGTCCTGCTTCCTCTGAGCTCCAGCACCAGGTCAAGGCTCTGGGGGACCCGGACACATACGAGGAGGAACTAGATGGTCTGGCATCAAGGCAGGAATTCGGGGGCAGCTTTCTCCCAAACAGAGGTGCTCTCAGGGGTCATTGTTCCTGTGCTGGGACCTCCCGGGTCACAGGGCTGACTGGCAGCCATATCTGTTTGCTCCATCATGGTGATTCCTTGAGACCCCACCCCATCCAACTTGCAGCCCCACCCAACCTGTTTGCAGTGTCTTTTGCATGAATGGTCTTCCTTGCTCAGGCCTCAGACTTTGCTAAAATCTCTCAAACAGGCTGCAGCTGGGTCAGCGTGCCCCAAACCTATCAATAAAAGGCCCAGACCATGCACTAGCACCAGCCTGCCTTGCTTAACACCTGGGCCTCTCCAAGCCCAATAGAAATAGCTAATTTTGCACCTCCTGGGAAGCCTGTGAACCAGTGTACCCAGTGGACAGCTTCAGACCACAGCATATTATAACTCTACACATCCATAGACAACACACTCAAGGGGCAGACTCAGTGAACACCAAAGCCCCACTGAAGCATATCTTGCTCCATAGGGGTGTTTCCTGCACAGCAGCTCTCCCACTGTAGCCGCAGCTGGTCCTCACAGGCAATTGGCCTGGAGGTCAATTCCTCCCGATGACACCAACAGCAATCAAAGCTCAACTACAATAATGTATGAATACACAGCCCACACAGGGATGCGCCAGCTTAGATGATTGGGGAGGCTGAGCCACTGGGAATCTACAGGACACCTACTACCAAGGTCACTCTACCAATTCCAGTAGATATAGCAGCTCTTCCTAATACAGCAGTTTCCAACCTTTCGGACCTCACGGACTACCAGTGGTCTGCCTCCGGTTGCCGACTACTGTCCTAATACATAGAAACAAACACAAGGAAGCAGCCAAAATGGGGAGACAAAGAGACATGTCACAAATGAAAGAAATTGAAGCAAGCAAACTACTGGATACAGAGTTCAAAAGCATGGTTATAAGGTTACTCAAGGATCTTCATGAGACTTTCAAGTTATCTTAGTGAGAAAGTCAAAGACGTGAAAAAGGACCAGTCAGAAATTAAGCATACACTAACTGAAATAAAGAATATTTTACAGGGATTCAACAGTACAGTAGAGGAGTCCAAGAATCAAATCAACGATCTGGAATATGAGGAAGCAAAACACCCAATTAAAAGAGTAAAACAAAAAAAAGAATCCAAAAATATGTAGACAGTGTAAGGAGCCTCTGGGACAACTTCTAGCATACCAACATTCACATTATGGAGGTGCCAGAAGGAGATGAGAGAGAGAGAGAGAGAGAACACAAGATATTAAAAACCTATTTGAAGAAATAATGACAGAAAACTTCCCCTTCCTGGTGAAAGAAATAAATTTACAAGTCCAGGGAGCACAGAGAGTCCCAAACAAGAGAAACTCAAGTTTCTAGATGCTGAAACATTAGTGCTCCCCCGGGTCAGTACTACATCTGGCTTCTCTCCTTACACTCTCCCCCGAGAGGCACACTTCCACCTCCACACCCCTGTCTTTCATAGCCATCTGTATGATGACCACTCTCTAAAATATATTCCCAGCCCTAGCCAGTTTGGCTCAGTGGATAGAGCCTTAGCCTGTGGACTGAAGGATCCCAGGTTCGATTCCAGTCAAGGGTACGTACCTCAGTTGCAGGCTCCCCCCCAGCCCGGGCCCTGGTAGGGCACATGCAGGAGGCGACCAATCAATGTGTTTCTCTTACATTGATATTTCTCTCTATCTTTCCCTCTCTCTTCCACTCTCTCTGAAAAATAAATGGAAAAAGATCCTCGGGTAAGGAATAAATAAATAAATAAATAAATATACATTCTCAACTTTCAGTTCAAACTCATACATTAGGCTGTTTCACTACCTAACTACCACAAGGCATTTAACATATCCCAAACTGAACTTGGCAATTTAAATCTGACCTCAACCACAACCCAGATTTCCCAGTCTTGGTAATTATACAACCATCCACTGAGTTAATCGATTAGCAAAGGAGTCCCCCTTTCTCTTACTCTCTAGCTAATCCATCAGCAACCTTATCAGCTCTTTCCCCAAAATGTATCTTGAATTTTCCATTTCTTCCCATCTTTATTACTGCCACCCTAGTCTCTGTCTCTTTCTTGAATAATGGAAAAGGTTCCCAATTAATTGGTCTTCCCATTACTGTCCAGCCCCTTTATCGATGTGGCATATAGCATCAAGAGTGATCTTCTGAAAATATAAATCCAAGTATCTCTCCCCTGCTTAGATTCTCCACAGGCCCCCACAGCCCCTGAAGTAAAGTGCAATCTCCTATCATGACCAGCAAGTCTCTGTGTGATTTGAACCCAGACTCTGTCTCTCCCAAGTCCCCACCAACAGTGACACTGGTCTTCTTTCAGTTCAATGCTGGAAACCTTCTCGATTTTTCTAAAGCTGGATCCTCCTGTTCTCAATGGAAATGTCACCTCCTTGGAAGGACCTCTCCTGGCTGGCTCAGCCCCATTTGTTACTCCCATGCTCTCTGTTGCCCCAACCAGGAGACAGTAATGCATGAGGGGAAGGACTACGGTTTTTTGTTTGTTTGTTTGTAAATATATTTTTATTGATTTCAGAGAAGGGAAAGGGAGAGAGAGATAGAAACATCAATGATGACGGATAATCACTGATAGGCTGCCTCCTAGGGATCAAGCCTGCAACCCAGGCATGTGCCCTTGACCAGAATCAAACCTGGGACTCTTCAGTCTGCAGGCCAACACTCTATCCACTGAGCTAAACCACCTAGGGCAAGGACTGTGTTTAACAGCAATTTGCTTCTGGTGTTTAGAAGAATGCTGATATGGGTTGAATTGTGTCCCGTTCCCTCCACCCACACACACACACAAAAAGATAGTTGAAGACCTAACCTCCACCCAGTACCTCAGAATGGGGCCTCATTTAGAAATATGGTTGTTGAAGGTGTAATCAGTTAGGTGAAGTCCTACTAGGGACCCACTATGACTGGTGTCCTTAGAAGATGGCCATGTGAAGATGGATGTGAATCTACAAGCCAAGGAATGCCCGGGGCCCCCAGAAGCTAGGAGAGAAGCTGGGAACCAACTCTGCTGACGCCTTGGTTTGGGACTTCGAGCCTCTGGAACTTTAAGACGATTAAGTTCTCTTGTTTACGCCACTCAGTATATGATACTTTATTCCAGCAACCCCAGGAAACTAACACAAATGCCAAATTGGAAAGTCATATGTAGAAATGAGAGGTGTTCTTACGGAGGGAAGGGCGGGCACAGGGACATTCATATTATGTGTCTTTATTTAAAGTAAAACTTCTTAAAAAGTAATCTAATTGTTAAAAGATAGACTACAATTACAGTGAAGCCTCGCTACTAGGCAAAAACACAACCCTTCGTGCAAATGTCTCTTATTACACCGATCCATGTTAAAAGATACCACAGATAGGTCCTGACCAATTACAATGGAGTCAATGAAGACAGGCCACAAACTCAACTCTGTAACCTTATTGTAAGGACAGCGAAAGTTATCTGAACTCTGCTTTTGTTACGAGTTTGCCTCAAGGTTTCTGCTTTAATAAATTGCATTAATGATTGTATAATAGCTACCCAGCGTGTGTCAAACATTGTGCTAAATGCTACAGGTACATCATCAATAATCTTCAATAACTATCAGCAAAGTCAGTATAGCTGTCCCCATTTTACAGATGAGGACATGAAGGATGTGTGAGTTAAGAATAATGCTGCTGATTCAGTAGCAGAGCCAAGACTTGTCATTTCCATCGAGAGCTTCGTATCATATTACACAGATAATGTATTTGGCTCTAATAGAGAACCAGTTTCCCTTGCAAAAACTGCAGTGCTTGTACTTATAATCAGAAAATACTGTCAAGAAAGTTAAATTCGAAACTTACTTTTGGTATTATCCCAGAAAGGATGATTTTTAAAATAAACTATTTCTAGCCTGGCCAGCATGGCTCAGTGGTTGAGCATTGACCTATGAGTCAGAAGGTCACGATTCAATTCCCAGTCAGGACATATGCCCGGATTGCAGGCTCAATCCCCAATGTGGGGTGTGCAGGAGGCAGCCAATCAATGATTCTCTCTCATCATTGATGTTTCTATCTCTCTCTCCCTCTCCCTTCCTCTCAGAAATCAATAAAAATATATTTTAAAATAAATAAACTATTTCTAGAGGCAATATTTTTTAAATGTACATTTTACTAAGCACTAACCAAAGTTTGATTAAGCTCTACTGGAACTCATCTTTAATAGCCAAACCAATTAAGTATCTGAGCTCTTAGCTTCTTAAGAAGAGAAAATCCTGCTATTAAATTTGGTAGGGGATAAGCTTTAGCCACACGAAACAGCTTTCAAATAGCCAAAACAGAACTAATACTCTCCTGAAGAGAATGGGGAACAATGAGTCTTTATTCAACTTTTATAGCCACAACTTTCAGTTACAAATCAGGATACAATGTAATTCAGAGAAAATAGTAACAAATTTCAAACAGAACTGCCCTACACTTCTGCTTCTGAGAAGATGGAGATGTACTTTTTCCTATACTTCCTACTAAGTTCAACTAAAAGTCCCGGACACGATATATAAAACAAACATAAGATCTGAAAGGTGGAGAGAAGGTGGCAGACTGGCTAGGGACCTCAAGACCCAAGGAAAGACACAATGGTGAGGTCCCTGGAAGAAGTCGGCAACCTGTGAAATTCAGCAGGTGAAAAAACAACAACAAAAGCCTGCTCTTTGAGGGGTCAGTGCCGACATGTACTCATAAGGAACTGGTGGACATTGATATTGGGTCTCAAAAGAACTGTTGGTCCAGAAAGAAACTCACTGCAGACTGATTCATTTGCCTGTCAGCATAACTATTATTGCTCGTCGCACATTCAATTCTTACAAGTATATCTCTAGTGACACTTGATTTCGCTCATCTAGGGGAAATGATGAACAACATAGACTGATGAACAAGAACAGAACCAGAAACAAGGAGGCATCGATCGGACTGTCGGGCCTCAGAGGGAGGATAGGGGAGGGCGGGGGGAGGGGGGAGAGATCAACCAAAGGACTTGTGTGCATGCATATGAGCCTAACCAATGCTTAAGTTCAACAGAGGGTTGGGGCATCCATGGGGAGGGGTGTGGGATGGGAATGGAGGGATGAGGACAAATATGTGACACCTTAATCAATAAAGAAATTAAAAAAAAAAAAGCCTGCTCTTCCTAGCCACAGAACCAGGGAAGGGGCAGTCTAGCAAGACAGAAAACTTTCGGACAATAAGCACTCTACCCCAGCGAGAAATCACAGGAGAAACTGCCGCCCACCCACACTAGCAAAGGTGAAGCTGGAGCCCAGATTCCTTCACTGGCTTCAATAAAGAGGCCCCCAACGCACCCACCCTCAGGGCGATGTTAGAGAAGGCAGAGCAGGGAGCTGGGCAACAATAAGCCTGACTCTTGAAACCCAGTGTCAGTGGAGACCTCCTGGGGAGCTCAGCCTTCCAACTCCACTGAGCATAAGGTAAGGCCCCTCCCCTTAGAGTTTAGCTAAGGTACCCATTGTATTGCTACGTGGACATCCCATTTTGCTTGGCCAAGCGGCCTGCAGGGACCTTAAACTGACACTTGCCCCCTCATGCAAGTACATACCCTAGACAGCAGCCCACAGAATCCCCATGATTCCCTCAACAGTCCTTGTGAGCTACAGTTTCCCCTCCGGGCCTCCCCTTGTGCACCCCTTAGGTAAGACCCCCTGGGGCTTCCCAGAACCTCAAACTTTTGAATTGACCAGCAAGCCCTAACCTGAGGACCCCAAAGCACTCCACCCACAGACCCTAATAAAGGCATGTGCCCCAGGTCCTGCCGCTCTGTCTGCATGCACCCTGCCTTGACCTCCCCATGTGGCCCCATGAGGAGTGCCAGGTAGCTCCTCCAGGACCTGTGAATAATAAACTTCTCTATTTCAATTTCGCTCGCAATCTCTGGCTGAGCTCAGCGTCCTGCACCCTGTGCTCCACTTAACAAATGTTAATTTAACAAAATCGTAACAGGTAGTATCAGAGGAGTGGCAGTGAGTCAGAACTTTCACAACCACCCATCCATAATGAGGCCACCCCCCACCTCTACCTCAATGCCTGGGGAAGACACAAGGGGAGCACTCCTACCCCTCCCAAACAGAACTTTATCCTGAGGAGGCCTAGTGGGAAGTGAAAACTCCCACCCCACCTCAGGTGTCAACAGGAACAAATCAAGGACCTGAACTTCTATCCCCATCTGCAGTAGCAAGTCTTCTGTCAGGGAGGTGTCTGAAAAAAAGTCACTAAAACAGGAGATTTAGATAAGAACCAGAGACTCAGACTGTAACACCCAAAATTCTAGGTTTCAACTGAAAATCACTTAGCATATCAAGAACCACGAAGACCTCAACTGGAATGAAAAAAGGCAATCAAGTGATGCCAACACCGATACAACAAAAATGTCAGAATAACTGACAAAGGTTTTACTCAGACATCATGCGCTTCAATGAGCAACTGTAAATGTGCTTGAAACCAATGAAAAAATTACAAGGTCTCATAAAAGAAATGGGAGTTATAAAGAAGAACCAAGTGGAAATTTTAGAACTGAAAAACATAGATCTCAATTCAAAAACTCAGTGAATGGAGGGAACGCAGGGAAAAATCAGTGGACTGGAAGATAAAACAACAGAAATTATCCGACCTGAACAACAGAAAAAAATAGACTAAAAAAAAAAGCCCTGGCCGGTGTTTTCAATGGTACAGAGTGTCCGCTCCCAAGGCACGTTTGGGAGGCAGCTCATCAATGTCTCTCTCACCTCTCTCTCTCTCTCTCTCTCTCTCTCTCTCTCTCTCTCTCTCCCCCCCCCCCCTTCCATTCTCTCTAAAAAAATCAATGGGAAAAATATCCTCAGGTAAGGATTAACATCAAAAAATATATGAGCAGAGCCTTAGAGCCTGTGGGACTATAATGATCGGAAAAGAGCAGGGTTAAAAAAGTAATGGCTAACAACTTTCCAAAGTTGGTAAAAGATATAGTTCTACAGAATCAAGAGTGAAGTGAACCCCAAACAGAACAAACCTAAAGAAATCCACTCCAAAACACATCATTATCAAACTTTTAAGCCCTAAAAGAAAATATCTTGAAAGCAGAGAGAAAATAAACATTGCCTATAGGGGAAAAACAAATGCAAATGGCAGTGGGTTTTTCATCATAAATCATGGAAGCCAAAGGAAGTGGCACATTTTTCAAGTGCTGAAAGAAAAGAACCATCAACCGCCGGGCTGGTGTGGCTCAATGGACTGAGCGTCCTTCCAGGTTGGATTCCTCCTGGTCAGGGCACATGCTCAGGTTTCAGGCTCCATCCCCAGTAGGAGGCAACCGGTTGATGTTTTTTCCTCATCGATGTTTCTAGCTCTCTCTCTCCCTCTCCCTTCCTCTCTGGCTAAAATCAATAAAAAAACATTAAATAAAAAAAGAAAGAACCATCAACCCATATACTCTACCCAATGAAAATACTCCTCAGAAATGAAGAGAAAATCAAGGCATTCTCAGATGAAGAAAAACTAAGAGAATTTGTTAGCAGCCCACCTACCCTAAAAGAATGAAAACCATGGACCAACAGGGTCAATCCACCAACAAGATACAGCAATCCTAATGTGCATAAAAACAAAGCTGTTAAATACGTGAAGAAAAAACCTGGTAGAACTGAAAGAGGAAATAGACAAATCCACAACTGTGGTTAGAGATTTCAACATCCCTTTCTCAGCAAATGGTAGAATAATTAGAGAGAAAAGCAGCAGGGATATAGAACTCAACCATCAATCAACAGACTGCAATGGACATTTACAGAACATTCCACTAATGACAGCAGAATGCACATTCTTTTAAAGTGCCCATAAAATATATGCCAATAAGACCATATCCTAGGCCACAGAAAAACACATAACAAATTTAAAGAAGTGAAATCATACAGAGTGTATTCTCTGATCTCAGTGGAATAAAAATAGAAATCAAAACCAGAAAGACATGGGGTAAATCTCTAAACACTTGGAAACTAGGCAAGAGACTGTTATACAATCCCTGGGTCAAAGAGGAAGTCTCAAGGGAAATTTAAAATACACTGAACTGAATTAAAATGAAAATACAACATAAAGTTTGGGGGACACAAAGGAGAACTAAGAGGGAATGTATAGCACTAAATGTATACATTAAAATTTAAAGTCTCAAATCAATAATCTAACCTCTCACTTCAAGAACCTAGAAAAAGAAGAGCAAAACAAACCCAAAGCAAGCAAAAGGGAAAAATAATAATAAAAAAAATCAATAAAATTAAAAAACAGAAAGACAACAGAAAAATCAATTTTAAAAAAGAGCTGGTTCTTTGGAGAGATTTTTAAAAATTGACAATCTTGCACAAGCTTGTCAAAGAAAAAAAAGAAAACACAAATGACCAATATCAGAAATAAAATAGAGAATATCATTACAGACTCTGCACACATCATGAGGACAACAGGGAATGCTATGAACAAATCCAGGTATGCAAATTTCACAACTTTCATAAAATGGACCAATTTCTTGAAAAACACAAACTACCACCATTACCCATATGAGATAGAAGATTTTTTTTTTTATTGATTTTTTACAGAGAGGAAGAGAGAGGGATAGAGAGTTAGAAACATAGATCAGCTGCCTCCTGCACACCCCCCACTGGGGATGCGCCCGCAACCCAGGCACATGCCCTTGACAGGAATCGAACCCGGGACCCTTGAGTCCACAGGCCGACGCTCTATCCACTGAGCCAAACCGGTTTCGGCGAGATAGAAGATTTTAATGGCCTATAATTTTAAAACTCCCAGAAGAAGAATCTCCAGGCCCAGAAGATTTCATTGGATAATTCTACAAAACATTTAAAGAATTAACATCCGTTCTAAGCAACTTATTTCAGAAAATAGAAAAGGAGAAAACATGTCCTATTTCATTTTATGAAGCCAGTAGTTCCATAGCAAACCAAAGACATTAGTTAAAAATAACTACAGACAGATATTCCTTATGAATACAAACATAAGCACCCTTAAAATATTAGCAAATATAATTCTGCAATATATACAAAGAATTATACACCATGACCAAGTGGGGTTTCTTCCAGGGAAGTACGGCTAGTTCAATATTTGAAAAGAAATCCATATAATCTACCATTTTAATAGGCTAAAGAAAAAAAATCATGTAATCATATCAATCAATACCAAAAAAAAGCATCCGATAAATTTCAATATCCATTCATAATAAGAACTCTTAGAAATAGCCATAGAGGGAAACTTCCTCTACTAGATAAAGGACGTGTACGAAAAACCCTACAGCCAATATCACACTTCATGGTGAAGGACTGAGTGCCTTCTCCCTGAGATCAGGACAAGGCAAGTATATCCACTCTCACCAAAGACCTCCAACTCTGCCCACCTCTCCCAGTCCTTTCCCAGAAGCATTTCCCAAGTGCCGCCCTCCCTTTAAAACAGGAGTCCCCTCCCAGCTTTCCTGGAGCCAAGCCTGAGGAGTCACATTCCAAGCAACTGGAAAGTAAATACCAAGTGAATAGAATTCATCCCTTGTTAATACTCTACCCCGTGCCTTCTAGTAAAGCTTTGCTGTAACTGTAGTCCATTTTTTAATGATAGGTTACTTTTAGGAAGTGAGATTTCGTTTATAAGGAGAAATCTAATATTAAAACTACTATTCAAGAACTGCTTTCACTGCTGCTAATGCATCTTGCCTGACGGACTACCCTGAGAACCCGCAAGTGAAGCCTCTTAGTCAAAACAGGGATCCCAGGCAAGTGAGGGCGAGCTGCTATAATGGCAGCCGCCTGTCAACTCACTGGGAGGGGCTGATTAGGCCGCCGACTGGCTCACCGGGTTCCCCCTCTTCCCTTAACACTTCAAGTGTTCTGTTTCCACGGCTGGGAAATCAGAGATGACATGGTCCTTGCACCAGAGTTCATCTACTCTAGCCCACGGTTTCACATTCAGTTCTAATAAACTCAGCTGAGTTCCAGCTCATGGCTAATCAGAAGGAATACATTTCATAGTCAGAAAAGCACTTCGTTCATTCAATTAACATTAGTCGAGTGCCTAAGAAGTTCCAGGCATTTGGAGATAGGCATTGACCAATACATGGTGATCCCTATCCTCCCTAGCTTATGTAGAGGGGGCTCAGAGAGATGGATAAATTAAAATGAAATAATTACAAAGTGTGACAGTGGCTGACGTGGCTATAAACAGACCTGAGGATTTTATTTTTAAAAATAAATTTTAGAGTATATTCGGGGCCAATAAATTATATGAATTTTTAAAAAATATATTTTTACCAATTTCAGAGAGGAAGGAAGAGGGAGAGAGAAATAGAAACATCAATGATGAGAGAGAATCATTGATTGGCTGCCTCCTGCACACCCCCTACACTTACACTTTCTCCAGATATGAAAAGCAATTTCCTTTCCAAAACTGTTGAAATACAGAATTAAAAATTCAGCCCTAGCTGGTTTGGCTCAGTGGGTAGAGCCTCAGCCTGCGGACTGAAGGATCCCAGGTTCGATTCCGGTCAAGGGCACTGCCCTGGCTGCGGGCTCTATCCCCAGTAGGGGGTGTGCAGGAGGCAGCCAATCAATGATTCTCTCTCATCATTGATGTTTCTATTTCTCTCTCCCTCTCCCTTCCTCTCTGAAATCGGTAAAAATATATTTTTAAAAAATTCATATAATTTATTGGCCCCGAATATACTCTAAAATTTATTTTTTAAAATAAAATCCCAGATGCTGGTTTGTTACTATCTCTATGTTAAAAGCTGAATGCCATTCCACAATCCTTACTAGTTCCATACTTGAGTTGCTTTAAGCAACTGTTGTAGACTCACCTAGGCACAAAACTACCTTGTGGAAAATGTTTTGTTTTTAGGAAAGTGAAGTAGATTCCAAACAAATCAATCAACCACTTAAACTGGAGACTGCCAAGATAAAACACGAATCTGGCTTTCTACAATGTTTAACTCCAACCAATCTGAGGTACATTTTTAAAATTACATTATGAGAGGTACCTCATCTTTTCAAATATGCCAAACACAATAACCTAATGTTAAAACCTACTGACTAGCAGACACCGTTGACTGCAAATCTAACCTACACAGACAATAACCTGAATTTCCATCAAGGACGATGTAAGCACCAAATGATAGCCAAAATGCTTCCAGGTTTTATCGGGAAAAACAGCTCTGAACTACCATTTGGGGAGAAACCCACATTTCTTACAATTCAAATGTAATTTCTTCATATTTAACTCCAAGGCTTTTGTTAACGTGCTTGACTTTGTTTTCTCAAAATTATTCATAGACTACAGGCTCTAGATTTGTTCCTTACTATTGTACCTCTACTTCCTCCCATCTCATGAAGCCTCACCTACATTAAGTTACTTCTGAAAGCTTCCACCTGGCTTTTCTTTCTAATCACCTACTTTTGTAAATGGGGGGAGATTTGTAGTCCAGTCCTCTTGTCACATATTAGGAATAGGAAAGGAAAGATCTCTCTTTTTAATAATCTCCAGAGAATTTTCCATCAAATCCCTCCCTTCACCCACTCCTTTGTAACCACCAGGAAATTCTCCCTTTCATCTCTTGGGCATCACCCTCAAACTCTGCCATCCACCTGTGCTGCTCCTTTGTGTTCCCATGGAGAACATCAGCCTCTGTAACAACCTTGCAAGGGCCTGCCCCCCCCTCCCGCCCCGCCCCCTCTTCATCCTCTGCTCCAAAGCCTCTAGCTTCCCATCTCTCTCCGAATAAAAGCCAAAGTCCCTATAAAGATCAAGCTCTGCATCACCTAACTAGCCTGCCATCTCCTTAGCTCTCCAGCCTCATCTCTTTCCACTCCCTCCCTCACTCCCTGCTCCCACCTTTACACTGATTTTCTGCCTGGAATGCTCCCTCCTCTCCCTGAGGGTCCTTCTCAAACGTTACCTTCCCTTAACCCTCCACTGGCCCATCCCAGGTAAAACTGTAAACTTCCAACTCCCTATCCTCTAACAAACTTTCTATTTAACTTATTTTATTAACTATTATCCCTAATATAAGTTCTAAGGATGCAAAAAAATTATGTGGGGTTTTTTTTCCACTGCTGTATCCTGAGGGCTGGGAAGGTGCAAGTTACCTGACAAGAGTTGAGTAAATATTTGTCAATGAATGCAAGTGTCATCCACTTAAGAGAGATTTGCTGGACACCAGGCCTGGGCCAAGTTTGTTAAAGATAAGACACCGTCCCTGCCTTGAGAAATGCACCACAAACAAAAATGTGCATCACAGGGCTGCAAACTAAGGCAACGGGAAGGAGTGCCAAATGCTCAGAGGACGAGGCCGGCTTCGCTTTTCTAGGGACCGGTTCAGCTACCCATCGGCGCGCGGTCCTCCAGGCATCTCCTCTAGATTCCTGAGACGCGCACGAGGCCCCTCGCCCTCCCCACGCCTGGGAGGTTACTCATCCAGAGCGACTTCCGGCCTGTTCGCGCCCACCGGACACGGGATTTAAAGAAACAAATGTAACAGTCTCTGCTCTTCAGCCTTCACCCCCTCTCCTTTGCCCTGTGGGTCAATCCTCCCCGCAGGCTGGGACTGAACCCGGGTCGGACCACAGCACCCTCTCCATTATGTGCGCCCTACTTCCGCGGTCCCCACCTGCTCCCGGAGTTCCCTTCGGCTCCTATCCGCGCGTGCGCGTGCGCGAGCAGACCCACGTGGGCTCGGGTGAGGCGGGCGGCGGGCGCCGCCCAAGAGGATGGCCACGCCCTCGCGTAGAGCTGGCTTCTGATTGGCTGCCGGTCGCTCGCCCGAGCCCAGTCGGGGAGGCCTGTAACTGCGCCTCTAAAGGCGCTGCCAGACGGGTGTTGCGCTACTTCTGCCAGCTCCTCGCCGCCTCCGCCAGCTCCTGTGGTCCTTGCACCTACTCCGCCGGCATGTCTCAGGTATGACACATGCCTGGCTGCGAAAGTGCAGCGGGGCGGGAAGCCGGCGTGGGGACCACCCCGCAGGCAGAACCCTGGAAGGTCTTTCTCTTCCCGGCTCCGCTCTTCCTCCTGGACGCATGCCCAGCCCTGACCCTTTGGACAGAGCCTGGAGAGCGGAACTTTCCGGTTTGGGGCTCCCTACACCGCCATCCACCCTGCAACTGCTGGGAAGTTGCCCATCGAGTGGACTTCGCGGTGAAGCGGGGAGAGGGATCGGAGGCGAGGGTCCGAGGTAGAAAGACGAGAGGTAGAGGGTTGCGTGGATGGAAGGAGCAAGGGGACCGAGTCCCCCATCCGGAAGGACAGGACATGAGTAAGGGCGGAGTAGGGAAGCATGGAGGCGGTGGCTGAGCGCTTGGAGGTCAGAAGTAGGGGCCGAGTGTCCGGCGTGCGGCCAGGGAGGGTGCGCCGGCAGGGGGAGGGTGCGCCGGGGGAGAGGTGACCCCCGAGGTCTTTCCCTCCCTTGAATATAGCCGCTTTTCCGATACCGAGCTGTGTTGGGCGACCTTTGGCTCCTCTCCTCTCTCTCCAGTCGGGCACTGGGACAGAGGTTGGCGCTGGACGCCCCAAACTCAGGGGAAGGGGGCCAACTGACTCAGGCCCTGGCCCTGCTGTACTCATGCCCTGTCCCCTTTTCAGCTGTTTTAAGCACCTGTGCCACCCCTGTCCACAGGTCAGGGCTTCACTGGGACCTCAGCCATTCCCTAGCGACCCGGTATTGACCAGGCAGTTGGCCACGCCGCCTTTCCTGCGGAGTAACTCCCGCTGCAGGCAGCCTTAGCCTGTCTCCTTCCCGCGGCATTTGCAGTACCTGCCACCTGGTATAGTGAGAGCTTTCTCAATGTAGTTATCAGATAAGGGAACCTGTGAGCCACCTCTGTGTTTTGCTGGGTCTTTCTAGCTGTCCGGTTGTGAGGAGGAGGGGAGACACTTGAGAGGGCGCTGCTTTTCCTCACCTGCGTTACAGGAGTGCGTGCTGCCTTTGCAACTCCTCCATCCCCATTACTGAGCTCCATTCAGGCCTCTCCTCTCCCTCGCATTTAGGCTGAGTTTGACAAAGCTGCTGAGGATGTTAAGCACCTCAAGACCAAGCCAGCAGACGATGAGATGCTGTTCATCTACAGCCGCTACAAACAGGCAACTGTGGGTGACGTAAATACAGGTATGCGGAGATGAAGCTGGGCGGGCCCCTGTTCATCAAAGCAGACTCAGCAGCCTTGATTGGTGCTGGAACTCTTAACCTGTGGGAACCCTGCTCAAAACCTCCTCTTTGGATGGGACGGTAATTTTTCATGATGTTCCTGGGGTGTAAGCTGGGAGAGGTTGGTGGAGATCATGTTCCTAGATTGGGTTTACAGACCCTGCACTGTTCTTGGTTCTTGGTAGCTCAGGTAGCAGAATTCAAATCCTAGACTTTACTGATTATCAAGAGCATTTCCCATCCACTTGGGAGGTGGTGAAGGCCCCCAGCTTGGATGAGATTTGCTCAACTCAGCTCACTGGTAGCTTGGTTGAAGCACACTGCTTCCACCCTAAATGGGCAAGATCAAAGTCTCAGAGCACTTGGCAGTGGACCAAGCCTAAATCAGGAGCAGAGAAGCAACTGGCTTCCTGGGACAGGTCAGAGCATTTTTGCTGAAACATTTCCTGGTGACCATCCCCTGCTGAAAGATCTTGGTGCAGGTTTTGAGGCCATAGTTTGAATTAACATATTCCATAGTACTGCCTTTCCTGCCTTGGCCAGTTTTTATTCTGCCCCCAAAGTCCCTGATACTCAGGTGTATATTTTTCTCTCAGGAAAAATCTCCCACAAATCAATAAGAAATAGACTAACAATTTGGTGGAAAAATGGGGCAAGGGTATGAACATACAGTTCACAGAAAAGGACACTCAGAAAACTAACCAGTAATGCATGAGACAGAGAAATGGGTTAGGCAATGGCATGATTCAGTCCATGCAAGGACTCAGAGGTGGTGGCCATGGCACCACAAAGGAGGTTACCCTCCCCCTCCCTGATCAGGAGGGTGAGTGTGGCCCCCAGTTCCACTGCAGTTGGGTTGGAGGTGGAGCAGATGGGCTGGCTGGGAGCCTGCTGGATGCAGAAGTGCCCAGAGGTAAGGATCTGGTGCAATGCCAAATTAAACTTGGGTTCCCAGGGAGGGCTGAGCTGAGAAAGGTCTTGTGGTGGAGGTGAGTTTTATGCTGGGTTCGTAAACTGTATCGGCCTGGCAAGGGGGTGGAGAGATGAAGTGGGGGTGGCTAGAGCTGCCAAGATGCTCTTCTGCCAAGCAGTGTTTTCCAGAGACTGGGCCTGCCCTGTTGAAAGATCTTGGTGCAGA
This sequence comes from Cnephaeus nilssonii, assembly GCF_951640355.1. Taxonomy (NCBI): domain Eukaryota; kingdom Metazoa; phylum Chordata; class Mammalia; order Chiroptera; family Vespertilionidae; genus Cnephaeus; species Cnephaeus nilssonii. The sequence continues at coordinate 84,343,086 of NC_137081.1, forward strand.
TTTGGTGTCACGTGAGGGTAGGTAGGCTGGGAACATATAACTTCCCGATCAGGGAGGGATCAGCACCCTCTCGGGTTTCACAGTCCAGTACAGTAGTCACTAGCCACACGTGGCTATCTACCTTTAAACTGAAGATAGCTCACATTAAGTAAAATCAAAAGTTCAGTCTTCAGTCGCACAAGCCACTATTCCAGGAGCTCAAGTGACACATGGGACAGTGCAAATGTACAGCGTTTCCATCATCACAGAAGGGCCGCTGGGGGTGTGCTGCTCTAGAATTTGGTTGATGACTGCAGGTGCAGTTTCTCCCGGGTACCCCTGGGAGTGCTTCCCAGCAAGCACTTAGGAAGGCGTGATCCTCTGGCACAGGGTCCAGCTGTGGGCGCTGTGACTGCTCCCCTTGGCTCTGTTCTCAGCATGGCAGGGAATAGGTCAGCAGGCAACTCGTGAGTGTGTTTCCCAAGTGCAACTGATAACCAGTCTGTAAGCATAAAATCGTGGTGTAACTTAAAGAAACGTTGCTAACCAGTAATGCATGAGACAGAAATGGGGTGGGAAGGAAACTTTGTAGTATTTTTTAAAGTTTTTAAAAGACTTTTGGGAGTTACTTAACTTAGAAGACAAGGACCCGCTAGTAATGGGAACAGTTGCCCTTTTACTTTCTGGATTTTAAGTCTGTATTTCTGTACACAGTCTGGGCCTGCTTACCTCCATGACAGTGTAGAAGGGATCGGTGTAATAAAGATGCCTTTCATGGCAAGAAAGCTGGTCAACTTTTCCCTTGGAAGTGGAAGCAGACCTAATGTCTTTCCTTTTCTTGTTGCAGAACGGCCTGGGATGTTGGACCTCAAAGGCAAGGCCAAGTGGGATGCCTGGAATGAGCTGAAAGGTAATTGTTCTCATCAGTTTCCCTCATTTGTGAAGTTCAGTAATGACAACTCCTGATTATGGCATGCAAGGGGTGAGGAGGGAAAACAAAGTGGGTGAGGCACGGGCTGGAAACCGCTTGACCTGTGTCAGGATGGAAAAAAACTGGGCCACCTACTTTTTCTCTTAATACCAGCAATGCCTTTTCCAAAAGCACCATCTCCAAGTAGTGGTGTCATCGAGAGGGGGGCCAGGGGCCAGGCCACTGAGAAACAGATTAGAAGGCAGTATAGTTGGCAAGGGCTTTATATATACTCAGAATTAGGGGAGGTTTGCTGCCCACAACTCCTCTCCCCCACAAGGCCAGGCAGTGACCCCATAGCCCAAACAGCCCTCCCCAGCTCCCTTCCAGCCAGAAAGGCACAAAAAAGAAAGGAATGAGCTAATGCATGGCAAGCCTCTGGCACTCGCAGGCTCAGTGAATGGAGCTATTCTGTGCTAAGCAACAGCAGCCAAGTGTCCCAGCTCCGACTTAATCACGTGCCACCTGCACTAGCAAGACCTAAAAGTTGGCACTAAAGGGCCTGCCAGCTTTTTTGTTCTTGTGGCTAGCTTCTGAATAAGCCCTCTGTCTTCCTGCAAATGAGAAACACTTGAACTCAAAAAGGTTTTGAAGACAATAAAAACACTCCTAGGATTTGCAGTAACTGGAACAGGAATGCCTGTCCGACTGTCCATTTTCCTTGGGCATTTCCATGTCATCCTCGGGGCCCACACACTCAAGTGCTTCAGACACGCTCCGACTTCCAGCAGGTATCTCCTTCACTGTGGATCCGGGAAACGAGGTGTTCCTGTCTCTGAGGAATATGTAGTCAGTGTCTCTCATACAGCAGCAAGAAGGCAAAAACTGGCCTCATCTCCCTCCAAGAGCCAGCTACTTTTGCTCAGAGTTCTCAAAACTTTTCTCGTAGCTTCTCTCTGGGGAGAAAAGGGTGCCTGGCTTTGCTGTTTCACCACCAGCTTAACAGCTCTGGCAGTTAAGAGCCCAACAGAGAAATACTTGATAAGCCAAAGCAAACCAGGAAGTCAGCAGGACCCGTAAGGCCACTGTGGCTCCCCAAGTGCGGCTCTCCTGCCTGTCTGGAGGGCCCCACCTTTCCCTAAGGCTCAGACTAACCCCTCACTCATGACAGTGGGGGACTCACAAGGCCAGCAAGGCCATTGGCAGGCCTCAGGACAGCCACACACACATTGGTTCAGTGCTTTATGGAGCATTGGGCATTCTCTGTGGGCCAGGCTTCTCGAGTTCTTCGTCAGATCCCGGCCAGGTCTCCGAGGTGTAGGGAGTAGGGCCCCCCCTTTGCAGGTGAGAAACTGAGCCTCGGAGCGTTAAACCAGAGCTGTCTGGGGCTCTGAGGCTGCCGCTCGACTACCGTGCTGCCGCTGACAAACACTGTTGATTCCTTACAGGGACGTCCAAGGAAGATGCCATGAAAGCGTACATCAACAAAGTAGAAGAACTGAAGAAGAAATATGGAATGTAGGGACTGGGTTTGGCTGCCAGCCACGCATGTCATCTAAACTGATAATCATGCCTTGTTTTTCTAATAACACGGATGAAGTGAAATAATGAAGTTAACCTCCTTCCTGAACACTGTCCAGGATACGGCTCCAACATTAAGGAGCGGAAATGGTTACTCACCTTTGCGGAGTAGTTTTTATCTATAGATCAATTAAAACTGCATTTGTTACTTTAAGTCTTTGGTAATCTGGTTTCTTGAAATAATTTATACTTCCAGTCTCACTTCCTTTTTCTAAAGATTTTGTCCGGAAGTGTGTGAGCTGTCCCATTCCCGGTCCTCTGCCAGGAGTGAGGCAGGCAGTTCCACCTGTTCCAGGCGCGGAGTGCACTCACCTCCCGTGGGCAGGCAGCGGCCATACGCGTGGCCTTTCCCACCTCTTCTCCCTCCCAATTCCAGCCGCACCCTTCAGGGGCCTGGCAGAGGCTTCAGTCTGCGGGTGCTTAAGCCCCCGTCAGGAACATTGCTAGCCTCCTGCTCAGAGGAAGGCAGGGTTGACAAGTGTTTGAGGTTTGTCTCAGGTCAAACCAGTCCACAGTTCCAGAGCCAATGAGCAAGGAATGACGTGCATTTGCCACGGGCATTCCCAAAGGCCCAGGGGAGGCTTGGCCACAGGCAGCTGGGCAGGCAGAAATGAGCAGGGGAAGGGAGATCGGGACCTGGGGAATGGGGCGGGCAAGGGGTTAGGCTGCAGAGAAGAAAGACGAGCTTGACCCTGGAGGAAGTAGGTTGTTGAAAAGTAAAAAAGAAAAAGCGAGAGCTGCCAGCTGTCAGACCCTCCTTGCAGGATGTTCCCCTCCAGTCACGCACAGTCCTGCACAGGAGATAAGAGCTTTCCATTTTGCAGGTGATGTTGGGGCTGACGATTGGGGAGAAGCTCTGAGGCCAGGCAGCAGTCAGTTCTCGCCAACGCCTGTGCCCTATCTTAGACACACTTCAGCTTCGCCCCAGAAGGACAGGTCTCAGGGTTAGAGTGACTTGCCCAAGGTCACTCTGCTGGTGAATAAACGAAGAAACATCATTCAGGTACAGATTATGGTTCAGATGCCAGCACCCCCAGGTGGCCTCAGGCAAGACCAACGTGGGAGAAGGGAACAGCAAGGCGGGCAACCCGTGTGGCTGTGGTGGGCATGCCTTCGCTGTAAAATGTAAAGCACAGAATTTGACCGTAGGTGATGAGGCGTGAGTACATGGTCAACAGCTGTTTGGAGAACAGCGATTCTTCCAGTCAGCCCAGCCTGCCCATGGGAAACCAGGCCGCAGCCCAGGGGTAGTCAAGGGAAGGTTGCTCCAACAAAACAACAGGGTCACGGTCCAAAACCCCAACAATGTGGCCCAAGTGAGGTGACATTCTGAGTAGCAGTGTCCTTTATGTGGGAGACAGTCTTTCCTGGTGCTGATGTAACTGAGGGCGGACGAGACAGGAAGCCTCCAGTCCTCTCCACCCACCTGAGCGCCAAGGGAGGCAGAAGGATCCACAGCTACTCACCTGTACCCATACCTGGACCGTCTCCCTGGCTCAGTTATTGGCTGTTTGAGGAGTGAACCAAAGGAAAAACAACCTTAGATGAAGTCCAAGGCGTGGTTCTTGTCCAAACAGATCTGGCTCCAGGAGGCTGGTGCAGCTCCCCGGAAGGTGGAGGTGAGCATTAATGAGATTATGTGAGAAGCTCCTGGCATAGAGTGCGTGCCCTGTGTGCCCCTTTATCAGGAGTTTTTCCACCAGCTTTCAAATCAACTCTTGTCCCTGACAGCATCGGAGTCACGGACCGAGTCCAGGAACAAGTGATCACTCCGGTAACACTGCCCAGCATTCTGCCCTATTTCTAGCCCATGAAAGGCAGCCTGGCAGATGTGTGTTCAGGCCCCGGGTCACCGCCTCTGTGGGACAGAGTCGGAGAGGAATGGGCCTCGCCTACGGAAGCCCTGATACAGCCCGCCTGGTGCTCGGAGCCACACTGGGCTGAGAGTGTTGTGACGACTCAGCAGTTCTGTGGGTGGATGGGAGAGAAGCATTGTGGGAGTGAAAAGGCTCAGGCCCATCTGCCCACCTCTGGTGTGGCCTCTAATTAACGGCCATCATTTGCTGAGAAGCTGACGGGCCAGGCTCCCACTCCGGTTCTTTGATTTGGTTCTCGAATGTATTCCTTGTCGTGCCTGAAGGTGGCCCTACTCCTCACTGTGCAATGGGGATTACTGTGCTCATTGTTCACATGAGGAAATTAAGGTTCTGGCGATGTGTGTGGGTCCAAACTCAGGGCTCTGGTCAGAAAGGCCCTGTTCGTCCCCTTCCATCATGTTTCTTCTAATGGTACTGGCTGCCACTCAGCTCTGTACCTCACTGTCACTCAGATGATAGGGTGACCCCCATCTCACTGGGCTAGCATAAGATGCAATAAGTTCCTCGCCTGCTGCACAACTCCTTCCAGAAGAGCGGCTTGGGAAAGCAGGTCACATCTCCACGGCTGGAGTGGGAGCCAACTTTTGTAAGTACCTGAGGTGATTCTGAGGCATGGCCAGGTGGGAGGGCCCTCCCTCCCACCCACTGTGAAGCAGTGGTACCAGTTTCTCAGAAAGTAATGCTGGGGTGGTGTGCTGAGAACACGCCCCGGCAGCCTCAGGGCCAGGCCTGCTCCCTTGGCTTCTGCGGGTGTCCATGCACCGCCCAGGGTGTGTCCCACACAGGGTGTTATTTGGGAACAAATGAAGCAATGGGAGCAGAGTGGGGCACAGGCTTCCCCTCTCCTCTATGACACGCCCACAGCATCCCTGTGGTACTTTGTACTGCCAGCCTGGCTCTGGTGACAGACTTAGCTGTGAATCCCACTTCAGCCTCTCAGGTACTAAGTCACTATCTTCTTGGAGACACACTGCATGTGGACAATGGGCTGATTAGGTGGGGCAAGTGCTCAGCACAATACCTAGCAAACAGCAACTGGCTAGCAGCCTGGGGGTCTTTCCCAGCTGCATCCTCACCTGCCCCACCGACTGCACAAATCCTGCCCTGGGGCCACGAAGTGCTGCTCCCCACCTTGGCAGTGCTCCAATAATTTGGGGGTCAACCATGCAAGTCAGTGGGGGTTTCCTAGGATGTTCTCCCCACACCGAAGTAGTTCCTAGGTCCAAAAGCCTGGGAACCAGTGCTGTGGATCAGGGACCACACAGCTTGGGGGACTTGGGAAGGCCGCTGATTGCAAGTCAGAGGCCTTGCCCCTGCCCAGGGCAGAGACAGGGAGCGAGTTGTGTCACCTGTGTCAGCCTTGCTTTCTTCATCAGTAAAAGGGCTGGCCAGGAAGGTCATGTGTCCAGTGTAGATAAGAAGGAGAGCCACAGGAGGGGGCGGAGAAGGCCCTGGGGTGGTTGGCTTGGCGGAAGTCAGGCTGGGAAGTTGTGCGGGGGTGGTTTAAGCAGCCAGATGGGTAACGATTAAAATTCAGTTACAGGTGTTTGAAGTTGAGGATGAGTCCAGAAGTACCCAGGAGGCAGGCTGCAGTGAAGCTGTGCCTTTGGGGCCTGGGCCGGGGCCGGGGCAAGACAGCACCTCTGCCCTTGGCCGCTCCCTGGGAAGAGAAGCTTGGAACTTTCTTCCCTTCTTGATGTGTATGGTTGCAGATGAACTCTTTTCTGAAAGAACATCGGGTAACTAAGAAACAGACCAGAAAATAAGCAAAGCGGCTTCAGGATGGGTAACTCAGGCGCCAGCCTGGCCTGAAAGAGCCGTCACCACAGTGCAGAGCTGAGGCCCCCTGCAGCGCGCTCCCTGCACTGCCCCCGCTTTGCACCTCCCCTGCCTTGGATCCAGCTCAGTCCTTGGAAGACCAGGACTTCGTAGACCCACAGCTTTTTGTAGGGTTTTATGATTTTTTTTATAACTATTTTTACTAAGTAATGAATGAACATGAGCCTCCGTTGCAAATATTTTCCTTTTTCTGTAAAAATCTCCCCATAAAGTTTTTCCAGGGAAATTGGTGAGGAATCAAACATGGCACAGGACTCTGCACTTCCCGGGTGGGGGCGGTGTTCTAAGGGTGTGACTTGTGGGGTCCCAAAGTACCCTTTGTAGTGATATGTCCAAGTCCTAAGGCCCCACGCACAATGCCGAGTAAATGTGATCTTATTTGGAAATAGGATCTCTGCAGATATAACTAACATAAAATATCTCAAAATACAATCACTCTGAATGTAAGATGGACCCTCATCCAATGACTGGTGTCCTTATAAGAGAGAGGAGGGGTGGCATGGAGACACAGACACACAGAGAAAAAGGCAGGTGACGATGGGGCAGAGACTGGACTCATGCAGCAACGGGCTGCAGAAGGCCAAGTGCTACCACAGCAGAAGCTACGACAGAGGCATGGAATGGATCCTCCCCCAGAGGCCCAGAAGGAACCAACCCCGCTGAGACCCTGAATCTGGACTCCTGGCACCCACAACTGTGGAGAACACATTTCCGTTGTTTTAAGTTACCCAGTTGATGTGATTTGCTGTGGCAGCGCTAGGAAACGAATATGCCTGCTGACCCCTGTTACATATGTAACACCATTGCCTGGAGGGCTTTGTTGTGAATAATTGATTAGGTTCATCTGTTAGAGACCAGGGGCCTTAAAGGACGGGAATTAGCATAGTTTTGGTTGAAATCATAGAGAAGCTAGAGCTCAGATTGCTGCCATGATGCCCGCACTGAGAAATCATCACCAGCTCTAGGGCATCTGCATCCAGGAAGAAGGGAGGGAGGGAAGGAGGGAGGAAGGGAGGGAGGGAGGGAGGGAGGAAGGGAGGGAGGGAGGGAGGAGAGGAAGGGAGGGAGGGAGTTAGGGAGGGAGGGAAAGGAAAGAAAGAGCCCTGACCAGGTGGCTCAGTTGGTTGGAGTATTGTCCCCTACACCAAAAAGTTTGGGGATTTGATTCCTGGTTGCCAGCTCAATCCCCAGTTGGGGTGCATACAGGAGGCAACTAATCCGTGTTTCTTTCTCACATCATTCTCTCTCTCTCTCTCTCCCCAATCCCCCCTTCCTTCTCTATCAAATCAATAAATATATCCTCGGGTAAGAAAAAAAGAGGGGACTGCAAAATGGAAGGGTTTAAGGGGCAGATTACCTGGGCTCTTAACACTATTTTGCCTAAGCATGGCCCTGAGGGATGCTGTCAATTCATCAAGCATATGTTGGAGTGGAAAGAGATGGGCTTTGCAGATAGACTTGAATTTGAATCACAGCATGGCCACTTTTGTTCTTCATGACCTTGAGCAAGTTTCTTATTTTCTCTGAGCCTCAAATATTTTGTCTATAAAATAGGAATAATTTCTATGTTGCACAATTGAGTGATGATTTAATAACTGTCTAATACACAAAAGAAAAATGAATATATAATATCTATTATTAATCAAAAGAGTTTGAATAAAGAATGAATTAAACTTTTTAGGGCTTTAAGATTTAAAAGATTCTGGTTAGGTAGCCTAGACGTCCTCAACCTTAAGTTGTATACTCTTGTTCCTGTTTGCTTGGACTAGCATCCCTTCTTTTGAAGAATAATTTCCTCTCCTATTCTTGGGGAATTGGCCCATCAGAAGCCTAGTGTATAGTAGAGATTATTTTTACTGACGGTCCCAACATAAAAATCCTAGGGAAGGAAGGCTTCCAGTCAAGATGATGGCACAGGTAAATGCGGTAGTCAACCCACCACCACATCAAAATTACAGCTGAACTACAGAACAACCATCATCCTGAATCGTTTGAAATCTAATTGAACACAAGTCCTATAACTAAGGATATAAAGAAGAAGCCACATCGGGACTGCTAGAAGGGGCAGAAACTCAGAACAGGTTGGCTCCACACCCATGTGTGGCCGTTAAAAATCGGGAGGGATATCTCGGCTTTGGAGGTCCCCCCTGAAAAGTGAGGAGTCCCAGCCTCACAACATCCCAAGGTTAAGTCCCCCACACCCAAGGTTAAGTTCCCATAACTTCTGGCTGTAAAAAACAGCAGGGATTGTGGCTGAGAGAGACAGAGGGGTCCCAGGCAGCTTTTCTTAAAGGGCCCATGTACAGACTTACTAGGACTCGCCCACTCTGAGCTCCAGCACTAAGGCAGCGAAAGGCAAAAGGGACATACGAGGATGAACTAAAGCATCTGGCATCAGGGTGAGAGCTGGAGGGGCAGCTTCCTCCCAGACAGAAGTGCTGGCAGAAGCCATTATTCCTTTTCTGAGCTCTTCCCCCACAGACCTGACAGGCGGGTGCCATATCTGAGTCTCCATCAACCTGACTAACACTGTTCACCCCTCCCTGGTGATCCTGAGACTCCACCACACCCAACTTGCTGTCCCACTGAAGCTGTTTCTGTGGCTTTTCCATGTGAATTGCCTGCCTTGGCTCATGCTTCAGACTTTCCTAAGATCTCTCAGACAAGCAGCATCTGGCCTCAGCATGCCACATACCTCTCTCTAAGGGGCCTCAGGCCTGGTACTAGTGGCAGCTGGCCTTGGTTCACAGCTTGGCCTCTTCTCCTGGGCACCTCTAAGCCCAGCACAAGTAGCAGCCACCTGCAGATTGCTTTGCAGCTCATGCTGGGTGGTCCCAGACAGAACACAGGTGGTGAATGACCTTGGCCTGCCTCTTCTGGGAGGTCCCAGAGTCAGCACACCTAGTGAACAGCTTCAGACCAAGTCGAAGCACCACTCACCCACCTTCACAACCGACACACCCAAAAGGGGCAGACTCAGTGGGTACAAGAGCCCCGCTGAAGTAAGTCCTGCTCTGGGGGAGCAGGAGGGTGGAGGTACCTGTACAGCTTGATCATCCAAGGTGATCACGGCCAATTCTTGCAGCCAATAAGCCTGGGGGTAAATCCCTCCCATTGACATGCCAGCAACAATCAATGCTCAACTACAACAGGAAGGTGTACACAATCTACATACGGGGCCCACCCAGAACGCCCCTCGGTGACCGGGAAGGCTGTGCCACTGTGCCATACAGGACACCTACTATATAAGGCCACTCTATCTAGCTTAGGAGGCCTCACAGCTCTCCTTAATACATAGAAACAAACACAGGGAGGCAGCAAAAATGAAGAGACAAAGAAATGTGTCCCAAAGGAAAGAACAGAACAAAACTCCAGAAAAACAGCTAAACAAAGTGGACAAAAGCAATCTACTAGATGTAGAGTTCAAAACACTGATTAGAAGGATGTTCAATAAACTTAGGGGATGAATAGATGAACTTAGAGAGAACTTCCACAGCATAAAAAAAAAAATGACATGGAAACCATAAAAATGAACCAGTCATAAGCAAAGGATATACTAACTGAAATAAAGAATAATTTACAGGAAATAAACAGTTGAATAGATGAAGCTGAGAAGCAAAACAGCAGTTTATAATATAAGGAAGCAAAAAACACCCAATCAGAACAGCAAAGAGAAAAAAGAATTTTAAAAAATGAGGATAGTGTAAGGAGCCTCTGGGATAACTCCAAGTGTACCAACATTCACATCATGGGGATGTCAGAAAGAAAAGAGAGAGTGCAAGAAATTGAAAACCTATTTAAAAAATAATGATAGAAAATTCCCCTAACCTGGTGAAGGAAATAGACATATAAGTTCAGGAAACTCAAAGAGTTCCAAACAACATGAACCCAAAGAGGCCCACACCAAGACACATTATAATTAAGACGCAAATGGTTAAAGACAAAAAGAGAATCTTAAAAGCAGCAAAAAAAAAAAAAAAAAGAGTTGTCTACAAGGAAGTTCCCATAAGACTGTCAGCTGATTTCTCAACAGAATCTTTGCAGGCCAGAAGGGATTGGCAAGAAATATTCAAAGTGATAAAAAGCAAGGACCTATAACCAAGATTACTCTACCAAGGAAAGTTATCATTTAGAATCAAAGTATAGATCAAGATCTTCCCAGACAAGAAAAAGTTAAAGGAGTTCAACACCACCAAACCAGTATTACATAAAATATCAAAGGGTCTTTTTTAAGAAAAAGAAGGGAAAAATAATTTAAAATAGTAATAATAAAATGGTAATAAATACATATCAAAAATTGAATCTAAAATAAATAAACAAACAAACAAGCAGAACAGAAACAGATTCATAGATATAGAGAACATTTTGATGGTTGCCAGAGGGGAGGGTTTTTGGAGGGTTGGGTGAAGAAAGTGAAGAAATTAAAAACTATAAATTGGTTCCTATAAAATAGTCATGGGGATGTAAAGTACAGCATAGGAATATAGTCAATAATATTCTAATAACAAGGTATGCTGTCAGATGGGTATGAGATTTATTGGGATGATCACTTAGTATCTATAATAATAAAAGGGTAACATGCTAATTAGACCAGACATCCTTCCGGATGAAGCCAGGGCCAGAGGGAAGCCTGGGTCCCATGTGCCTGCTGGCAGTTGGAGCAAAGCCCGGGTCCCGGGTGCCAGAGGGAAGCTGGTGCCAGCAGCTGGGGGAAGGAAGGCCTACTCTTGCATGAATTTAATGCATCGGGCCTCTAGTCCTATCTAATAAAAGAGAAACATGCAAATTGACCATACCTCCGCTACGCCCACAAGACACGCCCACAAGCCAAGCAGGGGTGAGTATGCAAATTAACCCAACAAAGATGGTGGTTAATTTGGATATTCAGGCACCAGTGGCCTAGGTCCTGGGAACATCCTCGGGACCCAGGCCACTCCTAGCCTGTAGGCCCGCACTTAGGCCCTGAGCAGCAGGGGTCCCAGAACACCCCCGGCCACTCTGGGACTATGGGTGCAGCCACTTGCACGTGCGCCGGCACCAAGCGGCGGTTCGGGTCCACACCCCCAGCCCAGCGCCCACGACGGGGGGGCTGGCTTCCGGTCTCTGGGGTGTGCGGAGACCCTGGTGGCCACCTCCGGGTGGCAGGGACACCCCCCTAGCCCAGTGGATACAATGCAGGGGCCGCATGAGCTGCAGAGGAAACACCATTTTTAAAAAATATATATATTTTATTGATTTTTTTACAGAGAAGAGGGGAGAGGGATAGACCGTTGGAAACATCAATGAGAGAGAAACATCGATCACCTGCCTTCTGCACACTCCCCACTGGGGATGTACCTCCAACCAAGGTACATGCCCTTAACAGGAATCAAACCTGGGACCCTTCAGTCTGCAGGCCCACAGTCTATCCACTGAGGCAAACCAGTTCCAGCGTAAACACCTTTTCTGACCGTTCATTGGTTAAGCTCCCTGTATGCCGCCACTTGCAGTGTTCTAGGTAACTTGGGTAGAAAGAATCCAAGAAGGTAATCTAGGGTTTTTCCACCTCACTCCTGGAGGAAAAAACGAAGGTCCGCTGATGGAGGGGCTAAGAAATGTCATATCCTGCCCTAGCCGGTTTGGCTCAGTGGATAAAGCGTTGGCCTGCTGACTGCAGGGTCCGGGTTCGATTCTGATCAAGGGCATGTACCTAGGTTACAGGCTCCTCCCTGGCTGGGACCCAGGTCAGGGCTCATGCAGGAGGCAACCAATCAAAGTGTCCTTCTCACATTGATGTTTCTCTCTGTCTCTCCCTCTCTCTTCCACACTCTCTAAAAATCAATGGAAACATCCTCAGGTGAGGATTAAAAAAAAAAAAGAAATGTCATATCCTATGAAAGAGACATCTTGAAAATGCCTAAAGAAAGTTGTCATTTTTTCACAGTGAAGGGACTAGAGTCTGTATTGATGAAAACACCTTGGCGGCTGCAGTGGCTGGCAGTGGCTGCAGCAGCGGGGTGATGGGGCTGGCGCCTTCCCTTGATCAGCCCGGTTACCTCCCACAGAGGGTGACCAGACTGCAGCTGAGGCCCGCTCCTCATGGGGAGCAGGCCTAAGCCATCAGTAGGACATCTCCTGAGGGCTCCCAGTCTGTGAGAGGGGGCAGGTTGGGCTGAGGGAACCCCCGACCGTGCATGAATTTCATGCACCAGGTCACTAGTGTTATATAATGTCTAATCACTGGGATGTACACCTGAAACTTATATAATACTAGAGGCACGGTGCACAAAATTTGTGAACTTGGAGGGGGGGGGCGGGGTCCCTCAGCCCAACCTGCACCCTCTCGCAGTCTGGGAGCCCTCGGTGGATGTCCGACTGATGGACATCCTTAGTGCTACCTTGGAGGTGGGAGAGGCTCCTGCTACCACCACTGCGCTTTCCAGCCATGAGCCCGGCTTCTGGCTGAGTGGTGCTCCTCCTGTGGGAGCACACTGACCACCAGAGGACAGCTCCTGCATTGAGCGTCTGCCTCCTGGTGGTCAGTGCGTGTCATAGTGACCAGTTGTTCTGCCGTTAGGTCGGTTTGCATATTAGCCTTTTATTATATAGGACTAGGGGCCCAGTGCACGAAGATTCATGCATGGAGGGTGGGTCCCTCAGCCTGACCTGCACTCTCTCTAATCTGGGAGCCCTCAGGGGAGCCCGCTCCAATCCGGGAGTTTCTGTCTGTCTTTGCAATCATATGAGTGAATTGTCAGAGACCCCAACCCAATTTGGTTTGTTGCTCACAGAATAATAGAGGCTTTTTTTTTTTTTTTTTTTTTTTTTTTTTTTTTTTGCTTTGCTTCATTGATGGAGATTTCCTGAAAGTTTTAGGATATCTTCCCTTTAATTTTTCCTAGACACTCTGATTTTACTTATGTCTCTCACCTTTGCTTTCCCTCCATCCCCCACTGCAACAGTAACTTGATCCAGGCTCACTTTGCTCTAGTGTCTAGGACAGTGATGGCGAACCTATGACACGCGTGTCAGCACTGACACGCGTAGCCATTTCTGATGACACGCGGCCGCTGAGGCGGCCGCATGCCGAGGATGAAACATTTGCTGCTCCTGAGGATGAAACATTTGCAAAATAATGTTTTTTCCTCAAAGTGACACACTACCCGAGTTATGCTCGGTTTTTTGGCAAAGTTTGACACACCAAGCTCAAAAGGTTGCCCATCACTGGTCTAGGAGATCTGTCTGCCACCAGAACTATGATACCCAGCATTCCTGGTGCTCCCTGCACTCTAGGTTTTCCCTTCCTGCTCTGTCTCTGTCCCATGGCCTACTGCTCTGCCAAGTCCTCCAAGCTGCCAGCTCTCCCTCTCTGCTCTCCGTCTGGCTGCTTGGGGAGCCAAGTTCCCCAAGCCGCTCCACTCTCCGCCGGCTCTCCCGCTCTGCTCTCCACCCGGCGCCTGTGTATGCAAATTAACCTTCCATCTTTGTCGGGTTAATTTGCATACTCACTCCTGATTGGCTGGTGAGTGTAGGGGAGGTACGGTCAATTTACATGTTTCTCTTTTATTATATGGGATTGTATATCAACTGTAATTGAAAAATAAATAATATTTTTTTAAAAAAAGAAAGAAAATCCTAGGGAAGAATGATTTCTTGTGTTACCTGACCATCTCTATACCAAACCATACTCCCAGAATCTCTAGTTGTAAGAATATTATCAGCTAGAGTTGCTTGCTGTTATTTAAACCAGTGGCATGGAGGAAGCTATGTGCCCTGGCAATAAAATGATGTTAATATGCAAAGAGAAGCAGAGGCGAGGGATCGGCAGAAACACAAAGCTCTGTAATATAATATGGGTTCTGAATGCAGCCATATAATCTGAATGCCAGATTTGCCTGGGGCTTCTCATATTGATATAGCTTGGCTTGTTGTAATTTTCAACAGAAAAAGTAACAAACAGTATTCTTAACTCTCCTGAATTGACCAGCTGGTGAGTGTATTAGTCAGTTTTTTGCTGTTATAATGCTCTTAACAAATAATCCCCACAAGTCTACCTAATAAAAATAAGCATGTATTTCTTACTCATGAGTCTGCAGTAGTTTAGCTATGACCCTGATGGATTTTCTTGGGATTAGCTGAGTTTGACTCCAAGTTGAGATTTAGGTCCATGTCTGTTCCACATATCTTCTCATTATTTTTTTAACTCTTTTTAAAAAATATTTTTTATTGATTTCAGAGAAGAAAGGAGAAGGAGAGTGAGATAGAAACATCAATGATGAGAATCATTGATCAGCTGTCTCTGGCATGCCCTCCCCCCACCCCACTGGGTATTCAGCCTGTAACCCGGCATGTGCCCTTGACTGGAATAGAACCTGGGACCCTTCAATCCACAGGCTGACACTCTATCCACTGAGCCAAATCAGCTAGGGCTTTTTTTTTTTTTTTTAATATCTTCTCATTCTTAACTAGCACCCACCTGGGCATGTTCTTCTCCCTGAAGATTGCAGAAATTTCAAGAGGTCGAATCAAGATGTGTACACACATTCAAAGACTCTGCTTGGGTCACATTTTAAAATAAAAACAAGTTTCAAGGCCAAGTCCGAAGCCCAAAGGTTGGGGATATTCATTCTGCTTACTCCAATGAGAGGCACTGCAGTTTCATGACAAAGGACATAGACGTATAATTCTGTTATAGGGAGGGGGAGAGAAATTGAGAATACTAGTCTAGAAAAGAGAACAGGCTTGGGAGCTGGAAAGTCCTAGGTCACAAGTGTAGCTCCACCACTCATGCCTTGACCAAAAGACATTCTCCTTGGTCTGTGGAGGTCATCCTTTCCAACCAAGTCATTAATTTCAGAAGAATGTACGTGGAATGATGAAGGAGAAAAGGGACACCCAAGCAGACATAATAGAGGGGCTCCAGCAGTTATATTGGATCCTGAGGAGAACTTGAGGACGGAAACATAAAGATAGAAGGATCCTGATTCCTGATGATTCTGGAGAAGCACTGAATTATCCCCGGGCTGCTTACCTGAAGACTTCTTCCTGTAAGAGAATAGTCCCTGTGTGTTTGAACTTCCTTTTTCCGGGCACTGTCACTTGCAGCCAAATGCAATTCCTAGTGGTGCTGTTGTAGGCGGTGGGAACGTCACCATGTGTCTGACCAGTGAGGTCAGACCAAACCTGGGTTCAGCAACCTCGGTACTTGGGTTCTGGCTAGGAAAGAATTCAAAGGCCAGACCCAAACTGTAAGAGAACGTTTATTTGGTAAATTACAGAGGTAGAAGAAGCAATTGTTAGAAGAAATCGGCTTAGGAAACAATGGGGGTAAAGGAAGGGCCCTTGGGTCTTGGGGGTGAGGAAGCTAATGGTAACGTGCCTGGGAGTGGGGGTGGGGAGGAGAAAGGAAAAGGCATGGGTGTGCTCCCTGGAGGGAGAGCACACTGGGTCCTCAGTCCTAAGGATTTTAAGGGTGGAGATTTTAGGAGAGGAACCAGGGGAAGATCTCAATAGAATATTCAGTAGCTTTCCAGGTGTGTCCACTCAGGGTTGTGGTCTCCACTGATTGATTGGCTGGCACTAGGGCAGGGGGTCATTATTCCATGCAGCTGGTCCTGAGGCTGGTTTTGTTGCTTATCTGGGCCTGGAGCTCAAATACAACGTGAAGCCTAGATATTATCTCTAGGGAGGAGAGGTCAGGGGTCCAAACCTCATGACCATGATAAACTAGGGGAGGGAAAGTCACACTCGGGGCAAGGTCCTGCCCTACAATTGATTGTCCATTGCTGGACAGCTGGGGCTTTCCACCCTGGTGACCTTCTGTACCTGGCCTATCGTCTTTGCTCAGCTCATGTCTGTCTAACTGCCCACAGTAGTACAGATGCTATGATTAGTCAGGACTGTCCATATAAGATAAATATGGTAAAATTCTAGTGTATGAGATCCAAATTCTGGAACAGAAACTACTGCATTTATAGTTATCTGAGGGCCTTAAAAATTTTATGTTCCAAAAATAGAAAAAGAAGAGAATACAAATCTAGGTGATTTTTTTTTTAGTAAGAAAAAATTCTTAAATTGGGGTTGTGAATAGATATTTCAGTATGTGTTATATTAGTCTCTTCATTTCTCTATATGTTTAAGTATCTTTTAAAAGAGTGGGAGGAAAAGAAAATCCCTTTAGTACCCATTCTGATCACAGAGTCTAGTCCAACAAACTTCCCCACAGGTGAGGGGAGTTGTTTGGTTTATGCCACTGTGGTCAACCCTTTAACCCTCCTTGTGATGGAATTTTATGTCCATGCCCTTTGCTTTGTCCCTTTGAAGACCCTCCCAGTAGAATGGGGCGAGTGCTCACCTCCATCCCATTGACTCTGGGCTTGGTCATGTGACTTGCTTTGGTCAATGAAGTGTGATCAGACATGATGCAAGCAAGAACTGTAAATGTGCTGACTTGACTTGGCTTGCCCTCTTGTATTTCTGCCGTCGCCATGAGAATATTCCTGAGAAGCACTGTGCCAGGTGAATGAGAGCCAAGTAGAGCACACCTGAACCTAACCCACAGCCTCAAGTCAAGACCAGTCGATCCCAGACAAACCTGACAGAACCACCATCATCTGAAGACCTTACCTGGGTCTAGGGGTTGTTGGTCATGCAGCGTTATCATAGAAGGCATCTGCGAGGAGGCATTTGGTGCTTTTGCCTTTGCAATACTCTGTCTCCCATTCTACTGGTAACAATTCGTCTTTCATTTGAGCAAGTGCCAAAAGGTGGTTCTGATAGGCTGCCAACACAGAACCTCATCCCAGAGATGGACATATCATGAGTCCATTCAAGGCAGCAGGAAGGAGGAGGAAAATACAAAAGGGTAGTTTTTTTCCTTCTAAGTATCTGTGGTAGGCTGACTGACAACATCCCAAAGGTGTCCGTGTCCTGATCCCCGGAACCTGTGAATATGTTGGGCTACAAGGCAAAGGGGAGTTAAAGTTGTCAGTATTCTGACCTTAAAATAGGGAGATGAGTCTGGCTTATCGTGGTGGGCCCAGTGTAATCACAAGCGTCCTTAAATGTGGAAGAAACAAGGAGAACCGTTAACGTCAGAGTGATGCAACACAAGAAAGACTCAACTGCTGGCTTTGAAGATGAAAGAGGCCATGATTGGAAAAGGCAAGGAAAGGACTCTCCCCTGGAGCCACGGGAAGGAATGCAGTCTTTCTGGCGCCCTGACTCCAGCCCAGTGAGATCGCTGTCAGATTTCTGACCTCCAGCACTGCAAGACAATAAGGGTGTGTTGTTTTAAGCTACAAAATTTGTTGTGACTTGTTACAGCAACAAGAGACGATGCAGGGTTATTGGAATAAATGCAGGATCTGTCCTTGAAGAACCACACACACCTCTGCTTGTATCTCATTGGCCAGAATTTAATCACCTATCCATGCCTAGCTACAAGAGACACCGGGTACATTGTCAACCCAAATAAAATTGGGCCTGGCCTGCGTGGCTCAGTGGTTGAGCATCGTCATATGAGCCAGGAGGTCACGATTTGATTCCCCGTCAGGGTACATGCCCAGGTTGTGGGCTCGATCCCCAGTAGGAAATATGCAGAAGGCAGCTGATCAATGATTCTCTCTCATCATTGAGGTTTTATCTCTGTCTCCCTCTCCCTTCCTCCCTGAAATCAATAAAAATATATTAAAAATAAAAAATAAAATTGGGATGTCGTTAACCAGGGAATGGAAAAGTGTATATTGGGGTGGGCAGGTGGCAACTAGGTCACCAAACTCCATTCCTTGAGCCCTAGTGATTATCAAAGGGTGGGCATGTGACTTGACAGACTAGCTCTGACCTGTGATTGTATTTAGACACCGGCAGAAAAAAGTTATCTGTTGCTATGTAACAAGTCACCTCAAAAATCAGTGACCTCAAACAACAATAATTTCATTATTCTCATGGACTGAGCTTGACTAGACTCAGCTGAGTGGCTCTTGTGCAGCCCGGCTCATGTGGTTTCAGCTAGAGGATGGCGGATGCAGTCATCTCAGACCTTCCTCAGTCACGTGTCTGGTGGATGATGCTGGCTGTCAGCCAGAACACCTACATTCAGCTCTTCATGTGGCTTGAGTGTCCTCACAGCATGGTGGCTGAGTTCCCAGAGATCCAGGCAGAATCTGTATCACTTTTTTATAACTGGCCTCACAACTCACATAGCATCACTTCTGCCGTAGTCATAAGCCCACCCAAATCCAAGGAGAGAGAACACAGACCCCACTACTCCTTTTTTTAAAGGTATCTTCATTGTTGAAAGTTATTACAGATGTCCTCTCCCCACCCCCATTGGTCCCCTCCTCCTGCCCCAAGACCCCATTTCTTGATGGGTTGAATATCAAAGTCACTTGTAGGAAAGACCTGTGGGGTAGGAGACACTGTTGCAGCCATTTGGGGAAAATATAACTTGCTAGAGATTCATGTCTTATCCTATGAGGCCTCCATCAAGCTGCCCTTTCTGGATAACTGAACCCCATTACATCACTCTTTAATGGTTCAACAACATTATAATGCACATCTCACTGGCTTGCTGTAAGAATTGGGTGACTGATAGTGCTTGCAACATTCACATCGCAATGCAAACTGTAGTGGAAGTTCCTTCCCTTGCTCCCTCCCTCCCAGTGACCCTTTCCTTCCCCTGAGGATAGAGGGAAATTGCAGTTAATGCCACTGATGTTGCAAGATGGCAGCAGAGCAACCTTTACCACTATAGACATTTCACAGTCCTGGCTTGCAATTCCACTCTCGGGAATTTTGTAATACATTTGTTCCAGCCCAATGCAGACAGAACCCCATGCTTTAGCAGTAGTCTTTGTTCCTTCTACCAATTGACTTAACATTTGCATCAATTGATCCTAAACTGGGATCTCACTATCTTCATATTATAAGGAAAAGAGTTTTCAAATTGATTTTTAAGAGCTTGCTAAACAGGTGTGGGTGAGGAAGAGACTGTACCCTCAAGTTCTCTCAGCTAACCTAATAATCTAAAGACATGAGACCGATAAGGAAGAGAAAATAACCAAACTTAATATGGACATATGCATACACGTGAGGTTCAAAGACCAAAAGGAAAAGTGTGACTTTTAACAACCTGAGTCAGGGGGGGTGATGTAAGGTGCCCTGGGGGCTTCAAAGTGTCATTGCAGGATGATAAGAAGAGCAGGCACTTAGTAATTAGAAGTTTGCCCTTACATATACATAGGTAAGGAAATGGTTATCCTGTATAATAAAAGGCTGATATGCAAACAGAGCGAACTGCGGAACAACTGAACAACCAGTCGCTATGATGTGTGCTGACCACCAGGGGGCGTGCGCGGAACATGGTGGGCATTGGCCGTGGTGGGATGGTGGAGCAGGTGAGTGGGGGCGCCAGACCAAGGTGGGGCGCCTGTGGCTGTCATGGGGTGAGTCTCTGGTGGTTACTGAAAATTCTTTGCTTCCATGCACCATGGTCCCGCCCAGTGCTCACACCTGCTGCCAGTGCCGGCCCCACTTGCACCCGCTGCCGGCGCCGAAGCCGCCACTCATACCCTATGGCTCAGTGTCGTCAGCAGGTGGGAGCAGCAGCTGCTGACCCCGATCACTCCTCAGGAGCAGGGGGAGGTGAAGAAGCCCTGAAGGGCAATCAGGGCCAGCAGCCATCTCTTGCATCCGCTGCCAGCAATGACCCTGCTCGCACCTACTGCCGGCACCAGAGCTGCAGCCCACACCCTCTGCTGGTGCCCAGTGCCAGTCTCAAACACTCAGCGCCATCAGCAGGTGTAAGCAGAGGCTGCCAGCCCCGATTGCCCCTGAGGGCTTCTCTGCCTCCCCCTGCTCCTGAAGGGCAATCGGGGCAGCAGCCACCACTCACACCCGCTGACGGTGCCAGCCCTGCTCGCACCTGCTGCTGGCGCCGGCCCAATCGCTCTGTGCCGTCAGCAAGTGTGAGCGGGGCCACGCTGTCAGCGTGTGGGAGCAGCAGAGGTGGGAGCTGGGCTGCTGGCAGACAGGGGATGGGGGGGAGGGGGGGCCATGGCAGGAGGGGCCGGGCGGGGGCTCGGAAGATGGGCTGAGACTCACCCCTGTGCCCACTGCAGCCTCAGGGCCCACAGTTCCTTTCAAGGTGCATGAATTCGTGCACTGGACCCTAGTCTCTAATAATCTCTTATCAGCCCATAAATTCTGTAGGTAGTTAAGTGGGACAGAGTTTCTTTTGAGACCACAGAGTCTTAGTTGCCTCTAGCTCAAAATAATTGGCATATCACAGAGGCATATCTTAGGGTGACTCATTCTGAACCCCCACACAAACCTCTTATGATACAGTTTCTTTAAATATATCATATCCCAAATTCCCAGGTAGACACATCTATATCCCAGTTCCAGAGTGCTTCATTTAAAACTATGAAAAAGAGAACAAAGAGTCTCTCATAATCTGCACACATGGTGTATAAAGTTCTATAACTTGATTTTCTCCCCTAAAAATGTCTGCATAGCCCTGGGTGGTGTACCTCAGTGGTTAGAGCGACCACCTGTGAATCAGAGGGCTGTGGATTTGATTCCCCATCAAGGGTACCTGGATTGCAGGTTCCAAACCACGCGCGCCCACCGCCCCCCGCACCTCGGGGTTCCTGCAGGAGGCAACCAAGTGATGTCTCTCTCACTCTCTCCCCTTCCTTTCCTTCCTCCCTTCCACTCTCTCTCTCTCTCTCTGAAAAGCAATGGAAAAAATATCCTCAGGTGAGGATTAAGAAAAAAGAAAAGCTCTTTCTGGTAATTTATAAAAGTGTTTTCATCATCACATACTTTCCAACATTGAATAGTATCATTTAAAATTTGTTTTGTTTTTATAATTTGACAGGAAATGAATGTAGTGTCCTGCAGTTTCAGCCTCCCTTAAAGTGAATAAAATTTGAGAGTTGCATTCTCCAAGATCTTCTTTTGTGGCCTCTACTCCTTCTCATTCTCTCTCTCTCTGTCTCTCTCTCTCTCTCTCTCTCTCTCTCTCTCTCTCTCTCTCTCTCTCTCCCCCTCTCTCATCATCATCATCATCTTGCACAATCTTGCATAGTTTATCATTTCTGGTCGTTTGTTTTCCTTCCTGTTAGACTGGAGCTCTTCTCGCAGACTTTTCTCTTTCTCGGTTCCAGCTCTGCTCTCCAAAGTCTAATTCTGCCAGGAAGCAGTGGCCATATGTTTTCTGTTAACCAAGGTCCTGCATGTTAAATAGTTACCCAGAAGCCCCTGGAGGCAGCAGCGGTGCTGAGTGGGGCTGCCACACACACACACACACACACACACACACACACACACACACACACACGGAAACCAAAAGCCAGCCTTTTCTGGCCTCCTTGCAGATAGTAAGTGAGGAAGCAGCCCTCCTGACCCACACACACTCACAAGATTGAAACGCGTGTGCAGGCACCAATCTCCTGCCTGGGCAAAGGGAGTGGTGTTCCGGGCCCTGAGGGAGGAAGCTGCTTTCCAATGCAAACAGCCCCGGGGCAGAGCATCTGGCCGCCCAGGGGAAGCAAACTCTGAGGAAGCAGGTGACTGCGGAGGAGAAAAGCTGGCCTGGACCAGAGCAGACTGTGCTTTTAGCCACACCAACCTTCCAAGGACATGCAGGCCTTTCTACTCACTTATTTATTTTTGTCCATTTTGTTATGAAACTTTTCAAACCTACAGAAAAGTGGTAAGACTTGTACAGTGAACACCCATGCACCCACTGCACAGATTTTTACTGCAGCATTTTACTCTAGTTGTTTTATCATTTAGCAATTCACCCATTAACTGTCTATCCAGCAACCCAAATTATTTGTGATGCATTTCAAAGTAAATTGCAGACATCAGTAAGCGTCCCCCTAAATACTTAGGCATGTATATTGTTAAGTAAAGTCCAACATGTTTTAGTTTTATTATTTCTTTTGGGTAAACATTATATACAATAAAATGCAAATATCTTCAATGTACCAATTGATAAGTTTTAACAAATGCATATACCTGTGCAACCTAGATCCCCAGCAAAATACAGAACATTACCATCAATCCAGAAAGTTCCTTCATACTCCTTTCTAGTCATTACCTGTCATCACACTCCCAGAGGCAAATACCGCTTTTATTGTCTTCCACCAGAGATGCCTGTTCTACCACTTACTAGAGATGGAATCAGATATTTGTATTATTCGTGTGAGACTTCTTTCCCTCCATCTAAGGACACATTTTTTTAAAAATTGAAAAATATATTTTATTGATTTCAGAGAGAGGTAGGGAGAGGAAGAGAGAGAGAAACATCAATGATGAGAGAGAATCATTGATCAGCTGCCTCCTGCATGCCCCTTACTGGGACCAAGCCCACAACCAGGCAAGTGCACTGACCTGGAATCGAACTGTGACTTCCTGGTTCCTAGGTTGTCACTCAATCACTCAGCAGGGACCTTTAAGGATACTTTATTGTGTAAGAGGAAACTGGCAAACTATAGGGCCTGCTGGAAGCACAGTTTTCATTCAGGGACAAGGGAACAACTTTTCCCATTAAACAAAATTGAAAGTGACAGTGGGAAACACCATTAAGAGAATACAAAGGCCCCCTAGCCAGTTTAGCTCAGTGGATAGAGCGTCAGCCTGTGGACAAAGGAGTCCGGCTTCAATTCTGGTCAAGGGCATATGCCCAGGTTGCAGGCTCAATCTCCAGTGTGGGGTGTGCAGGAGGCAGCTGATCAATGATTCTCTCTCATCACTGATGTTTTTATCTCTCTCTCCCTCTCCTTTCCTCTCTGAGTAAAGGAGAGGGAGAGAGACCAATAAGTGGAACAACAAATTGATGTCTCTTCCTCTCAATAAAAAATATATTTTAAAAAAAGAGAGTACAAAGGCAAGCCACAGAGTGGGAAAATATGCTTGTAATATATCTATCCTATAAGATTATCCAGAACATATAGATAACTCCTACAAATTAATAATAAAAAGACAGATATCTGTCCTGGCTGATGGACAGGCTCAGTTTGTTAGAGTTTTGCCTCAATATATCAAGGTTGCAGGTTCAATCCCAGGTTAGGCACATATAAGAATCAACTATTGAAGGCATAAATAGGTGGAACAACAAATCAATGTTTCTTGCTGTCTCTCTAAAAATCAGTAAACAAAGTAATCCTATATAATAAAGAGGTAATATGCAAATTAACCTTCACACCCGTGCACAAGATGGTCGCACCCATGTGGTCACAAGATGGCCACCACAAGATGGCCTGCAGGGGAGGGCAGTTGTGGGCAATCAGGCCAGCAGGGGAGGGCAGTTGGGGGGGGACCAGGCCTGCAGGGGAGGGCAGTTAGGGGCGACCAGGCTGGCAGGGGAGGGCAGTTGGGTGCAACTGGGCCAGCAGGGGAGGGGAGTTGGGGGCGATCAGGCTGGCAGGGGAGTGGTTAGGGGGTGATCCGGCTGGCAGGCAGACGCGATTAGGGGCAATCAGGCCGGCAGGCAGGCGAATGGTTGGGAGCAGCAATCCTGGATTATGAGAAGGATGTCCAAGGGGTCCCAGATTGGAGAGGGTGCAGGCTGGGCTGAGGGACACCCCTCCCCCCAGTGCACGAATTTCATGCACTGGGCCTCTAGTAATTAAAAATAATTTTAAAAAGGCAGATAATGGGAAAATGAGCAAAAGAACCTCTCAAAATAGGCTATCCAGCCCTGGCCAGATGTCTCAGTCGGTTAGAGCAGTGGTCAGCAAACCGCGGCTCGCAAGCCACATTCGGCTCTTTGGCCCCTTGAGTGTGGCTCTTCCACAAAATACCACATGCAGGCACGCATGTACAGTGCGATTGAAACTTCATGGCCCATACGCAGAAGTCGGTTTTCGGCCTGGGCGAGTCTATTTTGAAGAAGTGGTTCTAACGCCGAGCCACATTCAAGGGGCCAAAGAGCCGCATGTGGCTCATGAGCCGCGGTTTGCCGACCACTGGGTTAGAGCATTGTATCAAACACCAAGGTTGCAGGTTTGATCCCTAGTCAGGACACATACAAGAACCAACCAATAAGTGGAGCAACCAATAAGTGGAACAACAAATTGATGTCTCTTCCTCTCTCTCTAAAAATAAAAATAAAAATATACATAAGACAGATAACCGAATAGGGAACTGAGCAAAGGACTTGAACCTCTCAAAAGAGGCTATTCAAATGGCCAATAAACACATGCAAAGGTATTCAACCTCATTAGTCATCAGGGAAACTTAAAACCACAGTTCAATATTTTGTACAACTGTTTGGCAGTGTCTACTAAAGCTAAATATACGCCCCCAACCTTGCAGGGACCTGAACCCTCACCCCTTCTGAGGGAGGTCTCCTGCCCCCATGGCTGCTTTGCTTCCCACGCCCAGCTCAGATCAGGACACAGGTGACAGACAGAGACTTGACCCAGCTCAGATCGGGACCCAGGTAACAGACAGAGACTTAGCCGACAGCAGCTGCCCTATATCTAAATCCAGCCTAGCACCAGGAATGCTCAGGGCATACTCAAGAATGCAAATAATCCTTTCTACTAATATTTACAGGGTAAACTAAGATTGTTGGTAGAGTATTAAATTTGACTGTAAAATAGTAATCAAGTTTTCAGATTAATTTAAATAGGCTAATTGAAATAAGTGAATATTCAAGAAAATTTAATTGTACTGGACAAAAAGCTGTTCCTAAAGTAGTAACTAAAATTTCTATTGGTAGTTCATCTCATGGTAAAATTCCTGAACATGCAATGAACCTAAAGCAGTCATATTTTTGTGCAAAAAATTAAAATTTAAAGTTATTAAGACTGCATTATAAAATTTACAAAAGCCTCCATTAATCAAAAAAGGGGGGATAGTAGGGTAATATCATGTAAGGAAAAATATCCTACAATTAAATTACATCTAGAAAATTTTTACTTTACAAAATTAATTTTCATTTGTAATGCTAACAGCAAGACACCCATTAAAAACACACATGGTGTCTAAATTAGACAAAGGAAAATCATTTGGGCAAAAATAAAAAGGATCCCAAAACAATTATATAGAAAAGATTCCTTTATTAACTTTTGGTCAAGAATATGTTTGTATATTTTCAGAAAAAAACTCCAAGACCATGTGGATTCCTGCAACAGAGAGGAATTGACAGGTCTGTTCCAACCACGAAGACAAGAGGAGAAAGAGTCCAGAGATGGAAGATGCTGATGATGTCTTGCCACGCTAGCAGTCAGCAGCTGTGCGTCACTGCAGGTTGCCTAGGACCAAACCACAGAGGTTCGGACCTGCATTGCCACCATGTGCCCACCATCCAGATATCATTGCTGACATGTACAAATAAGGAACTGTTTGACATTGAAATGGGGACTCAGAACTGTTGGACATGGAATTTGGGACTCAAACAGTTTTTGTTATTATATGTTTATTTCTAGTCTGCAGAGGCAAGATTTTTTAAAGGAAAGAAATGGGGGAAAAATAGATACAGAGGCAAAGAAGCATTGAACAGACTGTCAAATTACAGCGGGAAGGCAGGGGAGGTTGGGGGGGGGGGGGCTGTAAGAGATCAACCGAAGGACTTGTATGCATGCATATAAGCATAACCAATGGATACAAGACACTGGTGGGGGGGCAGGTGAGGGCATTTACTGGGGGGTAGGGGAGGCCGGGGGGAGGTCAATGGGGGAAAAAAAGGAGACATATGTACTACTATTTGCAATACTTCAAACAATAAAAAAAAATAATTAAAAAAATATATAAAAAGCTAAATATATACCCTATGACCCAGAAATTCAATTCCTGGTTATATAACCACCTGAAATGGATACCTACATTTATGAAAAGACTTGCACAAAAATGCTCATAATGGTCAAAAACTGAAAACAACCCCAATGTCCATCAACAGCAGAATCTTATATAATAAAAGGGTAATATGCAAATTGACCATCATTCTAACACACAAGATGGCTGCCCCCATGTGGTCAAAGATGGCCACCCCCATGTGGACACAAGATGGCCACCACAAGATGGCCAGCAGGAGAGGGCAGTTGTGGGCGATCAGGCCAGCAGGGGAGGGCAGTTGGGAGGGGCCAGGCCTACAAGGGAGGGCAGTTGGGGGCAATCAGGCCTGCAGGGGAGGGCAATTAGGGGTGACTGGGTTGACAGAGGAGGGCAGTTGGGGGTGACCAGGCCTGCAGGGGAGGGCAGTTGGGGGGGACCAGGCCTGCAGGGGAGGGCAGTTGGGGGCAACCCGGCCAGCAGGGGAGGGCAGTTAGGGGTGGCCAGGCTGGCAAGGGAGGGCAGTTAGGGGCAATTGGGCTGTCAAGGGAGGGAAGTTAGGGGTGACCAGGCCTGCAGGGGAGGGCAGTTGGGGGCGACCAGGCCAGCAGGGGAGGGTAGTTGGGGGTGACCAGTCTTGCAGGGGGGGACAGTTAGGGGTGACCAGGCTGGCAGGGGAGGCAGTTAGGGGCAATCGGGCCAGCAGGGGGGCAGTTAGGCATTGATCAGGCTGGCAGGGCAGTGGTTAGGGGGTGATCAGGCTTGCAGGCAGAAGTGGTTAGGGGCAATCAGGCAGGCAGGCAGGCAGGCGAGCGGTTGGGAGCCAGCAGTCCTGAATTGTGAGAGGGATATCCAACTGCCCGTTTAGGCCTGATCCTACCAGAATTGGGCCTAAATGGGCAGTCGGACATCCCTGGA
Source organism: Cnephaeus nilssonii (assembly GCF_951640355.1). Taxonomy (NCBI): domain Eukaryota; kingdom Metazoa; phylum Chordata; class Mammalia; order Chiroptera; family Vespertilionidae; genus Cnephaeus; species Cnephaeus nilssonii. Next base: position 84,369,957 of record NC_137081.1, read on the forward strand.
GGGGTCCCAGATTGGAGAGGGTGCCAGCTGGGCTGAGGGACACACCCTCCCCCATGCACAAATTTTGTGCACCGGGCCTCTAGTAGATAAATAATGTGGAATAGATAAACATATAGAATACAGTCCAAAGACTGTAAGGAACCATCTTCAATTTGATGAAGGGTATGAACAATAGAACTGTAGGTAATATGCCTAATGATGAAAAACTGACTGCTCTCCCCCTAAGATTAGGAACAAGGTCCAGACATCCACTCTCACCACTCCTATTCAGCAGCATGCTGGAGGTTCTTGCAAAGCAATGTGGCAAGAAAAAGAAATAATGGCATGTAGATTGTAAAAATAAAAAAGAAGTAAAACTGTCTTTATTAGCTATACATTTATCTGACAAAAAAATTGTATATAGAATATAGAGAGTTCTTACAACTCAATAAAAAGAAGATAAACTGATTTTTAAAAATGGGCAAACAATTGAAATAGTCACTTCACAAAATCTTACCTTATAATAGAGAAACATGCAAATTGACCGCACCTCCGCTATGCCCACGATTGGGCCGGCAGGAGGCTGGGGGCGGGACTCCGGGTGGCATATCCGCCCTTGAGAAGATCAAGATGGCGGTGCCCAGTGGCCGGGCCCATGCCGCCGCTCCCGGGGGTGCCTGGGGCGATCGGCACCACGGGGGGTCGTGGCCGGGCCCATGCCGCTGCTCCTGGGGGTGCCTGGGGCGATCGGCACCCCGGGGGGCGTGGCCGGGCCCATGCCGCCGCTCCCAGGGGTGCCTGGGGTGATCGGCGCCACGGGGGGTCGTGGCCGGGCCCATGCCGCCGCTCCTGGGGGTGCCTGGGGCGATCAGCACCCCGGGGGGCGTGGCCGGGCCCATCGGCACCCCGGGGGGGCGTGGCCGGATCCATGCCGCCGCTCCCGGGGGTGCCTGGGGCCGAGGCTTTCCGGGCCTTGGACACCAGCGGGCAGCCTGCACCGATCGCAGGAAACCACTGGGGGTCGGCTCCTGTGATCGGTAGCAGGGACGCTGGGTGCAGCGAGCCCAAGGCCAGGAAAGCCTGGGGTGGAGGCTTTCCCCGCCTTGGGCACCAGTGGGCAGCCTGCACGGATCGCAGGAAACCACTGGGGGTAGGCTCCTGCGATCCTTAGCAAGGATGTTGGGTGCCGCCGAGCCCAAGGCCACCTCCCGGGGCCAAGCCCCGACCCTGAAAAAGGCAGAAGGCGGTGGCCACAGCCAAGGCCTGGGTCCCTGGTGCCGGCAGAAAACTGGTGCAGGCAGCCAGGTGAAGGAAAGTCTATTGCACGAATCTTCGTGCAAACGGGCTACTAGTAAGATATATAAAAGGCCCATAAAAACAAAAAAGATGATTAACATCATTAGTCATAAGGGAGATGAAAGTAAAAACTACAATGAGATATCATATATATCTACTAAAATTGCTCAGATTGCCCTGGCTGAGTAGCTTAGTTGATTAGAGCAGCATCCCTATACACCAAGGTTGTGAGTTTGATCCCTAATGAGGATACACACAAGAAGCAATCAATGACTGCATAAATAAGTGGAACGACAAATCAATGTTTCTGTCTCTCCTTACCTCTCTCTCTAAAATAAATCAATAATTTTTTAAAATAGCTCAGGTTAAAAAGGCTAATGCTACTAAGTGCTGGAGAAGATGTTCAGCAACTGGAACTCTCATACATTGCTGATGGAAATGTGAAATGGTGCAACCACTTAATAATTTGATAGTTTTTTATTAACAAACCTTCACCATATGACCAAGCGATTCCTCTCTGTAGGTATTGGCTAAGACAAATGAAAACATGTCCACAGAAAACCTCATACACAAAGGTTTAGCAACTTTATTCTCAATAGCCAGAAAACAACATAACATAAGGGAATGAAAAAGCAAATTATAGTGTACTAATACAGTAAAACTACTATTCAGCAATAACATAGAACCACTGATACATGCATGGATATTCAAAACTTTATGCTGAATAAAAGAAGTCAGACACAAAAGTACATGCTTTATATTTCACTTATATGAAACTCTAGAGAAGACAAATCTAATCTATAGTGTCAGAAACCAGCTCAGTGATCGCCTGGGGCCAGGATGAAGGTGGGGAACTGGTGGAGACGGGGCACAGGGAATTCTTTGGGGGGTGATATAAATGTCCTATATCTCAATTGTGGTGGTCTAACATGATGATGTAAATTTCTCAACACTCATCAGCTGTACATTCAAAATGGGTGTATTTTATTGGTTTTAAATGATACCTCATAAAGTTAATGTTTTTAAAGTAACAAAACCAAAAGAGCACTAATAGAAACAATAATAAAGTTGTACTTTAATTGCATCTTAACATTTTAAGCCTATTAAAAATTGGATTCTCTTCCAGTCTTGCTGTATCATATATACATGCTTTTCCAGTAAGAAAAGCATGTATATATGATAATATACTAGAAATAGGTAGTATAGGAAAGGGGTGTCTTGGGGGCAACATATAATCATTCAGTTAGTGTTCTAGCAGTGGTGATCATAGGTAATTCTAAGGCAGAGGTCCTCGTGGGCCAGGAAGTAAATATCCCAGAGAAAGTAGAATTGAGGCAACCAGTACATTGAGTAGAATTTGTGGGAGAGCCAGAAGACATTGAAGGTGGGAGAAAACCTAAACCTAAAGTTGTACTGTGACCGTGGCCATAACATCTCAGCAGTAGAAGAGGGCTGAGCTGTCACAAGGAGACCTGATTGCCCCGCGCCCCAGGGAAGAGGACAGGCGATTCTACCCACCATTGCACGGGAGGCAGAGTAGGACGAGACAGTCCAGAGGGAGCCAGCTACAGTTGCCAGAGAGGCACAGAGAGAGGTGGTGCGACCGCGCCTGGGGTGGAGTGGGCCCAGGTCTGGAGGAAGGAAGGCCTGGGGACCGGTCATTGTGTGCACGCCCCGCCGGAAGGAGCCCTAGGATAGAGAGCTTAAAGCATGGGGTTTACTTCAGTGCCAGCTGTCCTGGATTCAAATCCTGCCTCTGCCACTACTTACTCTGGGACTTCTTTTACTCTTCTGGGGGATAAAACACACGTTGTTATGAGCGTTGAATGAAATGTATGAAGTGCCTGGCACCCAGCATCTGCTCAATAAATGGGACAATTTTTATTGTGTGGAGGGAACAAGCACTTGGTGTGCAAATTCCAGAAGGAGGGGCAAGAATTCCCTACCTATGGTGGACATAGAGCCAATCCCCTTTGAGTTCCTCTGGAATCCCACACGTGAGCCTCTGGGTGGGCTGATCACAGGATGGAATTTAAATGACCTGTTTCTGTGTCTCTGTCTGCTGCCTGCTGGGCAGTGGGATTGGAGCTGACCTGGCACCCCTGCTGTCAGTGTGAAGTGGAAGAATGAACCTTTATAGGCAGCATCGGGGCTCCCTCTGGAGGCCAAGGGAAGCACTATGATGACGCCAACCATCACTGTAGGGGTCCCCACAAACTCACTCCAGGGCTCACTGCGCAGCCTCTTCTTGCAGTGGCTGGAAAAGGCACTCTGAGGGTAGGTTTCTGCTCAATCTTGAACTTTTTAAAAAATATATTTTTACTGATTTTTTAGAGAAAGAGGAAGGAAGAGGGAGAGATAGAAACGTCAATGAGAAACATAGATCAGCTGCCTCCTGCACACCCCCGACTGGGGATCGAGCCCACAACCCGGCTCTGTGCCCTGATGGGAATGGAACTGCGACCTCTTGGTGCCTGGGACAGCAGCCCAACCACTGAGCCACATCAGCTGGGCTCAACCTTGAACTTTTTATGTAGAGCTCAATCCTGTACCCCACCCACCTGCCTCACCTGCCTGGTGGGACCTGATGGGTTATCTGCTTCTTCGGCCCACCTCCCAGTAGTCCTTCCCACCCCAACCTCTCCCTGCCCAACTATAGATCGAGCTGGCCCCAGGCCGTGGCATCCTCGTATGCCCTTGAAAAGTTGTTCCTTTTTTTCTCCAACTGGTAACTTTGTCGTGTATCCCACCCACCACAAGCTATAGTTCTATCACAGGACTCTGCATGCTGTATGAGAATGATTTCTTAGCACAACTGCCTGCTTTCTCCCGGGTGACGTCCTTGTATCCTCAGACCTTGGCCACATAAATCCTCAATAAACGTTTGTTAAATGTGTGGAGGAAAGGGCCCCTCAAATTCATTCTTCTTCTCGCCTTCCTTCATCCTACCCCCTTCAAAGATATTTTAAAATAAAGTATATTAATAAATCTTCATTGCTATCCACCATTGCCATAATTAAGATGATGTCATTTGTTATAACAATTAAAATCTCAGTGGCTTAATTCAGTAGAATTTTACTGCTCACCCGTGGGACGCCCCAAGCAGATTTCTGCTCAGTGGCTGGCTCCGCCCTTCCCTACAGCCTTGGAGGCCTCCGTGTTCAGCCTGTGCCCTGGGCAAGACGTGGAGGTTTTGATGGGCCAGGTCTGGGGCGGATGTGCCTGGCCTGTGCTGACATTCCGCTGGCTAGAATGCCATGTGGTACCTAACTGTGGGAGGACGGGAGGTAGTCTAGCTGTGTGTGCCCAGAGAGAAGAGGAAATGGCCTGCTTAGCAGCTTACCAGTCTCTGCTATTCACCTTAATGGGAATGCTTTTACCAGGTGGAAGGCTTGGGGAGTTAGAATCAGCTTTCCCTTCACCTTGGCAGACAGACTATTTGAATATCAGAAGGGCTTTGGCACTTCTTTTACCTTTGTAGGGTCATGGGGGGGCCTACTTTGATACTGAGGACTAAGAAGCAGGTAGGCAGTTAGGGACGGGACTGGGGAAAAAGGGAAATGCAGCTGAACCCTGCAGGCGTGAGCAGGACCAGTTGGACATGTTGTAATGTACCCCGCGAATCACACAAGGACGCCTCAAGAAGTCGAATTAAGGAGCCACATTTCTTTCATAAGCCGGAGACTATGAAGGGGCAAATGCTCCCCAAATCTCGTAGTGCCCCCTTGGCTGACACATCAGACTTATATAGGCAAATATCACAAAGGTATTGATTACATCTCGAGGTTTGGAATGAGGAACCTGGTTTGCAAAAAGCAGTTTGTTATGGAAGCTTAGATTGAGCAAGTTAGCTATCTACAAAGATTAATTATAGTTTCGGGTCTTGGGACCACTGAGTCAATGGAAACACATTATCTGGAGCCACTGAGGCAATTCAGAGTAATGGTGCTGTCCTGGTCTCCAGGTGCAGAGGAATGTGTTTCGAAAGACCAGTAAGATCACAATCAATGGGATATTCAAACCACAATCAATGGAGTATTCAATCGAATGGGATGACTTATACAAGTTCAGAAAATCAAAATAACTTTTCTATTATTTTAGCAAGCAAATAATTACAGAAGCCAAATCAGCAGGTTAAAATATTAAACAGCAATTTTTACCCAAGCATGGTTGCTACCATGCTTCAGACAAAGCAAGAACAAAGGGCCCTGGTCACAGGCTGGACACACAGGGAGGGGGAAATGAGCGGGAACCCTGAAGTTTAAAATGTTGGATGTTGCGAGGGCCAAATTTTTCCAACCAACCAATGGGAAGTTAGCCGGGCACATATTAACCCCTAGACAAAGAAGCTTCCACAGCTACCCACCTGGGTCCCTGCCCTGCAGCAGGGGGCTTTTCTGTAACAAAACTTTGCTTTCACTCATTTCTTTGTCCATGAACTCATTCTTTGATTTTGCAAGACTGCAAACTCAGATCTGAACAGAAAATTGGTATCAATACCTTCTAGGAATACAATAAAAAGACCCTGGAAAGGGCAGAGGAGGGAGGAGAAGATGGAAGAGGAGAGAAACGAAGAGGGGGAGGAGGGAGAGGAGGAGATGTACCCAGACAATCAATGGGTCTGCGCTGCCTGTCACTACAGGGTTGAATCATATATGAGCATCTATTCCAATAATGCTGGCAGCATGGGGTAGCAGCAGGTCACCCACAAAAATCTGCTCTGCCCCACCATAAGCAGCTGCTTATATTGGGTAGAAGGATAAGATTACATGGGGAAGCAGCCAAAGGGTATGCCAAATGGGCAGTTAACGGGTAAGCAGAGGGCTGGGGTCTTCAAAGAGCTTAGTGATATGCAAGGACTGGGGGTCTTCAAAGGGCTGGTGGCTCTGGTTTCTGCAACAAAGTTGTTAATCTTTCCATGGTAACAGGCAGCTCCCTGATGGGGAGGATGGGCCGCATGTCCAGGTGAGCTCCCAGGTCCTGGGTGCAGCTGCCAGCCAGGTTAGAACGTGCCTTCTTCAATCAGAACAAAACAATCCCAGTTAACAGAGCATGATTAGTATTTCCTACAATTCTAGCTGGCTCCCAACCTTCTATTTCTGCCCCTACCAGAAGCACCTCACTTTATGAGGAGGAGTCATTTACAGCCGGAGGTTTCAGCTCCCAGAGCTCAAGGAATGAAGTCTGGGCAGAAGAGAAGCAGAGTTTCCCCAGAAAATGCCTTTGGGGACATAGGTCTTAAGCTGGGTGTTTTTAAGAAACAAAAGACGCAGGATAAACCTTTGCCCTTCCCCCTACTGCCCCAAAGAGGACCTGCTCCAGGAAAACCAGCATGAGATAGACATGGAGGACCCTCGCAGGCCCATCTGTCCACAGCCCCTCCTTGTCCCATTGGTAAAGAGGGCCCAGCAGACCTCATGTACCAAACATTTGCCTTTGCATCCCCTGGCAAATCCCTTCCTGCCCTTTGAGGTCCCAAACAACACCTCCCCGCTTCTCCGTAGCTCCAGACTGACTTACAAGCGGCAGCTGCCAGGGCTGTGCCTGGGTCTCATACTCTTGTACCCCACGTAGACATCTGCCATAAACGTGTGCATTTTCTGGCTGCGGACTCCAGGAGGGCCAGGCAGCAGAGGGAGGGGAGCAAGGGGGCAGGGCTTTGACACTGGCTCCCGGTGTACTTTGGGCTCCTGGGTGATAGAGGGCACACCCGGGCCTCCACTCACCAAGCCAGCTGGTGTTTTTCAAGACTCATTGAAGCCAGGACCCGCCTCAGGCCTCAGAAGCATTCCGAGGCCTGGAAAGCTTATCACCGGCTCCCCAGAGTTTTGTGTCCGGCTTTACTTCCGTGGGCAGCTGGTTGCACTGCAGTAGGATTCTTTCCCTCTGCCAAACAAAGTTCGTACAATCTGAATGTGTTTTCTAAATACACATGCCCCATCCCACCCCCTAGATACACACACACACACACACACACACACACACACACACACACACACACACACACGGCTCTGAGAAAGACTCTGCAAGGCCCGTGGCCATGAGGCCGTCCTCTGGGACATTCTGGGATGACAACCCCCGCTTATCTCAGGAGCTAAACCTGCTCAGAGCGTCTCCCCCGTGGGCTGCTCCTCCTAGATGGAAGCAGAACCGGCCTTTCCAGACACCCCTTCCAAGCCTCCATTTGCTGGATTTTTTTTTTTTTTTATCTTACTCTCATCCCCAGAATTACTTAGGATTTAATGCTGTCTACACATATTTGCTTTTCAAAAGGAGAAACGAGGGACAGGCAACGCTCACCCCTGAGAGATGACTCCGGGCGTCTGTGGGTGTCAGAGCCACGAAGATGCGGGGGCGGTGCCGCCTTCCCAGGGTCACTGCCCGAGGGGCCTCAGCACTGCCGGGCGTTCAGGCGATGGGGTAGCTGGGATGGGGAACAGGTAGGAGCCGCGCGCCAGGAAGTAGGTGCTGTTACTGTCCCCACTGATAGGTTCTGAACCTGAGACCCAGAGAAGTGAGGAAAGTGGCACAAGGTGCACAGCGAGAGGCAGCGCTGGCTGAGACCTGGTGCCAGCCCAGAGCCCTCGCCCCAGCCCTCCACATTGCCTCCTCATGCGCTTTTTGACAAGAGAAAGGAATGGTGGCTCTGCAATACCTGCTCCCCCACTCTGCCCACCCTGGCAACAGGGAGTCTGACTCAGCCCCTTGCGTGGGCTTGGGGTGCGCTCCGGGTTAGGAGGGGTCTGCCCACAGACAGAGCCCACATTGCGGGGAGAAGGCATTGGAGTGGCCCGCACCAGGGGATGCACACAGGAGCCTGATGCAAATGGAGGCCAGGTTCTCACCTTCTGAAAGGCCGCAGCTGATGATATTGTTGTATTTAACTCAGTCATCAATTAACTGGGGAAAATAAAATAAACAAGAGGAGGCGGAATATTATAGGCACGCCCAGTTAAGTCTGGGTGACGTAGGGAAGGTACACCTGGGAGCAGGTCATTGGCCAGGATGGGCATGGCTACTGCAAGGCACGACCTGAACCAAGGAGTCCCCGCTCTTGCGCTCTCTTGCACGTTGGGCTCCCGGATCTCTTGTTGCAAGCGGCACGCTCCTCTGCAGTCACCCACATGGCTCACCGCTGTATGGACCGCACACAACGGACTGATGGACTGCCACTAGCCGGATGCTCTGCCAGGCCCAGCTCCCCCTGGAACCGAAACTCTGGACTCTGGCTTTGCTTCTAGCTCTGCTGAATCCCCAGCTGCACCTTTCCCAGGACCAGTTTAAGGGAAATGGGACTTTTGAAACCATGGGATATAATTCCATGCAAATAAAGCTTTCTACCACATCTCATCCTCCTGTGGGGGCCTCTGGAAATGCTCATTCCAGTGGTACCCAAGGACCCCACTCCCACTAGCAATGAGAAAGGCAATCCATGCAATTCTCTGCTCTGAGAACACTGAGACTCCTCATCTCAGGCACAGGGTTATGGAGGCCCTGCCACACAGGTGTCTGTTCCTGCTCTCAAGCCTTCTCAGTCCCCTGAGAAAGAGGCAAATGGAGCCATTGTTCCACCTCTGGGTCCTTAGCCCAGTCTGATCAAGCTCCAGGCCTATCAGTTTATAGGAAATGTAGGACACAGAGGAAGAACATGTGAAACTACCCCATGGGGATGCAACCAGCAAATCCAGTGGGCACAGATGCTTAGGGCAAAACTCCAGTTTTGTCAGGAAGATGCAAAACTTTGGGGGACATAAAGAGGGAGGAAGAACTCCTGAGAGACAAATCAACCAAGTGCAATGGATGGATTGTGTTTGGGTCCTGAGTTGAGAAAAACAACTCTTTTTAAAAAGAGATAAAGCCCTGACCGGTGTGGCTCAGTTGGTTGGAGCATTGTCCTGTACACCTAAAGGTGACGGGTTCAGTCCCCCATAGGGGCGCATATGGGAGGCAACCGATTGATGTTTCTCTCACCTCTTTCTCTCTCTCTCTCTCTCTCTCTCTCTCTCTCTCCCTCTGTGTGTGTGTGTGTGTGTCTATCTCTCTCCCTTCCTCTCTCTAAATCATTTTTTAAAGCTAAAATAAAAATACATCCTTGAGTGAGGATTCAAAAATAAAGTGATGAGATAACTAGAAAATGTGAATACTGATAGAACATTTGATGATATTAAGGAATTACTATTGGAGGAGTGTGTTATTGATACTGAGTTATGATATTTTTAAAAGAATTCTTATGCTTACATTTTAGAGATAATACAGAAGTATTTCTGAATGAAATAAGAAGTGTTTGCTTCAAAATGATCCAAGGGTCGATGGGGGTTAGGGGAGTAGGTAGCAGTATATACGTAAGAGAAGACTGGCTGTGAGTCGATGATGGGTAGATGCTTTTGTATAGACATTTTAGTAATTGACATATAAAATAGAATTCAGGGCACAGGAACGTAAATAATCAGTGACCCTAATTGCAACCAGTCCTACAGCTTGACTCTCCGTACGTGGATCCAGGCCTCCCCCACCATCAGGAGCTGAGCTTTCCGGAAATTTCTACAGCTCCCAAGGAAAGCCAGGAGCTTCTGGCCTCCTAACACCTGGGGTGCCAATGCCTGAGCCTCGTGGAGGCCGAGCTCACACGCTGCCCGCCAGGTGCTCGCAGGAGGCACTTGCTGAGCAGGTCGTCTCAGGCTCTGTGCTCCTTTAGTGCTCACAGCGGTTCAGCCGATGAGCCCGCAGAGGCGACCTGCTGGTCCGGTTTGCCCAGGAATGTCCTGGTGTCAGCACAGAAAGACCCGCATCCTGGACACCCGCTCAGCCTCAGGCAGACCTGGATGGCTGGCACCCTGAGCCTATGCCTGGGGGGCCCAGGTTCTTTCCAGCACGAATCATGACTTTTTAGAAATAGAATGTCCTCAATTTTAAGGGCTTTTCCTATAAATTTTTCTTAGTAGCAACAAATTTAAGAATTTTTAGTAAATTAAATCAATTTTAATGGAAAACTGAGAAAATTATGATTGTTAGGGTGACGGCCTGTTTTTCCATGAGAGTCACGGGCTGTGATTGTCCCAGACATCCATCCCTATCTTCATCGCATGAGCCAGGTTTCCTACTAGTTCTTCCTCCTGCTTCACACGAGGCAATTCAATGCATCGATCGCGGCTCTGGGGGAGTCCTTCCTGGACCAGTTTTTTGATCCCCAAGGCCAACCAGGCACTCCTTCCTTCCCCCTGTGGGCGTTCTGTCCACCTGTTGCTGTCGTGGTGACTGGTGTCCCCTCAGATAGGCTCAGCTCGCATCTGATTGTTAGCACTAGAAGGGCCTGTGGTCTCCACATTCAAGGAGAGCAAATGGGCTTCAACTTGAGTGCTGAGCCCCACTGAGAGACTGGTGGTGGCCCCTGGAGTACTGTGTTGAGAAGGATTCTGAAGCCAGACCCAAGACTTGGTAAGAAAGCGCTAATTAGTGAAGCCTGACCTGAGAGAGGTCAGAGGCTTACACACATGACACATACCTGCTATCCCAAGCTTATTAGCCCACCCCAATTCCACAGGTAATAATTGCTAATATTTATTGCGCACTTACTATGTGCCAGCCATTGTGCCAAATGTTTTACCCATCTTACCACACTTAATTCCACAATGACTCTGAGATTTGGGTTGTTATTATCACTTCCCAGATGAGAAAGCTGCAGAAGAGAGAGGATGGGTAAGTTACTGAGTCACCAGGGACTTTTCAGCAGCGTCTCCTCGTTCTTGATCCAGTCCAGTGGTTCTCAAAGTGCGGCCGCTGGACCAGCAGCCTCAGCATTACCTTGTAGAAGGCAAACTCTCAGGCCCCATCCCGAACCTGCTGAATCAAAGACTCGGGTTGGGGCCCACTGATCTGAGCTTCAGCAGCCCTTCTGGTGCTCCCAGCACACACTCCAGTTTGCGAACTTTGGCTCTACACTCCGCTGCCTCTTTCTGGGCCATCCTGCAGCAGCCACCCCGCGGGAAGAAACCGTGCAAGCTTGGAGCTGAAACTCCCCGGTGCAAAGGGCAAGGGCAGGGATGATAAGGTAGTGCTTTCCTAAGCCCCAAAGGCTCTCACAGGCCTGGAGTCTAGAGGGCACCCCTGCTGCAGGGCAATGGGTTCAAGGTTCTGACCCCTCCAGCTCACTCCACTCCAATCAGGAGCCTCAAGGGAATTTGTGCTCGGCATGAAATACAGACCCAAACAGAAGCACAGCCTGAAGGCATCTGGGGCAAGTTTATTCCCTCCTCAGTTTTGTTCAGCTCTCCATTCATTCACTCACTCATCAAGCATTTGTGGATTACTGCTGTGTGTTGCCCACTGAACCCAGAAAGTTCAGCTGCTTTTTTTTTTATTCCATTCATATTAAGTTTAGTACGTAAAAAGAATCTATGAGAACAGAAGTCAGAATATTGGTTACCTTGGGAGCGAGGGGTAGTGAATATTTGCTGGAAAGGGGCATGAGGGACTTTCTGAGAGTGATGAAAATGTTCTAATCTTGATCTGGGAGGTGGCCACCTGGGTGAATACATATTAAGTGTATATAAGTGATAGCTCAATAAAGTGCCCACTTCTACCATGATGGCAACACTGGGCACGTTACTTAACATTTCTGTTCCCCTTGCCTCATCTATAGAACAGGAATAATAGTACCCCTGTCATGCATGTTTTGGGTTTTGGTTTTGGTTTAATATGCAATGTGTTAAAGCTTATTTTGCTTGTTACAAGTGACAAAAACAAAATTCAAACTTGTATAAGCCAAAAGGAATATCAGTTGACACATGTACCTAAGAAGATCAAGCGATGGACTGGCTTCTTGCATGACTACATGCAGCGCTTAGAACAGTGTCATCTGGAGAACATCTGTCTTCTCTGTCTTTTGACTCTGCTTTCTTTCTGTTGATTTTACTCTTTTTTTAAAATATTTTATTGTTTAAAGTATTAGATATGTCTCCTTTTCCCCCCATTGACCTCTCCAGCTGTTCCCACCTCCCCACCCCCCAGGTTCAGCTGCTTTAGCACAAGTTGGTCAGTAGAAACTTCCTGCAGGTCCCTTCCCCGCAGCCTCCCTCCTGAGGGGTCTCCAACATCCAGCCACAAAGGGTTAAGGCCCTGATCAGTGATGCCAGCTCAGCGCAGTTGAGACATAGGTGCTGATGGGAACGATGGCCAAGCAAGTAGACCTTACAGTGTAGGGTGTAGGGACAGGGCTAGCCCAAGCAGACCTTACCCAGCCCAGACCCGGGAGTCCACCCCGTGCTCTGGGTCCAGCAGCCACTCACCTAGATGCTGCAGCTCGTCCCTGGGGAGGGATGAATAAGGTGGACTAATCCTTACAAAAGGCTTATAGGACGTGACTGGCTCCTCCCAGGCTCCACGGAGTCCTCACATCAGCTGTCATCTCCATTTTTCCCATGAGGACACAGGATGGCTGAGTGTTCTCCAAGATCCCACAGGTAGGAATCGGATGCCAGCCCATCTAAGACCACCGCTGGGCTGCCCCTCGCTCTGGCAGCCTCCGCAGGGAGTAGCCGCTGGGCCTCTGCCACCGGGACACGCCTGGGAGCTGCTGCAGCACCAGGTGTGTGGAAATGAAGAGTCCCGCAACAAACAGGAAAACGAAACAGAAACAGAGAACAGAGGAGAGAGGGGTGGGGATGGGTAAAAAAGGTGATAGGGAACAAGAGTACAAAGATCCGCTTATAAAATAGAGAAGTCACGGGGATATAATGACCAGCACAGGAGAAGTAGTCAATGTTATCGTAATGACTTTGTACGGTGACAGATGGTTACTAGACTTACTGTGTGATTACATCATAAGGAATATAAATGTTGAACCACTATGTTGTACACTGAAAATAATAAATATTGTATGTCAACTATACTTTAATTGAAAGAAAGAAAGAAAGAAAGAAAGAAAGAAAGAAAGAAAGAAAGAAAGAAAGAAAGAGGAAGGAAGGAAGGAAGGAAGGAAGGAAGGAAGGAAGGAAGGAAGGAAGGAAGGGAAAGGAAGGAAGGAAGGAAGGAAGGAAGGAAGGAAGGAAGGAAGGAAGGAAGGAAGGAAGAGAAAGGAAGGAAGGAAGGAAGGAAGGAAGGAAGGAAGGAAGGAAGGAAGGAAGGAAGGAAAGGAAGGAAGGAAGGAAGGAAGGAAGGAAGGAAGGAAGGAAGGAAGGAAGGAAGGAAGAAAGGAAGGAAGGAAGAAAGGAAGAAAGGAAGAAAGAGGAAGGGAGGGAGGGAGGGGGACCTTGCTTTGCCCCTAACCAAACTCCCTCCAGCCTTTCCCCCTGAGGCCTCCATTCTCATCCATGAAATGAGCGGGAGGAAAGCCCAGGTCTCCATCAGCCCCAGCTCCACACAGCTGGCTCTGGTCTTGCCCTGCCCTTACTAGCAGATTTGTACCTCCTACACAAGCAAGACCGGCTGCATAAGTTGCGGGACCAAAGCAAAAGGGAAATATAAGGCCTCTGTTCAAAAACGAGTAAGAATTTCAAAATGGTGACAGCAGAGCATTGAACCAGCTGGGCCCTCCTGAGCATGGGGCCTTGGAACTTCATGGGCTCAATTCCCCTGGAGCCAGCCAGAATCTGGCCACTCTATGAACTCTGCCAGAATCTGGCTACTCTGGTGAAGAGCCAGGTGTCCCCCCTCCGAGTCTCCCCAGTGTGGGGGCTCCTGTACATCATGCTCTGGGAGGTGCTAGAAGGCAGGAGGTTCTGCCCATGGGCACCCGTGGCTGACACAGAGAACAGCCAAGTCAAGAGCCATTCCTTGCTCCAGGCTTGCTAGCACACCCAGCCCCAGGTGAAGGATCAGAATTGGCCTGAGCCTATCACGGGACTCCCAGGCCAGCCTCCCTGAAGCTAGAGGAGGCCCTGTGTCCTGCTGGGGTTTGTGGGAGAGATTTCGCCTTCTCTGAGCCTTGTGCCCCCCCCCCCCACTTTATAGTGCTGTGGGTTTGCCCCCTGTGCGCACTGGGCATAGTGCCCCTTCTCCAAACTGACATTGAGCTTGAGTGGGCAACACACATTATGATCTAAAGACATTTTTAATGTAGGAAAGAGCAAGTTTAAATTCGATGTTGGAAAAACATGCCATGTACTTCTGCATCACTCACTGGAATACTCACTCCTGACACCTCCAGCTGCCATACGCGCAGTCTGACTGTGTAGAGGTTGCCATGCTGTTAGGAAGCCCAAGCTCACCCACATGGCCAAACCCCAGGGGAGGCCATGAGAGAACAGGAAGTCAGAGGGCTACCTGTCTGTTTTTCATTCATTCAACCATCTGACTGCAACCACCACACAAGAAACACACAAATTTCTGACCAAAGACTAAAACAAAACTGAATGTTAGACCTCGAAGCCCCTATGTCAGGCTAGGTGCTCCCTGCTGGCTGGATGTGGCAGGTTTTGTGGACTTACACGTTTTAGTGGCAGGCGGCCAGTGGGTTCTTTAAAGCAGAAGATGGAAAATGATTCACCCAATATTGGGTTTGAAAGTTACTATCTATCTGGAAAAGACCCATGCAAGTGAGAGGCCTTAAAGCAAAGCTTCAGGGGCTTCCTTGTAACCACACCAGCACGACCAGCCACACCACCTCTGCTCCACACGGCCGGCCGGCTTCCAGCTGCAGCGGTCCTGTCCCTCGGAGGCAGAGTATGAGCCGGAGGTGTCAAGAGTGAGTATTCCAGTGACTGATGCAGAAGTGCATAGCATGTTTTTCTAACATCAGTTTTAAACTTGCCCGTTCCTACGTTAAAAATGTCTTAGATCATAATGTGCGTTGCCCACTCCAGCCCAGAGTCAGTTTGGAGAAGGGGCACTATGCCCAGTGCACACGTAGGGCACTGGGGAGGGGGATGGAGTGCCCCTTGATGGAGAGAGCTGGCCCCCCTCACAAGCAGCAGCAGAAGTGGAAGGGGTCACATGGCCACAGGAACAAGGGACCGCAAAGACAGAACAGGACCAGAAGCCAGACTGACTGTGACGGCCGGCGGCTGGGGCTCCCTCTATGCCCCTGAAGAGAAATGGACAGAACCCAGAGTCCTGAGATTGGGCTGGTCCTAAGGGGGGAGTAGTGTGGGCCGTTTTGAAGAAGAGAGGTCTTTGAGGGCCAGCCGGCCAGCCAGCCCTGCAGTATCCCCTTCCCCACTTTCCCTAATTTCTTGCCCTTTCCTGACATTTCTCTGATTCTCTTCCCTAACTGCCCCCCACTCATATTAGGGGGAAACAAACACTTTTTCTTTTTTGTCTGTGTAACAATCGTTTAGAATTGGGAGCACAAGCCCTTAGCCTAGGCTTAAATAGTTCTAGACTCCCTGAAAGAACATGAAAGTGGGCGACCTGGGCACCTGCATCTCAATCTGACCAGAGGCTACACAGGTTTCTTGAGATGCCCAGAAGGTTTTGATTTCCAAAGGAGGTAAGGAATGACTGTTATCCAGTTGCTCAAATCTTCCCCATTCCCTAAAATCTCCCAAAAGATCCTCTTGCAGAATTTTCTCTTAGGCTGAAGGTTCTTTTAGCATATTTATTGACTTGGCTGGAATGTGCAGAAAGCAGTTTGAAGCTAGTCGCTGCAGCCATAGAGCCTTAGGGGAGATTCAGCCTATGGGTTACCCAAGATAGAGCGTGACCCGGAGACATGGATTCTTCGAGAATTCCAAAGGAGACTAAATAATTCACTAACCCAAGACCTCATGGAGCACACTGCCAGTTAATTGGTCCGAAATGGTCCCTTGACCCAACAGAACACTTCAACAAGCGTGTGGTGCAATGTTTTGATTGAAAGTTCTTATCAGAGAATGGTAAGATTAGTTCATGACCCACATCAGAGTATTGGAATGGTATTTGAGAGTAGTAAGCAAGGGAACGGATCTGTTTCCCTGGGGCTTCTCCCCCGCTCCCCAATTCCAGTCTTTGGGCAACCCCATGTATGGCTGAAGCACCAGGAACACAGCTCAGGAATAACCAATTTTAGCAAAATGCATTAGGAGAACCTTAGGAGAGATTTTATTTTTATTTTTTTATTTAAAAAAATCTTTATTGTTGAGAGTATTACAGATGTCCCTCTTTTTTCCCCCCATTGCCCCTTTCCATCTGGTTCCTGCCCCACCCCAAGCCTTCACCACCCTATTGTTTGTGTCCATAGGTAATGCATATATGCTTATAAGATCTTCGGTTAATCTCTTCCCTACCCTCCAACACCCTGTTTCCATACCTCTGATTCTATTTTATTCATCAGTTTATTCTGTTCATTAGATTTCTTGTTTTTTTTTTTTAATTTTGATTTTTAGATTCAATTGTTGATAGATATGTATTTATTGCCATTTTATTGTTCATATTTTTTATCTTTTCTTTTTCTTCTTCTTCCTCTTCTTAAAGAATACTCGTCAACATTTCATATATTACTGATTTGGTGGTGATGAACTCCTTTAGCTTTTTCTTGTCTGTGAAGATCTCTATCTGACCTTCAATTCTAAATGATGGCTTTGCTGGGTAGAGTAATCTTGGTTGTAGGTGCTTGCTATTCATCACTTTGAATATTTCTTGCCACTCTGGCAAGCAAAGTTTCTGACAATCGTATGGGCATTTCCTTGTAGGTAACTAACTCCCTTTTTCTTGCTGCTTTTAAGATTCTCTCTTTGTCTTTAACTTTTGGCATTTTAATTATGATATGTCTTGGTGTGGTCCTCTTTGGGCTCCTCTTGTTGGAGACTCTCTGTGCTTTCTGGACTTGTAAGTCTATTTCTTCCACCAGGTAGAAGAAGTTTTCTGTCATTATTTCTTCAAATAGGTTTTCAATATCTTTCTTTCTTTCTTCTCCTTCTGGAACTCCCATAATGCAAATGTTGGTATGCTTAGAGTTGTCCCAGAGACTCCTTACACTATCTTCATGTGGTTTTTTTTATTCTTTTTCTTTTGCTCTTTTGACTGGGTGTTTTTTGCTTCTTCATATTCAAAATTATTTATTTGATTCTCAGACTCTTCTACTCTACTGTTGAATCCCTGAAAATGATCCTTTATTTCAGTTAGTGTATGCTTAATTTCTGACTGATCCTTTTCCAGGACTTTGACTTTCTCACTAAGATCCTTGAAAGTATCACTAAGTCCTTTGAAGCTCTCAGATTCTTGAGTAACCTTATAACCATAGTTTTGAACTATTAGTATGTACCCAGTAGTTTGCTTGCTTCCATTTCTTTCACTTGTGACATGTTTCTTTATCTCAGCTGCTTCCCTATGTTTGTTTCTATGCATTAGGTAGAGCTGCTATGTCTCCTGGAGTTGGTAGAGTGGCCTTGTGTAGTAGGTGTCCTATAGGGCCCCATGGCTGAGCCTCCCCAGGCACCTGAGCTGGGCACTCTAGGTGTGCCCCGGTGTGGGCTGTGTGCATAGTCTTATTGTAGTTGAGCCTTGATTGCTGTTGGTGTCACTTGAAGGAATTGACCTCCAGGAAAATTGGCTGTGAGGACCAACTGTGTCTACAGTGGAAGAGCTGCTATGCAGGCGACACCCCTATGGAGCAGGACTTGTTTCAGTGGGGCCTTGGTGCTCACTGAGTCTGCCCTTTGAGTGTGTCATTTGTGGATGTGTTATTGTAATCTGGTATGGTCTGAAGCTGTCCACTGGGTGCTGTCCCCACGCCAAGTCTTCACCACCCTATGGTCTGTGTCCATAAGTAATGCAGACATGCATATAAGATCTTTGGTTAATCTCTTCCACCCCTTCTGGAAGGTGCAAAGTCAGCCAATGCCTGGGGCCACCTAGGAGGAGCTACAGAAAGGTCTGCAGATGGCTGCTATTTGTATTGGGCTAGGAAGTGCCCAGGTGAGGCCCAGCTGTGAGGAAAGGCAGGCTGGTGCTAGTGCTGGGTCTTGGGCCTTTTATTGATAGATTTGGGGTACACTGATGTCAGCTGCTGCTTGTTTAAGAGATTTTATCAAAGTCTGAAGTCTGAGCCAAGACAAGACATTCATAAGGAAAAGCAGCTGCAAACAGTTTGGATGGGGCTACAAATCGGATGGGACGGGGTATCAGGGAATTACCAGGGTGGAGCAAAAAGTGTGGGCCACACTGATGAAAATTCAGATATGGCTGCCAGTCAGCTCTCTGATGGGGGAGATGCCAGTACAGGAACAATGACCCCTGTGAGCACCCCTGTCTGGGAGAAAGCCACCCCTAAGTTCCTGCCCTGATGCCAGACAGTACAGTTCCTCCCCTTATGTCTCTGGATTCCCCCAAAACTGCCACTTGGTGATGAAGCTCAGATGAATCAGGACTGGGTAAGTTTGGGTGTGGGCCCTTTAAGAGGAACACCTGGATCTCCAGCAACCTCTATGTCACTCAGCCACAATCTCCATTGGTTTTTATAGCCCGAAATTATGGGGACTTCTCTTCCCAGTTCTGGAACCCTAGGCTATGGGTCTGGTATGGCTCTGAAACCCTCTGCTTCTCATGAGAGGTCTTGGAGATATCCCTCCAGATTAAAGAAATGCCACATGCGGGTGTTGGACCAGCCCGTTCCATGCCTTCGCCCCTCCTACCAGTCTCAATTTGCTTTCTTCTTTACTTCTGTAGTTGTAGGACTTCCATTCAGCCAGATTTCAGGGGGTTCTCAATGATGGGTGTTCTGTATTTTAGTTGTACTTTTGATATATTAGGAGAGATTTCTTTTAAAAAAAAGGTTACCATCAGATGACCTGCAGAAGTTCAGTGGTTTATCATTGGCTCAACTTCTGCAGTCTAAATGACAATTTTATTTTGAAGGATTTTAAGAAAGAAAGAAAGAGTATTTCTTTGCCACCATTTCTTTGCCTAGAATGCAGAAATGGCACAGGTCCTAAAATGTGCACTCTCACTTGGTCTAGCTCCCAGCACTACGGGAAAGGAGAGCCACACCACTGCCCTCTGTCCTCCCCTGAGGGACACCTGGCAATCCTGGCTCTGGAGGTTCCAGCACCTCTGCAGCCAGCAGCTGTGTAGAGATGAGGAGGGGAGGCTGTGCTCCTGCCATAGGCCCCCAACACATCATTGGGTAAACTGAGGCTTAGCTTGAGATCCCCCCAATTTAAAACATAGGACCAGGACTGCTGGGTAAAGTGAAAGCATCTGTGCCTGCTCAGGAAAAAGTGAGAGAGCTTAACATGTAGAGGATAGACAAAAGGACATATATGAGACATGGATACTGTGGGGGACGAACAAACTTTCCACTACCCTCACGGTTTTTCAGCTGGTCTAATAATCAAACAGGCATGAGGCAGATTACCCCAACTTACTACATACATATGTATGGAAACCCCACATACATGAGAGTCAGAGACCCCACATGCAGGAGAGGTTCAGAGGCAGAAAGGGGGATTGAGGTGTATAAGACATTCTGGGCTAGGGATGAGGTCATGTACCTTGGGGACTTCACAGGGTCATTGCAGGGTGATAAGAAGAACAGAGGTGTAGTAAGTAGAAGTTTGCCCTGCCCTATAGATAGGTCAAAAGAAATTACCTCTCCTAGTATCTTATTATGAGCAAGGCACTTGATTCAAGTTCTTCTAGGCAGTTGGTGGGGAGGGGACAGATATTTCTCTTGAGCCTGAAGCTAAAACTGCCTTTAGCTCAAAGTAATCTGCTTACCACAGAGGCACATCTTGGAGTGGCTCATTCTGAATTCCCACAATAGTGTGCAAACGGAAACTGATCAAGGGTACTCCCAGTTACGGGTGGTCAGTGTGTCCTGCCACATCCATGGGGGAGATTGAAGGTAGTAAATTCCCTAGGAAGACAGTATCTTCCTCCTTTGGGGCCTTTTCCTTCCCTTAAATTTCCACTCCCACAGCAAACCCTGCTCTCAAGAAAGGACCTGGTCAACCAGCTCAGAGTGGACCTAAAAATGAGGCTCCTGCTCCCTCCCTCCGGTTTCTCTGTCCATTGGCCTGTTCCCTCCTGCCATAGGTGGGCTTCCTTATTCCGGAAGGAGGGCCAAGGCCACAGACGGCCCAGGCTGATAGCCCCACCAGGGGAGACCGAAGAGGAAGGGGACTTCCACAGTGTACACATATAATGCCCAGGACTGTCCCCTCCCACCCCTTGGGCCCCTCACTGTTGCCACCCTGGGCCATGTGCCCATTGCTATGCCCAGGGGGCATGGGACTTTGGGATCATATTTCCATTGGGATGGAGTGACATGAGGACCAATCTCTCCCTAGAGAGCTGCGCAATGTTACCAGGGAGGCAGTGGGGTGCCAGGCTTTGGTGGGGGGATAAAACCTAAGTTCTTGACTGTAATCCCAGGCAGATGCCAGCAGAGGGAGATGTTGTGATTTGCTGAGATTTGTGGAGTCCTCTGCCCATAGACAAGACTTGAGAACCAAATGTATTGCCAGCTGGCACAACTCTGTTTGTTGTAAGTGCAAGGAAGGGAAGAGAGACAGATGCTTCCTCCCTCGCTCTGCCTGCCCAGGGGTGTGGGTGAGGGAGGCTGGGCCACAGATCCACAGTCTGCTTACCCAGTCAAGTTTCTGCTTACATTTTCCCCAGAAAGAGGCATTTCCTCATTCTCTGCTCACCATCTTAACAGCCGGGCATTCTGAATAGTCTCCAGAAAACAGCTGTGGTATATTTGTGAGACTCTTTAAAAACACAGGCCTTGCCCCACTGGTGTGGCTCAGTGTTTGAGTGTCGACCTATGAACCAGGAGGTCACAGTTCAATTCCCAGTCAGGGCACATGCTCGGGTTGCAGGCTCAATTCCCAGTAGGGGGGTGTGCATTAGGCAACAGATCAATGATTCTCTTTCATCACTGATGTTTCTCTCTCTCTCTCCCTCTCCCTTCCGCTCTCTCTAAAATCAATAAAAACACATTTTTTAAAAAAATAAACAAACAAAAAAACCCCACAGGCCTTTTTGGAGCACTCCGGATATGAACAATGAGTCCAGGGTGTGGGTGTCGTGCTGAGGTTTGGGGTGCTGGCCCTGCAGAGAGGCCTGAACACCCATGCTGCCATTACTGACTGCGTGTGCCTGGGTCGGTTGTCTGACCTCTCTGTGCTTCTGTTTATTCTCTCTAAAATGGAGACAATAGCACCTCCTTTAAAAGATTGATGTGAGGAATAAATAAAACAATACATTCTAGCATGCTTGGCATGGTATCTAGTACATAATATGTGCTCAACAAATATTATTATACTAGAGGCCCAGTGCACGACATTTGTGCACTGGGGTGGGGGTCCCTCAGCCTGGCCTGTGCCCTCTTGCAGTCCGGGACTCCTCACTCCGTACTGCACGCCTGCTCGCTGCTCCTTACTGCTCGGCTGGCCGCTCCTTAGCGCTGTGCTTGCCAACCATCAGCCGGTTCTGGCTGAGTGGTGCTCCCCCTGTGGGAGTGCACTGACTACCAGGGGGCAGCTCCTGCACTGAGTGTCTGCCCCCTGGTGGTCAGTGCGTGTCATGGCGACCAGTCATTTCACCATTCAGTTGTTTTGCATATTAGGCTTTTATTATATAGGATTATGCCCTCTGTTAAAAAAAAAGGGGGGTGGCGGGGGGAGAACGAAAAAAAGAACAACCAAAATGGAGTCACTTTTGCTAAGCCATGTCACCAAACCAAAACATAACACCTGAAGTAATTGCAGTTTCATCCTCTCCCAGGAATGGAATTTTAGACCAATCAATCTGGAATTCCCTGGTCAGCACTATGAGGTCATCTGCCTTATAAGACCCTTACCTTCACCTGAGCAAAGGTGACCTTTCCTGAGGTGATCTACTCTTTTAACTTTCCTGTCTCACCCTCTTTCTGCCTATAAAAACCTTCCACTTTGCACAGCCCCTAGCGTGCCCTTCCAGTTGCTAAATGAGATGCTGCTCATTTCATGAACCGCTAAATAAAGGCAATTATCTCTTCAAATGTACTCACTGAATTCTGTCCTTTAACACCCCTAACAAAAAAAGCACACATTGATACCCTATTTATCTGAATGGACAAAAAGCAGTCTTTCAAAGAGTTGCATTCGGTCCTTCGGGCAGCAATGTTCCGTCAGTAAAAATCAGAAACCTCAGTGCCTTGTGGGCTCTCCATCTTCTTAAACAAGAGTGAGCACATTCTCTCCATTGACCTGAGATCATGGGGACATCTGTCAGTGTAGTAAGTTAATTCAATGACTTCCGGGACTGACAGTTGAGGAGCTTTTGGAGGCTTATTTCTTGGTTCTCACTTGTATTTGGCACGTGTGAAATTGCCAAGTAAATGGCATGTGGGGTAAGCAAGTGTTGGTGTAAGAAATGTCCAAACCTGTAAAGCAAGCATGTCAAACTCGCAGTCCGCGGGCCACATGCGGCCCACAACAAATATTTTTGCAGCCCAGCCAATATAACGGTATGTAAGAAATGTCTTAATAAAAATTTTGAAACTTAATTTTTACAATGTCCTGTTATACATAATTATTAAAAACGAACTACAACATTCGCTAATAACTGATTACTATAATCGTGTTGCATTCATTTCCTTTATGCGCCTTACGCATAGGCACACCATTTCTCTTCTCTAATAGTAGCAGCAATTATTTTAGCAGCCAATTGCCACATCATTAGTCTTGGACTGACTTGTTTGGTGTGTGCAACAGGAAATATTTCACTTTCGGAGAGCAAGAAAAATAGGTTTATTTGTGTTATGCTTATTAATTTGTGCAGTTATTCAGTGTCTGGTAAGTTAATGCTCAAGAAAAAATATTAGTTTTTATTAAAATGCTCTATTATTTTATGTTAATGATGACTCATTTATTTCAGCCCTTTGTATTCAGCATGTCTCTATCGTAACAAACCTCCGTTTCTATGAAAATTGAAGCTTTTGGTTTTTTGAGGCCCACATCCACTTAAACCTTGTTTATGTGGCCCGTGTTAGCCTTTGAGTTTGACGTGCTTGCTGTAGAGAATGTTAGAAGCGTTTGCCTGAGTCAGAGGATGCTCTGGGAAGCAAGATCACCAGGCTGAGAAAAACGCTTCCTAGAAGGAGCTTTTATGCACGGGAAGTAAGGAGGGGACCCAGGGAGATCACACGAAGGTGGGAGAAAGCAGGCGGGAGTGGATTGCAGGATGCTTAACACGAATATGTGGGGGCTTATATACCATGTTGATAGAGGAAGGGGTAAGACATTGTGACAATTTCTGTTTAGGAGTGATGCCATGAGGATTTCCAGTTTCTGGTGATGGAGTTCATCTTCCCTGCTTGCCTCTGGGGAGGAATTTATAACAACTGCATTTGAAGGGAGCGGGGGCAGAATATGCCAAACCCCAAATCTGCACTGTGGCCTAAGGATTATTTTGAGCTGATGGCAACTGAGAAGCAGAGCCAGGAAGAGCTCTGGGCCCTCTCCCTGTCTACTCACCGCAGGACATACATCTGTAAAGGTGTCCCCTCCCCTTTCTGCCAGAAAGGACAAAGTGTATTCACCTGAGACACCTCTGGACCCTTATCCCCTTGGAGGAGGCACCAGAGGAATCCACATAACAACCTGCTCACTGACCCTTCCCTTCCATTACCTTCCCACTGGTCGCCACCCCGGAAATCCGAAGCCTTCCTTGGTCTCGTCTGTTTGCTACAAATGTATTCTTCTTCTGTTCCCATAAGGCAGTTGTGACTGCCCCTCTGAGTTTCTAGGCACTGGGCGCTCCCTTGCTGTGCGATGCACAAGCTAATAAACGTGTCTGTTCCTCTTGTTCCTCCATCTTCTGTCAGCCTAATTTACAAGGCCCCAGCCCATGAACCAGACAGAGAGAGGCTCTGCTTTTAGACAAGGGAATTCCAGGAAAAAAATCTATTCTCAAATGCCTCCGGTTCAAAATAATTCTTCTGCTGCCGCCCACGCTCAGGGGAAAGGATGGGAACTTTCTTCTTCCCTTCCGCCCCACGGAACCCTTCAGCCCAGCAGCCCTGGGCCTGCTCACTCTGCCACAGAGGATAACCGACTTCTAGGGGGAGAGGCACACCCGAGTCCGAGCAAGAAACTGCCAGAAGGTTTGGGGGGAAAAAAGAGTTTAGAACAGCCTACATCCGTGATTAGGAAAGACCTCTTTACACCTACAGATAAACATGAAAATGTTTAATGTACACCTACCTACACCATCCCTTATACTCGGAGTTTGGGGGCCCCTCAGCCCCTACCATGCGTTTGTCACCCACACCCTGCAGAGCACGCCAGGGGGTCTTCAGACGGACAGAGGAGCACGGTGGCCTCTCTGTGGGCAGAACGGCAGGAGTATTTTGCAGGGAGTCTAGGAACCCACATGCAAACATGTATGTTCTTCAATCAGAAACTATCATGTAGAATTCGGAACATTTTTTGAAGTTATAAAAATGTTCTGTTTCAATCTTTAAAAAAACACACAACATAATTCAACCTAGTAAATTTGAAGATGCAATTGGCTTTATTAAGTGATTCATGAATCGGGCAGCACCCCATCTAGCAACACATCAGAAGGGGCTCCAAAGGGGGGATGAAAAATAAGAAACCCCAGGAGGACCTGGAATGCATGAATCATGCCCACGGGCCATGATCAGAGAATGGCTGACAGGTCCTGAGCCAGGATCTCTCAAAACAAAAGGACGGGGTGGAGGTGCGTCTCTTGCTGGAAAAGTTTGAGAATCACATAAATATCCAGAAAATCCGTAGGAGCTAGAGAATGGCGCATTTAGAAATCTTGAAATGTACTAATCAAATTAGTTCAGGGGGTCAGTCAAAATGCCATCCAGGGCAAAGTCAGGAGAGAAGAGGTCCTTCACCTCTTGCAAGGTGACACCGCCTGCCAAGGAGGCCACCAGCTGGGAAGCCTGCAGAGTCCAGTCAGGGTCAATCCATCCCAGCATGCTTCAGGGCTGGGGGCTCGGGTTTGGGGCCATAATGGCTCCAGGGAGCTATCTGTCTTAGGTTCCCTACTCCCTTGGCCTGGAATTTCCCTAGCTTCTTACTATGCTGTAACACCAGGTGCTCCATTCCCATGGCAGCCCCTGCTCTGGAGCCCAGGGCTGTGGAGGGAGGAGAACCTGGTTTCTGGGACCCATGATTGTGGAGGAGGCAGGTGGGAGCCATGGGGGTAAGGCCCCCAGCAGAGAGGGGCTGACCTGGCTAGCTCCCCTTTGCCTTAGTTCAGTGATTCTCAGACCAGCAGCAGGAGGAGCACCTTGTTAGAAATAGCCCAGGTGGGGCCTCAGTCCAGATCCACTGTCAGAAATTCTGGGGTGGGGCCCAGCAGTCTGTGTTTTAACAAGCCCTTCAGGTGATTCTGATGCAAAACTGGCAAGAACTCAGACCCAGACTGGTTCTGCCAGGGAAGTCCAGTCCCGGCTCTCCATTGGTTCAAATGTGGGAGGCTGAGGGCATGGCCTCCTGCCCCGGGGCCTGAAGGCTGGGTTTGAGGGTTTTTACAAGGCCTCTTGGGCAGTGATGCAATCCATGGCCATCTGACTGGAGATGCAGATAACTGTAACTTTCCCCCTTTCTCACGTGGCTCCTGGGGGAAAAGAGATAAGTGAGTTGTTCTGAATCCTTGGGTGAAGTCAGGGGGGAGCTGCCCGCCTGTCTGAATGATACAAATAATGTCATTTACCCCATTTAGTGACGGAGAGGGGGGTCTGCTTTACCCCCCATCTTTACAACACACACTTCCCCACAAACTGAGATGGGAGGGGAGAGTCTTTCTTGGAAATTTCTACCCTTGGGCCCTCCTGACCACCCCATCCCTTGGTGTGGAGACTTTATGCACACAGCCTCCTCGAGAATTCAGGCCCCATTAGAGGCGAGAAAGAAGAATGACCTGTGTTTTGTCCTACTGCCTTTTTGAGGGCACTGAGGAGGCGGGAGGGATGCAGACCTGTACATCCCCCTTTCGGGAAGAGAAAACTGACCCCGGAAGGACTGACCCCGAAGGTTCCACTCCTCTCGCGCTCACTGAGGCCTCCCCGAGTCCCCAACCTTCAAAAGTATCTCGTTTTTAACCTAGGCTCAGAGACCTTAGTCCATCAGCCCAAGGTCACACAGCGGGTGGTGAAGACCCTAGAGCCCGGGTTCCAGCCTCCTCTCTCTAGACCCCACCTCCTCCTCCAGACTCGGCGAGCCTGGGCTGGAACCCAACCCCCGGGCCCCCGCTGGCGCCTCAGGCCCTCGGGCAGTCGGTCCCGGAGACCTGGTCCCCGAGCTTCGGAAGCGAAGCAGCGACTCCCGGCCGACGTCGGCGGGTCAGCCCTCCCGCAGGGCCCCACCCTCCTCCCGGGACCCGGGGGACGCGCCCCTGCGGGCGAGGGCCTCGCACCTTCCCGGGAGCCCGGCCTTCTCCCGCACCCGCCCTCCCCTTGCTCCCCGGGGCTCCTTCGGGCGCCCCGCTGGCTGCGTAAACCGAGCCGCGAGGGCTGCGGCGGGGCCGGCCGAGCCCGCCCCGGGTTCGCCGCTCCGCTTTGAAAGGCGCCTCCCTCCCGCCCTCGGCCCGCCCCGCCCCGCCCCGCGGCCTCCCCGCTCCGCCCCGGGGAGAGGTCCCAGGACGGGCGCGGGCGTCCGCGGCGAGCGGCCGGAGGGAGCGCGGCGGGCCGGGCAGCATGACCGCCATCGCGGTGCAGGTAGCCGAGCCCGGCGCCGGGTGCCCGCCAGGGTTGGGTGTAAGGGGCTGGGCACCGCGCGCGAGGTCCGGCGGCGGCGGCGGGGCCCCGGGCGGGGGGCCGGGCGGGGGGCCGGGGGTGTCCGCCGCGCCGCCCCAGGCTGCCAGCGGGCGGGCTCGCGGACCGCCGTCGGGAAGCGCTGTCTGCTCCCCGGCTCTGCTCGCGCCCCGCCAGCCCACGGGACTCCCCAACTTCCCTGCCTCTCGTCGGAGCCACCGGCGCGGTCGGTTAGGCTCAGCGGAGAGGTCCCTCCTTTTTAAAAGGCGGTGCGCCCGGAGTGGAGGGTGGACAGAATCCACTTGCAAAGTGAGGCTTGCCTCCCGTGATCCGAGGGGCGTCCCTGGGAAGCCGACTTTCTTGGGTGGGGGCAAGACCGACCCCCCCCCCCATTGCGTCTGCGGTTCTGGGCCAGGGCGGGGGTGGGGGGGGGACTCGCTGGGCGCGGGGACGCCTCAGAGCAAAGGGTCCGTGAGGGGAGCGGTCCGCATCCCGAAGACTTGTTTTCTTCTTAGGGTGGTGCCTACGTGTGTGTAGCTGAGAACCCCCCAGAACCCCCATTCCTGCCCTCTCTAGGGCGGGGGCCTCTCCCAGGGGAGTCAGCAGGTGCCGGACCGCCACCCGCGCGCGATCCTTACGCGGAGACACCCCACCAGCCGCCTCACCCCCGCCCACGGGCTGCGGACCTGAGGCTCCGTGACTCGGCAGCACGTCCCAGGCCCCGCCACGCCGAGCAGGGCAGACACTCCGCCCGGGTCTCAGAGGCGGCGACTGCGATTCGGAGGTGAAGGAGCCTGTCCGTGCGGCCCACTAAGCGACAGAATCGCGATTCAAAACCAGGCTTCTTGGCTCCAAATCTCCCTCGCACTCCCCTCCTCGCCCGCACAGCGCCCCAGGGGCACCCCCAGCCGGTCTAGCGGTCCCAGCTGCTGGGGCGGGAGGCGAGCAGGGAGCGCGCTGCCGCCCCTCTTTGCTGCGGGCGGAATCTGGATCCCGGAGCAGGCACCCCGCTGGGACAGGCATGGGAAGAAGGGACAGGAGGGTGAGGCGGGTTGTGGGCTCTCCCCTCACCGAACTGACTGCCCGTTCCGAGAGAGACTTGTAAACAAGGGCTTAGAAGAGGTCGGGCAGTGAGTGCTAAATTAACGTGCAAAAGCTGAGGGCGGGATGGGGGTGTCGGGGTGCTTTGTGCGGTTAGGAAGAGGGTAGCAGGGAAGACCGGTGGGTAGTGAGGAAGAGGAGGGAAGAGGAGAGGCCCGCTGGGGGAGGGGAGCAGTGGGGAGTCAGGTGAAGGCCAGGGGCTTTCTGGGGTTGGACATAGGCTGCCCTGAGGGGGAGGGTGCTGCCTTGTATGACAATGGCCACTTCAGCTTAGGAGACTTAACCAAGGTGCCAGGAACTGCTCTGAGTACCTGGAGGGGTGACTCATTTCAGTGGCAACCACCACAGGAGGTAGCCGCTGAGATCTCCCTTTACAGGTGAGGAGAGAGGGGATCACTTGGCAGAGGTCGAACACAGCTGAACAGCGGGCTGGCTGGCTTCTGGGGCTGCATGTCCAGCCCCTGGGGTGGCTCCAGCTGACGATGGTGGAGGCGGGGTGGGGGTGGGGGTGGATTTTGGAGGCTGTGTTGGGGATGTGGAGAATTAGTAGTGAGCAGCCCAAAGTACCTGCTTGGGTGCAGATGGGGTCCGGGGTTATAAGATCTTGGCCTGGGACTCAAAGGCCCAGGAGTGTCAAGGGACAAGAAATCATTCATTTGGGCTCACAGATGAATAAAGGGAAAGGTTTGCCCATTTTTATCCAAGAATGTCAAAGCTCCAAGATTAAAGTGACGCCCAAGGTCACGCAGCTGGGGGCTGGCCGTCAGGGGCAGAACTCCACTGCCCTCATCCGTTACCCACTGGACCTCCACAGCCCACGCTGCCTCCAGGAGGGGATCCAGGCTCGGGGTCACTAGTGGAGATGCCAGAAGCCGGTGTGGTGCCAGGTGGTTAGGAACGAAGACTCCATGGGCATTATTATTGTTTCTAATGTTAATAGCGGGGGAAGCGGGAGCTGCACCTGTGCCACGCACTTTTCTATACGTGACCCCTTTAGTCCTCAGGCGTTTTACTGGTGGCGGGAGAGTTGACTGCGTGGTAGTGGGAGGGGAGGAATGAACTGACATCAGCCGTCTTCTCTTTCTGACCCTGGTTTGATAGCTGAGGGCTTAAAGTCCAGTCTGTGCTCAGGACAGGTGGGGCCGAGAGGGACGGGACGTGCCTGTTCCCAGACAGCGTGATGTCTAGGGGCAGAAGGTTTCTGGGCCCCGTGTTCTGGTGACTTGTTCTCTGCCTCTGGGGCTCTCCCACCCGAGGACCTGATCAACCTCTGGGGCGTAACTTTGCCGGTGCCTTTATGGCCATTGCTGCTCTGCAGGAGTCACCAGCTCCACTTGGCAGGGGAGAGGACAAGGGCCAAGGAGGTTAAGAAAGGCCCAAGGACAAGCACCTTTACTGGTTTGTAGCCGGAGGTTTCAGAGTTCCCTTGGTTTGTTTCTTAGCAGCACAGCCGGTTTTTCTAATGCTCCCCCATACGGACTCCCGATCCCCACCCCCACTGTCTCCAGCAGGCAACAGGGATCTGTTCATTGGAGTGAGGGAGGGCCCAGAGGCAGCTTCCCCTACTCCCCTGCGTCAGCACCTGGAAGCCCCCATCGGAAGCAGTTTGAGAACCACAGCCCAGACTCCTGCCTGGGTGCTCTTCGCTGCCCCAAGGCTGCCTTTGTCCTGACAGCTTGGGTCCCCCTCCGCACTCTCTAACCCTTTTCCTCGCCAGTACTATCGAGCCCCCAACACGAGGCCCTGCACCGGGAAGGCCACAGCTGGTGCTTTTGGGCATCTCCTCCCCTGCACACTGTCAGGTGTCTGGGCCTGGGCAGCTGTAATAGGCTTATTGTGATTTAGGTGAGTGAGCTTGGGCAAGTCACCTGACCTCTGTATGACAGTTTCTTTCTTTTTGTGAAGCTTCCTACTCTACCAACCTCACAGGTTTAGGAGTAAAATGGGACCCTCCAAAGCAGAAGTGCAGAAAGCAAATGAGGTCCTTATTCATGTAACCCTGGGACTGAAATTAGCAGTAGCTCCTGCTCACCTCTGTAAGTTAGCAGCCAGCCTGATGTTCTTCTAGGTCCCTAACCACAGGGCTGTGCCAGGAGCGTGGCTTTGCTTTGCGTCCCTCGCTGAGAGGTGTGGCCTGGACTTGCCTCGGGAAGCCTCCATTTGCACATGGTGCAGGGTGTCTCCACAGCTCCGTTCAGTTCCCCGGCATCGGCTGTCATGTGTGAGCTGTCTTGTTTTGCTCACCTCCCCAAGTGGTGTGTAGCCCGGGTTGCTTTGCCATACACTGGCTGGCGGGAGACTTGGGTTTAAAGGCAGATTCAGGTGGAAGTGACAGTGGCTGCAAACTTGACCGTTCACTTATCCCATTCTCTTCTTGCACACCCATTGGATGCCCAGGTCAAGCGCTGTGCCAGGTACTGGGGACATAGTAGTTTCTCACGGGAAGATAGATAATATGTAATACAAGTCAGAAGGGAATGGATAACCTGTGATCAGAACGGTGGAGAAAACAGATGCCTGATGGGAAGTGATAGGAGGGACCCGGTAGGCAGAAAAGACGTGTCTGACATTTTTAAAGAGCGGAGAAGAGGGGCAACCTGCAGCAGATCCTTTCAGGTGGAGAGGCCAATAGGTCTGAGGGAAGAAAGTTCTAGGCTTGGCCTAGGCCTGGAAGGAGAGCCGCTGTGCCTGAGTGAGGTGGCCAGGGGGGTCCACCGGGGAGGGAGACGGGGCGGATCTGCAGCGCTGGGGGCCGGGTAAGGAATGTGCTCTGAAGTGTTTCTTTTGCTTCCTGGTGGTTGGGAATGGCACCTGGGTGGTGTCTGAGGGCTGTGAGATAAGGGACACCTCACTGGGTACCTGGCTCAGCTTGTCAGACGAGGTTGAGGGGACACCTGTGCCGAAACCAGAGGTTAAAGAAGAGCCTCAGCGGCTCCACACCCCCTCACCCCACCCTCCAAGAAGCTGCCGGAACAGAAAGTCTGGTTGGCAAGTCCTGGGAGGGGCCGAGCAAGACTGAAGGGCAAGGTGCAAACATCACTGTGGGTACTGAGGACACAGTTAATAGGACGGAGGCCGGGGCAGAGTGTGGAAAGTGCAGAACCGGCCGGGTGGGGGTTAGGAGGAAACTGGACCTGCACTGACTGGGGAAGTCCTGGCGAGAGAGGAAACTTGTTCCTGTGATTTTACAACCCTCAGCCTTCCAGGCAGTTTTCTTGTTTTGCTTATAAAGAAACCCAGGCCAGCTGCAAGCTCAAGGTCACACTAGCCAGGCCAGACAGGTTTTCCAAATTCAGGAGGGACTAGGATTCGCCAGCCAATAGAATTTGGATTTCTTCCTCATGAAGATCATTGAAGAAATGTCAGGGAACCCTTCGGGCCTGGAAAATAACTTGACAATGTGTACAGGTCTCAAATGGAGAACAGGGGACAGGTAGAAGGGGGAAAGGTCCCCCAAGAAGGAGGAGCTGGGGAGGAAGCTGAGTAAGGGCCGTATTCGAGGCTTCGTGGGAGACGGAGCAGACGTCATGGCTGTGGGAAGTGGAGGCATGTTCAGGGTCTTCCCTGCGCAGGGAAGGGGGTGGCGGGGCCCTCCCTCACAGGCCACCTCTGTGTCTCTTCCAGGCCCAGAGGCTGCTGGGCCAGCGGCGGCCCCGCCGGTCCTTCTTTGAATCCGTCATCCGGACCCTCATCATCGTGTGTGCTGCGCTGGCCATGGTCCTGTCCTCTGTCTCCATCTGTGACGGCCACTGGCTCCTGGCTGAGGGCCGCCTCTTTGGGCTGTGGCACTTCTGCACCAGCTCCAACCAGACGGGGCCGCACTGCCTCAGAGACCTGAGTGAGGCCCGCGTGCCAGGGCTGGCTGTGGGCATGGTCCTGGCCCGCAGCGTGGGCGCCTTGGCCGTGGTGGCCGCCATTTTCGGCCTGGAGCTCCTCATGGTGTCTCAGGTGTGTGAGGACCGCCACTCACGGCGCAAGTGGGCCCTGGGCTGCGTCCTCCTCCTCGTCTCGTTTGCCCTCTCCTCCGTGGGGCTCCTGAGCTTTGTGATCCTCCTCAGGAACCAGGTCACGCTCACCGGCTTCACCCTGATGTTCTGGTGCCAGTTCACTGCCTCCTTCCTCCTCTTCTTGAACGCCATCAGTGGCCTCCACGTCAACAGCATCAGCCAGCCCTGGGGCCAGCTGAGGGAGTTTTAGGCCCTCCTCCAAGGACATCGGGTTCTACAAGAAAGTGGTCAAGACGTGACCTCTGGTGGGGGTAGGGGTGGGACAGTGACCTTGGAACTGCTGCCTCTTACCCAATACCCTTTGGGTGGTCAGCCAGAAGTGGCCCAGGGCCCTGTGCCCAGGGCCAGAGGCCAGGAGCGTGCCTCCATGCCACCAACTGCACAAGTGTAGCCAAGTTATTAGGATGTAGATTGTAGAACACGTTTTAAAATCCTTTTCTTGAATCCTCCTTCCCAGGCCGGGAATAGATTTGGAAGCAGCTCTGGTAACTGGTGCCTGGGCTGGCTGCGCAGCCAAGTGCTGTTCACACCTGCTGCCTGGCCCTGTGCTGGGAGACCAGCTGGAGGGTCCCTGGGGCCTCCGCGGTGGCTAAGAGTGGATCGTCTTCCAGCTGAGGGTGTCCAGCCGGAGCCTAGGACTTCCTTCCACCAACTCAGGGGACCTCGGGGCACGCCTCTCTGCTTTAGCTTAGGCCGTGCCAGGGAGGCAGAATGCAGGATCCCCTCAGGATTTCTTGCACCTGGTAGTTTTTTAAACCATTTTACTTGATTCGACCCCTGCCCTTTGGGGAACCCTATACTCCTTGCATAACCCCCCGCTTCCAGCAGCTGGCTGTCTCCTCTGGGGGCTCTGCCTGTGGGATTCCTGCCTGACCTCTTTGGGAAGAGTTTTGGAGCAAGCCTTCCAGAAAAGTCCACCTGACTTCTCATGCGCAGCGCTCCCTGAGGCGAGTGTGCGTGCCCATCTTTGGTGAGGATCAGGCAGCCTGAGGTGTACCATCTCTGATCCAGATGGTTAAACTCCTGAAGATGCACGCAGGTGAAGGGGACCAGGAACCAGTGAAGATTCCCATCCTCACCAGCAGATCAGTGTCTGGGGCATTAAATGGCCCCCTTTCCAGTGCCTTTGTGCCCTCAGCCCACTTCACTCCACCCTAGCCCTCCCGCTCCCCTACCTAATGCAGTCTGGCCTGCCCTGGCTCATTCTTGCTGCCACTGGGTGTATGAGCTTTTGGTCACTCACTTCCCCTTC
The DNA here is from genome assembly GCF_951640355.1 of Cnephaeus nilssonii. Classification (NCBI taxonomy): domain Eukaryota; kingdom Metazoa; phylum Chordata; class Mammalia; order Chiroptera; family Vespertilionidae; genus Cnephaeus; species Cnephaeus nilssonii. The sequence goes on from NC_137081.1 coordinate 84,403,225, forward strand.
CTGGGCTGGGCTGGGTGCTTGTACCTACCTCTTGTGTTTTTTAAAAACTTTTATTCCAAAATGCACAGTCTGTGGAGATGGCTTGAGAAAGGTGTGGACCAATTGGTAATTGGAGGGCAGAGCTCATCAACTGTATAGGCTGGGTTCTTAGCCCTGGAGGTGGGCACCTGGCCTTTCACCAGGAGCAGTCTTCAAGGGGCAAAGGGTGACCTTGTCTCTGCAGAGGTGCAAAGGTGGGGGGCCAGGGCCCAGAGAGGGATAGCACTCACCCAGGGCCACCCAAAGCCGGGACTAGAGCTGGACCACTCACCAGCAAGATGCTCTTTCCTCTACCCTGGGGGGCGGGGTCTCCACTCTGTCCAGATGCATGGGCCGGAGAGCACTGGTAGTTTTTGTTTTGTAAAAGGATTTAAATACTGAGTGCTCTTCAATCCTCACAAGGCTGGTGGGGAGGGAGTGTTGGTATTCAAGGGAACTGAGATCCAGAGAGGAAAGGGTGAGACTGAAATCCCCAATGGGAGGGGGAGACGGGCCCTGGTAAAGGAGTCAGCCTTGGAGCATGGGGATTTCAGACCTAAAGCCCTGGACTGGACGTCTGCCCCCTCCCGGCCTAGTAGTTTGGGCAAGTCACAGGGCCTGGGTGAACCTGCTTCTCTTCTATCAAATGGTATAATGCCCCATCTCCTGCGCTACCTGCCTGGGGGGCGCAGGATAAGTGACTGGCAGGGCAGTAAGGCAGAGGGATGCCTCAGACATGTCAGGGCTACAAAGGGGAGCTGGGTCCCGGGGCTCCCTGGCCCCCACTGGGCCTTGCTCAGGTTAATGCAGCAGTCGTCGTGAAGGCTCTAGGATGAGAGCTCCTGGCAGGTGAGGGGCAGGGAGGGCCCACTGGGGCCAAGGACCTTGAAGTCTCATGTTTCCGGAGCTTCTACGTTTGTCCCTGAAAACGAGCTGGGGACCAGGGAAGCCCCTCCTCCAGGAAGGGGTAGGGAGTGGACCAGAGCACCCTCCCTCACCTGTCTCAAGGACAGAAAGACTGACACACACACCAAATCTCCCCTCAGTTCCCGTTTATTTTCCTGCTCCCTTCTCAGACCCCTGAGCTGCTCTCCCCCTCTCCCTGGCCCATGCTGCCCAAGTTCCTTGTGTGGATTCTGAGGGACTCTCACCCTCCAACCCAAGGCCCGGAGAAGAGGCCACTGTCACAGGAGAAAGCATATGCTGCCTGGGGGGCGATGGACTGTCCCGAAGCAGTGCCCTGCTCTCTCAGGACCCAGCTTGGCCTGTGTCCACGGTGGCCCTGCTCCGACCTCTCAGATGACGCTGGCCCTGCAGGTGCCCCGGCTCGGCTCCGAGGGGCTGGCCTTGGTGCCATGGGTGAGGCTGCTGGTGCCGATGCTGGAGGAGTGGCTGAGGGCCATGGGGCGCAGTGGAAGCTCACGCAGGTGCCACTGCCGCCACTTCTTCTGAACCTCCAGCTGCACCTGTCCCGGAGACCAGCCATCAGCCCAGGAGGGAATGCAAGAAGGGCCCGGGGCCAAGTCCTGCTCACCCCCTGGAGCCTCTGCACGGTCCTGCCGCTCCTGCCCAGTAGTCATGCCTCCCCACCGCCTGCAGGCCACTCGGATTGACCGACTCCAACCCCAGTGTCCAGGGGGTACTGAGGGCCCTTCCCTGGGCGCGTCCACCTGCCATCTCACTACCAATGTCCTGAAGGGCTTGTCGTTGTCACACTAGCTCCAGAACACCAAATCCTCATCATCCCATGGGACCACAGGACACGTTCCCAGGAAGCCACCCTAGCTCAGAGCTTATCTGAGGGCCAGAGAGCGGCTCTGGAAATTTCCTCCACGACCCCGGCTGGAGCAGCCAGACCTTGGAGGCTGGGCTTGATGGCTCATTCCGGGGAAACATCAGACGTTATCCCCATTAGCGTGTGGCGAAGCAGACAGGTGGCCAGCAGTCACAGAAAGGCCTTAGCATGTGCAAGGCCATGTTCACTAGGGATTACACAGCTTCTGTGGGCCAGGAACCTCATGTCCTGACCCAAACGCTGGGTAAGGGCACAGGCCTCAAGCTAAGCGAGCAGGCCCGAAGGAGTCAGTGGCCATCTGGGAGCCTTTGAGTTGGCAGAAGTGTCAGCTGAGTTACTCATTTTACAGATGGGAAGACTGAGGCCCAGAGTGGGGCAGTGACAGATCACCGTCCAGCCGGGAGCCGGCTTCAGGGGGAGTGCCTGCACTCTCCATTCCCTGACTTTCCAGGAGAAGCATCAGCTGTAGTGCTTGTTAAAAGCATCCCAGGCTCCATCCCAGGCTCCAACCCAGGCCATTTTTGCTGATTGAAACTGGGAGTAGGGCCCAGCAATTGTTTACCGAGCCTTCCAGGTGGTTCTGTTGCTCCTATAAAGTGACTCAGACTCTGTGAAGACAGGCCCAAGTCCAGACACCCCGGCCTGCCCTGCCCACACCCACCACCCTTTCCAGGCAGCTCGCTCTGACCTGGAATCCCGTGAGGGGGAGCCCCTCCAGGCGCCAGGCAGCCCAGCACTCACCTCCCCGTTGAGGAAGCAGTAGAGGACGGCCACCACCAGGCCCTGCGGAGGGACAGGACAGGGCGGCAGGGTGAGCGCAGGTGCCCAGCACTAGCCTCCCTCTGACCTCTTCCTCAGCTCTTTCATCACCAGCCCAGGCTCCCCCCTTCCCTCCCCCCGCCCCGCAGAGAGTGTTCCAGAACCTTCTCACACCCCTCACCTCAGGAGGCATGGGCTGCCTCCTCTGTCTGTGCTGCATCACCAGCACAGACAGCTCCTTGGGGCAAGGACAGGGTTCCTTTCACTTGTTGTGCCCAGGGTCTAGCGCAGACCTTGCACGTGTGGTGTCAGTAACACTGAAGTAAGGGCTCTAACAGGGCGCGGGCAAGGCCAGTCACCTGGTTAGTCAGGTGGGCCACCTGGGAGAAGCAGGGGGTAGTGGCACCTGGAGGAGGGCTTGGGGCCATCCAGGTGACACCCTGGGCCCTAAGTGGGCTCAAGTTCAAGACAAGCTGGGCCTTCCCACCGGAGCCGCCATCTTCCCGTAATTCGCCCAAATGACTAACACAAAGGGAGAGAGAGGCCCTGCTACAAATGGGCCTCTATAGAAAACACCAAGTTGCTCCTTGGGCCACAGACATGCGAATCTACGAGAAAGGCGATGTAGTTGCCTTCCAGGGCACTGCTCAGAAAGGATGCCCCACAAATGTCCCCAGGCCAACGGAAGGGTTGCAATGTCACCCAGCAAGCGTGAGCATTGCAAACACACAAGGCCAAGATTCTTGCCAAGAGAATGAAAGTAGGAGTTGAGCATATCAAGCCTCTAAGAGGCGAGAGAGCTTCCTGAAACGTAAAGGAAAATGTTCAGAGAAAGAAGGAAGCCAAACAGAAAGGTACCTGGGCTCAACTGAAGTAGCTGCTCCGCCCAGAGCAGCTCCCTGTGAGAACCAGCGCAACGGAACCTGGGCCGCGGGAGCCCACTCCCTCGGAGCTCATGGCATGACAGGTGTAAAGAAACAAAAGACCTTTGTTCTGTTCAAAATGCTGTTTTCAATTGAGTAGAAGAGTGTCCCCTCCCCCCAAAGAAATATTTAAAGGAAAAAAAGATAAGCTGGAGATGTTTAAACATGGCCAACTATTCAAACTGAAAAATAAGTGTGCCGATGTGTGGTCAGAATAAGCCTGTGTACACGTCCTGGTCAGCCAACCGTGGGTGTGACCTCCTTGCTAACAGACAAGTGAATGCATCTCCTGGGGCAGGGGCCTCCGGGCCACATCCGATTTGTGGTGGGGGCCTGTGCTTCCCACTATCAGGAGCTCCTGTTTGCCCACTGGTGTCCCCTGGGATGGGGGCATGGAGCTCTGCCAAGGTAGGGATGACAGCCTGGGATGCAGGAGTTGAGCCTAATAGGTGTGCGTAGAGCCATGAGCCATGAGCAAGGTCTCTGCAGTGCAAATTCCCTGCTCACCTCCTAAGGGACCCACCTGAGGCCACCCTGCTCTTTCTCACATTACAGGCCCTGCCCAAGGCCTAGGTGTCACAGCCCTGACCTCAGTGGCCCGAGCCCTCTTCCCTAATTCCATCGAGGCCTGCCCTTAGCTACTTACTACATTGGAAAGGACCCCAAAGAGCAACAACCCAGCCCGTCTATAGTGGGCTTAATCCCAGATGGCTCTGGGGTGTTGGCATTTAACAAGGCTTAGTGACAAAACTAAGAGGACTTGCTTTAGATTTTCAGGCATCAATGACTGCTGCCTAGAATGGGGACAACTTGGTGGGGGGGCGGGGAGGTGGCAAACACTTACCCAAAGCAGAAATTTTGCTGCACATTAGAACACCTGAGAGCTCTGCTCAGGTTTTACTCTGCGCCCCAAATCTGAATGTCTGGGGGTGGGGCCTCCGCAGCTTTGAACACTCCCCAGGTGGTTGGGATGGGCATCACTTAGGAACCACTGCCAGAGGGCATGAAGGGCAGGCTGAGATAAAGCAGCTTTGAGCACAGCTTGGCCTGCACCACTGTGGGCTTCTGGGTGCCAGGTGCTTCATTTAATCTTTGCCAAAGCTCTAGGAGGTGGGTGGGAGGATCCCCTTCACAGGTGAGTGACCTGAGCCTCGGGGGTTCGGGCAGGATGAGAGCTGGGTGTGCTTGGCCCGGAGCGGGCGGTCAGGCTGCCAGCGGAGGCTGCTGCCCACCTCGCTGGGCCCAGGGTTGCCTGGCCTCACCTGTGTGGGCCCCAAAGATCCCAGGACAATTTTCCCAGGTGAGGGCAGGAGCCCCGGGCCAGGGAAAGTAGATGTGCTCCAGGTACAGATAAGGCAGGCCTTACACAGCCAGCCACTGTGGGAAATTCTGCAGTCATTCAAAATGGAGTCTCTAAAGACTTTTAATGACATGGGGAGTTGTTCCTGATGGGCCTGATAGAGAATTAAGCAAACAAACAGGATGCAAAAACACAGCTTGACCCCAATTACACGTGCCTGGGGGTACACCTGTGTGTGTCTTCCTGCACAGAAAACACACTGAGAAGTAAGCACCCACATTTCAAGAGGTCATTTCTGGGTTCTGAGCTTATGAATGAATTTTTCTCATTCAACTTTTCCTTACTTGCCAAATTTCCTTCAATAAGCAAGTATTATTTCTACAATTAGAAAGAGTGAATAAACGTTGGTGTTTAAAAACATTGACAGAGGTAATAGTATTGTGGTCCTGTGTGTGTTCTTTAAGTCCATCTTTTAAAAAGACATACTAAAATAATTACATTTGAAATAAAACGATGTCTTGGATTTGCTTAAAATGCTGGGGGTGGGTGGAAGGAGTGGATGGGGCTGGAGATGAAACGGGATATGCCACTGGCAATGGCCATGTGGGGTTCACTATTCTCTTCACTTTTGTATACATAGGAGAGAAATTTTCCACAATACAAATTTTAAAAATATATGTTATATATAATATAAATGCGTAATGCATGATACAATGATATATGTTTGTATACAAACAAAGGTTCTTTTAAAAACCCACTCAAGATCCTTTTTCTTTGTAAGCATTTCTATGGGAACGCAGGAAAGTGCTCTTGGTTTCCTCTGGACAAGTCATTTCCCAGAGAAGAGCCTTTTCCTGGGTGTCCTCAGCCCCAACGACAAACCCCAGCGCCAAAGGGCAGGGAGTCCCCGTCCACGCAGGGGGCCACCTGGGTCCGTGCTCTCAGAGAGGCCACTACCCCTCTCAGTTGGGTCAGGCCTTCCATCTGCCTGGACCTGGAACTCCCCATCTGCTAAATGCGCCTCCCGTACATTCCAAGAACAGTGGGCTCAACGCTTCTGGCCTAGAGAAAAAGAATCCTGGCTTTCAAGAGGCTGGGTTCCCTGGAGGTCCAGCGCTGCTGGGGGCCCTGGGCAGAAGGGAGGCTCAGGGGAGGGCATTGAGGACAGCCTTGCGGGGCGGGGGGTGGGGGTGGTGGGGGTGGGGCGCTGAGGGCGTGGTTTAGGGCAAGACTTGACTCCACTCAATTATGTGTTCCCAGTGATGTGTCCTCCTGAACCTGAGAGTGACAAAAGGATGGCCCTGAACAGAACAGAAGGAGGCTCTGGGCACTAGGCCCACCCTGAACAGAACCTGGGAGTGAGGAGGCTCTGGGCACTAGGCCCACCCTGGACAGAACCTGGGAGTGAGGAGGCTCTGAGCCCCTCGCCGGGCCCTGGCCAGCCCAGGGAAGAGGTCGGAGGCCTGATGGACCCTGCTGGGCACAGGCTGGCTTCTTAGGAAAACCCACGGGGAAAAATTCCTCTCAGGCCCCAAAGCCTATAATCCAGAGGCCTTTCCAGGGCACTAGCTTGTTTTCATCTGTGGATACTGTAAATCTTGAAACAAATTGTGCTTCTGTCTTGGCTTTGGCTACTGGGAAGCTCCAGACCGAGTTTCTGACCCACCAGTCCCGCCTTTACAGGACTTAATGGAATTTGCTTCTGTATGAACTCTTTTGGCTTAATTTTCTTTTTTCACTGACCCCTCAGGACAGTGCCCTCGGCATGTTTTCCCTGAAAGCCTCACCACACTGTTTGTGGAAGGATACAACGGTGAGCAGATAAGCAAGTGACCTGTGAGACGGGGGACCCCTGCTGTTAACATGGTTACTATTTTTTTTAACCTCACAACATACGTTGAATTAGTAGGTAGGCAATTTCTCCCTTCATTTTTTTCCCTTTTAAGTTGGTTTTTATTTTTAATAAGTTGTCTATGCTCATGGTTTCAGAGTCAAATGATTCTAGTCACACAAAACAGCAGCCTCCTGACACCCCCCTCCCCCATTTCCTGTTCCTCAGAGGCAACCGCTGGAACGCTTAACTGATTCTCAATAATATGCTAATGCTGCTACTTCTGGTTTCTCAGTTTGGGGCATTTTTATGGACTTCCCACTATGAATATGAGGATATTATTCTTTCAAACACCCTCCCGCAATGCTCATCTTCCTGCCCCACTTTTTGATGGCTCAGCCATAGCCCTCGGGGCTCACATCACTGACTGTGTGGAGGCTGAAAGTTGCACAATATTGCGTGTTAGGGTTACTTTTCCCTTTTGTTTCCTGGAATCGGTCTCTCTCCTTATTCTTACCTCCCACCCCCACTTGACTGGTGGGGACTTGGGTCCCCTCAGGGTCACACAGCACAGTGAGGTCCTGCCCCTGCTTTTCTTGGTTCTCTGCCACGAGGCACCCGCCTTCCCAAACCGCACGGCTCAGCCCTTCCGGAAGGCCGGGCTCGCAGTCCAGGCTGCATACTGCTCTCAGGATACAGGGAACTACTCTTTTCACCTGAAAGTCACAGGCCTGAAACTTACCTGGAATGAGCCCAGGGCCAGTTCAAAAAACAGCTGGATCTCCATGGCATCATCTGGCGAGAAGGCGAAGATGATATAGTGGACGCCGAAGAGAGGGATCAGCAGGAGGGTGGACTTGGCCAGACGCCTGCGGACGCAGGGACACGCTGCAGTCTCTGTCCCTCACCCGCCCGTGGGCGCCCGGCTCCGCACACCCCATCTCGCCTTTTGCAGGAGGCATAGCAGCAACGTTCCCAAACTTTTTTGTTTTTACTTTTTATTTTGGAAAAATTTCAACTCTCACGTACCCGTCACTGAGACACAACACTTAGCAACCCATGGCCAGTCCCAAAACTTCCTGACCAGGCATCCCACCAGTAAAAAAATCAGAACATGGGCCCACTCAAATAACTATTTACTCATAATGATGTGCATATATGGCTGCCACTCTAGGCCTAATATAGTATCAACAAGGCCAGCATTCACATTTGTTTGATAATAAGGAGTTCTTTCATTTCCTTCCCAGATTAGATTGACCAAATTTAGCAAATTAAAAATACAGGATGCCCAGTTTAATTTGAATTTCAAACAAACAATGGATTTTTTGGGGAATGTAAGTACTAAAAATACTATTTGTTTATCCAAAATTCAAATTGAACTGAGCAGCCTGGATTTATCTGGCAGTTTTATCCTGAATGCCCAGTTCCACCCTACTTTGGAGCCCACTGACCTGTGGACATCCTAAGGCAGTGGTCGGCAAACTCATTAGTCAACAGAGCCAAATATCAACAGTACAATGATTGAAATTTCTTTTGAGAGCCGAAAACCGACTTCTGCGCATGGGCCACGAAGTTTCAACCGCACTGTACGTGCGTGCCCGCACGTGGTATTTTGTGGAAGAGCCACACTCAAGGGGCCAAAGAGCCGCATGTGGATCGAGAGCCGCAGTTTGCCGACCACTGTCCTAAGGAATCTGTCACCAAGCAATCTGGGCTACTGCTAGCTTCTTAACGCTGTGAACACGGCAGAGAAACTCTCCGGGAGACACTGCTGTGCCTTTAATATCTGTGACGGGTTGAATTGCGTCCCGGCCCAAATTCACAAGTTCAAGCTCTAACCTGCAGGACCTCAGAATGAGATGATACTATTTTCAAATAGGGCCTATAAGAGGTGATTAGGTTGATTAGGTCATTAGTGTGGAGCTTATGTGAGCACAGGAAAAAGGCCATATGAGGACACAGCTAGAAGGCAGCTGCCTACAAGCCAAGGAGAGAGGCCTCCATTGAAATCAAACCTGCCGACACCTTCATCTTGGACTTCCAGCCTCCACAACTGTGAGAAATTTAATATCCCTTGTTCAAAATTCTGTGAAATTTTATGGCAGCCCTAGCAAACTAATACAGCATCTCTCTTTAACATCTCAACGGTTTTAAAGTATTCTTGGATTACATGTCTTAAAAATCTGATGGAAGTTGAGGTCACTCTCCCTGAAAAATACACCTACCTAGCCTTTTCCCAAGGGTGAAATCCCTGACTCCTGGGTCCTTCTGGGATTTTCTATCTCCTCCCCCCGAGTGCAGTACCTCCGGATTCACAACAGACCCGTTCCCCTGGAATGAGCCCATTTATACTATAAACTCCCTGGAACTAGGTCACGCTTTTCCCTTCTCCCCCATGTCCAGTGGTGCCTAGCACCAGTTGGGTGAACAGTAGGTGCTCAGTAAATGTGTGCTGACTGAGCATGCCTAAGACTTTGCCCTCCACTCACTTATAATGGTTTACTTCATTTCCTCTTGTTTCTTGGGTTCTCAGTTTTCTCATCAGGATTCTTAGAATGTTTACAAAAAGTATGAAGTTAATCTGTAAAACACAGACAGAGGGGTGTTAAAGATGATGTGCATCCCCATCACCTCTCCTGGCCCTGCCCCTGGAACTGAAGGCAGAGAAGGCACTGAGATCACACCCAGGATCCCCAGGATGGCACATCACTGCTCCCCTCTACCCCCACCTCGTCCTGGTGAAACGCTGTGTGGAGCCGTGGAGGCCCAGCACTCCTGCCCAGCGCTGCAGGAGCCTAAGGTCGGCTCAGCCACAGCAGGACTCCTCACACCCAGAGCCATGGAACTCCTGGGAGCTTGTTCAAGTGCAGGCCTGGTGGGCCTGCGACCCTGCATTTCTCACCAGCTCCCGGAATGCTAAAGCTGGCCCTTGGGCTACACTTTGAGTAGAACCGTTACAGACAGGTTCTCAAAGTTTGGAGTGCAGACTGCTGCATCGGGGTACGGCCCAAGAATTTGCATTTTTAAGCCCCCAGGCGATGCTGAGGCTGCTGGTCTAGGGATCACACAGAACTGCCTCAGTGCCTTATGGTCACTTGGCAGCTCAACCACCAGCTCCAGGAAGCCATCCTTGATTACCTCCCTTTCCTAATGCATTGTAGTTAGGGGTAATGCTACTGCATAAGAGCACTTGACATGTTTGAGAGGGGCCAAATGCATGCCTCTGTCAAAGTTGTATGCTTGTCCGCTTGTCTGCCAGCTCGATCATAACGTCCTAAAGGACAGGAATGGAGTTTCTTCACTTCTTTGGTGCGCCCTTCCCCGACCCGGGTGCTCAGCGCCAGAACATTATGAAGTTGCCCACGTGGTGGCACCTCTCCTCCCCTCTCAGCACCAGCTCCAGCACCATTTCCAGAAGCAGAGATGAGGGGGATCACCCAGCGAGGCACCCTCTTTTTCATACAAATAGCCTGGGGCCTGGGGACACTTGCCAAAATACACAGGACTATCGGCCTGTCTAGGCCTCCCCGCCCAGCACTGCTGCTTTGGGGCACTGCTTCTCAGATTGTTATGTGTCTTGCTCTGAGCTGGCTGAGCATGAGGTGACCTAAGAAAGGCTATCAATCTCATTGGATCGTCTTAGAGTTGTATTTAATTTAATAAGGGGCACTTGTAGGCAAAAGAAACAAAATCTTAGGATCCCAAGAATGAGATGTAAATAATGTAATTCTAGGCTGCGTGACAGGCTGGTAGGGAGATAGTTGCATATGGAGTGCCCATACCACATCCCTCAACCACGACAGACCACAGTCCTGTGAAGTCAGCCTGGACACTGGGGCTGGTCGTCCCTCAGCTGGGGTCCACCGGGCGGGGCTGTCAGAGTCCCAGAGTCCCAGAAAGAAAACCGCTTGACCGAGTGAGGAAACCTCCTGGGGGAGTACTATGCAGCCATGGCCACTGGTTGGTCAAATAACTTCGAAGGACATGGGAGAGCTCACATCTACTGCTAAGTGATACGGCAAACAAACGAGGCCACAAAACCTTACGCAGCATTTGGGTGGGGGAGGATGTGTGCTCAAAGAAAAGGTAGGAAGGAGCCCTGGTTAGTTAGCTCAGTTGGTTAGAAAGTTGTCCTGATACCCCGAGGTTATGAGTTCAATCCCTGGTCAGGGCACTTACAAGAAACCAATGAATGTGACAGCCCTAGCTGGTTTGGCTCAATGGATAGAGCATCGGCCTGCAGACTGGGTTCGATTCCAGTCAAGGGCACATGCCCGGGTTGTGGGCTCGAGCCCCAGTAGGGGGCGTGCAGGAGGCAGCCAATTAATGATTCTCTCTCATCATTGATGTTTCTCTCTCTCTCTCTCCCTCTCTTCCTTCCTCTCTGAAATCAATAAAAATATATTTTAAAAAATAAGTGGGACAACAAATTGATGGCTCTGTCTCTCTCTCTTCCTCTCGAAAAACAGTCAATCAATAAAAATGTCAAAACAGATAAGGAAAAGCATGTGTATTCAAAATGTGTATCTAGATGCTAAATGGTGATTTATGGGTGATTTTATTCCCTTTTAAAAATATATTTTTGTCTTCCTATTTTTTTAATACAAATTCTATCATTTTCCAAAAAAAGAGAAGGAAGCCATGGGAGGGCCACCTCCTCCCACTGTCCCCGGCGGTCGCCCAGGAGCCGGTGGAAGAGGAGAGGCTGCTGCCATGTCCTTCGCCCTCTCCCCGCCCCAGCGAGGCCACGGGAGGCACTTTCTATCCACTGGTCCTGCAGCCTCAGCCTCCCCCTGAGCCCTGTGCTCAGCAGAGGGGCTGATTCAGTCCACAAGACAACCCCACTGCATCCCCCATGAATTCCTTCCTCCGTCCCGCATTCCTGTCCATATCCATAGGCCCAGCAGAAGCACCTGAGAGTTAAGATGAGTGCCCAGGACCACAGCCTCCCAGCCACAGCCCGCCCCTCCCTCCACGACCCCAGCTCAGTGACTCTTCCCAGTTTAACAGGAGGAGGCTTCCAATGACCAAGACCCCAAGAGCTGAGGCAGTGAAGGTGGCATTGAGGCCACCGCGGAGCCAGCCAGTTGAGGGCAAGGAGCTCTGCTCACCACGTCTCAGCGCCTACACACGGGCAAGATGAGTCACAGAAGCTCTTGCGCCTCTGCCTGTCCCTGGCCCCACTGCCCTCGCCACTCTCCAGGGTGGGACTTCCAGCCGCCCTGCTGCAGGCCCACCTCTGGCAGCTCTGAGCTTTATTCCTCCGGCACCTGTGGGAGGGGCCAGCCACTGTTCGGTCCCTCTTCCTGAAGCCCAGCACAGGGGAGGAGGCCACTCACCAGGATGGAGAGGATCACAGGCCCTCGGATGACCCACCAGACGGACGTGTTGGCGTTGATGTCCCAGCACCTACAGAGGCACAGCCCGGCATCGCTAGGAGTGAGGAGCTGGGCTGACCAGAAAAGACTCACACAACCCCCCCACCGTCCCAGGTGCCCTTCCTGTGAAAGACCCTACTCCTGGTCCTGCTCCTGTGGCTGGGTGCTCAGCACACGGAACCAGCCCCCTCCTGCTCCCTCTCCTGCTGCTCCTCCTGCTGCCCCTCCTGCTCCCTCTCCTGCTCCCTCTGCTGCTGCCCCTCCTGCTCCCTCTCCTGCTGCCTCTCCTGCTGCCCCTCGTGCTCCCTCTCCTGCTGCCCCTCCTGCTCCCTCTCCTGCTGCCCCTCCTGCTCCCTCTCCTGCTGCCCCTCCTGCTCCCTCTCCTGCTCCCTCTCCTGCTCCCTCTCCTGCTCCCTCTCCTGCTCCCTCTCCTGCTGCCCCTCCTGCTCCCTCTCCTGCTCCCTCTCCTGCTCCCCCTCCTGCTCCCTATCCTGCTGCCCCTCCTGCTCCCTCTCCTGCTGCCTCTCCTGCTGCCCCTCGTGCTCCCTCTCCTGCTGCCCCTCCTGCTCCCTCTCCTGCTGCCCCTCCTGCTCCCTCTCCTGCTCCCTCTCCTGCTCCCTCTCCTGCTCCCCCTCCTGCTCCCTCTCCTGCTCCCCCTCCTGCTCCCTCTCCTGCTGCCTCTCCTGCTCCCTCTCCTGCTGCCCCTCCTGCTCCCTCTCCTGCTGCCCCTCGTGCTCCCTCTCCTGCTGCCCCTCCTGTTCCCTCTCCTGCTGCCCCTCCTGCTCCCTCTCCTGCTCCCTCTCCTGCTCCCTCTCCTGCTCCCCCTCCTGCTCCCTCTCCTGCTGCCTCTCCTGCTCCCTCTCCTGCTGCCCCTCCTGCTGCCCCTCCTGCTCCCTCTCCTGCTCCCTCTCCTGCTGCCCCTCGTGCTCCCTCTCCTGCTGCCCCTCCTGCTCCCTCTCCTGCTGCCCCTCCTGCTCCCTCTCCTGCTCCCTCTCCTGCTTCCTCTCCTGCTCCCTCTCCTGCTCCCCCTCCTGCTCCCTCTCCTGCTGCCCCTCCTGCTCCCTCTCCTGCTGCCCCTCCTGCTGCCCCTCCTGCTCCCTCTCCTGCTCCCTCTCCTGCTGCCCCTCCTGCTCCCTCTCCTGCTCCCTCTCCTGCTCCCCCTCCTGCTCCCTCTCCTGCTCCCTCTCCTGCTCCCTCTCCTGCTGCCCCTCCTGCTCCCTCTCCTGCTCCCTCTCCTGCTCCCCCTCCTGCTCCCTCTCCTGCTCCCTCTCCTGCTCCCTCTCCTGCTGCCCCTCCTGCTGCCCCTCCTGCTCCCTCTCCTGCTCCCTCTCCTGCTCCCTCTCCTGCTCCCCCTCCTGCTCCCTCTCCTGCTCCCCCTCCTGCTCCCTCTCCTGCTCCCTCTCCTGCTCCCTCTCCTGCTGCCCCTCCTGCTGCCCCTCCTGCTCCCTCTCCTGCTCCCCCTCCTGCTCCCTCTCCTGCTGCCTCTCCTGCTGCCCCTCGTGCTCCCTCTCCTGCTGCCCCTCCTGCTCCCTCTCCTGCTCCCTCTCCTGCTCCCTCTCCTGCTGCCCCTCCTGCTCCCTCTCCTGCTCCCTCTCCTGCTGCCCCTCCTGCTCCCTCTCCTGCTGCCCCTCCTGCTCCCTCTCCTGCTGCCCCTCCTGCTGCCTCTCCTGCTGCCCCTCCTGCTCCCTCTCCTGCTCCCTCTCCTGCTGCCCCTCCTGCTCCCTCTCCTGCTGCCTCTCCTGCTGCCCCTCCTGCTCCCTCTCCTGCTGCCCCTCCTGCTCCCTCTCCTGCTGCCCCTCCTGCTCCCTCTCCTGCTCCCTCTCCTGCTGCCCCTCCTGCTGCCTCTCCTGCTGCCTCTCCTGCTGCCCCTCCTGCTCCCTCTCCTGCTGCCCCTCCTGCTGCCTCTCCTGCTGCCCCTCCTGCTCCCTCTCCTGCTCCCTCTCCTGCTGCCCCTCCTGCTCCCTCTCCTGCTGCCCCTCCTGCTGCCTCTCCTGCTACCCCTCCTGCTCCCTCTCCTGCTCCCTCTCCTGCTGCCCCTCCTGCTCCCTCTCCTGCTGCCTCTCCTGCTGCCTCTCCTGCTGCCCCTCCTGCTCCCTCTCCTGCTGCCCCTCCTGCTCCCTCTCCTGCTGCCCCTCCTGCTCCCTCTCCTGCTGCCCCTCCTGCTGCCCCTCCTGCTGCCCCTCCTGCTGCCTCTCCTGCTGCCCCTCCTGCTCCCTCTCCTGCTGCCCCTCCTGCTCCCTCTCCTGCTGCCCCTCCTGCTCCCCCTCCTGCTGCCCCTCCTGCTCCCTCTCCTGCTGCCCCTCCTGCTGCCTCTCCTGCTGCCCCTCCTGCTGCCCCTCTTGCTGCCCCTCCTGCTGCCCCTCCTGCTGCCCCTCCTGCTGCCTCTCCTGCTGCCCCTCCTGCTGCCCCTCCTGCTGCCTCTCCTCCTGCTGCCCCTCCTGCTGCCCCTCCTGCTGCCTGGGAGCACTGCTGGGGCTGAGGCATTAGTACCCTGTTTACACGCATACCCAGTCAGCATCTGGAGGAGCTGACGTGTGTGGAACTGGGAGCCAGAGATTCCAGATCTCAAAACTCAACTGCCAACAGTAGCCAGGCAGGTGACATGCGTGAGTGAAGGGGCTGGGTGACTGACATGCGACCTAGGACCCCAGGGATGGATGTCAGGTGTGGCGGGTACTTGGCAACCTGGAGAGGATGTGCCTGGTCTAAGGCAGCCACACTCTGTTCCAGCTGGTTTGCCATAAAAGGAAGTGGAAAATGTTAGTAGAACTTTCTATTTTTTCTAGAGAAGCTGAAAATCCAGATTTTTTGTGTGTGAATTTACCCAATAAAAATGTATTTAAACCACTATTTGTGGCCAATTTTGGACTGCAAGACACGTGTAAGCCCAGTCTACCTGGTCCACGTCTTGGCTTGCGTGTCATTGTGACAGTGAGGACCGGCCTGCTTTGTCACGCCGCCTCGCTCCCTCCCTGGCTCCTGTCAAGCTTTCTTTCCTGTACCTAGTTCCAAAGGCTAGGCCGCGGGCTCATCTCCCTCCCAGCGCCTCCCACCTTTAGAGAACAGGACTTGGTCTCCTGTCCCCAGCAGGCGCTGTTGAGGGCTCTCCCAGGTGGAAAGGGAGGAGCGGAGGAGAGCCCAGGAGGAAGGAGAGCGGCGTTGGCCCTTACAGCTTCCTCCCTGGGCAGCACCTGCTGGAGTTGTGAAGCGCTTGTCTGGCACCGACCTAAGCACAGAGCTGCTGGGGCAGGCCGGCAGGGAGGGAGGGCGGCCTTGGAGGGCAGGGCCCTGGGCAGCCTGGCACTGCAGGACTCCTGTGGCCCCAGCGTGAGAAACAGGCCTCGCCTAGACAGTTCCAAGAAGTGCCCATCCTGTCTGAAGACTGGACGGTATAAAGTGCACTCTGGTTGCCTCTCCTTCCAACAGCTTACCCCGCATCTTCCAGAAAGTGCCTGGTGATAGCCCACGAAGCAACAAAAATGGCCGGGGAACCTGGGGACGGGAAACAAAGGGAGGCCGTGTGAGGAACAGGACAGCCGGGTTCCCCAGCCCCGGTGGGAGCAAGGGCCGAGGAGACCCCCTTGGAAATCAATCCTGCACAGACATGCAGCCTCAGGCTTGCGGGTACCAGGGATGTCCTGGGAACAGGCGGGATCAGGCGGATCCCCAAGGCCACGAGGGGTTTGCAGTCCCCCAGGAGCCTGAGCCAGACCCTGGAGGACCTCTCAGAGACGAGAGGGGACAAAGTGATGGCCTACACCTGTGCTGTCCAGGACAGCGGCCACTCGCCACATGTGGCTATTGAGTGCTTGATGTGTGGCTGGTCCCAATGGAGAGATGTGTTGGTGCTGGAGGTGCAACATAGATACCAGAGTTTGAAGATTTAGCACAAACCAAAGAATGTAAAACATGTTATTAACAATTTTTATATTAATTATATGTTAAAATAATAATATTTCGGTTATATTGGGTTGAAAGAAAACACATTATTAACATTGATTTCATGTATTGCTTTTTACTGTGGCTACTGGAGAATTTTACGTGTGTGTGTGGCTCAGATGCTATTTTGAGTGGACATGCTCGTCCAGGTGCTGCATGTAAGAGCCCCACCCTGGGCTGCTCCGTGTCAGACCTCCAGCAGCCGGTCCTACCTGCTCAGCTGTCACCTCCACCCCAGGCAGGAGACTGAGGGCTCTTCTCTGGGAACCAAATAGCCCCAGACAAAGGGCCTATAGATAGTGATGCCGGCAACCCTCCCCACAGTGGCCACTTCTAGCCCAGTCTCCTCGGAGACATATGCCCCCCGACACACGGCGTTCAGTCAGCTCTGAAGTGACTCATGCTTAAATATGAAAAGTCAAGGCCACTGACATCTGAGGAAAGCTGGTGACATAAAAGACAAGGACCAAAACAATCAGAGAAAAGGAACTCAGAGGAAACAGACCGTACAGGAGGCAGGAGGAAGCTGAGTAAACAACCCTCAGGAATATCATCAGAGAGATAAAAGATTACATCTGCAAGACACAAACAGGATGCTGAAAGCAGGGAGCATTTGGAGAACAAGGAAGAGGGCTCAGAAATAGAATATAGGATAACCAAGATTTTTTAAAAATTCATAGATGAATTCGAAGATAAAGCAGGACACAAAGAGTGAAATTAAAAGTAGGAAGAAACAATGAGAAAATTAAGGTTGATTCCAGGATATGCATTCTCTGATTAAAAGTTTCAGTAAGAGGATAAAAATCAGAGGGGGGGAAAATGATCAAATAGATAATGTAAGAATATTGCTTAAGAAATGAAGGATGTGAGTTTCCAGATGAAAGAGCCACCAGATGCCAGCAAAAAGGATGAACACCTCCCTATGACATTTTAAAACACAGGCTACAGAGAGATGATCGCTCGACTTATATAGAGAGATGTGTAAAAAGGCTCAAGAAACAGAATGGCATGGCACGTCCCTAACATCAGATGCCAGAACAGAAGGCCTTGAAAATTCTGGGTGAAAATTATATTTCAATCTAATTTCTATGTCCAGTAAAACTACAAATTAGGTGTGAAAATTAAACAAAGATATTATCAGATATGCAATGCAAAAAATATATACTTTCCATGAACTCTCTTAGGCAGATACTGGAGGATGTGCTCCAACACAACCAGAGAGGAAACCAAAGAGAGGGATAAAGAAATAAAGGGATAACATTTGTGGAGGAAAATGAAGGAGATTCTCAGCATGAAAGTTAAGGGAGTTGATCAAATCTAGGGAAAAATCAGCCCAATAGAGCAGGAAGGCAGAAGTCTCTAGAAAGAACATTGGTGAAGTTAAAAAGACAGAACAGACCCCAAAAGGCGTCCCTTTTGCTAGGCCCTACCAAGACTTCATCCCCAACCTAATTACAGTGTCAGCCTCTCCCAGGAGTGAAATTTTAAACCAGTCAATCTGAAATTCCCTGATCAGCACTAGCGATCTTATCATCTGCCTGATAAGACCTGTGGGGTGGGGTATATATGGCCCCAAATCATTTGGTCTGGCCCTGCCAAGGCATTAGGGGTAAGTTACTTAAATGTTTGACCAAATATAGCAGGCTAATTTTTAAGTTGATAATTTTGTATGGCCCGTGAATGATGTTCTAAATATCCAAATGGCCCTTGGCAGGAAAAAGGTTCCCCACCCCTTCCCCAAGGGAAGGTGACCTGGCCTGAAATAATCCACTCTTAAATTTCTTGCCCACCTTCCTTCTACCTATAAAAACCTTCCATTTTGAATACAGTGAATTTCGTTCTTTAATAATGAGTGTATTTGGTTGAATAGTGTGCTCTTGAAATTCATATCTACTCAGAACCTTAGAACCTTAGTGACCTTATTTGGAAATAGGGTCTTTGCAGATGTAATTACGTAAAATGAGGTCAAACTTATAAGAATGCCGGTCCTATTGAGACCCTGATCCAATATGACTGGCATCCTTATAAGAAGACCACAAGAGACACAGAAAGAGAGGAGACATAGAGGGAAGAAGATCAGGTAATGATGGAGGCAGAAATTGGAATAATGCAGCTACAAGCCAGCAAACACCAAGGATGCCAGCAATCCCCAGAAGCTCGGAGAGAGGGGTGGAGCGTTTTGTTCCTCAGAGCCCTCAGAAGGAATCCTTGGGGACGCCTTGGTGTTTGAGAACTTCTGGTCTCCAGAACTGTGAGAGAATAAACTACTGTTGTTTTAAGCCACCAAGTTTGTGGCAATTTGTTACAACCGCCCTAGGAAACTAATCCAACAGGAAGAAACCAAACAGATGGGAACGAATAGAGTTGGTGTTGAATTTGATGATTTGGGAAATAGCATTGGAGAATTTTCCAGTTCTGTTGGACAATTTGGGAGAATTAGTACAGCAATATAAAACAAGTAAGTAAATAGGAAATTACTCCATGAAAAATAAAAAGTTAAATATTGGAAAATATTGTACACCACTTGGCTCAGTAATAAACAATATTTACATAGATAAATGATGTATGCGTTGAATATGATTTAACCAAAAACTGTGAAAAGCTCTAATGGTAGGATAGAGGTAATGGATGAAGAAGTTTCATATCCTTATTTCTGTCATCAGGAGTCAATAAATAATGCTTCATGTGGATAAATTTTAAAAATAGTAAATTATTGTTAAAAGCAAGAGAGTAGATTTTAAGAGGAATAGTCATAGAGTTGAAGGGTGTTACCTCTGGGAAGCAAAAGTGGGGTCAGGAGACTGCTTTTTAGTTATTATTATTATTATAAGCCTTGTAGTCCTTTGTAATTCTTTAAACCAAGAACATACATACTTTGATAAAAATAGCAATTTCAAAAATTCCCTGCCTCAATGTGGGGGGCTCTGGGCAAAGAATATGGATTTTTGAGGACCACCTGTTCATTGTCTTCCATCTTTAATAGAGAGATGGTGGGAAAGGGAAAAACTAATAATGGCTCGAGTGAGGCTGCTCAATATGGTCCCTGGACCAGAAGTGTTGGGATCACTTAGAGCCTTGTTATAAATGCAGCGTCTCAGACTCCACCGCTGGCCACTGGCTCAGAGACTCTGGGGCCAGTTGGGGTTGGCACTGCGGAGGAGGAAGAAATTTTCCTCTACCCTTCTTGGTTTTTCCAGCTGGTGTAGTAATCAAATCAACCTAAGTCAGATCAGCAACAGAAAATACCAAATTTAATTACATACAGAAGCCCCACAGACATGAGAGTCAGAGACACCACATGCATGAGAGGGTCAGAGACAGAAAGGGAGATGAGGTACATATGGCAGTCAGAGACACCACATGCAGGAGAGGGTCAGAGACAGAAAGGGAGATGAGGTACATATGGCAGTCAGAGACAAAGCTGAGGCAAGGTGTCTTGGAGCTTCAGAGGGGAGGAAGGTCATTGCAAGATGATAGAAAGAGCAGAGATTCCATAATTAGAAGTTTGCCCTGCCCTGTAAACAGGTCATAAAAAGTTATTTCTGATAATAACTCTTATTATGGGCAAGGCCCCAAATTTAAATTTGAGAGATATAAAAATTCCTTATGAGCCCATAGCATCTTGATTGCTTTCAGCTCAAAATAATCCACATGTCAGAGTGGCTCATCTTGGGGAGCCTGAACCCCTTCAACATGCCCTCCACATGACTCTGGTGCCAGCCTAAGTTCACTGATGAGTGGGAACTTGGTTCATGCCCATAAAAGCCAGACGTGTCACTCTTTTCTGGGTACAGACTGATACCCCATCCACCTTGTAAAAGCATTGGATAAGTATTAAGCATCTCTAAAGTGTTCATTCCTTCTGACTCAGTGATCCCACTTCTAGAATTCTGTATAACACATGGAATAAACTTTGCTCATTCATCAGTATCTATACTAATAAAAGGGTAATATGCTAATTAGACTGGACGTCCTTCTGGACAAAGCCATGGTGGCAGGGGCTGAGGCAGAGGCGGTTAGGGGAGATCAGGTCGGCAGGGGAGAGCAGTTAGAGGGCAATCATGCCAGCAGGGAGGAGCAGTTAGGGGGCGATCAGGCCAGCAGGCAGAGGCAGTTAGAGGCGATCAGGCCAGCAGGCAAATGTGGTTAGGGGTGATCAGGTCAGCAGGCAGAGGTGGTTAGGGGCGATCAGGCCGGCAGGCAGGCAAGTGGTTAGGAGCCAGTGGTCCTGGATTGCAAGAGGGATGTCCGACTGCCGGTTTAGGCCCGATCCCAAGGGGTCCCGGATTGGAGAGGGTGCAGGCTGGGCTGAGGGCCCCCCCCCCACATGCACAAATTTTGTGCACCGGGCCTCTAGTGTTATTTATAATAGTGAAAAATTATAAACAACTTAAATGTCCAAATCATAGGTATTTGGTTAAACATATCCACAGAGATGGTAATGATGTTTATGGAAGAGTTGAAAGAACACAGAGCATGCTGTGTGTTAATGGAAAGAAGCAAGATTCAAAATTCTACATGCAGAATGACCACAACTGTGTGATGGAAACTGGGAGTAGGAAGAACAGTCTGGAAGAAAACCCCAGAAAATATTCAATAGATGGGACTAGGGTAAATATTTTTTCTACTTAAAAAAATTTTTTTTGCAAAGTTTTATAGTAGGCACAAGAGTTAAACAACCTGTCTCTGTGGAAACAAGTTGAGCACAAATTGAGGAGGGGGCGCTGCTGTTGCAAGAGAAAGGCATGTCACAGATGGAGAACTGCAGGCCTTGCTGCATGCTCTCCTGGGGGCTGTGTAGGCAGAGAGGCCCGGAGAGAACAACCGCTTCTGTTTCATGTGCTGCTCTGTCCCTAAGGCCTGGCGCATAGAAGATGCTCACGAAATATTTGAGAAAGAAAGGAAGGCTCTCATTATCTCATTTAAACCTCCTAGAAACCTGTAAGAGATACCACAATGCAAGTTTGTCTTCTTGCTAGATGGCCAACCCTCTAAGCTGTGGAAATGGTTTTTTTGTTGTTGTTGTTGTTTTTTGTTTGTTTGTTTGTTTGTTTGTTTTATCTCTGTAAGCCCCTCTGAGCACAAAGAAGTGCTTGAAGAAAGTTGAATAAATTATGCTCCTGATATTATAGAGGATGAAACTGTCCATGTCCATACAGTGAAATGCTGGCCGATCTGGCGTCAAGGCTCCGTGAGTTGGGCTCCAAGCTGGGTGTTCTATTGGCAGCGTCAGCTGCACTGGGCAAGTCCTGGGTCCCCGGGCACTCTGGGGCTAGCGGCCTATGAGGAGATTCAGAGATCGGCAGAGCCCTGCAGCCCCTGCCAGCCAAGCGTCACGTGCTAACCAGGCTGCCAGTGTTCTGAAGCAGAAGGACTTCCCTGACGGTCTGATACGGAGATAGGGCCCTTCCCTGTAGGATTTAGACAAGCAGAAAAGAAGTGTAGGGCATTCCTGGTTGGGGCACTTCTTCATTACAAGAACCACAAAGAAAGAAAATGAAGCTAGTGGCTGGTACACGTGACTATCCTTGTAAGCCTGTGAGTCACCCCCTAGGAACCTGGCTTTCTGTCCAGAGCCCAGTAGGCAACTTACATATGTTTATCAAATGAACAATTGCTAGATGGATGGATGGATGGATGGATGTTCATTAATGGCAGAATAGAAGCTAAGGGGCTTTAAAAATAGGCCATGGTTTGAATCCTGGGTCTGCCCTTGTCTACAGTGTGAGTTGAGCATTTTATGTCACATCTCTAAGCCAAGGTTTCTCTGAGAGGACTCTGAAGGTTGTGATGATAAAATAATGCATGAAAAGTGCTGAGCTCGCCCTGGCTGGTTTGGTTCAATGGGTAGAGTGTCGGACTGCGGACTGAAGGATCCTGGGTTTGATTCCGGTCAAGGGCACATTCCCAGGTTGCAGGCTTGATCACCAGTAGGGGGCATGCAGGAGACAGCTGTTCAATGGTTCTCTCTCATCATTGATGCTTCTATCTCTCTCTCCCTCCCCCTTCCTCTCTGAAATCAATAAAAATATATTTTTTAAAAAGTGCTCAGCTCAATGCCTGGCACATAGTATGTGCTCAAGAAATGAGAGTTGTGCCCTAGCCAGTTTGGCTCAGTGGATAGAGTGTTGGCCCTTGGACTGAAAGGTCCCTGGTTCGATTCCAGTCAAGGGCACATACCTCGGTTACCGTGGTCAGGGCCTGTGCTGGAGGCAACCAATTCTTCCCCTCCCTTACACATTCTCTCTCTCTCTCTCTCTCTCTCTCTCGAAGAAGAAGAAGAAGAAGAAGAAGAGAGAGTGATTATTCTCATTGACCAGAAAGGAAAGAGGAAAGAGATGTAATGGGGTCTGCAGTTGATTGTCTTGCTATCATTTCCCCTCCTTCCTAGAAACTGAATCCTCATTTCCTTTGAGAAGCTATGTGATTGGAATAGCTTAAGCCAATCAGTGTATTCCATTCCCCCAGGCCTCTGTGATTGGTTCAAGGATGTGTATGAGACTTACACTGGTCCAATCAGAGTCCAATCAGAACCTCAGGAAATTTGCTGGAAATGCTAGGACAAAGCATTCCCAGCAAGTGGGGATGCTGTGCCCCATTAGATGTAACAAGAAAGCCAGTAGCCCAGAAGCTGGGAGCACTAACAGAACGCCAAGTAGAAAGACACGCTGCTGAGCTGCTGAATTGAGCCTCACCTGAAGTTAGTGACCCTGTGGGCTTTTCAGTTACATGAGCCAATTAATTTCTTTTATATTTAAGTCCTATATAAACCAGATTTTATGATATCTACAGTCAAAAGCACCCTAACCGATATAGAAAGGAAGCAAAAATGAGGACATATAAATGGAATGTCTAAGGAAGATGAGGCAACAAGTGTTGGGTAGGATCAAACTGTAAAAAGCTTCAGATGCCCGAAATTGGGGCTACATTTTAGCTAATATTTCCCATTTGACAGATAAGTAAACTGAGGCCTGATGGTTAAACAGCAAGTAACTTATCTAAGATTACACAAGTTAACTAACTTTAAATGTGGAGCTGGAACTAGAAACCAACTTTTTCTGACTCAGCACCCTTTCCCATATACCACTCGGCCACTGTCCCCACAGAGAAACATACCCCATCCGAGGGCGACACAGCCCTGGAGGCACTTCCTTTCTGAGAAGAAGGAGATGGCGAGGAGGGTGTGAAGGTAGAGGCCCTCCACCAGCAGCCAGGCGTAGTTGGCCAGGATGCAGTACTGGAAGAAGACCATGACCAGCTTGCAGCCCACCTGGACAGAGAGAGGCAGGTGAGTCCCAGCATGGGCGAGTGTGGGCTGCCCTCTGGTGGCCAGCCTCACAGGCAGTGACAAGGGATGGTAGGGGTCAGGGCCTCACCATCATCTCCTGTGGTCTTTCCCTATCAGAAGACCACAGTTGGTAGGCTCAGTCACAATGGCATCGTGGAAGCAGGAACTGCATTCAAATTATGGAATTGGCTACCAGTCGTAAAATTGTGTCAGATATTGCCCAACCCCTAACTCCCTCATTTTTCAGACGAGGAAACTGAGGCCTAGAGAGAAAAAGGCACATCTAAAGGGTTAAAATCCTTCCGAGCTCAGTATCCCTGGAAATGGATGAAGAAGGGACATGCCAAGTATGACAGGGGCAACATTGATTATAGTGAAAACGGCCTGGCTGGTACATGGCATCCGGACCGGAGCCCTCTAACATCTGATGAGGCTGCCACAGTGTCGGCCTTGCTTGATGCAGTGACTCTTACAGCAAGCATGGCCTTTGCAGGATCCCTGGGAGCTATGCCTGTGGGATTGTGGGGTTCTAGGCCAGCATGGCTCCTATACTTGTCTCATGAGGGTCCCCTTTCCTCTCACTGAGCTGTCCCCTAGGGACAGGACGGCTCCTGGGCTGGCCTGAGGGCTGCTGCATGGACTGCTGCAAGGTCACGTCCAGAGAGGAGGCGTTCCCACTGCAGGCCATCTGTGGTTCCACCCTGTGGCCTCCCAGAGACTCTGAGTCCAGGCGTGGTTTGTGGTTGGCTCAAAAGTCTGATGTTAGCAGAATCCAAGAAGGTTCCCCGCTGGGCACAGCTGGACTTCTCCACCGCTGGTCAGGGATGGGGTGAGGCCTGAATGAGTCTCCTGCCCCCCAGTCTGCTACTGTTAGTTCATCCTGGAGACCTCCCTGAGAGTCATGGTTCCCACTTTAGGGACCTTGTAGTTTGAGTCAGAACCACACACACACACACACACACACACACACACACACACACACACACACAATAAGCACAAACCTAACAGGTCAATAAGGAATTCCAGATGTGAGTGCTGGAAAGTGGCAGACAGGTGACTGAACCAATCTCAGTTTCCAAACCCCTTCTCCCTCACTTGTGTCTGCTTTGGAGACTGTCCTAGTAAAAAACTCAATCTCCCAGCTTCCTTTGCATTTAAGTATGGTCACCCAACCCAGGTCTAGTCAATAAGAGGTAGGTAGGAGTCTCGGGGAGGGTGTTCTTTCCCAAACAAAAAGTCAAAGCCTCCCAAAGAGAAAAAGTGTTTAACCTTCAACTTTACTCCCTTTTGTCTGGAACGTGGATGTGGGCCTGGGGTTGCAGAAGCCATATGCAAACGTGGTGTAAAACATGGGATCAAGAATGGCAGAGCAGAAAGAGGGACAAGGACTGTGTCCTTCATGGCATCATGGAGCCACGGTGCCAGCTCTGGGTTGCCCACCTATGGGCTGCATACGTGGGGAACACCCCGCTATCTAAGCCACGGGCGGATAATTATCTGTTATGTGCACTGAAGGGGTTCCCATGGACACAAAGTGATATTACAATGAATTAAGACTCATCTGAGCACATTCAGAATGAGGAAGAGGGTTAGATTTAACCAAGCATGTGGTTTTACTGCAGACCTGTGTGTGCAGACATACAGGCATATGCTTACCCACTTCTTTCTACAACCAACCCAACCCTCTCTAGACTTAGCCATCTGTCTACAGCGGGACTTGGCAAGAGTAGGGAAAGGAGGATCCTTGCTTGCTATATATCTCAACCTCAGAGTGGCTACTCCCGGACATGGGAGAGTGGCAGCTCCCCACCGGCTTCCCCAAAAGCCGATCTCATACAGGACCCAGACTGCATGTGGGGACGTGGAGCTCTCCCTGGATCTCCTCACCCAGCCCAGCTCTTGGCCCTCTTCCATGGGCATTAAGTGCAGCCTCAGCAGGGACTCTGGGAAGAACAAGGCTACCACCCTCTCCAAAGTGAGCCACGCCCTGGGGCACGGAGGCACGTTACCCTGTGGGTTTCACAGTGGTCACCGTCGTCTGAGAAGAGCACAGCATCCTTGATGAAGTTGGACAGGGCGCGCAGGATGAAGGACACGAACAGGTGCATGTGGATATAGTTGCGGGTGCAGTGGAGCCTCCTGGAGGGAGAGAAAGCAGGGCCACAGGGGCCCTCGCTGGGAGGAGCCAGGGTGCAGCGGGCCCACCCCTCCCCCAGTGCACCGGGGAACCCAGGCCCTGGACACGGCTCTTCCCAGGTGACACATTTCTCTGTATCGCTCTGTTAGTACAATCTGCATAAGAACCCAGGTGCTCAGTCTACTCTATCTCATGCTGTAGTAATAATAATAATAATAATAATAATAATAATAATAATAATAAAAGCTGGGTCACAGGGGCAGCATTATATTCTTCCCTGACCTACTGCCATCTCTAGTTTCTACAATTGCTCAGAAGGGATGGGGGAGGGAGGTCCTAGAGGCAAGCAGCACAGAGAGAACACGGGCTTCAGGGAGAAGACAGACCTGGGCTTTGCTGCTGTCAGTTATATGACCTGGAGTTAGCCTTCCTGAGCTAGCCCTGTGAGTTACATGGCCTGGAGCTAGTCTGTGAGTTACATGACCTGGAACTAGCCTGTGAGTTATATGACCTGGAGCTAGTCTGTGAGTTATATGGCCTGGAGCTAGTCTGTGAGTTATATGACCTGGAACTAGCCTGTGAGTTATATGACCTGGAGCTAGTCTGTGAGTTATATGGCCTGGAGCTAGTCTGTGAGTTATATAACCTGGAGCTAGTCTGTGAATTAGATGGCCTGGAGCTAGTCTGTGAGTTATATGGCCTGGAGCTAGTCTGTGAGTTATATGACCTGGAGCTAGTCTGTGAGTTATATGACCTGGAGCTAGTCTGTGAGTTATATGGCCTGGAGCTAGTCTATGAGTTACATGGCCTGGAGCTAGTCTGTGAGTTACATGGCCTGGAGCTAGTCTGTGATTTACATGGCCTGGAGCTAGTCTGTGTGTTATATGACCTGGAGCTAGTCTGTGAGTTACATGGCCTGGAGCTAGTCTGTGAGTTACATGACCTGGAGCTAGCCTGTGAGTTACATGACCTGGAGCTAGGCTTGTCACTCCCCATAGCCTGTTTCCTACTCTGCTGTCAGGGACAGAGGTCTGTTACTTGTTGCCGTTGGCCAGGTACCAGACCAGGTTTTCTTAGGGGGAACCCACTCCAACTCTGGTGGGTTTGACTCCACCCTCCCACCCTCATGACAGACCTGACCAATTGGAGCTCTCCAATCCTGGCCATAGTGATTGGCTCAGGGTTGGGCATGTGACCCAAGCTGGGCCTATGAGAATTCCCCCAGGACTTTCATTGCATCTAATGGGGAAGAGACTTTCTTTGTGCTGGTGTTGAAGAATGATAGAATGTACCCCTGCAGTTTCTGGTGGCTGTCTCTGCTCCCCTGCAGAAAGTCTACCCCAGGATGAGGCCAGTGCAAGCGGAAAAATGGAGGGAGACCAACCTAGTTGTGCTAATACCCTTGAGCACCTAGATTCAGCCAGATGCCCCTGAACTCGTCAATTATGTGGGTCAGGTCACCTTTGTTTGAAGGTTTCTGTTTCTTGCAACCAAGCGTCTGGCTACCATACCTGTAAAGTCAGGGTAATTAGCATTGTGTGAACATTAGCAATAACAACGTGTAAAGCAACTGGTGCGGTAAGTTCTTAGCAATGCTCAGGAAATGTTGAGTGAATAAAGGGATGAAAAGGGTCACAAACTTCACAGGAAGTTCAGTCACAGGAACGTCTGCCACAGGTCAGCTTAGATCAAGAGGTGACAAAGTGGCCCACCCAGACCTTCCTCCTCTGGCCGGAGCAGGTAAAAGAGATGCAAAGCCTGTGTCCAGGGAAGGCTGGGGAGATGGAGAGCTGCTCACGTGTTCTCACCTGAAAGAACAGAGGATGCTGAGGGCAACCAGGAGCATCACCAGGGAGGAGCTATAGCCCACGGTATACATGACCTTCAGCTTCAGCAGGTACTTGTGCTGCAGAGAGAGGCATGTGTCAGCCCCACCCGCCCACCTGGCTGGCTCTGCTCTTTTCTGCCTCGGAGTGTACCTGCTTCAGGCTGCTTGAATCCTTCAACTCAGACTGCCATGTTGTTCATATCCCAAGGGCACCAATTCATAGATTCACAACATCTTGGCTTGGAAAAGATCTTGGGGATCACCTGATAGCAACTCAAACTTATATCCCTCTTACATCACCCTGAATTTAAAGGCTCTGCTTGAATACTTCTAGGGACGAGGTACTCACTGCCTTCCAGGGAATAAGGAAGTCATTTGGTATCCAGCAGCGCAAAATATTAGGTATTTTTTTCTTATCTAAAGCTAAAATCTATTACCTTTTGAATTGCACTTACTGTTTTTTGAGCCATTTAAAATAAACTGACTTTGACTTGTACCCAAGGCCTGTCCTTATTTTTTAAAAATAAGTTTTACAGTTTAGAATAGTTTTACACTAACAGAAAAGTTATGAAGAGCTTACGGAGAGGCCTGTCATTTTTAATACAGCTATTCCGCCAATCTGTGCCTCACTTATCTTCTCAGCATTAAATGTTCCCTGTGTCTTTAATCTCTTTCCACCTCCTTCACCATTTTGTTCCATTAATATGCTCCAATTTGTCAATGTCCTTATTAAATAAAATACCCAGAACTGGATAGCTGAAAAGCTCCAGATGTATCCTCTCACCAGGAAGAAGTAGAATGGGACCATCACCTCCCCTGATCTACACACTGCACTCCTTTTAATGTGGCCAAGCAGGCACTTACTTGTTCAGTAGCCACTTCACACTCTTGGTTCATCTTTGATTCAAAAAGATCTCAATGGAATAAAATAAATTGACATGTAGAGATAAATGTAAAGACCTGCATTTAGGTTAAAAAAAATAAATTGTACAATAGCCTTAAAAATAATCAAGGAAGTAAAAATTAAAAAAATAATACTATACCATTTTTTAATCAATCAAATTAACAAATATTTGGAAGTAATCATATTCTATGCTGGTGAGGGTACAGTGGGAGTGGAAATTGTTCAACCTCTCTGGAAAGTATCAGGGATTAAGAACCTTTGAAATAGGCTTTCCTTCTACTTCCAGGAATTAATTCTAAGAAATAATCAGAAATATAACGCATATTTATATATAAAGATGCTTATCAGAACTATTTGTGATGAAAAACATTCAAATGTCCAACAATAGAATAGTTAACTAATTATTTTATTTTTTTAAACTAAATTGTTTTAAATCCAAATTATTTTAATGTTAGGCCACCACTAAAATGCTGCTTCCCAAGAGTTTGAAAAGATGCCGGGACATGCTCAGAACATAATGTCAAGGGAAAGGCAGGATACAATCCCCTTCTGCAAAAAAGTGTTATGTCAAGTTATATGAAATCGCCCCTTTTTGTAGATAAAAAATGACTAAATATGGACATTTCATGTAGTCCAATCTCATACATGCTTAGAAACGAGGTAGTAAGGAGATGTGTTAGATGTTAATACCAGTTAGCTTTGGATGATAAGTTGGTGGATAGTACTGTTGTTTTCAGTTGTGTTTTTCTACACCTTTCATTTTGCTACAGTGAGTCAGTCATACTTTATAACCAGAAGAAAAAGGGAATTTGATTTAAAAAGAAAACAGGTGCAGGACTAGTATTGGGGAAACCCGTTGGCTGACAGCTATTCACATGAAAATGACCTTGAGGCCGAATGGCCAAAGCTTCATGTGTTCGGGAAGTATACTGCAGAAAGAACACAGGTTTCGGAGCCAAGAAACGAGGGTTCCAAACCCTTACCAGCTGTGTGGCCCTGGGCAAATTACTTAACTTCTCTGAGCCTCAGATTCCTCATCTGCAAAATGGGGATAACATCTACCTTGCAGGCTTGTTGGAAGAACAAATAAGGTATCAGGTAGAGTATCTAGATAATGGCTGGCACGTAGAAGACAGGCAGGGCATGTTAATTTTCTCACCTCCACCCTCCACCCCCATCATCCACCCTTCAACATGACTCAGCAGCGGTGTGCAATTGCTGTTCAAGATTATGGTATGAGGTATGAGGTATGAGGTATGAGGTATGAGGTATGAGGTAGCTGCTGGAAAACTCTGCCTACTCCCAGTTACATAGTGGAGCGCTGGGGAGCAGCCGGCCACGTTGGGACATCTGGAGTATTTGGTCCAGTCTGGGCGTGTTATTTTAGGAGGCACATTAATAAACTGGAGTATTTCGAGAGAAGGCTGATCTTGTCACCTGAAGAGCACATGATTAAACTGGGTACATTACAACCCAGAGGGATAAACAAACTCAGGGGAGGACACTGTCAGGTCGATGGACATGTAGAAGCAGAGTAAGACCTAAAGTGTGAGCTCCGGTGGGAGGACGTTACCAGAAAGTAGGTTTGACTCGGAGGGACCAAACATTTTCTGGCAGCAAGAGGTGACCTCTGACAGGATGGCTGCCTTGTGACACTGAGCTTCCCCACTGATGTCACTGCACTCCCAGGAGCCACCTTAGAGGCACAAGGCAGAGAGCCAAAAGGCAGTAGGTTGCATCAGATTAATGGTTCCTAGACCTTTAATCAGAGAGCAGTGAAGTGTCAAAATATTGGAGGACCCACATGAGCCCCACAGCTGAGGGTGTTGGCCTCACTCTCGGGGACGCCTGGTTTTGCAGCCCTCAGTTCAGGAGCCGTTTGGGGCAGCCTATGGCAGCATGAGGAGGCCCAGGTGACAGCATAGTGTTCAGGCTGAGTATTCTGTACTGACCTCTGGCTGGGGTCATGGTCCACCATCTGACCCTCGGGACACATGGGCCAGCTCTCATGCAGACCTGGTCCTGCCCTGTGTCTTTAAGGTCTGACCCAGAAAGAGTCCTGTTCCCAGGAGGCCTGAGGCAACCTCAGTGCTCCTGCCCTTGACAGTTGCAACTACTGCACCACCTGCCAGAGAATGCGGGACCGGGATCCTCACTGTGTCCACCATGGGTCAAGTTACCTATCTCTCTGCTCTGTATTCTGACTGGGCCACCTTCCTTCTGCATCCTCTAGATTGGGGTCACCAGGCTTTTTCCATACAGGGCAAGTAGTAAATATTTTAGGCTTTGGGTGCCATAAGATCTCTTTTGCAGCTAACTCAATTCTGTCCTTGTAGTGCAAATGGACGTGGCTGTGTTTCAATAAAACTTTATTTGCAAAAGCAGGTGGCGGATCCGATTTGGCCCAAGGGCTGTAGCTTGCTAACCTCTGCTGTAGGTAAAGCAAATCCCATCTGATTTGTTCAAGTGACATCTTTGCCTGGTCTTTCTGCCAGTCTGAGCCCACTTTGTCAATAATATTTGTCAATAATAGAGAGGTGTGTGCCAAGTAAGGAAGTTGAGAGAAAACCAACAAATTCAGACTTTCACCATCATTTGATTAAAAGAAAAAAAATTTCAACAATAATAAATAGGATGATCAGCCCTGGCTGGGTGACTCAGTTGGCTAGAGAGTTGACCTGCACACCAAAAAGATTGCAGGTTCGATTCCCGGTCATGGCACATACCCAGGTTGGGGGTTTGATGCCCAGTCTGGACACATGCAGGAGGCAACCAATTGATGTGTCTTTCTCACATTGATGTTTCTCTCTCCCTCCCTTCCATTCTATCTAGAAATCAATGGGCAAAACAATGCCATTGGGTGAGGATTAAAAAGAAAAAAGAAAAAACCCTTCCTCTTTCACTAAATCTAATGGGGGAAAAACCATATCATCCTGAGAGGATTAAAAATAAATAAATAAATAAATAAATAAATAAATAAATAAATAAATAAGAAGGATGGTTCAAATCTCAGAATAAAAGACATATTGTGTTCCAATTTGTGAACCAACATTTATGGACCATTGTGAATCATATGGTCTGAAACCCTTCCAATCTTAGGGGCTTTTTAATTTTTTTTTTAATGTGAGCTGAAGCCAAGTAGGTCTCCTTTCCCCTATTTTTGGACCATAATTGTCTGAGGTAAGTCCAATTTTGCATTAACCCCTTTACGCCTCAGTTTCCTCACCTGCAAAATGGAGAACATGATGAACTTACACTGAATGCTTTTGAGCATTAATGTAATTGTGCATTAAGCAGCTGGCACAAGGTAGATATTCAGTCCAACGATGAGCATTTATTGGGCACCTTATAGGGGCCAGGCATCGTGCTGGGCAATGGGGGCCGGGAAATGACCCTTTTCAATCTGTCACTGCTGTATTTCCATGCTTAGCCCCGTGCCTCGCCCAAATGTTTGTCAAGTGAATGGAGGCTTTGGAGGAGCTCATATTCTAGTGAGAGAGATGGGTGCCCATGGACATGCTGATGATTTCATATTATATGGTGATAGCTGGAGGCTAACACAGTCAGGGAGCCCCTCCTGGGGGGACAGACAGAAGCAGCTTTCTGGGGTTGATGCTCTGGAGTGGAGTTTTAAAGGTTGTGTGCAAGCCAGTCAGGAAATGCGAGGAGGGAAGGGTTCTCTGAAATTGACAGCTACTTCAGGAGGCGCCGGGAGAAGTTCAGCCCACGGCACAGTGTCCTCTCTCAAACCAGGACTGACTACCCTGGGGCTGGGCTCTCTCTCATTGATTGAGCATTTACTATGGCCAGGCACCCTGCTCACCACTTCCATGGATTAACTCATTTAGTTCTCTTAGCAAGCCTGTGATGTCAGAACTATTATTAACCCCATTTCCCTGATGAAGAAACTGAGGCACAGCGGAGTAAAGTCATCCACACCCCCACCAAGGTCACAGGTCAGGGCTGAGACTCACCAGCCTGGTCGGAGCGTGTAGCCACCACATAGCTTCTCTTTGGGTTTCATGACCAAATCCCCCGACTCATGGCAGCATATGGCAGTCCACCTGTGCCATGGCCCACAGAACCCCAGGTGATGTGCCGGACAAAAGTGGGTGGGAGCCGCACCCCCAGGTCACTGCCCTTGGCCGGGTGCTGGGACTTCCCCTCTGTAGGTCCCTTCCAGGGAGGTTGACAGGCTTACCCGCTTCTCGTTGGTCTCGTTGGACGAGTCGTTCACGTTAACCCCACAGGCCAGGTCAGGCCTGGGGAAGACTTCTGACCAGCCGCCCGGTGTGCAGTTTCGGAACATGGAACCTGTGGATGGTAAGTATGCTATGTGTGAGCCGCGGGGACCAGACAGACGGTTGGGCCTCCTGGGCGCCCTCAGCAATGCCTTAGCGGCAGCCCGGAGCTTCCTCTGTCACTTTGTCCCCAGCTGCCTTGCTCTGAACCACAGAGTCCACTCCAGTTGGCTCAATTGATCCTTGAAGAATACGTAGGTCTGTCCATCAGGAAAAGTGGAGGGAGAGGTAGTAGGCAGCTAGGCCTAGAAGGAGCAAAGACCTGTTGTGTGTGTGTGTGTGTGTGTGTGAGAGAGAGAGAGAGAGAGAGAGAGAGAGAGAGAGAGAGAGAGAGAGAGACCTGCTGATCCCTGACACTCGATCTACAAACTGGCAAACATCCCTCCCAGCCCCCAGTCACCGCTTGTCTTCCTCCCCCCGCCTCACCCACACCCACGGCCACTGCCAGGCACCAGGGTGCACGAGGAGGGACTGGCCAGGGCGCGGCACTCAGTGCAACAACAACTCCACCAGAGCCAGGCCCAGGGGTCCAGCCACGGCCGACTTCAGGGTCCCTGCTCCGGGGCCAGCCCACCCCAGGGCTCACTTACACCCCTGTTCCCTCCCACCTGCCCCCTCACCCTTCCCTCCACAGGCTCCAAACTCAGCTCCAAGGTCCCTCAATGCTCACGGAGGGCCTTGCCCTGCCCACCCTCCACCCGCCGCTGGCTGACCTGCACCATGGCACCTGGAGCTCCCTGCCCAGCTCCAGCACAGGCTGTACCCCATGTCCTCAATGGGGTGCAGTGGCTTCCCTGCCTCCCTTAGCAGGTGATTTCTGAGGGCTCCCCGCGCCTGCCCAGAGTCCCTGCTCTCCAAACATTGGCTGGCTGGCTGGAGAAGCAGCTGAGGGGAGAAGAGCCTGCTCTGAGCTCTCCACGGGGAAGAGGGGAGACCTTGCCCACTAGGAGCCTGTAGAGCAGGAGCTGGAGCACTGGGGGAGGGGAGCTGCCAGCCAGGAGGGGGCCTTGGAGAGCCACCAGGAGCTTCCCTCCTTGGGACAACAGGCTCAGCTGCATCGTCACTCTGGCTGCCAAGAAGGGCTGAGTTCCAGTCCCCGGGTCTGGCGGCTGTGGGTGTCACAGGGGTGCAGGGAGCTGATCGCAGTGCTGACACTGCTTTTGCTCTCATCTGTACCCTGTCCGGGGCCCCTGAACCACCCCAGCTGGGCTGGCATGCTCCTTCTGACAAGCCCCAGGGTCGGTCACTGGCTCTCAGGGTTTAGGCTCAAGCAGATTCCACTGAGCCGGAGAAATACGAGTATACTAGTATTTCCAGGACCAGCCAATGTAAATGTACGGATGCTGATCTAATCGTCAGAGGGCCCCAGTGAGGCAGGCGCTGCTGGCCATTTTACAGATGAGGAAACCAAGGCTCAGAAGGGTAACAATGCCCAGGTAGGACATGTCCCATCACTGTACCGCCTTCCGGCCTGGCCCCCTCCCTGCAGACTCAGGGGCAGCTTCCAGCAGCAGGAGACCATGGTTTTGGGCGCTGGCATGCCCAGCCTGTGAAGGCTCACGAGGCCCGGAGTGCAGTTTTAGAATCAGCCAGATCCGCGTTTGAAAGCCAGCATTGCCTCTTGGTCGCCGTGTGACCTTCGGTGCACCTCCTTTCCGCGCCACATGGGAATAATCACTCACACTGCAGAGCTGAGCGGCGGGCACACAGAGATGGCCCAGGCTGGAGCCACGCACAGGCGGGCACTGCCGTGTCACTCCCTGCTGCCTTGCGTCTTTCTGAAATGGACCAAGAGTGGTGGGGCTTGGAACCCTGGCACCGGGAGAAGGTGGAGTTAGGTCAGGGAGCTGGACTGTCAGACAGGAAAGCACGTGGTCAGCTTCGGGCTGGCTGGCTGGCTGGGAAGATGAGCGAAGAGAATGCAAATCGTGAAGCCCAGACCTGTTGCCAGACAGCGCCTGCCCACAGCGGTGGGGCTGCCCCTTGGGGCCCTCTCCGCACTGACGCAGCTGCATGTGATGCAGGCCACGTGCCCAGAGCGGCGAGCAGGCGGTGCCCTCTGCTGACCGGGCCCTGGGCAGAACTGCAGGGAGACAAGGTTGGACTCCCTCGGGAGTCCCTTCAATGCCCCCTCCCCCCCACTTCCCCTGACCTAATGCCTCACGGGTAAGGGTCCTTACCAGGGTCACCTAAGGTGTCCTGAAAGCACCGTCAGTGTTTGTGTGCACAGGCATGGCTGGTCCAAAGAAGGACAATCCGATGAGAACCTCATCTGATTCTCAAGGGGCCCCAGCACCCTCATCAGGTTACGAACCTCGGCTGCTTTAAGGCTGCAATCCCCACTAAGAGAGAGGGGCAAGAGGGCCAAGGCCGGGCCCCCTGGGGAGTGGGTTTTTAAGGAACTTTGGAAGACCAGTGCCCCTTTAAGACTCAAAGGGATGCATCCTGGAGGGCACAGTCTAGGCCTGGCACACACAGAGAAATATCTGGGGCAGAATCCAGCCGCAGCTTCTCCAGTCACACGGACACCCATCCTGTCTGGGCCCATGCAGTGGGTGTCTGAGATAGAATTAAGTTACTTTTAGTTTCTTCTTACTAAAGGAGGGCTCACCCTAGTTGGTTTGGCTCAGTGGATAGAGCATCGGCCTGAGGACTGAAGGGTCCTAGGTTTGATTCTGCTCAAGGGCACCTGCCTGGGTTGAGGGCCGATCCCCAGTAAAGGGTATGCAGGAGGCAGCCGATCAATGATTCTCTCTCGTCATTGATGTTTCTCTCTCTCTCTCTCCTTCGCCTTTCCTCTCTGAAAATAAAAATATATTTAAAAATAAATAAATAATACATAAATAAGTAAAGGAGGGCTCCAGAACACCGGCTTGTCCTCACTGGGCACTCCTTCCTGGGTTGGGGTGGGGAGCCCTGGAAACCTGTGGGAGATCAGTGAGGGAAGCCTCCTCTCCTGAGAGGAGACAGAGGGGCTGGGACCCAACCGGACCCCATGGATCTATGGGGAGGGAAGGCAGTGGTGGGAGGTTAGACTGGCCCTGACCTATGCTGCGGGACTGGCCCATGCCTTGGGCCTGGGGCTGGGTATGAGCACAATAGTTGCCCCCAGGTGACACATCCCACCCCCCTCCCTGGGGGCCTATGCTTAGCACTCAGCAGACAGAGCCTCAGTGTGGCCAGCGGGTCCGTTCTGTAGCCCTACAGCGACACCAGGTGGCAGCAAGAAGAAACTGCAGCAGAGGTTGGCATAGGAACCCTGCTTCCTTCCCTCAGCACGAGGACCTGGAACTGCACCCCATGGGTGATCCCCGGTGGGTCTTGAGCAATTAAGATTGAGGAGCCTCAAGAAGGAGACAGTTGGACTCTAGTTAACGAGGCAGGCGGGGGTTCAAGCAATTGTTTGTGGAGGGACATGGCCATGAGCACCTGGCGCCTCTACGGAAAGGCCAGTGGGATGGGGGGTTGGGGGGGGGGAGGCAGAGGCACAGTGGCTCTGAGAGGGCTGTGACGGGAGGGCTTGGAAAAGAGGAGAGCTTCCTCCAACAGGAGAACGCGGCCAGCCAGACAGGAGCACTGGACAGGGAGTCCTCTGAGACCAGGGTCTGGTCCTGGCCTTGCACCTGACCAGCAAGTTACTCAAGGTCATGCCTGGATTAACCTTCTGTGTCCCAAGTTCCTTGTACCCCAGAGACAGACAAGGAGGGGTGATGCCAGGAAATAAAGGCTGTAGGTAAGTGTGCTGCTGTGTGTGAGCCAGCGGCGGGACTTTGGGGTAGAAAGGAAGGCCAGGAAGGGATATGAGGGGGAAAGAGGAGACAAAGGAGATACTTACAAGGTGTTTCCGAGCACAGCCTTGCAGGGCTGGTGCTATCTATTCTCCCCATCTTACCGGTGAGAACACTGAAGCTCAGGGACTATTTGCGGAACTTGGGCCCAGAGGCAGAGGCCCCATTTCCCACATCGCTTGCAACCAGGAGTCGCCACGTGACTGAGCTCTGGCAGAAGCAACATGGGCAGAAGTGGTATCCCTTTCAGGCCTGGTCCTTCAAAATCCCCCCAGTCAGCCCGCAAGCTGTGTGCCAGCACCCAGCAGGGAGGTGCCCGGATGCCAGACCCCGGCGGAGAGAGCCTCCTGCCCCTCGAAGCACCTGCTGGGGACTCGGCAGACGGCACTGGAGGAAGCTGCGAGATCCGGGGGTCTGTCTGTTTCAGCAGCTAGCATTACCT
Source organism: Cnephaeus nilssonii (assembly GCF_951640355.1). NCBI lineage: Eukaryota > Metazoa > Chordata > Mammalia > Chiroptera > Vespertilionidae > Cnephaeus > Cnephaeus nilssonii. The sequence continues at coordinate 84,439,856 of NC_137081.1, forward strand.
ATGCAGTAAACGGAGGGGTGGGGTTCAGGCCAGACTCCCTGGCCCCCTCCAACTTCTGTATCGGGGGCGTCAAGTGAGGCTGAGAGGAACAGTGAGCTACAGCAGCCTGTTCCCCAAATCTGTGTGTGCACGTGCGTGTGCACTAGACCATCATGGTGTGCAGCATGTACACCCCTGCCCCGCATACAGTCTTGGTGTGTGCACATGTGCGTGTGCACTAGAGCATCATGGTGTGCAGCATGTACACCCCTGCCCCACATGCAGTCTCGGTGTGTGTGCACGTGCGTGTGCACTAGAGCATCATGGTGTGCAGCATGTACACCCCTGCCCCGCATGCAGTCTCGGTGTGTGTGCACGTGCGTGTGCACTAGAGCATCATGGTGTGCAGCATGTACACCCCTGCCCCGCATGCAGTCTCGGTGTGTGTGCATGTGCGTGTGCAATAGAGAACCATGTTGTGCAGCATGTACACCCCTGCCCCACATGCAGTCTCGGTTTGTGTGCATGTGTGTGTGCACTAGAGAATCACGGTGTGCAGCATGTACACCCCTGCCCCGCATACAGCCTTGGTGTGTGAGGTCATAGAGTCCTGACTGTGGAGGGCTGGTGGGTTTTAGTGTTAAATCATCACTTTGAGCTCATTCTTGTTAAGGGCCGCATCGGGCAGCTTTCCTGCCCCTCAAGGATGAGGGGAGGGGTGGCAGGGCCAGGCTTTAGACTTTAAATGAGCCCACTGAGTGAACAGGCCCAAGGCCTCCACTCAGGGTGACCCCCACTGGGGCCCAGACCGACCTTGACCAGGGCCTCAAACAGAGCTCCAGCTTTGAAGTCAGAGAAATCTGGGTTTGAGTCCTGGTTTCTCCATCTCCTAGCTGTACAAACTGCTAAGCCCTCTTTGTCTGCTATTATCACTCTTGATGGGCCAAGTGCGGGGGCGGGGGGCGGGGGCAGGGCCTGGGATGTGCAGGGGGTTGTAATGACTAAAGGCTGGCACATATGGCGCTGTAGCCAGCGTTATCCCCTGAGCATCCGTCTGAGCAGCCTCCTCGCCTCCCTGCCTGAGATTAAGGAAGTCCTTGTAAACGTAACTTTCCTCGGGCAAGAGACCCCCGGGGGCCAGCTGATCAGCAGGGCCTGGCAGAAGGGGCACAGGAAGCAAGTGTGCTGGAAGGCCAGGCTGTGCCCGGCTGGGGCCCAGGCACGGTGCTAGAGCAAGGGTCCTGGTTCCTGAGGGGCAGGAACAGAGGAGGGAGGAGCGGAGCCCCTGCTTGGGCGCACGGCACAGAGAAGTCAGCCTACACTCCTTCACCAAGTCCCCAGTACGTTGCCTCCTGCCCCCTTCTTGGGTCCCTAAGGATTAACCCCGCCCCCAAGAAAGGTTTCCAATCCCTAACAAGGACCCCACCCCCATCATTCCACTCATTATTTGTCCCCAAAGAAGTTTCCTTGGCCTCATGGGTCCAGGCTGAGGCCACCCACAGCCTCTCAGCGGCCCTCGGGCTGATGGTTACCGTTTCTGCCCGTGAGCATCCAGAGGAATCGTGGACACTCCACTTCCACCGTCTGTCCGGGCTCAGCGGAGGGCCAGCAGCTCATGTTGTCCCACAGCCCCGCGCAGCCTGCCAAGAAGAGCAGCAGCGTTAGACAGGGATGGAGGCAGCGGACCTGGATGCTAACTCCACACACATCGCTGTGTCCTGAGCACGTGACATGCCACGCTGGCTCCCAGCCGAGGCTTCCCCATCTGGTCATGGACCGTGTGGGGACAGACCCAGTGCCCAGCGTCAGGGAGCACCTCCTGCGTGGCGGGCACTGTTAGCTGGGACGTGGTAGAACACTTTACTTCTAATAGCTGCACATTCTTAAAGAGAATTTTAGATAAGAATCAAAAAGTTATAGAACTAGCATATCACATTTGTGATTTTATAGCTACTACTGTTTATGATGAGGTTAAGTTAGTAAAAAGTCATTTGGAGAAAAGGGAGCCCTCGTGCACGGTGGGTGGGAATGTGAGCTGGTGTAGCCACTGTGGAAAGCAGGATGGAGGCTCCTCAAAAAATTAACTGCGGAACTATCATACGATCCAACAATTCCACTCCTGGGTATTTACCCAAAGGAAAGGGAGTACGTGTCTCAAAGAGATAGCGGTACCCCTGTATTCCCTGCAGCATTGTTCACAATGTCTGAGATAGGAAAACAACCTAACTGTCCATGGAAGGATGGACGAATAAAGAGAATTACAATAAAATACTACTCAGCCTTAAAAAGCAAGGAAATCCAGCCGCTTGTGATAGCATGGATGAACCTGGAGGACATTACGCTAAATGAAATAGGCCAGACACAGAAAGACAAATACTACGTGACCTCACTCATCTGTGGAGTCCAAAGACGTCAGACACATAGACTAGAGAGTAGCAGGGTGGTCCCGGGGCTGGGTGGGAGAAATGGGGAGAGCTGGGGCAAAGGCCACCACGCTGCGGTTACTAGGATGAGCCAGTCTAAGATCTCATGTACCCCACGATGCGAGGAAAGTCAATTGTTTTAAAGGGAAAATTACTAAGGAAATCCCAGCACAGGTGGTGCGGCTGCAGCTGGGCCTCGAAGATAAGGTGGGGGGAGCAGGGAGCTCTGTGCGCCTCCAGCTGCTTGCAGGGACTGCCTTAGCTCCAGGGTGTGAGGGAGGGTCTCAGGCCCCATCCCCACCAGCTCCTGCTCTGGGCTGGGGGAGGGCCGGAGGGTGTCCTGTCCTAGTCTCCCCGGGAGCTCTGGAAGGAAGGGACCACGAGAAGGATTCAGGCCACTGTGGGATCCTGGTAGCTGTAGGAACATGGTGGCAGAGCTGGACGCCCGAGTTGGGGGTGAGGGCAGTATGATGGGAGAGCTTTGTAAACAGGGCCACTCGGAGGGCTCACGTCCTCCGGAAGGCAGGGCTGAAACAGACAGACATCAGCTGCTGTGAGAGTGCCCGGGCCCAGGGCAGGCGAGGGGCACGCCTCCCACCCCTCCGCCATTTCTAATGGTCGCCACTGCCAAATGCTTGGGAGGAAACAAAAAGAGCAGGATTTTCCTCAGACTGTGGAGACAGGGAAGGGAAGTGATGAGCAGGACATAGAAGGTTCCAGAAAGAGGCAGAGTGCCCTGGTGCCTGCCCACCTACAGGGTGGAGTCGTTGAGAGGCGAGATGGCGTGAGTCATGTCCAGATGAGCAGCACCCGGGCAGCGGGCAGAGCCCACGCCTCCCGAGAAGCCCAGGCGGGGCAGGGCCTGGGCAGGCTCCGTCAGCCACCACTCTCTGGGCCCCCAGACACGTGCCGCGTGGATCTCTGTGGGTAAGGTCCGGAAATGCCAAGGCTTAGGTTCCTTCCATCCCAGGAGAATGGGGCCAGAATTAAAGTGACAGAAAACGGAGCAAATTCTATTTTCCCACTGGAGTTTATGGACAAGGACTGTTTCCTTCATACGTGTGAAGCCCCTGGCACTGGGCCAGGCCCAGAGAACACGGAGTCCCTCTGTCCTGCCACCGTCCTGAGATAACCAGGTGGCCCCAGAGGCAGGGCTGGCCGTGGGCAGGGGCTGGAACAGTGCCAGTCTCTCGATGCCCCAGCCGGGGACCCGCGAGCACTGCAAGTCCGCCCTGCGTTCGCCACGGCGGGCTCCGCCTGCAGTCCTGGATTTATTTATAAACAAGCTCAGGTGGCCTGACCAGAATCTGCACTATGTCAGGAGCAATGTGTCAGGCTATAGTGACACAGCGCTGTGGGGCCAGGATCTGCCCTTCAGTGTTAACGCTATCCCCTGCCTAGAGCTGCCATATCCACCTTCTAGCACCTTCAGCACCCCGCTTCATCCACGCACCCTTTCTCTCCCCCGGAGGCAGGGCACTTCAGGAGATGCTCCTGCTCCTGCGCAGCCCTGGTTTCTCGCTTCCTGTCTCCCCTTGCCCTTCTCAGCGCCACAGCCCGTCCCTACACATCAAGGAAGCAGCCTGGGAGGGTTCCTGGGCGTGGCTGATGGCTGATGGCTGATGGCTGATGGCTGATGGCTGATGGCTGATGGCTGATGGCTGATGGCTGCCTGTGGCAGTGAGGCCAGGGAGTGTTGCCCTCCTTGTGATGCGGGAGCACAGGCCTGGGAAGTAGAGAAACTGAGTCCCGGTGGCAAAGGCGTTGGAAAGCACAGCACAGGGGGATCGGCACGGGGCCGGGTGCTTCTCTTTCAACCCAGAGCACAGCCGGTCCGTGGAGTGAACTGCCTTGGAAGTGGTGCGTTTCCCACCCTGAAAGTATCAGGCTGAAAGGGTCACGGAATTAGGAGGCTGGGAGATGCCTGAGGCGGTGAATGGAGGCTGCACTGAATGAGATAAAGGACCTTCCAACCCGAGGCTGAGGCCGAATTCTGGGGCCTCCCGAGAATCTCCCTCCAGGAGGCCAGCTCCGGGTGAGGCAGGCGAGCTCTGAACACGGTATGCTGAGCCCTTCGCCTCCCAGGAACTGCACACTGTTCCCGGCCCACACAGCCTCCTCCTCCAGCCCGAGAACTCTTCCTCACCTGACCTGAGCTGACCTAAGCTCTCAGTCTCACGATACCTGTCACACCAATGAAAGCCAGTGGTAACGACAGTCCCTTCTTTTTCTGAAGCCAATCCCTTCTTGGGAGGGTAAGGCCGTCTCAGTCTGGACTGCAAACTAGAAAATCCTCAGGATTCAGAGTCAAAAGATTTGGGCTGGGAGTCCTGTTTCAGCTCTGAGTGCTCCTGGGCCTCTCAGAGCCTCAATTTCCTCATCTGTGAAATGGGGATAATGGTACTTACTGCGCAGCTTGTTCTAAGAAGTTAACAAGAAAATGTCTAAAATGTTATACAAATATAAGTTACTTGATTCTGAAGAATGAGCCAAGATCAGCTGTGCCAAGGAAAGGATGGGAGACGTGCGTGCGCTGTGGGCAGGGCAGGGGATGTCCCGGGACAGGGGGAGGGGTTTGGCTGCCGAAAGCCAGCAGGAGCCAGAAGAAGAATCGAGTAAAGGACCCGGGAATGTTTGTTAGAGAAAAGGGCACTTAAAGCTAGTACGTATGAAATTCTGAAACATGCTACAACGTGGACGAACCTCAAAAACAGTATGCTCAGAGGAAGAAGGCAGACACAAAAGGTCAAATACTGTAGGATCCCATTTATGTGAAATGCCTGGAGTCAGCAAATGCAGAGACAGAAAGTGGCTTAATGGTTATCAGGGCCAGAGGAGAGGGGAGGTAAGGAGTGGTTACTTCACGGGTATGGGGTTTTATTTTGGGGTGATGGAAAGTTTTGGAACTAGATAAGGTGGTAGCTACTTGGTATTGTGAATGTTAACTCCAACATTATTTTTTTCTTTGTGTATATATTTAGCACTATTACACCAGAACATATACAGAATATTGACACAATTATACAAATGCATTAGAACTCCAGAATGGGATATTTTAACAGATCCTCTTCTCAGTTAATGAAACATACAACCTAATAATACTTGCAAGCATACAACTGATGTCCAAACCTAAATAATACTTGTTTTTTAAGAAAAAATGTAGAGCCCAGCCAGCGTGGAGCAGTGGTTGCGCGTCAACCTATGAACCAGGAGGTCAGGGTTTGATTCCCAGTCAGGGCACACACCTGGGTAGTGGGCTCGATCCCCAGTGGGGGGCATGAAAGAGGCAGCTGATCAATGATTCTCTCTCATCATTGATGTTTCTGTCTCTCTCTCCCTCTTCCTTCCTCTATGAAATCAATCAATATATATATATATATATATATATATATATATATATATATATATATATATATATAAATATATATATTTTATATATATATGTGTGTATATATATATATATATTTTTTTTTTTATTTTTTTTTAAAGAAGCAATGTAGAAAACGTCATTTGACCATAAATGAAGATTGCTTAAATCACATTCATAAAATGAAAGAATTAAACACTGGTTAATCACATGTAAAAATTGAATGTAATGAAACATACTGGGTTTAATTAACAATTAACTAAATGCTATTAAATTGCTCACTCTACATTTATGTGAATTTTACCTCAAGAGAAAAAGCCTCCCCCCAAAAAAAAATATAGCCAGCCATTCCTTCCTGCCCATGATCTTTGGGAGTGGAAACCAGCTGGCCGAGACAAAAAGCAAAGGGGATGGCATGTCCCCATTTCAAAGGCGAGGACACTAAGGCCCAAGGAGCATCGGTGACTTGCTCAAGGTCACACGCCTCTACGTGACAGCCATCCACACGCCCAGATCTGTCTGACTGCCAAGCCCACATCTGTCCTGCCACCGCACCGTCTCTCTGGAACATTCTTCCCTCAGGGGAGCCAACGGCCTCCTTCCAGCCAGCTCTGAGGGGCATCAGCTTCTGTAAACAGAGCAATAAATAGCTCGGGAGAGCAGGCCGTGCGGCTCGCAGGGTGACCCTGAAACATTCCCACAGAACGCCGCGAAGGCCTTGGCCGCGGAACCCGGAATAGCTGGAGAGTTAATTTTTTATTTGTGGTAAGTTGCTGGGCTTGGTGACAGTTCCATGAGTGGCATTTCCTGTGACTCGTCTGGTGTTCAAACATTAACTTCCTCCCCAGAGAGGACCAGGCAGTTTAACCATTAACCCCGAGCCCCAAGGAAGAGGCCACCAGCCCTCTCCACCATGGGTGCCGGGCAGACCTTGCGAGGATGGAGGTCCTGTGGGCCGGGCAGTGGTGGCCCTGGACTCCAGGAGTCCTGCTCCTCGGGGGGCTGCTGGGCTGCCACCAGCTCGGTTCTGATGTGGACACGTGGGCTTGCCCACCCCACGGCTCTGCCCCTTTGTCATTGCTCTGCTCCCTTCAGTCTTTGGAATTTCCCCTCGTCCACCACTTTGTGAAGTTCTAAACTTCACGCTGGGTGCTTGGCTCTGCCTCCCAACCTCTCAGCAGAGTGGCCTGAAGCCTTTCCCAGCGGCCAGGGCCTGGACATCCTCTGCCTCGGGGACTTGTGAGCCAGGTTTTCAAAGCAAAGACCGCTTTCCTAGATGGAAATTGCAGAAGGCCAACATGCAAAGCACATCCGAGTGTCCTGAGCCACGTGTGGCGGGTGGGGCCAGCCTGGCCACCCTTCCATCCACTGCCCAGCCTTGCCAAACAGTCTCAAACCTTGCAAGCCCAGCACAGCCCTTTTCTCACATGAGGAGAGGGAAATCCAGAAGAGAGGGGTGCAGTCAGGGCCTTATCCACATCTCCCCAGGAAATTAGAGGCAGAACCAGGGCGGGATCCCTAATGAGTTTCTCAGCCCTGGATGCACAATGAGGACCCCCAGGAGAACAAATCACCCGGCCTGCCCCAGCTCAGCCCACCTGGGCACGGACATGCTTACAATTTCCCCGAGGACCAGAAATGTGAGGTGGGCATGCGCAGGGTGACTGGCAAGTGGGTCACAGGAGAGGAGCCTGCCGGGCACGGCCAAGTGCGCAGGTGGAAGGGGGCCCAGATGGACCCCACCCGTCCACGGCAGAGGGCAGCCTGTCGGCACCGAGGAGCTGGCAGAGGCCGTCCGAGAGGCTCCTGCTACAGCGAGGTGCCATCACGTGTTCTCAACAGCCTCCCGAGTCATACGATTATTATTATCCTCATTTTAAAGCGTGCCAGTTGAGAGGCAGAGGAGTGGAGTCTCTCGCCCACGATGGCCTAGAGGATGCAGCAGAGCTGAGCTTGGGCCAGAGCTGACCTAGCCTGGCGCTTGGCCCTGGCTCAGTTCACCAGACGCAGACTCTGGTGGCCTAGCAGCCCAGACCTGCTCCGTGGGCATGGGAGCAAATCTCCCTTTGCACTGGGGGAGCCCAATAGGAACATGGGGAACCCAGAAGGCCGAGAAGGAGGCCCTGCCCAAGGGGTCACTTGGGGCCTGAGTGGGGTCAGCAGAGCCAATCCATGCTCTTCACGGGAGGCCCTGGGAGAACAAAGCGCTCGCCTTTCTGCTCCCTGGTCATGCTCCTGAGAGCGCCGTCCAGGGGTGACACGGGCTGCACAGCTCACTTCAGCTAGTTTGTGACAAGTTCAGCAAGTTGGGGGCCACCCACATCCTCTGTGGGAGCCCTGCACCCTCAAATGCTCTGTTCCGCCTTCACTCTCTCCTTGGGGTCAGCTCTCTCTTTTCTCTCCTCTTTCCCTGCTCCCAGTCAAGAATATGCATTCACTCTTCACTCAGTCAGTCAGTCAACAAACACAACGAGTACTTGGTCTTGCAGGCCCAGGGCCACGCACTGGGGAAGAAGAGGAGAGTGGCACGGTTCCTACTCAGGCTGAGGCAGGAACAGTCCAGCAAACCTCTACATGCAGAGCGCCAGGAGAGAAATGGGGTCCTGCAGGAGTCAGGGCAGCCAGCTAAGCCAGTGGAGCTCCAGGCACCCATTATTGGTGGAGTCTACAAGGGAGAGTGGTTGGCAGAGTGAAGAAGAGAGAATGGTGTTGTAGCAGAAGGATCAGCATGTGCAAAGGACCAGAGGCATGAGAGAAAGTGACACAGTCAGGAAATTAAGAGCAATTTGGTTGAGCCAAGTGGAAATGTTTAGTCTGGAGGCCTGGGCTGGTCTGGAGGCCAAGGAGCTGGACTTCATCATGGAACCACTGGAGAGCACTGGGACATTTTAAACACCTCACATGCTAATCCTATATAATAAAAGCCTAATATGCTAAGTATCCAACCACTTGTCCGACCGTTCGACCAGTCGCTATGACGTGCACTGACCACCAGGGTAGGTTAGCTCTGACTGGTAGGTTAGCTTGCTGCTGGGGTCTGGTCGATCGGGACTGGGCACAAGACAGACCAAACATGCCCTGGAGCCAACCTCCCACAGTGCCTCCCCAGCCTCTAAAATATTTCTTCTAATTAATTTCCTTTCAATGTGCATGAATCTGTGCACTGGGCCTCTAGTTTAAACATAACATTACTTCTCAGTGTGAATTGAAGTTTGCCATTATTTCTCCCAAATGCTTGGCATTCTCTCAGGGCTGAATGAAAGCCCCTTGCCCTGTCATTTTTAGGCATTCACCTTGGGGACATGCAGACAGAGGCAGCTACCAACTTTGCTGCACCCACGGCTGGCCTTTTTCGGGAGACCAGGAGGCTCTGGCTCAGTGGTGCCCAGTGAGCACCATAAGGCCGTGGTCCTGCTCCCCACAGGCAGCTTGCACAGCCAGTAGAGAGGAAGGGAAGGCTGGAACTATGGGTGGAAGTCAGCCTGCTCCTGTCTCTCAGGCAGCGGATGAGTGAAATGGCTAAAGCCCACTGCCACACCCAAACTGCTTGGCCCCTGCTGCCTACAACACCCTGATTTTCCTCCTGCCTCTGGCTGCTCCTCACTATGAGTGCTGGGGATCCTGAGAACCGCTCCTGGGCGCTTCCTCTTTCCCCTCTCACCCCTTCACCTCATGCAACCACAGCCCCATTGCCTCCTGTATGAAAAGTCTCCAACCCTGACCTGCTCTGAAATCTTGATTCCACACATCTAAAACTCAACTCATAACCTTCATCTCTTCGCTCCTAAATACCTGGTCTTCCTTTACCTCTTCCTCCAGTTGCTGAGGTCGAACACTTGTGGGTCATCCTGGACCCACTCTCTCCCACCTCACCACCACCCAGAGCCAATTTATTACCACATCCTGTCAGTGTTACCCCCTAAACAGCCCTTACATGTGCCCATTCCTCTCCCCCACGTCCCCCAGGAGCCGATCCTGCCCCATGTCTCCTTGGTCTTGACCTTTTTTTGCACAGGCCAACCTCACTTTCAAATGCTGGCCTGGAAATCCCTTTGACTGAGGGCTTTCTCCAGCCATTGGAACCACTTTGCCTCCAAGCACAGTAGGCTGGGAGTGCAAGGGAATTACTTACTATTAATGTTCCCTCCCCAGAAGCAGCCCCAGGCTCTGACTGATGGGGAGCTGGTGGACAAATAGGCCAGCTCCTTCGCCTCTCCCAGGTGTGTGTTCTGTGCTGGCTCCTAAAATGCCCCAGGGGGATTAAGTTCTCATTGCCCACAGTGATAATGCAAATTCTAACCTCCTTTCCTTCTCTGTCTCCATTCCCCACCCCTTATTGGGCTTTCCAGGAATCACCTGCCAAATGCCACTTGCATATTTTTTCCCTTTTTTTTTTTCAATTACAGTTGACATACAATAGTATATTAGTTTCAGGTGTACATCATAGTGACTAGACATTTCTACACCTTATGAAGTGATCCCCCAATAAATCTAGTGCCCATCTGACACCATACATAGTTATTACAATATTACTGATTATATTCCCTATACTGATTTGTAACTATCAACTTGTACTTCTTTTTTAAAAATATATTTTATTGATTTCAGAGAGGAAGGAAGAGGGAGAGAAAGAGAGAGAAACATCAATGATGAGAGAGAATCATTGACTGGCTGCCTCCTGCACACCCACTACTGGGGATCAAACCTGCAACCCAGGCATGTGGCCTTGACTGGAATCAAACCCAGGAACCTTCAGTCCACAGGCCAATGCTCTATCTACTGAGCCAAACTAGATAGGGCTCAACTTGTACTTCTTAATTCTTTCACCTTTTTTACCCATTCCCCAATCTCTCTCGCATCTAGCAACCATCAAAATGTTCTCTGTATCTATAAGTTTGTTTCTGTTTTGTTTGTTTGTTTATTTTGTTTTTTAGATTCCACATATACGTGAAATCATCTGGCATCTGTCTTTCTGTCTGACTTATTTCATTTAGCACAATACCCTCTAGGTCCTTCCATGGTATTGCAGATGGCACAATTTTATTCTTTTTTATTGTTAAATCATATTCCATTGTATATATCACCACTTCTTTATCCATTCATCTATTGATGGACACTTGGGTTACTTGCATATCTTAGTTACTGTAAATAATGCTGCAATGAATATATGGATGTATATGTCTTTTTTACTTAGTGTTTTGGGTTTCTTCGATAAAATACCCAGAAGTGAAGTTGCTAGATCCTTTTTGGTCTCTTGTTATAGCCTTTGTTTTAAAGTCTATTTTGTCTGGTATAAGTATTGCTACCTCAGCTTTTTTGTTTGTTTGATTCCATTTTCATGAAATATATTTTTTCCATCCCATTACTTTCAATCTGTGTGTGTCTTTCATCTGAATTGAGTCTCTTATAGACAGCACATGTATCGGTCTTATTTTCTTATCCATTCAGCCACCCCATGTCTTTTGTTGGAGCTTTTTTAATTCATTTACATTTAAAATAATTGTTGATAGATATATAGTCATTGCCAAATTATTATTTATGTTTTTTATCCTTCTTCTTCTTCTTCTTCTTCTTCTTCTTCTTCTTCTTCTTCTTCTTCTTCAAGAAGTCCCTTTAACATTTCATATAATATTGGTTTGCTGGTGATGAACTCCTTTAGCTTTTTCTTGACTGGGAAGCTCTTTATCTGTCCTTTGATTCTGAATGATAGTCTTGCTAGGTAGAGGAATCTTAGCTGTAGGTCCTTGCTTTCCATCACTGAATATTTCTTGCCACTCCCTTTTGGTCTGTTGAGAAATCAGCTGACAGTCTTATGGGAGCTCCCTTGTAGGTATCTCTTTCTCTTGCTGCTTTTAAGATTCTCTCTTAATCTTTAACCTTTGGCATTTTAATTATTATGTGTCTTGGTGTGGGCCTCCTTTGGGTCATATTGTTTGGGACTCTCTGCACTTCCTGGACTTGTATGTCTATTTCCTTCTACAAGTTAGGGAAGTTCTCTGTTATTATTTTTCAAATAAGTTTTCAATCCTTGTTATTTCTCTTCTCCTTCTGGTACCCCTATGATACAAATATTGGTACACTTGATGTTTTTCCAGAGGTCCCTTAAACTATCCTCATTTAAAAAAATTATTTTCTCTTTTTGCTGCTCTGTTTGGGTACTTTCTGCTTTCTTATCTTCCAAATCGCTGATTCAGTCCTTTGCTTCATTTAATCTACTACTCAATAAATTTCCTCTAATGTATTCTTCATTTCAGTTATTATATTCATTTCTGACCCCTCTTTATGTTTTCTATCTCCATTTTTATGTTTCCTATCTCTTTGTTGAAGTTCTCACTAAGATCATTGAGTATTCTTATAACTAAGAATTTTGTTTTGAACTCTGCATCTGGTAGATTGTTGTCTCCACTTTGTTTTGTTCTTTTTTTGGAGTTTTATTCTGTTCTTTTATTGGGGACATATTTCTTTGTCTCCTTATTATGGCCTTCTCTGTTTGTTTCTATGTATTAGGTAGAACTGCTATATTGCCAGGTCTTGGTAGAGTGGTCTTCTGAGTAGGTGTCCTATGGGGCCCAGTGGTACAGTCTCCCTGAACTAGGTGCTCCAGGTATGTTCCTTTGTTTGGGTAGTGTGTGCTCTCCTGTTGTAGTTCAGCCTTGATTGCTGTTGGCACTTCAATGGGAGGGATTGACCCTCAGGCTGATTGGTTATGAGAACTGGTCGTGACTATAGCTGTTGTGCAGAGGCTGACCCTACAGAGCAGAATTCTCTTTATCGAGACTCTGGTGGCTGCCAAGTTTGTCCTTTGGGTGTGTGGTTTGTGGAGGTGGTTGGGTGGTGCTCTAAAGCTGGCCACCAGATATGTTGCTTCTTGTGGGAGCTGCATGCCAAGATCATCAACTGCTCAGGGCCACTCAGTCTGAGCTACAAAGTGATCTGCAGATATGTGCCACTTGTGCTGGGCTTGGAGGTGCCTGAGAAAAGCTAAGCTGTGAATTGAGGCTGGCTGCTGCTAGTGTCAGGCTCGAGGCCACTTAGCAAGAGGTAGAGGGCATGCCAAGGCCAGATGCTGCTTGTTTAGAGTTTGTGAACTTTTCAGAGATTTTAGGAAAATCTGCAGCATGAGCCAAGACAGGCCATTTATAAAGAAAAGTCACTGGAAGTGGCCTGGGTGGGCCTACAAGTTAGGTGGGGCAGGGTCTCAGGGAATCTCCAGTGTGGGGTGAATAGTATTAGCCAGGTTGATGGAGACTCAGATATGGCAGCTGCCTATACTGCAGGGTGTGGGTTCAGCAAAGGAACAATGGCCTCTGCCATCTGGGAGAAAGCTGCCCCTCAGCTCGTACCCTCATGCCAGACACTTCAGTGCCTCCTGGTATATCTCTGGCACCTTTGAGTTGCTGCCCCAGCACTGGAACTCAGAGAGAGTGAATCCAAGGAGCCATGTGTGGGCCCTTTAAGAGGAATGTCTGGGACTCTAGTAGCCTTCTATCTCACTCAGCTACAATTCCTGCTGTTTTTTACAGCCAGAAGTTATGGGAACTTCTCTTCCCAGCACTGGAACCCTGGGCTGGGGAATCTGTTGTGGGGCTGGGACCCTGGCTCCTCAGGGGGACCTTCAAAACTGAGACATCCCTCCAAATTTTTATCCACCACACATGTGTATGGGACCAGCCCATTCTGCATCTCCACCCTCTGACCAGTCTTAACATTCCTTTTTCTGTATATCCTTACTTTCAGCATTTCTGTTCAGCTAGACTTCAGGGGGTTCTGCATGATGGTTTTTTTGTAGTTTAGTTATAAATCTGATGTGGTTGTGGAAGGAGGTGAGTATAGTGTTTACCTATGCTGCTATCATGGCTGGAAACCAAGTTACTCATATTTGAATCCTTCTCTCAGGGTCTGCTTCTGGGTAATTCAAAGGAATACAGTCTTTCTAGCCCCAGTGACCATTATATATTGTGCAGAACTCACAGTGGGTCTCTCTGATTTTACTCCTGTCCTCCAATGCACCTTCCACATCACTCCCCTTTAAGACTTGCCAGGTCTTTCCATTGCTCTTAGGATCAGGATAAAAGTCCTCTACATGTTCAATGAGGTTCTCTGTGCTGTGGTCCTGCTGCCTTTTGAGCTCACATGCCCAGGCTGTGTTCCACCGTCTACCTCACCGGAGTTACAGTGGCTGAGGCAGAGATGGTCCATTGGCCATTCTCCTTTCTCAGTAAAAGAACAAGACCTCGTTCAAGGTGGCCACATGCACAGCTAACAACGTCAGTCTTCAGCCTCGGTTGCATAGAGGTGGCCATGCAGTCCAGTTCTGGCTGATGAAGTGTAAACAAAAGTCACCTGGAGAGTGACTTTTGGAAAGTTTGGCTTCCAGTATATCTCACCCTTCCTTCTCGTACTTTCTTCTTCTTCCTGTCAGAAAACAACAGGTGCTCTCCTCTCCTCTCTGGAGGTATAGCAGCCATCATCTGCCATTAGGCAAATGCCACACATTAAGCAGAAGAACAGAAGGAATCTGGAATCTGATGACATCCTGGAATTTTGCACCACTTCTGGATTTTTGTAAAGTGCAAAAAATCAGCTCCTGTTTGATAAAGCTAATCTGTCATAGGCAGTAAATGCATTCCTAAGTGGTAAGAGCTTAGTCTGTGTTCCTTTTTTCTCGCCATTGTATCCTTTATTCTCGCCATACTTACCTCATAAGAGTAAGCACTAAATATTTTTTTGAATGAATGCTTTTAATTTCACACTAACCCCATGAAATAGATGAGGTCGAGAGACATCAAGCAACTTATTCAAGATCACACAGTCTGTATAATATAAAGGGCTGAACCCCTTCTCTCCCCTCCTCTTCCTCTTTCTTTCTTTTTAAAAATGGAAGTAAAATTCACATAATAGATCAGAGCTCTTTCTCCCTTTCAGCCCACAAGACATTCCAGTCAGGCAGTAGTCTTCACCTGAGCTGCTGAAGCAAGACAGCAGGTAGAGGACAAGGCTCTGCAGAGGCAGGTGAAAAGAGGAAGGAATCAGCCGCACAGTGGGCATAGTGACCAAGTTCTTAGAAGTGTTGGCACAGTGCTATTGTTGGAGCCAAGGAAAGAGTCATCAGACTGGCCATGGTGGACAATGAGAAACTGGGCAGCCAACAGCTTGAGAATTTAAAGAACAAAGGTCATGACTTGGAGAGAAGAGTATTGCAAAAAGATATGTGTGGCCTATATACTAACAAATTGGACAACCTAGACGAAGTGGATAAATTCCTAGAAACACACAATTTACCAAGATGGAAGCATGAGCAAATAGAAAATTTGAGCAGACTACTAATCAGTAAGGAAGTTGAATCTGTAACAACATCAAAAATCTTCCAACAAAGAAAAGCCCAGATAACTTCACTGATGAACTCTACCAAACATTTAAAGAAGAATTAGCAGCACTAATCCTCCTCAAACTCTTCCAAAAAACTGAAAAGGAGAAAACACTCTTAGAATCACTCTATGAGACCAGCATTACTCCATACCAAAGCCACACAGACTCTACAAGCAAACGACAGACAGATAACACTGATAAACACTGATACAAAAATCCTCAATAAAATACTAGAAAACTGACTTGAATTAGAAAGTATTCCTGCAATGTAAGAGTGATTCAGCATATGAAAATCATTCAGTGTAATCTACACTAATAAAAGAGAAACATGCAAATTGACCGTCACTCTGCTACACCCACCAGCCAATCAGAGCGAGTATGCAAATTAATCCAACAAAGGTGGTGGTTAATTTGCATATGCAGGCACAAAGACTGGAGAGAGTTTAGAAGGAAGAGGGAGGGAAAGCGGAAAGTGGGGCAGCGGCAGCGGGAGGGAAAGCGCAGGGTGGCAGCGGTGGCAGGAGGGAAGCCCACTGAGGCGGGCTTCACTCCCTTCTCTGCTTCACTCAGGCCACAGGAAGCCCTATTCTTGCAGGAATAGGCACGAGGAAGCCCTATTCTTGCAGGAATCTTCCTTCAATGGGCCTCTAGTCTATATTATAAAAACCCAGTGGCCCTAATGCTGTAACGACCAAAGACCGGCGCAGGTGGGCGGGGCTGCGTGATTTCGCACACTGGACTTCTAGTATGCCATATTAACAGAATGAAAGACAAAAGCTACATGATCATCTCAGTTGATGCAGAGAAAGCATTTGACAAGATTCAATACCTTTTCATGATAAAAAGCAAAAGCAAAACTGAAGCTAAGAATAGAAGAAAACTATCTCAACACAATATAGGCCACATATGAAAAGCCCAGAACAAACATCATACTCAATGGTAAAAGACTGAAAGTTTTTCCTGTAAGATCAGGAATAAGACAAGAATGCCTGCTTTGGGCACTTGTATTCTGGAAGTATTGGAAGTACTAGCTATAGCAATTAGGCAAGAAGAAGAAATAAAAGGCATCTGAATTGGAAGGAAAGAAGTAAAATTACCTGTTTGCAGATGACATGATCTTATATGTAGAATATGTAAATATTTTACAAAAGCAATTGTTAGAACTAATACATGGATTCAGCAAAGT
Organism: Cnephaeus nilssonii; assembly: GCF_951640355.1. Taxonomy (NCBI): domain Eukaryota; kingdom Metazoa; phylum Chordata; class Mammalia; order Chiroptera; family Vespertilionidae; genus Cnephaeus; species Cnephaeus nilssonii. Next base: position 84,456,180 of record NC_137081.1, read on the forward strand.
TGCAGGATATATACCAAATCAACATACAAAAACACTAATGAGAAACAACCTGAAAAGGAAATTAAAAAACAGATTCAAGGAGCCAACTCACCTCCACCCCCAATGGCTGGGTGGCCAAGGAGTTGTGCAGTGACCCCCACACTCCAGCAAACAAAGTGCTGCAAGCAGCGCGGAGTGTGCAGGTTGTGGCCTGTAGCCTGCACACCGCCTAGGCAGCGCCCTCTGCTCCTGCCCACCAGCCCTGGGGCCTGAGGGCGAGCACCATCTGGATGCTGTCCACCGGCCCCAGTCTGCTATAGGTGGGTAAATTCACAGAGAAACATAAATGGATAGCAACAGAAAATAGTACTGGAACAGTGGAACAGCAATTTTTGCACAGGAAACTTTGGGAAATGTTGTTTGCTGAAGTCTGCCTTAATTGAACAAACAAGATGAGTTTGGTGCTTTGGAAAGTGTGAAAGCTGCTAGTGAACTCCATTCTCTTTATCAGAAGTAACTGAGATTAATGAAGCTCATGCAGAAAATCTCAGGCTTGTCAATAAATCTTGTTATGAAGATGGTTGGCTGATCAAAATGACACTGAATAACTTTTCAGAACCAGATGAACAAATATGTGAAGAAGCATGGGGAATACATAAAGTCTATTGAGGAGTGAAAACAGAACCCCCTAGATAAAGTAGTGTGAAACAACATTTTAAAAATGCAATAAATCCAACTTATAATAGTTTCCAAAAGAATAAAATACTTAGGAATAAACTAACACATGTGAATATTATAAAACTAGAGGCCCGGTGCACGAAATTCATGCTCGGGGGTCCCTCAGCCCAACCTGCACCCTCTACAATCCAGGAGCTCTCAGAGGATATCCTACTGATGGCTTAGGCCCACTCCCCATGGTTCTCTGCTCTCTGCGGGGCCTGGAGGTTTCCCTGCAGCCATGGAGATGAAGCCCCCATGCCCTGCTGTGGCTCTCTGCCTGCTGCCACCATGTGCCATGTGAAGGAAGCCCCAATGCCCTGCAGTGTGCTCTGTCTGCCCGGCCTGGGGGCTTCCCAGACATGGACACACTAAGGAAGCCCCATGCCCTGTTGTCCGGGCTCTGTCTGCAGGGCCTGGGGATGTTCCCATCGCCACTGCCCACTAAGAAAGCCCCCAAGCCCTGCTGTCTGGGCTCTGTCTGCCATGTCTGGGGACTTCCCTGCCACTGCCCCACTAAGGAAGCCGCCATGCCTGGCTTTGCAGGGCCTGGCGGCTTCCCGGCTGCCGAGATCAGGAAGCCGCCATGCCCTGGTCTGCTGGCATTGGAGTCTTCCCGCCTCAGCGACCATCAGGAAGACATCATGCTCTGCTCCTCCACCGGCTCCTTGTGTGCAGGGCCTGGCGTCTTCCCGATCGCCATGGCGACCAACGGGAAGACTCCAGGCCCTGCCCTCCGCCGGCTCTGTGTGCGCAGGGCCTGGCGTCTTCCCGATTGCCACAGCGACCATCGGGAAGACTCCAGGCCCTGCTCCTCCGCCGGCTCCGTGTGCGCCGTGGTGACAGGCCCTGCTCCTCCGCCGGCTCCGTGTGTGCAGGGCCTGGCAGCTTCCCGCTGGTTGGCTGATCAACCAGCACTAAGGAAGCAACTAAGGCAGCAGCACTAAGGAAGCAACCATGCCCTGCTCTCAGTGCTCTGTTTGCTGGTGGGACAGGCCAGATACTCCAGCAGCGGGGCTGAGGGGACTGGGCACCGCCATCTTGTGGGTATGGGGGCCGCCATTTTTGTCGCGGAGTGATGCCTAATTTGCATATTACTCTATTATTAGATAGGATGTTGCTGAAAGAAATTAAAGAAGATGCAATAAATGTAAAGACATCTGGGCTTTTGGATTTGATGACTGAGTATTGCTAGATATGTCAATACTACCCAAAGTGATTGATAGATTTAGCAATCTCTATAAAAATCCCAATGATAGAAATATTTTATTTAATATTTATTCATTTACTATTTATTTAATATCATTTATAGAAATAGAAAAATCCACCCTAAAATTTTTATGGAATTTCAAGGGACCTAATAGCCAAAACAATCTTGAAAAAAATAACAAAGTTAGAATCTCACATTTCCTGATTTCAAAACTTACTAAAGCCACAGTATTCAAAATAGTGTGGTATTGGCATGAAGGGAGACATGAAGACCTATGGAATAGAAAAGAATGCCAAGAAAGAGAAATTAAGAAAATAATCCCATTTAGTATTGCAACAACAAAGAATAAAGTACCTAGGAATAAATTTAACCAAGGAGGTAAAAGACCTGTACTTGGAAAATTATAGGATATTGAGGAAAGAAACTGAGGATGATACAAATATGTGGAGATATATACTGTGTTCATGGGTTGGAAGAATTAACATCATTAAAATGTCCATACTACCCAAATCAATCTATAGATTCAGTGCAATTCCTACCAAAATACCAATGGCATATCTCACAGATCTAGAAAAAAATATTATATGGAATAAAAGAAGACCCCAAATAGCCTCAACAATCTTGAGAAAGAAGAACACAGTTGGAGAAATCACAATACCAGATATCAAACTATACTACAAAGCCACCGTAATCAAAACAGCCTGCTATTGACACAAGAGCAGGCATATAAATCAATGGAACAGAACAGAGAGCCCAGAAATAAACTGACACCTTTATGGTCGATTAATATTTGACAAAGGAGGCAGGGCAAACAATGGAATAAAGACAATCTCTTCAATAAATGGTGTTGGGAAAATTAGACAGGTACACGCAAAAAAAATGGAACTAGACTACCAACTTACATCATACACAAGAATAAGCTTAAAATGGATTAAATATTTAAATGTAAGTTTGATTTCTGTCTCTAAAGATTTGCCTAAAGTTGACATATCATATAAATAGAAACATATAATACATGATCTTTTATAACTTGCTTCTTTACTTAACATGTTTTAATATTCATCCATGCCATAGTATTCCTTTTTAAGACCCAATAATATTCCATTGGACATCCACGCATTTTGTTTATCATTCATCAGCTGACAGACACTTGGACTGTTTCTATCTCCAGGCTATTATAACTAGTGTTACTATGAACACATGTGTACAAGTTTTTATTTGAATAAAATGGATTGTTTTCTTAATGCAACCCTTCCTTGCCCTTAGATGAGGGAAAGCAAAGAAGATATGTTAAGGAAGGGACTAGAAATAAAGTTAACATTTAAATATCAAATTAATAATATTTAAAGTCTTGATTAGTAATAAGAATTAATATTTAAATTGATAATATTTAACATATTTTCTCTCATGTATCATTATAATTCTGAAGTAGACAACCACTTTATAGACCAGGAATCTGTGGCCCAAATGGTTAAATAATTTGTCCATGGTTGCACACCAGAGACCCCAGGTTTTTCTAACCCCACCCTGCCATTCTGACTGCCTCACTCATCAAACTAGCGTTGGAGGTGAGAGAATGGAGGAGAGGTACACTGCCTTGACAAGGAATTCTTACCAAACTTGGTGAAGTTATCATGCAGAAGTTAATGGCACAAAAACCTTGGCTATGTGCACAAGCCCAGAGAAAGAAAGAATGGTGATAATCTGGCTTTTTGGGTGTGCATACACGGATCACGAGCTGATTACCTGAATGAATACAGCTGGCTCTGCCCCTATATCCCCATCCTGGTCCAGAGGACCAGCTTCCCCTGACACAGTGGGACCGGACATGATCCATGTCAGGAGTGGACTAAGGTGGGCTACGCACCTGGGGCTGGCGGCTCCGTGCCACGCTCTCCCGTCCTCTCTCCAGAGAGTTCTTGCAGGCACTTGTCCCGCTCCTCCCACAGCACCCGCAGCACATCGCACAGTCCGGGGAGGGCTCCAACCTGCAAGTCCAAAACCAAGAATGCTCATCATTGCAGCTAAGTTGGTTCTACCCCATAAGGACTTACTGTGAGCACGAATGGTGCTAGACAATGGGACTCAAATTCAGGGAGACAAAGCCCTGCCCACAGGAAGCTCCTAGTCCATAGTGAGGTACAGGCAGTCACTTCTAGGCAGGAGTTCAGAACAGTAATTTGCAGTTTGTCCGCTGCAAATCTTGCCCTTAAATTTATAAAGGCTTCCAGCCCAACAAGCTCTTTGCTCTCTGGGCACCTCACTATTATTCTGTAGGACTTCATGCCTTCCACTCCAACTGTGTTTATTGTTCAGGTTTTGAAAGCTGACTGCAGGGAGGAGTTGAACAGGAGGGCAGAGGAAAAATTGTCACACAGTCCTGGCATCCTAGCTCTTCCTAGAGTGAATTTTCAAAGCAAGGCTTCATTCTTTCATTTGTACCTAAGACTTAAAAAATATGTGAATGAATGAACAAACACCTAAACAGATAGCCAAATCAAATTCCCTCTTTACTTTTTACAGAGTATACAATTATAATATTACAGATTCCTTTCACATACATTGGCTTATTCAATTCTCAAAACAAAACAAAACCCTATAAAACTCTCAGCAAAGTGGAAATAGAGAGAACATATTTCAACATAATAAAGGCCATATATGACATCATATTTAATGGTGAAGAGCTAAAAGTGTTTCCCTTAAGATCAGGAACAAGACAAGAATATTCACTTTCACCACTTTTATTAAACACTAGGAGCCCAGCGTGCGAAATCGCGTGGCCCCGCCCTGCCTTGACACCCAAACGTCTCCACGCAGAGCTCCAGTGCACCTGGCCCAGCCCCCGACCCCTCTGGCCTTCTCTAGCTGCTTCATGCCCCGCCCTCAGTCCCTCGAGTTGCCTCGGGCTGTCCTGCCTTCTCCGGGCGCCTCCCCGATTCCGCCCTGTCTCCGGAGCAATGTGGCGGCTCCACCCGTCATGGCTCCGGAGGAGAGCATGGAAGCCTCCCGCCTGCTGTGCTGTGCTCCTTCCCCTGGCAGGTGGGTGGCGGGGTGCTCTGAGTGTGAGCAGTGGGTGGCGAAGGACTGGTGAGGGGGGCACTATGGGCTCTCACCCCCACCCTCCCCACCACGGGATGGTCCAGCCTCCTCTGGGCACCTCCCCGCTAACGCCCTGTCTCCAGAGCAACGCCCCACCATGCACCGCAGGCAGCCTCCTGCGATCGGTCGTGACATTACAGAGTAATGGACAATTTGCATATTCCTCTATTATTATATAGAATAGTATTAAAAGTCTTAGCCACGGCAATCAGACAAGAAAAAGAAATAAAGAGCATCTAAATTGGAAAGGAAGAAGTAAAATTGTCATTATTTGCAGATGATATGATACTATATAGAAAAAAGCCTAAACACTCTACCAAAAACCTATTAAAACTGATGAGTTCAGTAAAGTAGCAGAATACAAAAGTAATAATCTAAAATTGGTTCCATTTTTACACACCAATAACAAACTATCAGAAAGAGAAATTTAAAAAGCAATCCTATTTACAATTGTATAAAAAAATAAAATACCTAAGATTAAATTTAACCAAGGAGGTAAAAGATGCATACTCAGAAAATTTTAAGACATTAAAGAAAGAAACTGAAGAAAATAAATAAATAAATAAATAAAAGCTTATATTGGGCTCGTGATAGGAAAAATTAACATCAATAAAATGTCTATACTACCCAAAGCAATCTATAGATTAAGTGCAATTCCGATCAAGATATCAATGGTATGTTTCACAGAACTCAAACAAATAATCCTAAAATTTATATGGAACCACAAAAAACCCCAAACAGCCACAGCAATATTGAGAAAGAACAAAACTGGAGGTACCACACTACCTGTTATCAAACTATATTACAAGGCTGCAGTCATCAAAACAGCATGGTACTGGTATAAAAAGACATAGATTAGAGAGCTCAGAAATGAACCCACACCTATATGGTCAATTAATATGGTCAATGCAAAGGAGGCAAGAACATACAATAGAGTAAAGACAGTCTATTCAATAAATAGTGTTAGGAAAATTGGACAAATATATGCAAAAAAATGAAACTAGACTACCTTCTTACATTATATACAAAAATAAACTCAAACAGATTAAAGATTTAAATGTAAGACTGGAAACCATAAAACTCCTAGAAAAAAAAATAAACATAGGCAGTCAAATCTCAGACATCTCTCATAGCAACATTTTTTTCTGATATATCTCCTTGGGCAAGGGAAACAAAAGAGAAAATAAAAAAATGGGACTACATCAAACTGAAAAGGTTTTGCACAGCAAAGGAAACCATCAACCAAATGCAAAGAGAACCTACTAACTGGGAGAAGATATTCACCAATGATACACCTGATAAAGAGTTAAAATACAAAATTTATAAAGAACTAATACATTTTAATACACCCAAACAAACTTATTTAAAAATGGGCAAAAGACCTGTATAGATATTTCTCTAAAGAGAGACATACAGATGAGACGAATCATCAGAGAAATGCAAATTAAAAACACAATGAGAATTAAAACCTCACACCTGTCAGAATGGCTATCATCAATAAATCAACAAACAACAAGTGTTTGTGAGGATTTGGAGTAAAGGGAATGCTCATGCCTTGTTGGTGAGCTTGCAAATTGGTGCAGCCATTGTTCCTCAAAAAATTAAAAATAGAACTACCTTATGACCCAGCAATTCCACTTCTGGATATTTATCTGAATAAATCCAAAACACTGTTTCAAAAGGATATATGCACTCCTATGTTTATTGCAGCATTATTTACAACTAGAGACCTGGTGCACAAAATTCATGCACGGGGGGAGGGGGTGTGTATTCTCAGCCCAGCCTGCACCCTCTCCAACTGCCCTCCCCTGCACCCTGCAGTCGCCCCCAACTGCCCGCCCCTGCAGGCCTGGGTCCCCCTCAACTGTCCTCCCCTGCAGGCCTGGTCACCCTCAACTGCCCTCCCCTGCATGCCTGGTCACCCCTAACTGCCCTCCCCTGATGGCTTGGTCCCCCCCAACTGCCCTCCCCTGCAGGACTGATAGCCTCCAACTGCCCTCCCTTGAAGGCCTGGTCCCTCCCAACTGCCCTCCCCTGCTGGCCATCTTGTGGCAGCCATCTTGTGTCCACATGGGGCCGCCATCTTTGACCACATGGGGGCGGCCATCTTGTGTATTGGAGTGATGGTCAATTTGCAAATTACCTCTTTATTATATAGGATTATATTGGATAGCCAAGATATGCAAGCAACCTAAGTGCCCATCAGTAGACAATTGGATAAAGATGTTATATGAATATGACTCAGCCATAAAAAAAGAATGAAATCTTACTATTGCAACAGCATGGATGGATCCAGAGGGTACTGTGCTGAGTCAAATAAGACAAAGACCAATACCATATAAGATTTCACTTCTATGTAGAATATAAAGAACAAAATAAATGAACAAACAAAACAGAGTCAAATCCATGGATGCAGAGAACAAACTGATACTGAGAGGGTATTGTACTGAGTGAATCAAGACAGAAAAAGAAAAATACCATATGATTTCACTTATGTATGGAATATAATGAACAAAGTAAATGACCAAACAAAACAGAAACAGACTCATGGATACAGAGAACAAAGTTATAGCTGCCAGATGGGAGGGGAGTATGGGGGCTGGGTGAATATTTTGAAGGGATTAAGAAATACAAATTGATAGTTATAGTCACTGTATGTAAAGTATAATGTAGGAAATACAGTTAATAATACTGTAATAACTATGGATGGTGCCAGGTGGGTACTAGACTTAAGGGGGGATCACTTCATAAATTATATAAATGTTTAATCATTATTCTATACACTTGAAACTAATATAAAGTAATATTGAATGTCAACTGTTATAAGTAATAAAATTAAAATAAAAACAACCCTATGAAGAAAAACATAAAAGGAAACCAAGGCCCAATGTGATTAGAGGATGTGACCAAAATTGTTCACCCAGGGATCTCTCCATTTCAGAAGCCAACCTTGCAACAGTTAAAGGACCAGGTTTTATACCTTCTTGTCAACTCTACACTAATGCTCACAAGTTGAGAAAGAGAAAAGAAAGAGGGTGGAGCTGAAAACTTCCCAAATTCAACAAGAGACATAAATTTATAGATCCAAGATGCTGAACAAATTATTGGCACATGCATCAATCTAGATTAATCTCCAAAGAAGTATGCTGAATGGAAGAAAAAAAAAGCACCAATCCCAAAAGGTTTCATGCTCCATGATTACATTTATATAATGTCCTTGAAATGACATAATCCTATAAATAGGGAACATATTAGTGGTTGTCAGGGGTTAAGGAAGGGGTGAGAGTGGGAAAGAAGGGTGTGTGACCATAATAGAGCACCATGAGGATCCTGAGATAATAGAAATGATCTGTACCTTGACTGGATCACCATCAATATTATGGTTGACCAATCAAACTCTTGCTCCCTTGCAAGCACTAAGAGAGAAGAGGCATCTGTTGCTGTATGCCACTGAGATTTTTGTTATGCAGCATAGCTGACTGACAGGCTGGGAAGTAGATTCTGGGGCAGCAGCAAGGTGAGTAGATAGGGAGTGAAGTTTACCCCAAGTGAGGGGCAATTTGCACTGCTGGAGACTGAAGAAAGGGGGTATTCCACAAAGAAGACTCTTGAAAGCCGTGGAGAAGATTAGAAATGAGAGAACACCTACAATGGGAGCCACCCCATCCTGGAAATTTCTCGTCTTACATTTCTTCTTTTAAAGTTGTAATAAAAAAATAAAAATTAAAAAAAATAAAGTTGTAATAAAAATATATGACATTAGATATACAGTTCAGTGGCATTAGTACATTTACAATGTTGTACAACCATCATCACTATCCATCTCCAGAACTTTTTCAACATCCCAACTGAAACTCTGTCTCCATCAAGCACTAACTCCCCATTGCTCTTCCCCCCCCCCGCCAGCTCCTGATAACCTCTGTTCTACTTTCTAAATCTATGAATTTGTCTAGTCTAAATCATTCATATAAATGGAATCATACAATATTTATTCCTTTGAGTCTGGCTTATTTCACTCTCATGTTGCAGCATCTATCAGAATTTCATCCCTTTCTAAGGCTGAATAATATTCCATCGCTTGTACATGCCACATTTTGTTCATCCAGTCATCTGTTTATGGACACTTGAGCTGTTTACACCTTTGGCTACTGTGAACAATGCTGCTATAAACATGGGTGTACAAATATCTCTTTGAGTCTCTGTTTCAATTCTTTTGGGGGTATGCCCAGAAGTGAAATTGCTTAATCATAAGATAATAACATGTTTACTTTTTTCCCTATGTTTACTTTTTTTAGGAACCACCAAACTGTTGCTCACAGCAGCTACACCATTTTACATTCCCACCAGCAGTGCACAAGGGTTTCAATTTCTCTACATCCTCAGCTCCCCTGGTTATTTTTCTGTGTTAATGACAGCCCACATCTCTTTTACCCTTGATCCTACCATTAAAATTTAATAAATCAAGATAATTTTGTGCAGTGGTATTCCAACTAAAGAAGTGTGTGGTGTCCCTTGAGGTGTGGCAGCAACAGTATTCTCCTGCGAAGACAGTCCACGGTTTCCCGATGGTGACAGCAGTGGAGGAAAGAGGACCTCAGAGCTGCTGGGAGTGGCAGGCAAGATGGTGTGTTCAATGGAGCAACCACTTGGTAGGTGCCTGGATTGGAGAATGCATGGGAAGAAGCCCCTTATGATCTAAATTAAGTGCCAGAGGGGAAGGAGAGATGGATATTTAGCAGCCATGTGTATATTTATGCATATACCAGTAATTCTATATACTTACTAAATTTAAAAGAAATATAATTTTACTTAAAATTTGCAGAATTGCTAAAATTTATTTTAAAATTTCATCAAAACAAGCGCCATTAATCCTTAAAAGCTCTTTTTAAACCATTTTTAAAAAATAATTCTTTATTGTTGAAAGTATTACATATGTCCCCTTCTTTCCTCCATTGACCCCCTCCAGCCCACCCTCACACCCCACCCCAGGCCTTTACGACCCTATTGTCTGTGTCCATGGGTTATGCATATGTGCATACAAGGTCTTTGGTTGATTACCTCCCACCCACCCTCCCCTGCCTTCCCTCCATGCTTCCATGTTTCTAGATCCACTCTGTTCATCAGTTTATTTTATTCATTAGATTCCACATATGAGTGAGATCATGTGATATTTGTCTTTCTCTGACTTATTTCACTTAGCATGATACTCTCCAGGTCCCTCCATGCTGCCTCAAAGAGTAAGAGATCCTTCTTTTTTACTGCTGCATAGTATTCCATGGTGTAAATGTACCATAGCTTTTTTATCCACTCATCTACTGATAGGCACTTGGGCTGTTTCCAGATCTTAACTATTGTAAATTGTGCTGCTGTGTACATGGGGGTGAATACATTCTTTCTGATTTGTGCTTCGGGTTTCTTAGGATATATTCCTAGAAGTGGGGTCACTGGGTCAAATGGCAGTTCCATAATTAATTTTTTGAGGAAACTCCATACTGTTTTCCACAATGGCTGCACCAGTGTGCATTCCCACCAGCAGTGTACTAGGGTTCCCTTTTCTCCACATCCTCGCCAGCACTTGTCATTTGTTGATTTTAAATCATTTTTTTTAAATATCAAGTTTGTATAAGTACTCTAAAAATTTTGCTTGTACTAATATCAAAGTATTTCTAACGAAAAATAGCTGTTCCCTTCCCTAACCCTACCTGCTCCCTGGCAGTCACTTTCAATGCTTTTGTGCTGTTGATTCTCATTTGTATTTCCATTCTTAAAAATTATATTCCTATACAGCTATTTCTTGGTTTATTAATTTAAGACATTATCCAAAACTGTCTTTTATGGGAGGTAAAGATTTAGATGTTTTTCGATCTCCCCACATATCCTTCTCTCCCCCATGCATTACATATCCTCCTTTTGACCTAATTTCTAAATGCATGATCTGTATTTCTAGTGATTTCTTTTGACTGTGAAATATGGTTCACTGCTGAGTCTAGTCTGTAAAAATGATTATGTCTCTTCTTGTACATGTTGTCTTTCCTGAGGTCAATAACTACTTTGTGTTTTCATTTGATTAGTTTCCTACGTACGGCTAAATTTCCAAGTACTCCAGCCGGTCTGTGAGACGTCTATCCGCGGTTCTTTGTTTTACCTCTGGAGACCTCTCCCTCACTCCCTCTCCCTCTTGCTTCAATCTGGGCCTGATACCTGGCCATGGCGTGGGGTATCCTCTCCCCATCTCTCCTGGCAGGAGCTCTGTTTCCTAGATCCCATGTCTTTTTCTGGCTTTGCTTTCTTTTTTGGTAGAAACACATTCTCAGGTAACCTCCTAAGAAAGCGTATATAGGAGGTAAACTTTTGGATCTTGTTTGAGAGAACGCCAGGTTGAAAATAACTTTTCTTCCAAATTTTCAAGGCTTTCACCCTTCTCTCTTCTGTGTTGTTAAGAAATTTATTTCTGATTCCAAATCTTTTGTATATGGCTTTTTTTTTTCTTACTAGAAATATTTAGGATTTTTCTTTGTCTTTAGTTATGTTAAAACTTCATGAGGAAACGGTTCCTTTTCTACTTATTAGTTAGATATTCAATGGGCATTTCTATCTAAAGATTTGTGTTCTCGCGCCTCTGGGTCCGGGTGAGGTCACGCGCCCCTGGATCCGGGTGAAGCTGGATCCTGGGTCCGGGTGAGGCCGTGTGCCACTGGATCCGGGTGAGGCCACGCGTCCCTGGGTCTGGGAGAGGCCACGCGCCCCTGGGTCCAGGTGAGACCTCGTGCCCCTGGATCCGGGTGAAGCTGGATCCCGGGTCCGGGTGAGGCCGTGTGCCCCTGGATCCGGGTGAGGCTGGGTCCCGGGTCCGGGTGAGGCCGCGCGCACCTGGGTCCGGGTGAGGCCATGCGCCCCTGGGTCTGGGAGAGGCCACGCGCTCCTGGGCCCGGGTGAGGCCACGCGCCCCTGGGTCCGGGTGAGGCCATGCACCCCTGGGTCCGGGTGAAGCTGGATCCCGGGTCCGGGTGAGGCCATGTGCCCCTGGATCCAGGTGAGGCTGGGTCCCGGGCCCGGGTGAGGCCATGCGCCCCTGGGTCTGGGAGAGGCCACGCGCCCCTGGGTCCGGGTGAAGCTGGATCCTGGGTCCGGGTGAGGCCGTATGCCCCTGGATGCGGGTGAGGCTGGGTCCCGGGTCCGGGTGAGGCCGCGCACACCTGGGTCCGGGTGAGGCCTCGCGCCCCTGGGTCCGGGTGAAGCTGCATCCCGGGTCCGGGTGAGGCCGTGTGCCCCTGGATCCGGGTGAGGCTCGGTCCTGGGTCTGGGTGAGGCCGCGTGCACCTGGGTCCGGGTGAGGCCACGTGCCCCTGGGTCTGGGAGAGGCCACGTGTCCCTGGGTCCGGGTAAGGCCACGCGCCCCTGGGTCCGGGTGAAGCTGGATCCCGGGTCCGGGTGAGGTCGCGCGCACCTGGGTCCAGGTGAGGCCACGCGCCCCCTGGGTCCGGGTGAGGCCACGTGCCCCTGAGTCCAGGTGAAGCCGTGCCCCTGGGTCCGGCCGAGACCAAACCAGAGGGAGTCGGACCTGCATTACCACCATTTGTCCACCATCCAGAGCTGAGGGGTCAGTGCTGACATGTACACATAAGGAACTGGTGGACATTGATATTGGGTCTCAAACGAACTGTTGGTCCAGAAAGAAACTCACTACAGACTGATTCATTTGCCTGTCAGCATAACTATTATTGCTCGTCTCACATTCAGTTCTTATAAGTATATCTCTAGTGACACATGATCTCGCTCATCTAAGGGAAATGATGAACAACATAGACTGATGAACAAGAACAGAACCAGAAACAAGGAGGCATCGATCGGACTATCGGGCCTCAGAGGGAGGATAGGGGAGGGTGGGGGGAGGGGGGAGAGATCAACCAAAGGACTTGTGTGCATGCATATGAGCCTAACCAATGGTTAAGTTCAACAGGGGGTTGGGGCATCCGTGGGGAGGGGTGTGGGATGGGAATTGGGGGATGAGGACAAATATGTGACACCTTAATCAATAAAGAAATTTTAAAAAAAAGGTTGCAGACAAAAAATAAAAAAATTAAGATTTGTGTTCTTCATTTCTGGGAATTTAAAAAAATTGTTATTTATTTTATTTCCCCCATCCTCTTCTCTATTCTGCCTTCCTGAGATTCATGTAGGTTGAACAGTGAACAGCCTGGATGGACCCTCTAATCTTCACCTTTCTCTACGCTTCCATCGTTTTGTCTACATAATCCTTCTGTCTAATCCTTCATACGTTTAATTTCCAGACAGGTTTTCTTTGATTCCTTTTCCATGGCATCCTCTGTTCCACACCTCCTCTGGCTCCAGCACCCTTTTTAAAGATCTTTAAAAGAACAGGATACTGGCTCTCATCTTGTGTTTGAAGTTTTTCCTCCTCTCTGCGTGGTCTCTGTTTCCTCTAAGTTCCTCTCCCCAGTTGTTGGCTTCCATGTTGGAGGCCCCTCAGTGTCATATTTAGGCTTGAGACACTAAAGTGGCCTTTGGAACCACTGTGGGCCTGAACCCTTTGTTGACTGGTGGCCTTCTCTGAAAATAACTACAGGGGGAAGGACCGCATTGCCAGCTATGGAGGGTTTCTCCCCCGTGCCTGGGGCCTTTCCTGGGTGCTGCAGGCCAGACAGTTTCTCCTCAATGTCCCTGACACCCCCTGCAGGCATTTAGGTTCTTCTTCCCTATGGCCACCACTACTTCAGGCGCTTTCCATTTCCCAAAGATTGCTTGAAATCTCTGCTTCCTTGTCTCTTGCCTTCTGATCCCTTTACTATCACTTTTTTTAAAAAAAAATGTGTTTTTAATGACTTCAGAGAGAGGGAGAGAGAGATAGAAATATCAATGATGAAAGAGAATCTTTGATTGATTGCCTCATGTACACCCCCTACTGGGCATAGAGCCTGAAACCTGGGCATGGATAAACACATGCCATTTTAAACTGAATGTCCTAATGTGACATTGTGATATAATAAATAATATATATTTGGTCTTTGTTCCTGGTTCCTGACACAGTGCTCCCAAAACCTTATAATTTTCTTTTTTAAAAAATATAATTTTATTGATTTCAGAGAGAAAAGGAGAGGGAGAAAAAGGTAGAAACATCAATGATGAGAGAGAATCCCTGATCGACTGCCTCATGCACGCCCCCTGCTGAGGAACGAGTCCACCACCCAAGCATGCGCCCATGACAGGAATGGAATCAAGGACCCTTAAGTCTGTAGGCCGATGCTCTATCCACTGAGCCAAACGGGCTAGGGCAAGCCTTGTAATTTTCTGAGTGATGGGGTGAGAGGAGCATCTTTTGTTGTAATATTTGTTCTTAACCCCCAGATCCTGATACAAGAGTTTCTAAGACCCTTGGAATCTCCAAAGTGATAAATGATGCTAATAAGATGACTGGTGGCTGGGGACCCTAGAGAGTTTGCGGGCTAGTCACCAGAAAGACCAGCCTTGTGGTAGAGGGTTGGAACTTTCAGCCCCATCCTCCCAACCACTTGAGAGGAGAGATGGCTGGAGACTGAGTTGATCAGCATTGGGCAATGATCACGTCCATCATTCCTGTGTGATGAAACCTCCATAAATACCCTACACGATAGGGTTTCGAGGGCTTTCAGGCCGGTGAAAACCTGAGCTGCTGGGAGGGTCGCACACCCAGAAAAGGGCAGGGGAGCTCCAGGTGGCCCTTCCTCGCCCGATGCGTCTCTCCCACTTGGCTGTCCCTGAGCTGTAACCTTTAAAGTAAACCAGTATTAGTGAGTACTAGTAAAGTTCTTTCCTGAGTTCTGTGAATCATTCTAGCATATTATTGAACCCAAGGAGGTGGTCGTGGGAACCCCCAATTTATAGCCAGTCGGTCAGAAGTATGGGTGGCCCAGACCTGGAATCAGTGTCTGAAGCAGGAGCAGTCTCATGGGACCGAGTCCTTATTTGTGGGGTCTGTGTAACTCCAGGCAGTTAGTGTTGGAATTGAGTTAAACTGTAGGACACCTAGCTGGTGTCTGGAAGGGTGAAGAATTGGCTGTCAGTGTGAGGA
The DNA here is from genome assembly GCF_951640355.1 of Cnephaeus nilssonii. NCBI lineage: Eukaryota > Metazoa > Chordata > Mammalia > Chiroptera > Vespertilionidae > Cnephaeus > Cnephaeus nilssonii. The sequence continues at coordinate 84,471,254 of NC_137081.1, forward strand.
AAAACTTCATCTATTTGGTGTAATAGTGAAGTGTTTTGAGTAAAAAATACCAAAGTAATTGGTATCAAGAAGGAGGTGCTGTTTGGTAGTAAAAACAGAACCTCAGCCCTAAGAATCTTTGAAAATATATACTCCCCATAAGTTTAAAAAGAGGGTGTCAGAAAAAAGTACTAACTGGTGCTTTTCTTTATTTTTAAAAATTAACCAAATAAAAACATACAGATATGTTCCTCTTCAGTTTCAGAATTTGAGTCCAAGCCATCCTTATATCTAGAGTTTTTTAAATATCGCTAAAGTCATATCAAAGTTTTTAAAATACTTGGACCACAAAAGTTTTCATATAACTTTTATCTTTTTCTGGTACTTTAAGTTGACCTTCTTTCTTCTTGTTGATCACAAAATTCATAGGCCTTCACCACATCCATTTACATATCCTAGTTGTACTCCCAGGTTCTGAATAGAACTCCAGGCAATGTTGCCAACTGGCTTCTCTGAGACTTGCCCCAAGGAGCCCTTTGACATTCTAAACTAAATCCTCTGTGGTCTGTTGCAGAACCACGGAACCGATATCTGCCCATGGCCATCCTGGGTGGATTCCACTCCTGTATCCTATATTATAGGTTCGGTTTCGGCTTTGCTAGGGCATAACCTACAGTTGTAGTTTTTCAGATAAGGCACTTGTGTTCTAAACTCTCTGAGATCCTGTTTGTCCAATAGTGTCTCTGGTAGGGAGTGTCACCCTTTGTTTTCTCACTCAGCACCCAGCCATGGCTGGCCCACGGCTTCCACTGTCCCTCTCTTTGGGGGATTTGCTGAGGTGGTCAACATACTTTGAGATGTCTTCTTAGCCTTTCAGCCAACAACTCCGCCCACTCCCATCCCAGGCAAGATCCTTTCATCACAAGGTAGGTTGGTTTATGCTGTGAGGTCCCATATCACCGATCAGACCAAGGGAGACAACCCCACCCACTCCGAAACAGTCTGCTTTCCTCTCGGATACTTGCTATTGGAATTGGGAGTGACATCTATCTCTCCAATTCCTGAAGCGTGTAAGCTTCGAAGCTATGGGGCAGCCGTAGTCTGTCCTAATAAAGCAACAGAAAATAAATAAAGCAACAGAAAACTCCAGTCTGCTTGAGCAAGAGAGAGAATAACGAAGCAAACCCCAAAATGAGAGAAGAAAGATGTCAAAAGACTGTTCTGGAAGCTATTTTAGAGTTTAATTTTGGACTCAAATCTGAAAAAGTAAAATCTGGGAGGAGATATAATAAAAACCTATTGAATTCTGAGGAAGGTGAAGAGATTCAACATCACTTTGCTTATAGCGTTTTATAATATAACTAGTGGCCCGGTGCACGAAATTCGTGCACATTAAAAGGGAATTAATTAGAGGAAATATTTTAACATTGCTATTTGCCCTCTCTCTATAATAAAAGTGTCAGAGATAAAAGGAAATGAGTACAGTGTATATGAAAATAATACATAATTTTATTAATAAATAATAACAAAATGATATAACAATAACAAAATCATAATATAAAAACAACATTGATGCAAATAATGACTGATAAAGTGATTAAACTTATTCTAATATCTCCCTGTATACCACATTAAGTGTGAAAACACTTTCAGAGTGCTTGACTAATTTCCCTTGAGATAAAGTATCTACAACTTTAACTTTAACGTCACATGCTCTTCGAACTCGAGAGAAAGCAACATATAACTGACCATGTGTGAAAACGGGTTCAGGTAGGAATATTCCTACTCTGTCTAGAGTTTGTCCTTGTGATTTATTAATAGTCATCGCAAATGCTGGCATCACAGGAAACTGTCGTCGAATCAATTTAAATGGGAGGCCAGTGTCAGATGGGGACAAATCAATTCTTGGAATCAGAACAACCTCTCCCTCTGCAGATCCTGTCAATACTTCAGCTTCAATAATGTTAGGTCGTAATCTTTTGATAATAAATCTGGTACCATTACAAAGACCCCATTTACTATTAAGATTTCTCAATAGCATGATGATTGCACCCACTTTCAATTTTAATTTATGGCATGGCATTCCTGAAGGAGTAATACTATTTAGAAATTCAATGGGAAATTTTTCCTTTTCAGCATCATCTGTTGAGTCAATGGAATCATCACTCAAATATGTGTGAAAATCTCCATCAAGTATATCCAAAATTTCTTCATTTAATTTTTGAACGTGCTCATTTTTTGGACAAAGAATCGCATGTTTAGATATATTTTTAATATTATCTATAGATATACTATTTCCAAAGGTGGCTTCAATAATAGATCCATTACAAATCATTTCATGGGGAATTTCAATAATATCCATTCCTAAATGAAAACTGCTATCAAGTTTGCCATCTCCAAGTTTTACTAACCATTCACTATAAGCAGAATCCTCTGATCTCATATTTGTTGTAAGAGACAACTTTCTGAAACATCCCCAAACATCACAGTACTTTAAACTTGTTTGTACTATGGCTGATCGCATAGCATGCGGCACAATACTGAGACATTGTCGAAAATCTCCCCCAAGAAGGAGAACTTTCCCACCAAATGCAACATTCAAATTCATAATTTCTCTTAGTAATCTGTCTATGGCGTTTATAGCATGACTGGATGCCATGGTGCATTCATCAATAATAAGAAGTTGGGCCTTTTTAATGGTTTTAGCAACTTCGCTCTTTATATCGAGTCTAGAAATTGAAGTTTCATTTAATGGAATTGGTAATTTATATTGGGAATGAAAGGTTCTTCCACCATTAAGTAAATTTGCAGCAATTCCTGTAGATGCTGTGGGTAAAACAGTACCACCACGACCTCTAATATAATGTATTAAAATTTTATACAGATATGTTTTTCCACTACCACCTGGACCATCCAAGAAAAAGCATTTGGGGTGTACAGTTTGATCTTCAATGGCTGAAGTTATAGTCTGAAAGGCTGCCAACTGTTCATCATTCAGAGAATTTATCAAAACTTCTGCCTGTTGTCGTTCGTACGATTCATCACATGTATTTGCATTCATTAATAAAGGATAGTCCGGAAGTTTGAAATGTGAACATTTCATTCCATGCAATGTGAATACCTCTTGAATTTCTTTAAGGGCATGCATTTCACAGTTCACACAGGTACCTTCTCCTCGGTGCAATTTCCAACAGAAATCTTCAATAAAATGAGATTTATTCTCATCCCATAATTTGTCTGCAGCAGCAGGACATCCAAACACACATATGTATGCAAAAAGATGCCGTAGTTGTTTGGGCATATTAAGGACGATTGCATCTTCAATCGTATCTTTCCAGATAGTGTCGTCAAGTAATAATCCTCGGTGTTTAGCAGCTTCATGAAATGTATCGTAAGTTACACCTCCTACAGTTCGCAGATCCTCAAAACTTATCGCACCTTTTACATGCAGAAGCAAAAGTCTAAGGTAATATCGTTCTGGTTCTCTAAAGCTCACAGTGAACAGTCTACCTAATACTTTATTCCCACCCTTTCGGCGTTTTGTCCACAAAGAATTATTAAACACATAATGCTGTGGAATCTCCCAATAATAATAATTACGTGCATCAGAGTCTTCTCTATTCAATAAGAACCAAGCCATCAAAGTTGAGTTATGTCTTTTAGCCCTATCTAAAACTTCAGCAAAATCATCGGCATGAAAATACAAATTCTGATCATTTGGCAAATGAATAGCTAATCTTGTGATTGCATGAGATTGGTCATGCATTCGTATTGCAAAAAGTCTCCAAACAGCCTCAGGAGCGCTCACATACCTGGAGTCAATGAAGTCCTGTACTTCATCATGATTGATAATATTTTTTTCAGAAATTTGAATATTTGCACAATCGTGCCCTTTATAGATGTATTTAAATAGATATTTGACACTTTTAATCGATGCACAGACTTCAACATTTATATGACAGTTATATTTAAGGCACAAATATGGATTATAAGGGACAATCCAGGTGTTATCGACAACTTTATTTCCAATAGACATGGTGCTACCAGATCTTCTTTTGTATTTGGGATATCCATCAATATTTCCAATGGTCACATTTTGAAATTCTTTCGGATATCCCTTTGAACATTTTCCATTTTCCATACATGGACTATTTGGATTTTGTATTCCACATGGTCCATGTACCATATTTGATTTTACAATTTGAAAAAGTCGAGGACACTGGTCCTCATCTGGAATTTCTGCCTTAACTATACGGTCAATGTCATCTTCCGTTCGTAATTTGGACTCACTATCTAATATCAATAATATGTGAGTGTGAGGCAGTCCTCGTTTCTGAAATTCAATGACATGAATCTTAGCTATTACTTTGCCAAATAAATGGAATTTGCATACATCATTTAAAAGAGCGTTCAGCTTAATATTAAAAACTCTGGCTACCAAGTCAGGTCTGTTTTCAACTTTTTGCCAGCGTTGTAGATTGTTTGTAATATCTGCCCATTTAGGGTTGCACGTCATGGTTATAAATAAATCGGGCTTGCCATACTTTGTTACAATTGCCATAGCATCCTGATATCGCTGCTGCATATTTCTGGGACTACCCTCAAAAGATGATGGGAGTATTATCATTTTACCAATCGGCACATTGTCATTTTCAGATCTAGATTTGAGATAATCCATCAAACCACTATATTTTTCAACTCTCAACTTAGATTGGTTTGCTTTAATGAAATTTATCCGATTTGCTTCCATTTTTGAATATGAATCCACAATAAACTGTTGAGTTAATTTTCCTGCATTTAAAATAGGATTGAACGTGTCCCTCACAGAGAGATGAAATCCATAATACTGCATTTGTGTGACTCGTGTCCTTACATTTTGTCTAGTATTATTGTTGCGTACACTGTTGTCTTTGAGTCTTAATGCAATATCTGTTCCCCATCCTTTTTCACCATGTAGAAAAAGAATAGGATATGTCATTGCATCTAATGTAGGAAACAGGATACTGATTTGTTTCATTTTAGTGGCACTTGGATTATTGGGATCTGGTTTACAATGAATGAGCAAGTCCCTTTCAAAAGGAGGTTCTCCATCTTGGTTTCTGAATATGACAGCAACCTCGGTTACACGGGGAGAATTATATCTACCTGGGTCACTGTTGCGATCATATTTAATTGCCATAGTTACTTCTGTGGGAGCTATACCTTTTGCTGCTGCTTCAGATTGGGCTTCCTTTTCTACCTCATGTAGCATTTTGTACGATTTTGTTAATTCATTTATTTCATGCATGAGGTTACTGATGTTGATCATGAGTCTTTCTGAGCAGCCCTGGTTCTCTGGCATTGCTAATCGTTTACTTGTAGCTTCAGCTGTATCCAAAATATAGAGTTGAGCAAACTTCCGAGAAACACCATCCGAAGGATGTAAAGTTCCAGTACGGTGATAAACTTGTCCGTGTATTCTAAAACAGTATGGCCCATACCCTGATGGCGATGCAATATTTGCACCCATGGAGGCAAAAGCAAAAGAACTATTTATGGATCGAATATTTTCCATGAAATTTTTACTGTCAGAATCTTCGTTTGTCATTAATCTTTTTAAATATGCTGGGTATTCTGGAAAATGTATATCATTTGGACAGACTTTCCCTTTGCTACAACATCGAGTAAATTTCCCATCGGATGGTTTTTCATCAGAGAAATTTAGTGATAGGCAAAATTCACATCTAACAGTCATTCCACCACAACTATGTTCGAGAATTGCATCCTCATATACTCCATTATTGCTGAGAAGGCAGTTCCTACCAATGTTGCTAGTACTTGTTGATGACTGTTCTCTAGACCTCTGTCTTCGCCACCGCCTTCTTTCAACTTCATAGGCGCGTTTGTCTTTAGACATTTTCTGTCGAAGATGCCGGTGTTTTTCGGCTTCAGAGCGACGTTTTTCCAATAGCTGCTCTTCAGATACATTCTGTCGCAGGTGTCGCCTTCTTTCAAGATCAGACGCCCTTTGCTCTTCAGACATTTTCTGTCGATAACGTCGGGATCTTTCTGCTGCAGAGCTACGTTGTATCAACAGTTTTTCTTTGGACATAGTCCCACCTCTCTACTGCCACGGTCTGAGGTACAGGTGAATGAGTCTTAACTGTCAGGCCGTTGAGCTGTGTGACCAACGGCTGATTCTGGCCGTTTCTGTGGGGGTGGGACTTCCTCCTACCATTTGTCAATTTTCACAGCTGAAACGCGGAAGCTGGGGCTCCAGAGGGAGCAATGCCCTCTAAGCTGCCAGCTTTCTCCCTCTGCTCCAGCCCACAGGCGGGCCTTGGCAGAATTTGCTAGGTCCTCTCGTCTTGGACCCCACCAGCAGTGTGTGGAACTGCCACACGCCGGGGTCTGAGATCCAGGCAAGCACCAGCCTAGGGCTTTGCCCCCGGCTGCTTGCCCCGGCCCCCATTGTAGCTTGGAACAGGCAGGCAGTGTGACGGCGGCTTGGATCAGGGCAGTGGCTAGGGCGCTGACCCATGCTGCCTGCCAGGGTCCCCGATCGCGGCGTGGCTTGGGTTCCGCCTGAGGTGGCGGGAGCTGGAGGGCTTGGCTGGAGCCATCGCCTGCCAGTCTGAGTCCGATCGAGGCGTGGCTTGGGTTCCTCCTGCCTCTGCTGGTTCTGCGGGGCTTGGTTGGAGCCAGTCCTGGTCCCCGATCGCGATGGCGGAGTGGCTTGGGTTCTGCGGCTTGGTCAGCTTGGCTGGAGCCATCGCCTGCCAGTCCGGGTCCGATCGGGGCGTGGCTTGGGTTCCTCCTGCCTCTGCTGGCTCTGCGGGGCTTGACTGGAGCCAGTCCGGGTCCCCAATCGCGATGGCGGCGTGGCTTGGGTTCCGCGGCTTGGGTTCCGCCTGAGGTGGCGGGAGCTGGAGGGCTTGGCTGGAGCCATCGCCTGCCAGTCCGAGTCCGATCGGGGCGTGGCTTGGGTTCCTCCTGCCTCTGCTGGCTCTGCGGGGCTTGGTTGGAGCCAGTCCGGGTCCCCGATCGCGATGGCGGCGTGGCTTGGGTTCCGCGGCTTGGGTTCCGCCTGAGGTGGCGGGAGCTGGAGGGCTTGGCTGGAGCCATCGCCTGCCAGTCCGAGTCCGATCGGGGCGTGGCTTGGGTTCCTCCTGCCTCTGCTGGCTCTGCGGGGCTTGGTTGGAGCCAGTCCGGGTCCCCGATCGCGATGGCGGCATGGCTTGGGTTCCGGGGCTTGGGTTCCGCCTGAGGTGGCGGGCGCTGGACAGCTTGGCTGGAGCCATCGCCTGCCAGTCCGGGTTCGATTGGGGCGTGGCTTGGGTTCCTCCTGCCTCTGCTGGCTCTGCGGGGCTTGGCTGGAGCCAGTCCGGGTCCCCGATCGCGATGGCTGCGTGGCTTGGGTTCCGCGGCTTGGGTTACGCCTGAGGTGGCAGAGCTGGAGGGCTTGGCTGGAGCCATCGCCTGCCAGTCTGAGTCTGATCGGGGCTGGCTTGGGTTCCTCCTGCCTCTGCTGGCTCTGCAGGGCTTGGTTGAAGCCAGTCCGGGTCCCTGATCGCGATGGCTATGTGGCTTGGGTTCCGCCTGAGGCAGTGGGCACTGGAGGGGGTGGCTGAAGCCAGCGCCTGCCAGTCCCAGCTCCCGCCTCAGATGGCAGGGGGTCCGCTCATGCACCAGGCCAAAAGCCCCCGTTGGGGGCTTTTGGCCTGGAGCCCAGCGGCTATCCGTGGCAGGGGGTCAGCTCAGGGAGCCTGTGTGTGCAAATTACCCGCCATCTTAGTATGCAAATTACCCGCCATCTTAGTCAGGTTCATTTGCATACTCGCTCTGATTGGCTGGTGGGCGTGGCTTGGCTGGTGGGCGTGGCTGGTGGGCGTGGCTTATGTGTAGCGAAGGTGCGGTCAATTTGCATATTACCGCTTTATTATGTAGGATTACTGGCTTGCCAACTTAAGGCTGGAAAGAATTTTACTTTGTGGTAAAAAAAAATTTTTTTCTAAATAAAGCTAACTGGCATCTAGAAAAACAAGGAAATACTAGTTTAGTCCCTACAATGAAAAATGAAAAGAGTGAACTCATTATCCTACAACCAGTTCAAACACAAAATTTCAGCAAATTTTTATGGGACACCTACTATACGCCCAGCCATCTGCTCATCCTTGGGGACACAAAAGTAAAAGGGACACGGCTCCTGCCTGTGAAGCTCATGACCTCCAAGGGGGTCCAGGGAGGCCAATAGCCAGAGTGCACGGGGAAGGCAACAGCCAGATCACGATGGACCAAAAGTGGCAGCAGGGGGTTCCCAGGACGTGGCTCCACCATTTAGGCAAGAAGTGAGGAAGCATTGTGGTAGCAACACCCCTAAAATAGAGGGCCCAGAGACAGATTCTGTAGGAGGTGGATTGAATGTGGGGCTGAGAGCAGGGGACAATGTGGCTCCCATGAGTCTGGTTTGGGTGCCTCGATAGTTTAAAGAACAGGGAAAACAAACAGACTTGGGGGTTGGGGTGCGATAACTTTGGTTAAGGAAGATGGGATTTATGAAATGCTAGGACTGCCAAGGAAGATCACAGGGTAGGCAGAATGTGGAGAGCAAGGGCAAAAGACAGAGCCTGGGGAGGTCCCATATCACCGATCAGACCAAGGGAGACAACCCCACCCACTCCGAAACAGTCTGCTTTCCTCTCGGATATTTGCTATTGGAATTGGGAGTGACATCTATCTCTCCAATTCCTGAAGCGTGTAAGCTTCGAAGCTATGGGACAGCCATAGTCTGTCCTAATAAAGCAACAGAAAATAAATAAAGCAACAGAAAACTCCAGTCTGCTTGAGCGAGAGAGAGAATAACGAAGGGACACCACAAGAGGCAGAGTGGGAACCAGGAGACTGCAAAAAGCAGAAGCCGTTCGAGGGGAAAGAGGAAAGAAAGGAGGGCCCTGGCACCCATTGCCTCCAAAAGGTCGAGTCCCATGCTTCACACTGTCCCTGGAGTACAGTCTACATGGATGCCTGCTGTCCCATTGTCATTATTCATAATGTTGCATCCCTCTCATAAATCACGTGATCACCCTAGGTAGGACCGGGACTGAAACGTATATCATGAATGTGGCGCAACGAAGGCCACTGTGAGACTGACTTCGGTGGGATGGAAACCCGATTGCAGAGGGAGTGAGCATTGGAGCAATGATCAGGGACGCTACTTCCAAGAAACTGGCCATCATGGGCAGAGGTGGAACTGTGGCTAGAAAGGCCCAGCGTGCAGAGGGAAGGCTCTCTACCACCTGGGCTGGACAGACCTGGACAAGTTGACCAGCTGATGGCAAAAGCCAGTCACGAAGAAGATGGTAAAGACTGGACACAATGGCCGCATTGTGTCATCTAGAACAGAAGCAGCTAAAGTGGTGGGGCAGGGTTCAGGAACACAGGTGTAGGGACTGGCCCTAGGCAGGAGTAGAGCCTCTATTTCACTCAGATGATGTTATAACTGGAATGTTTGTGTCTCCCCAAAATTCGTATATTGAAGTTCTAACACTGAGTATGGCTGTATTCAGAGATAGGACCTATAAGGAGGTAATTAAGGTTAAATGAGGTCATATGAATGGGGCCCTGATTTGATAGAATTTGTGTCCTAAGAGACAGCAGAGAGCTCACTCTCTATCTCTCTGTCTGCAGCTGCTCAAAGGAAAGGCCATGTGAGCACAAAGCAGCAATCTGCAAGCCAGGAATCGGGCTCTCACCAGAATCCCACCATGCTGGCCCTGGGTCTCAGATTTCCAGTGTCCAGAACTGTGAGGAATAAGTGTCTGTTTCAGCCCCCTAGTCCGTGGTGTTTGTTATAGCAGCCCAAGCTGACTGAGGAAGCTAAGAAGGAAGAGAACAGGGGGTATAATTTAGACACACCTATAAGATATTGGTCAGAGGAAGTTCATCCACATAGTCTAGACCAAGCATGTCAAACTCGCAGCCCGTTGGCCGCATGTGGCCCACAACGAATATTTTTGTGGCTCAGCCAATATTACAAAATATATGTAAGAAAAATTTTAATAAAAATTTTGAAACTTAATTTTTACAATAACCTGTTATACATAATCATGAATAACAAACTACAACATTCGCTAATAACTGATTACTATAATCGTGTTGCATTCATTTCCCTTACATGCCTTACACGCAGGCACACCATTTCTCTCCACTAATACTAGCAGTGAATATTTTAGCAGCCGATTGCCACATCATTAGTCTTCTACTGACTTGTTTGGTGTGCGCAACAGGAAATATTTTGCTTTCAGAGAACAAGAAAAATAGGTTTATTTGTGTTACGCTTATTAATTTGTGCAGTTATTCAGTGTCTGGTAAGTTAATGTTCAGAAAATATATTAATTTGTATTAAAATGTTCTATTATTTTATGTTAATGATTACTTATTTATTTCAGCTCTTTGTATTCAGCATGTCTCTATTGAAATAAACCTACGTTTTTATGAAAATTGAAGCTTTCGTTTTTTTTACGGCCCACATAAACTTCAACCTTGCTTATTTGGCCCATGTTAGCCTTTGAGTTTGACATACTTGGTCTAGACTCTCAGGAAATGGGAGGCCAACCTGTGCGTTGAAGAGGAAAGGGGAGGTGATAAGGTCAAGAATTTGAAAAGACACATAGACACCACCTCTGAGAGCCAGGGGTGAGGGAGCTGACGCTGGACGTGTGGGGATTCTGAAGACGTGGGAAACTTGGGATCCTGGCAGCACTGAGCTGATTGCAGAAGGCCATCCACCAGGGTCGTCCCTTCCCCAAATGCCCCTTGGAATCTGTCAGCCACAGAACGGTGAGGCTGGGTGGGCCCAGGATACTCTCATTCTCTCAGGCCCACACAAAGGTTGAACAGTCCTCTGTTTGTAATGTAAGCAAGTAGATAGGATCTGGGTGTTGTGGCTTTTACCTTGGGCTGCAGGCTGTCCCAGAGCCTGAGTGAAGGTCAGTGGTGAGAAACTCCGGCTTGCTAAGGGCAGGGAAGCAGGGACCAAATCAGGGGTCACTGGAGGCAGCCGATCTGGCCATGGAGCTCTAATCCTGAATGTTAAATCTGGGCTTTCCACAGGAGTGCCAGGAAGAGGGCTGTGCCCTCCCTGGCCACGGGAGGTAACGATGGGGTGAGGCTACAGGGACAGAGAGGAGGGAGAGGAGACCCAAAAAGGTGATGCCAAAGCCAAGAGGACTCCCCTAAACAGTCCAGACTCCCCTAAATCAAACTCCTGCTTGTTTGATTTGGTGACCCCAAGCTCCTCTCTGGCTCCCTCAATAAAATGTTGTGTGTGTTTCAGTATTATGTTTTATAAAGCAACTAGAGGCCCAATGCACGGAATTCATGCAAGAGTAGGACTTCCTTCCCCCAGCTGCCAGCACCGGCTTCCCTCTGGCACCCGGGACCCGAGCTTCCCTCTGGCCGCCGGCAGGCACCCAGGGCCTGGGCTTCCCTCTAAGCCCCGGCTTCCTCCAGAAGGATGTCCAGAAGGACGTCCGGTCTAATTAGCATATTATGCTTTTATTGTTATAGATTAGATTAAACGGAATGAATGTCATTTTGAGGCCGGGGAAAGAATTGTACCACAGCTCCTTGGGCACCAGAAAGCAGAGCAGCCTCTCCGTGGGAGCAGACACAGGTGGTCGTTCAGAACACTGTGCGTCCTCCCACCTCGTCCAGCGGGGCGACCTCAGCAAATGGCTTCAGTGTCCTCCCTGCACTGGCCGGGGGGTTCTAGTGCTGGAAGTGAGAATTAAATCAGGGAGAGATGGGAAGGACTTAGCACACGACCTAGTGTGAAATAAGTGCCCAACAAGGGAAGCCTTTACCAGCGTCATCATTCACATTAATTTTAGGGAGAGTAAAAATCTTAATAGAAATCTACAATACTTCCTCAGAAATTCAGAAAGCGATTCGTCAGGTATACAAATCCCAGTGCCCCTCCTCCGAAGCGTTATCACTAGCCAGCTCTCAGGTGGCCGTGGCAGGCTTTCCTAAAATCCTGCTCACAGAGCCCCACAGAGCCGTCAGCCGCCGGTTCCAGATGCACCGCAGGAAGAGGCAGGGACCCCCAGGCGCTGGAGGCTTCCATGCCAAAACCAGACTTGGAGTTTTTATGTTTCTGAGCTGTCAACTGAGGAGGGATAGATAGAGGAGGGAAAGTGGGAAGGGAAGGTGTGAAAGGCCCACTGAAGCCTTCTTCCCCGGCTTCGAAATGGAGTTCAGTAGGTGTACCTGCTTCCGTCCTCCAACTCAGATTGCCTGTCACCAGCCCCACTGCCCGGAGTCCAACATGCAAGTGACACCTACGATTATTCCTGTCAACGCATCGCCCCTGAAACCTGACAACGTTAAGGCAATGGTTCTCAGCTAGGGCAACTTTGCCCTCCCTGCCTCCCAGGGGCATTTGGAAATGTCTGAAGACGTTTCTGTTGTCACAACGTGGAGAGATGTTTCTAGTGGGTAGAGGCCAGGGATGCTGCTAAGCATCACACAATGCACAGGACACACAACAAAGAATTATCCAACTCCCCTCTCTCCACCCATTATCCCCGCCCCATCATTCCGCCCGTGAAAAGGGAGGGCATAGCTCTCTTTCTGGCACCTCATGCTGAAATCCCAGGTGAAAGATCCAAGATTACAGTGTCAAAGTTAAGAAACTGTGATTGAAGGAAAAAGGAGTCCCCCACACCCACTTAACTCACTAAGATTATCAAAGTGGCAGTTTGCCACATGCCCTGGATTAAACACCCACCTTGAATGACTAATTCTCCTTTGCCTGCTACATTTATGTGCAAGTTTGTAAGCAGTGATTGCTTTCAAGATGTCATTCTTCATTACTTGTTGCTGTATGAAACTGCCACAGTTTAAGACAGTCCCTGTGGATATCATCATCATTTCACTCATTCATTCATTCAGTACAAATCATCAAGCTCCCTCTTACACTGTGATGGGGTTTAGGGACAAAGGGTGAAGAAAACTAAGTGTCCGTGCTCAAGTTCAAAATGCACGTGTTGGAGAAGAGGGGAGGACAGCTGTGCTGTGAATAATTACAGCACTGTCCTCCTGAGAGAGATGCATGGGAGCGGGGTAGCAAAGGGAGGTGTGGTCAGGGTTTCCTGTGGCAATCACTTTTTGGTTTCCATTTGCAAGGTTCCTCTTGGCACCTCTGGAAAGGCGGGCGGGGGGGGGGGGGGCGGTAGTTACAAGCAATTTGGCCTTAATGACCTCCCATTAGGAAGGTGCCTATGCTCTCGTTCAAAAGAGAGACCCAAATGAATAAAAAATTGTTTGAATACCCTTAAATTTCAAAATCAAGTACCTGACCACTCAGTCACACAGAAGAAAAATAGAATTTCATAGGCTGGGAAATACGCCAATCAATGTACGTTAATTCCACTCTTATTTTGTAAAGGAGTTCTCCACCAAGAAGTTCTCTACCTTAGGTCTGGATAAGCCCATAAAATAACCAGAGGGTCAAAACTTCCAGGGAACTATCCTATATAATAAAGATGTAATATGCAAATGGTCATTATGCCATGAAGCGTAATGACTGACCACGTAACCACAGGATCACAGATCAGAAGGAGGGTGGGGCAGTGAGCTACAAGCTGACGGAGGAGAGCTATAGGAGGGGGCAGGGCAGCAAGCTATGGGGGGGGGGGCAGGGGCAGAAGGAGCTACCGGAGGGTAGGGCAACAGGCGGAGAGCTACTGGAGGGTGGCAGCGAGCTACTGGCACACGGATTCGTGCATAGGGGCTATTAGTCTGGTAATAATACTAGGCAGTAGCAGTGAGTATATGAAAATGCATGTAAGGACAAGGACAAGGGATGTAATTGGCAGAGCCCTGAGTGGTTCTAGTCCCAGTTCTACCACTAACTTGAAGATCTGGGGCAGGTCCCTTCTCTCTGCAGCCTCAGTTTGCTCATCTGTAAAATGAGGGAATTGGGCCAGAGCACAATGAAGCATCCTTCCAAGGCACACTGAATACTTGAACCAAGTAAGGGCTCTCACTCCCCACCCCCCTGCTTATTCTTGAGATAATATGGGGGTCCCCTTGAGATGAAAATGTAGGTGGAACCTCAGACCTGTTGACTTTTTGGGGATAACCTCAACGTTACTGCAAATACTTAAGAAGGAGGCTGGGAGGGTCACAAAGAGGGAACTAGAGGCCTCTCCCACCCCTGGGCACGGCACAAAACACACCTGTGAGCTGTATTTGGCTTTGAATTTCCCCCAATGCCCCAGGTGGCTTTCCCCCCAAATGGGAGTTCAGACTAATGAGTGGGTGCTGTTGCTCTAGCTGAGACTCCAGGTTACCAGGGAGATGGGGACAAAATCCCTAAATTCCGCTCTTCCCAACTACTGCTGCTGGGATGCCATGGACCTGCCAGAAAGGTGGCATCTACCACTTGTCACCACTCCCACCACTCAGGGGGCTGAGGGTTTCCTTAGGATGGAACAGGAGAGGACTACAAGAGGGCAAGGTCATTGGACACCAGCAAGGACTTGCCCAGGACAGAGGTTAGAGAGTCTCAGTGGGGTCCTCAAGTGCTTTCCCTGGGAATTTCTTGGGACAGATGCCTTGGAGGCCAGTCTGGAATGTTGGTGGAAAGAAATAGCTCTGAAATCTGCCCCCCTCGCCCCTACCTCTACCCCTCCGCCTCCCCATTCCTTCCACCAGTCTGGGCGCAGCCACTCTCTCCTTCACAAATCCCACAGGGAGAGCCTGCCGTTCCCAGGAGTTTCCGTGGGAAAGAACAACCAGCTACCCACTCTGCTGCCTTCTCCTTTCTCTTCAGCTCCTCCCTGGACCTGGTTTGGGGAGAGCTGCTGCTCCCAGGAGTCCCCCGGCATGTAGACATTAGGGAGCCAAATCCCCAGGAGAGGGGGCCGGCAGCTGCCAACGGTCCCGTCTCAGCCCCGGAAGCTGCCTTTCTGAGCTTCTGAGGTTTTCCCACCCGCAGCCTGGTGTGTGCGAAAATGTCAAGGCTTTGGGCAGACGGATGTGGCTTCCAATTGTCTTCACTTGGGGCAATATTTTTGGTCTTTCCAAGTCTCCGTTTCCTTGTCTGTAAAGTGAGGGTGATATATCAACCTCTTAAGGAGGCTGTGAGATTTCAATAAAATAACGGAAGCCAAGCGCCCAGCCCACAATAGCACCGCGGGGACCGCGCCACAATCTCCGTCCAGGGGCCTTGGGGCGCAGTCCAGAAGTCCTCAGGCAGGGGTGAGGTCGGGGCAGGGGCTCATCTGAGCGCTATCTTCTTCTGGCGCACACATTTGTATTTTGAGGGGAAGATCTAGGGGTCCCCCGCTCCCCCCGCCCCGCCTGTACCCGAATAGGCCCGCGGAAGGACGCGGTACTCGCGGTACTCACGGTGTGCGCGGCGCCGGCGAGCAGCAGCCACAGCGCCAGACAGGGGCGCATGGTGCCGGCGGCTCCCCGCGAGCCAGCGCCCCGACGGCTGCCCTCCAGCGCACCGCCCGCGCCGGAGCTCAGCGCCCTCCGCAGGGTCCCGGGTCCCGGCCGGCAGCCGCGCCCCGAGGAGGCATGGCGGGGCCCCGCAACCCGCGGAAGCCCCGAGCTGCGCCTTCTGGGAGAGGTGGCGGCGCGCTAAGCCGCCCTGCCCATTGATAAGGACGCGCGCTGCCCGCACTCCCCAACCCAGCCTGACTGGCGGGGGGCAGGCGCCCGGGCGGGCAGGGGAGGAGGCGGAGGGAGGGTGAGAGGGAGGGTGAGGGCCTGGAGCCGGCTCCCGCAGGCTCGGCCGGGGCCGGAGGAGACCGGGAGAGGGCACGATGGCTTAGCAACACCCCCAGTTCCGGAAAGAGCGCTCAGCCCAGCCACAGCCTGGCTGCGCACGAATGAGCAACCAAGCCACCTTCAGGACCGCGACGTTCTCACCCTAAGGACGCCTGTGATAACCCCACCTGCGGGGGAAGCAAGCTGGGCTGGTGCCCTGTGACAGCAGGGCTGTCAGCGGCTGTTGCATTGAGGCCCTGGGGCAGGTACCTTGCATTTGATTTCTGGGTCTCACTTTACTTTTCTCCACTATTAAAGCGACACTGGCCCGTCCTGGAAAGAAGCCTTTGATGTCAGGTGGACCAAGGAGGACCCTGTGGGCCACCTGGGCGCTTGGGGCTGCGCTGCAGATGAACCACCTGGAGGCCTGGTGCTTCCGGGCATGGCTGGCGGCTATTGAACACCAGGCAGGTGTTCCCAGGAGCTGCTCAACCCGAGTGTGCGTGCGCAGATGTTCCCAAGGGTGGGCTTCCGCCTCTCGGTGTAAGGTCCCTCAAATGGCTCTTGTGCACCCGATTTTTACTTCCTCTGCACTGTGTCCACTCCCTTTCCTCTTCTCGCTCTTTCTAGCTCGGCCTTTCCCCAGGCACTTTAAATACATCAACTCATTTAATTCCCCTCACAACCCGTCGGTGACATTATATCGGTTTTACAGAGGAGGACATGGAGGGCGGAGGAGGATCAGTGACATGTCCAGATACATCCGACTCAGAGGGTCACATGGGACAGCCTGGATCTGCTGACCCCACTCGGTGACTGACCTCTGGTCAGATCGCTAAACCGCTGTTCAAGGAAGATGCTGCAGCCTCAGCAGCCTTCCTGCATGAAGAGGTGATGGATAAGGTGGGCTTGGTAAACGACAGCAGAAATAAAAGGGAAAAACACACTTGCAGCTCCCAGGTCCACAGTCAGTACTCAGTTCATGTCAATCTGAAGTTGACATATCTCACTTTTAGGAACTTTCACTATGGAAATGCTCACCCAGGGGCCCAACGGAAGATGTGCGCGATGTTTGTGGAGCGCCATCGCAGGAGCAGAAAGCGGAGATAATGCATGCGGAAGGGGAGCAGTTGGCCCTCCTTGATGTTCCCTTCCTCATGGAGAACAGCCATGCGTATAACCCTCCTGGCCTCTCTCTGCCCATCTCATTAATCCCCCTCCTCCCAACACACACACACACACACACACACACACACACACACACACACACTCTCACACACACACATACACACTCACACACACTCACACACACACTCTCACACACACACACACACACTCTCACACACACTCACACACACACACATACACACTCACACACACACTCTCACACACACACACACACACTCTCACACACACTCTCACACACACACACATACACACTCACACACACTCACACACACACTCAGGTGTGAGGCCAGCTGTACATGATTGATGCATTTGGGATGAGGACTGGCATGAAGTTCTGCTCCCCACATCTCACCTTCCTTTGGCAGCACTCCGACCTGCAGAGGGCCAGTAGCTGAGTTGCCCTGGGCCAGGCTGTCATTGGTGGCCAAGACTCTGACTGTGTTGATCCAATCACATCAGTGACAGGGTGGTGGTCTGTGGTTCACTTGCCCAACTCTATAAGCCACTTTCTCCAAGGCCAACATTATCGCTAATAAAAGTGATATTTGGTCCCGTCTGTTTTCATCTAATTTCTCAATTGGTTTGAAATCTAGACTGGAAAGAAAAATGTTACTCCAACACCCTAAATGTGCATCAGAAAGTGCATGAGGTACGGACTTGCAATTTTTACTGTATAGACTTCTCTGTTGCTCGAATATTTTCTGTAACCACTGTATGTATGTGTTGTTCTTTTTGATGGAAAGAGATAAAAAGAAAACAATACAAAAATGCAATTAGTGTTCTATACCAGAACCTCATGATCTTCAGTGAAAAAGCAAAACAACATTTGTTTTGGGCAATTCAATAAATTCCTGGCCTGCGGCAAGCCTTCATTCTTCCGTAATGGGAAGCTCTGCCTGTCAGAGCACTGAGAAAAGGGTCTGAAGTGCTGTGTGAGAAGCCTTGGATGCATCAGTGGCTTTGTAAAACACACTGAGAAAATAATTTCATAACAGGGGTGGGGGGAAGAGGTAGGGAACTAACACCATATTTAATACCTGTCATGTGTGAGGGAGGCTTGTAGGAATTTAGGGTGTGTGTGTTGTCATATTGTATCCTCCAAGACTACAAGAGAGAAAATTCCTTTCTTTGAGTAGTAGGATGAAAATTTAAGGCTTGAGGAACATAAGCACTCGCCTCCAACAACACAACTAAAAAGGGGCAAGTCCAAGATTTGAACACAGGACAGAGCACTGTCCTAGGATTCCTCTCAATCATGAAGATGACTTCCTTAATTCTGGCCTTCCATAGTTGTTTTGCACACATCATCTCATGTGGTCCTCAAAGCAAGTCTGTGGGTTCGGTAGGGCCAGCAGTCCGTGGCTGGCAGGAGAGGGAGCAACCATTGCTCACATGGTTTCACTGAAGAGAGTTCAAGAACAGGACTGTGTGCAGAGGTGTGGGCGTGGGTAAGAGAACCAACAAGGGAGATGGGGAGCCAGGGATTCGCAACAATGGGCCTGAAGGCTGACAAAGATACTCTCTTGACCAAATTTCACTCCATTCTCTGAGTCCTCTTCTGACTGAGTCTCCACCTTGGCGCTGCCTGTCTTTGGCCTGCCTAGCCTGGTCTCAGTAAGAATCCTGCCATCAGTTTTGTGAGAATCCCCCTACTCCTGATATCTGATCACCCTTCATATCTGATCAAGTTCCTCATCCCTGACCTTTGATGTCTACATCCTGTCAGTTTATCAAGAATCCCCCTATCCTTTATGCTTGGTGTCTCCTCTTAGTCAGCCTCCATCCACTGACCCCCTTACCTGCTTCTTTTCTATCAATCCTCATTTGTCCTTTCTTGTATTCCAAGTTGAGTTCAATCTTTCCCCCCTATTGCAATAGTCTTGAATAAAGTTTTCCTTTATTAAATTACTAGAGGCCCAGTGCACGAATTCGTGCACTGGTGGGGTCTGGCTGGCCTGCCCCAATTGGGGCCGATTAGGCCAGGCCGAACGGGGGAGGGGGAGGAGGGGCCAAAGGTGGTTGGCTGGCTGACCGGGGCAGGGCCAGACAGCCAATTGCCTGCAGTCCCTCCCCTCTCCCTCCCCCCACCCCGCCCCTCCCCCTGGTCTAACTCCTGGCCGAACTCCCAGTCCAGGGGACAATTTGCATATTAGCCTTTTATTATATAGGATGGAATAAAATCTTACATTTTAACAAGTGTCAGAATAATTTTGTTTTCATTTTACATATATATATATATATATATATATATATATATATATATATATATATAAATTGATTTCAGAAAGAGAGGGAGAGGGAGAAAGAGATAGAAATGTCAATGATGAGAGAGAAGCATTGATCGGCAGCTTCCTGCACGCCCTAACTTGGGATTAAGCCCACAACCAGGGCATGTGCCCCAACCAGGAATCGAACTGTGACCTCCTAGGTCTTCACTCAACCACTGAGCCACATGGCCAGGCTTTTTTTTTTCTGTAATAAAGGGCAGGGAGAGAAAGCAGTGTTCTCAGAAGCTGGCAAGAGCTGCCCTCAGGAGAGGAGCCACCCATATGAGTTTAACCATGGAGGAATGTAGCCACTGTCAAAACTGCGGCCTGGCAAGGGAATCCGGTGGTGGGATAAACACCCTGAACTCTCTCTTCTCCTGTCCACTGATCTCCCAGCAATGTCTTCCAAGGGCTGGCCCAACCTAAAGCCAGATGGGGAGTGAAGCCGCAGGAAGAAACTGTCCACAGAGTTTAATCTCCTGGGTGGAGAAGAAAATGGGTTTGGGAGGGATGAGGCAAAAGGAGAATAATCCTACTTGTAAATATCATTATACCCATTTAATAGGTGAAGAAACTGAGATTTGATGAAGCTGTAACTCAAGATTACACAGCTGAGAGGTAGGACTGCTGGTGCTAAAACTTGGGTCTTTTGATTCCCAGACATAAGTTGTTTCCATCACTCCTATCCCCATTAACCCCAAGTCTAGCAATGAAAAACCAGCTATTATTTTTAATCATTTCCCAGTTCTAGGGGTTGACTGGGCTTAGCCAGGTAGTTCTCATTTGGGTTCTCTCACACGGTTACATAGACGGTGGCTGGGACCAGAGTCACATCAACATATGGTCGTTCAAATATCTGAGCCTGGGCAGAAAGACTCCTATGTCTGGGGCTGGAGCAGCTGGGGCTCTTCAGCCCTCTTTCCCTATCTCTCTGTTAACAACTCCCTTCCCAACACTCGCCCCCTCCACCATTGAACCTAGGAGAGCAGGGGCTGGGGTGGGGAGATTTTTCCTCCTCTGTAATACAAATCCCCTCAAAAATTAAAAAATTTCCCTGCTGTCAAAAGGGAAAGACATCTTTTCTCCTCTCCATTTTCTTCCAGCATTTTCTTTAGAAAACTACCATTAGAAATCCTTTTCCTTTCCCATGCAAATCTTGTTAAAAGCTAATTAAGCCTCTTGCCAGTTTTGTGCCCGGGCATGCTTTCTTGACGGCCTAGTCATCTCTGTGAAATGTGAGCATGAGGAAGATGGAGCTCTGTCTCCCTCTCATTGTGCGAGAGTAGCCCAGGCACGCAGTTCCAGGTTGTAATTTCCTGCTTGTGGAAGAGCTATGAGAAGTTCCTTTGTTCCTTTAGATAAAGACAATTAGCAAGTGTGTGCCATGGATTGTATCTGCCTCGCTATATACAAGGGTAAGATTTTTATTTGTCTTTGCAATCTCTCTTGTGGATTGCTGGTGATGTGCTTCAAAGTCTAGTTTAACACTTATCCAATAACAAAACTGGTTCATTCTTCATTTTGTGGAGAGGATTCATCTGGTTTGCAGGAGTTGTTATTTTTAATTATTTTTTCAACAAGAAGTCATGTCATTTTTTGGGGCATATTTCCAATAGCAATAAGCACATTCATTCAATGAATATTTATGGAGTACCTACTCTGACTCAGGTGCTGTGTGCCAGAATGATAGAGGCCTGGGGAAGTTACCCTTGGTAACCTCAGCCCCACGCACAAAGCCAGAGGTGCCATGATTGGGCCCCCTCCTGGGAGACCAGGACAGATGACTGAAGCGGATAGTTAAAACTTCAGAGGCTTTCATAGCCACACATTGAACAAATCTATCGTTTGGATGGAATAAGCATCTGCAGATTGTATGGTGAATGATACTGCAAACTGATCAATTCTATGGGAGCATGTACTGAGGGACCAGAACAAGCCTGGTAATATCTTAGGTTGGGTCATATCGATCACCATATTTTTAGGTAAAATACATTTGAATATTGACAACTTTATAAGGTTCAACCTAATCATCTGTTGGTTGTGTCTGGCCAGACTTTATTCCCTTTTCTTTTGATACAAGACCCCTTTCCCGCTCTCAGACCACGGAAGCTTGGGTGGGGCTTTCACCACCAATAGCCCAGGAGTGAGCACATGACCCTGACCTGGAGGAGGAGAGTCACCTCGCCAACTAACCACAGTGATTGGTTCAAGAATGGGCACATGACTCAAGCTGGGCCAATAGGGATGACACAGCAACAACAAAAACAGTATGTGTTGGCACTAAGCTCAAGTTGGGAGCAAGATGACAGTGTTTCCACGGCATGAAGAGCTTCTGGCTAAGAATGCAGGCAACGCAGAGTGAGAGAACCAGGGAACAAAGAGAGACCAGATCTTGACTTCATCACCTGTCACCTAGATGCACCTGTGGCTAAAGCCTCTCTCGATAGATGATAGATTATTTTTAAGTTTTTTCCCCACTTTTGAATCCATTCTGTCACTGGTAACAGAAAGAGCCCTGACATACACAAGGCTTCCAGGGAACATAATACATGCGCTGAAGGGGTTGGTTTGGGGTGGGAAGGGGGAGAGCATTGGGAGGAGTGAGGAGTTGGCTATCCCTGGTTTAAGGCCTTCACCAAGTGACTCTACCAATGAAATGAACTTGCTCTGCCCCGTCAGCTGCTCAATAAACCAAACAAAAAGGTCTGTTCTCCCCTGAATGTGAGCTTTACTGGGAGCTGAGCTAATGTATTATTGATGAGCCATAAATAATGGGGCATGCGTGATTTCCTATTCAGTGCTGAAGTACAAAGATGTAACACTGACATTTTAATGAGACTTTTATGGTCCAGGTTCACTGTTTACACTCTGGAAATGTGGGCTGGCTTTGTCCGGAAAGCAGTTTTTCCTTTACTTTTATTATTCCCTCCTCCATTTGTCAGCATCCTTTTGAACATTTATGTGGAATATTATGGTTAAAACAGATCAAAAGAGAGCAAATAAAACTGCACATGAGCTATTGCTCCCAAGGCCTCACCTCCCAACCTCCCAGGGGCTTCCCACATTTCTGCCCATAAGGCAATTTGGCTTGGCATACAGAAAAGAATATTCGCAGCAGACAAAACTGGGTTCAAATTCTGACCTAGTCATCAATTAGCCATGTGACCTTGGGCAAGTTACTTTGGCCCTCTAAGCTTCCATTTCTTCATCCGTATAATGGGAAAAGTAATACCCATATTTCAGCATTGCCATGAGGTTGAAAATAATTCAGTGCATTAAATTGTCTGGATACATAAATTAAGATGCATTTGGCTGCAGAAAATAGACAAACCAACATAAACGGGGTGTGACAGCAATAAGGATAGGTATCAGCTCACGTGGTGGAGAGCCAGAGATAGAGCACCCCTCAGGGTGGACTAGTGTGTGGCGCAGGCTCTGTTTGCCACGCTTCTCTTGGCTCCGCCCTTTCCTCTCGGTGGGATGACCTCAGGCTGATCTTGCTGTAGGCAAAATGTGCGCAGCAGCTCTGCAGCCTCACAGCTACAGCCAATGCCAGAATGAGACACTCTCTTCAGAAGCTGACCCTCCTTCGCCAGAAGGAAGAGTCTATGTTCCTGGTGGAGCTTTGCAACATTCTCAACTGATAGAATGAGGTGGAGGTGATGCTGCATAACTTTCAAGGCCAGGTCATAACAGAAATACAGCTTAAGCCTGGTTCTCTCCTGGAACCCAACCACCACGTTGTGAGGAAGTTCAGGGCACGTGTGGGTATTTTGGTCAAGAGCCTTATCTAGGTTCCCAGCTGGCAGCTTTAGCACCAACCACCAGATGATGCCTTCAGATTCTCCCACCCCCTAGCTTTTGGGTCTTCCACCTGAAGCCCCAGACATCATGGAGCAGAAACAAGCCATCTCTGCTTGCTGTCTGAATTCCCACCCCTCAGTATTGTTCAAGACATAATGAACACAACAGAAACAATTTAAAAAACTATTAAGAGCAAATGACAAGCTGGGGGGACATTTTACAGCATCACAAACAATAGACTAATATCCCTAATATATGAAGAGCTCCAACAACTCAATAAGAAAAAGGTCAAAACCCAAGGAAAAATGGGGACTTGGATTTATAGAAAAGGAAACACAAATGTCTCCTAAGCATATAAAAACATGCTCACCTTTACTTATATTAGAGAAATAAAAAATAAGACCATATTGAAATATTATTTTTTATCCATCAGATGGGTAAAAATATAAAAGTTTCATAATATATTCTGTTAGTGAGGTTGTAAGGAAACAAGTGCTCTCATGCATTACAAGTAGGAGTGAATAATTAACACAAAGTCCGTGAGGGGAAACGTGACAATAGTTATCAGTATTACCAATGTACAGACCCTTTAACCTAGCACACTTCAGGGACTTTTCTTACAGATACACTCAGGTGTATATGAATGGATGTATGTACATGTTTGTAGAAATGATGTATTTACTTGTTTAAATCATTACAACACAGTTTATAATAGCAAAAGATGAGAAATAATCTATATATCTAATACTGGGGGACTGCTTATATAAATCATGGAGTATTTAGAGCCACAAAAAAGGATGAGGAGGTACTTGATGTGTGGAATGATGATATGGTGATGTGGAATGATCATCCAGACATATTTTTAAGTGAAAAAACAGTAGTCGGGAGAGTACAGTGCTTGGGCTTTTAAATAGGGGTGAACTTTTCACACATGTAAGCATACATATAGTTGCTTCTATATGTGTAACATATCCCTGGGAAGATAAATAAGAATCTAGTAACATGAGTTACCTCTGGGAAAGGGAACCTGGTGGCTAAGGACAAGAGTCAAAAGGAGAATTTTTTACTTCTTGAATTTTGAACCATAGTAATATATAAAAACCCTGGGTCATAACAACCAATAACAACCAAGGCTGTACCAACCAGAAGTCAGTCCTACAGTCTGACTGCTTCCAATGCAGGTTCAGTGCCCCAGCACTGACTGCTGAGGGGGCTGTGAATCAGGGCCAGAGAGAGGCCTGAAGAGAGAAGCAGGGACTGATCCGTTGCCTCTGTGGCAGCTTTTGATCAGCACTTGCCTCTCTCTTTCTCTCCTGGTCTGGCCAGCAGCATACCTCCATTTCTCTCCAGATCTACACGGGGGCTGCTGATCAACCCCGCCTTTCTAATCAGGCCCCGTTGATAGGCCCAGAGATGCTGACTGGCATAGGAACTGACCAATCAGAACCAAATGTGGGTGCTGTGAAGAACCAATGGCTGCCTAGGAGACAGAGCTTCTGGCGCTGACTGGCATAGAGACTGACCAATCAGAACCAAATCTGGGTGCTGTGGGGAGCCAATGGCTGCCTAGCAGGCAGAGCTTTTGACACTCACTGGCATTGAAACCAACCAATCAGAACCAATTCTGGGTGCTGTGGGGAGCCAATGGCTGCCTAGCAGGCAGAGCTTTTGACGCTGACTGGCAGAGAAACCGACCAATAAGAACCAAATTGGCCAGCAGAGGAGGGCAGTTGGGGGCAAGATCAGGCCTGCAGGGGAGGGCAGTTGAGGGCAACCAGGCTAGGAGGGGAGGGCAGTTGGGAGTGAGATCAGGCTGGCAGGGGAGAACAGTTAGAGGCAATCAGGCAGGCAGTCAGAGGCAGTTAGAGGCAATCAGGCCAGCAAGGGATGGCTTTTAGTGGTGATCAGGCTGGCAGGCAGAGGCAGTTAGTGATGATCAGGCAAGCAGGCAGGTGTGCAGTTAGGAGCCAGCAGTCCCAGATTGCGAGAGGTATGTCCGACTGCTGGTTTAGGCCCAATCCCAGGATCAGGCCTAAACGGGCAGTCGAACATCCCCCAAGGGGTCCCTAATTGGAGAGGGTGCAGACAGGGCTGAGGTGAACCCTCCCCGTGCATGAATTTCATGCACTGGGCCTCTAGTCTATATATATAAAAGCCTAAGTGACCATTGCAACAGAATGGACGACTGAACAGGCTGCATGGGGTGACCAGGCCCACAGGGAGGGGCAGTTGGGGGCAACCAGGATAGTGTGTGGGGGGGGGGCAGTTGGGGGTGACCAGGCCGGCAGAGGTGGGCAGTGAGGAGTGATCAGGCAGGCAGGCAGGTGAGCATTTAGGAGCCAGTGGTCCCAGATTGGAGAGGATGCAGGCTGGGCTGAGAGGAACCCCCCCACCCATGCATGAATTTTGTGCACCGGGCCTCTAGTATTAATATATTGTCCATATTCCAAAAATATATATTTAGAACTCACTTGACATAACTCATAAATGACTAAATTCTACAATAATTTGAAGTCCCAGTACCAGGCAGTGCACAAGGTGATGAGTGTACAGTGGTGAACAATCAGCCTTCGTTGAACTCATCCAAGAGGCAAGCCCATCAGTGGAGACTCACACATGGTGTTAAGGGCATGGAAGGGAGAGAACCCAGAGCTGGGAGAGGATAATGGGTGGGACCTGATTTAGAAAGTGTCAAAGATAAAATAAAAATCAACTAGCTACTCCATCACCAAAAAGGTTTATTTGGAAAAAAGAAACGCTACAATACTGTAAGTGCAGCCCCGGAGGACCAGATGGATGTCCTGCTCAGAGATAGAGGCAGCTTTGCAGAGGGGAGAAGTTAAGGGGAGGGGCTGTTACAACCACCCAGCTGTGTTGTAAAACTACCTTCTTCCTGTGGGGCTCTCTTGATGATGAGTGACAGCTCCTCCCACAGGCCCTAGTTCCTCCTGGGTTTTGTCCAGATTAAAATCTCTCACAAATTTTAACTAAAGGGAAGCCAGGAAAAAAAAAAAAAAAAAAAAAAAAAACCTTTGAGGAAGGGATTTTTCGGCTGCGTAGGAATTAGCCATGTTTCTGGTTATCTTTTCCTGTAGCTATATCTATGCTCAAATTTACAGGATTGAAACAACAACCATTTTATTATTTCTCACTAATTTGGGGGTCGGAAATCCCCACAGGACTGGACTGGGAAGTTAAAGCAGTCATAAACCCACCTAGGTTCAAGGGGAGGGCATAGGGACCCGATTGTCCATGGGAGAGGTGTCAAAGAATTTTCAGCCAGCTTTAACCCACCACACCAGGCAACAGGGGTGTGGGAGGAGCACAGAGGAGTGGGCTGAGGAGAAGGTAGGAAGAGGGACCAGCATTCAGGTTCTGCAAAGCCTTGAAACTTGTGTTAGGAATTAGAATTTTAGTTTCTGTACAATGTGAAGCCACTGGGGGGGTTTAAACAAGGAGATGAATTGCTCCCCTTTTGCTACCAAAGTGTGTGGCTTGCAGCTTCTGCACCTGTTATCACACTCATCTCATTGATATAGTTCTCAGGGGGCTGGGATATCTTTGTATTCTGTTCATCGCAAACACTAAGCTAAATAAATGTGAAATAAATAGATGAACTGATTAAATGACTGATTATCTAAAACAGCTGTAATTGTAGGGCATCCGTTCAGTGATTCCCAAACTTTAATGTGTCTACGAATCTCCTGAGGGTTCTTCTTAAAATGCAGAATCTGATTCATTAGGTCTGGGTGACCTGAAATTCTGCATTTCTAACAAGCTCCTGAGCTCCAGTTCACGCTTTGAGCAGTAACACGCTTTTAATTGTATGTTAGGATATTTTCAGCTGAAAGAAAGAGATATGGAATGCAGGCGCCAAACCATCAAAGGTGAAATGCTGTCATCTACGTTGAGTGTTCTTCCTGTCTCCTGCTGTCCTCATCAGCTTCATCCTAATGCCCCGGCCCCTCGGCCCCTCGTGGCCTCTGATGGCTACAGCAATTCCAAGGAGTCACTTCTGGTCACTACAATGTCAGACAGAGGAAGATACTGTACCTATGTGTTTCTCTTTCTTAGGAGAGAGGAAGCCGTTTCCAGCGTTCTCCCACAAGCCAACCCCTAACGTCTCTGTGGCCAGAATTGGGCTACATACTCAATTCTAAATCAGCCATGGGCGGAAGGGTCAGGAATTCAATCACTGGCCTAGACTAATCGGGATCTACTGCTGGAATTGGAGATGTGGGGAGAAACCTAATCAAAGCTGAGGTTCTGTTGGTAAGAAAGCGGAAGTAGGCAACCACGCAATTTGGTTAATTGATTGTACAGAGACATGCATATTATATCACATCTATGTATAGAATAGGGAATTTGGAGATTGTTGCAAGGAATAAATTAAGTAAAAAGTATTAGGTGCTACTCAATACTCATTTTAAAAAGTGTGTGGAAACAAGCGTTTGCTGATTTGAGCTGGGTGGGAAATTCTGGCTTATTGGAAACATAGTATTGTCCTGAAATCTAAACCTTGTTGGGGCAACAAAACAGAAAGAACTAAAGTGACCTACTATATAGGCAAATGAATTTTTTACCCACTTGGCCAACAGTTACCGGGTAATCACTATGAACAAAGAACTGTGTCAAGGGCTGTGGGAGATCCAAAGATAAAGCACAGTCCCCTCCCCCTAAGAATTCTGCAATTTAAGACACATACACAAATAATGATGGGTACAGCATATAAAAAGCAGTATTGAAAAAGATGGTGGAACAAAGTATATGGAGACCCAGAGAGGGAACAGCCCTTGTGACCTGTAAGGTTATGGGAAGGGTAGGGGACACACCATCTCTAGCGGTAGCCTTGGAAGATGGGCAGGTTTTTAACCAGTGATGGCCGTAGCCAGGAGGGAGGGGTTGGAGAATGGGAAGATGGAAGAAACCAAGAAACCACAAGAGCATAGCAAGTGATGTGGGTGTGAGAAGGCAGGTATCCTCATTGAAGCCCTACTATCATCTCTTACCAACACAAAGCCATAGATGGCAGCACACAAGTGTCAAGTGATAGATGGAGGGAGGAGACCAGGGCAGCTCTGGACGAGAGGCCTGAGCGGCTGTGTGAGGAACAATGTCCTCGGTGAGCAGGGTGGCCTAGACAGGGCAGGAAGTTAGGGGAGCCGGCCCAGTTTCATGGCCTAACCCTTAAATATCAGTAGCAAGGACAGAAACAACTTCTTTAGAGAATAAATAGCAATAACAACAAAATGATACGGAGGGAGAAGCCATTGATTAAAGGAGACCTGAAACATATCAATCTATCGCAATGTGTGGATTTTATTTGAATTCTGATTCAAACAGGCAAATTCTAAAAATATTTTATGACACTTATAAGACAATTGAGTACAGATATTTGATGTTAAAAGTTATTGTAATTTTTTAGGTACTGATATTGTGGTTATAGTTTGTTTGTTTTTAATTCTCACCTGATGACATTTTTTCCATTGTTTTTTTAAATTATTTTATTTTATTATTTAAGGTATTACAAATAGTAGTATATATGTCTCTTTTTTCCCCCCCACTGACCTCCCTCCGGCCTCCCCTACCTCCCCACTAGTTCTCCCCCGCCCCCGCCCCCAGTGTCTTGTGTCTGTTGGTTGTGCTTATATGCATACATACAAGTCCTTTGGTTGATCTCTTACCCGCCCCCGCCAACCCTCCCCTACCCTCCCACTCTAGTTTGACAGTCTGATGCTTCTTTGCCTCTATTTTTGTTCAACAATTTGTAATGTTCTTTATTATCCATAAATGAGTGAGATCATGTGGTATTTATCTTTCACTGACTGGCTTATTTCACTTGGCATAATGCTCTCCAGATCCATCCATACTGTTGCAAATGATTTTTTAAGAGAGAGTGGAGGGGAGGGACAAGGAAGAGGGAGAGAGGAGAGAGAGAGAGAGAGAGAGAGAGAGAGAGAGAGAGAGAGAGAGAGAGAGAGAGAGAGAGAGAGAGAGAGATGGTTGCCTCCTGCCCCAGGATGGAGACTACTACCAAGGTACCTGCCCTTGACTGGGAATTGAACTTGAGACCCTTCAGGTCCACTGGCGCACGCTCTAACCACGGAGCGACCACTGAGTCAAACCGGCCAGGGCATCTTGTGGTTATGTTCTTTAAAAGAGTCCTTATCTTTTGGAGTTATATTCTGAACTATTTATGGGGGAAATGATGTCTGGGGTTTTCTTGAAATAATGCAGGGAGTAGGGGGAATGTACAAACTAAGTAAGATTGGCCGTGATTTGATCATTGTTGCAGGCGAGTGCCGAAGGTTCATCATACTATTCTTCCTACCTTTGCATATATTTGAAACTTGTCATAATAGAAAATGCAAAACAAACAATATTAAAGCAGGGCGTCCTTGAACGAACGTGTCGGGGAAGCTGCAAGCACGGCGCCTGGGAGGCCACGCCCCTTTCAGCCCGGCCCTCTCCCGCGAGCTCCTCTCCCAGGCGCCCCGTTTACAGTCTCTCCCGACTTTCTCACTTCCCCTCGGGAACCCACTGGCCCTGCACCGCCTGAGTGGCTCTCAGTTCCCCCAGGCCCCCCACACTGCTCAGGGTCCCCAGAAGACACCCACGGCCTCCGGACCTCGCGCGGCGACAGCACAGCTCCCCCCACGTTTCTGGGGAATTTGGTCGCGCCCGTCGCCAACCCCGGGAGCGCGTCCCGTTGTCGTGGCGACACTGTGAGCCAGTGCGGGCGCCCGCGAAATCCTGCCGGGGACCACCTCAGTGTGAGCCGCCCTGGGACCTGGGGCGGGTGGCCCCCGTGGCCTCCGCGCTGCTGGGGCAGCCTGAACCCCTGGCGGTGTCCAAGGATGAATGGGGATGTGGTGGGCCGAGGGTCCGGGGTCCATCCCAGCCCCTCGCAGGGGATGGAGTCCAGCGAGCGGAGGGAGCGGCGTTTGGCTGGGAGGAGAGGGCCTGCCCAGAGGGTGCGGCGAGGGGGCGCAGGGCGGGGGCTGTGAAAGGGAACAGGGTCATCCTGGCGGTGGGTGGGACAGAGGACGGGTTGCTCTGGCACCTGCCTGAGAAGGGCAGGGCATTTGAGGGACCCGGTGGAGAAGGGGCTGGAGAAGGAGCGTGGGGAGGTGTTAGGGCTGAGCAGGTGAGGTGCCCAGGGTGGGGGTGCAGCGATGCTAGGGAGAGGGATGGCCAGCGAGGGGAAAGGAGGAACTTCTTTCAGGAAGTGATTGTTAAGCCCCTGCAGGGTAGCCAACCTCCTTTGCTCAATGCCGGAGACTTTTTGGGGCTCTAAAGTTATGAATCTTCTAAAAAACACAACCACCACTAAAACACACAAGGACATAGAGATCCACACATGATTTTCCATCCAATTTCAGGGGCTTCACAGAGCAGTCCCGTCTGTACCAGGCCGCGGGTTAAGACACTTAGCTGGGGAAACATAAAGATGTGTGGGATTTGTAAGGTGCATGGCAGGGCAATAAATTGTTTAATTCTTAATGAAGCCAGGGCAATAAATGGTTAATGCCAAATGAGGATCCTCAGACAGAGCTTCCAGGTAGGGCCAGTGGAGACAGGGGATGTCTGTGGCGTCTCCACCTCCTCACCGCAGAGAGCAGCCAGGAAGGCGGCTCAGAAATGCCAGTGTCCTCACAGTGTCTCCAAGATTACTGGGTTTCACGGTCGCATCTGAGAATCTGATTGGGGGGAATCTCAGAAAGAACAGGCCTGTTTAACTGTTTACTGCAACCTTTTCCAAACCTACTCGCCGGTGAGGCCCTTAACTTTGCTTGCACTCGCCTCTACTAATAGCGCAAGAAGCATGTCAGGACTACATTTTGGAGAAAGCTCTTGAGAGTTAGGACACGAAAGGGTTGCACAATGGCACGATACTGGGTGTGATGGGTGATGCAAGGAGATTAATGGGACAGCGTGTGTGGGAACAGGGTGACCAGAGGCGGGGAGGGCCGTCACACAGTGACGCCAGAGGTACATTTGTCAAGGGCTGAGGAAAAATGTGGTGGTTTCTCACGGATGACTATACTGCTACTGTGTTCTTCCCAGGACATGACCTTTGGCTCTAAGAAGAACTCTCCATTTTTTCACGATAAAATGGCAGCAGTGAAAACCCCCGGCAGAGAACTAAATGCAGAGGAACCATTTAATGACGTTTCGCCCCTCCTTTTGAAGAGCCTCGTGGAGGAGCCCAAGAAAAGAAGAGACGTGCCCAATCACCTGCTGCAATCAAGTAAGCGGCTAGGAACCCATGTGCTTTACAACTCACACCTCCCCCAGGCTCCGAGGCCCAGGAAGCGTAGTGGGTGCTGGGTGCTGATTTGTCTAGATGGTTTTCTAGGCGCAGAATAGTTTTTATTAAGAACAATGGCCCTATTTAGGTCCACTTAACTGATAGATTTTTGAGGCATGAATTAGTCACCAAGTTCTATTGCTTCCGCTTCCTCAAATAGCTTTCCTGTGGGTCCCCAGGGCCTTGCCCAGGGTCCTCAGCAGGTCCCGGGGCCATGGCAGTGCTTCTCACGCAGCCACACTCTCCTCCAGGCCACCCTTCACACCTCAGCCAGTTTCCTTCGTAGAACCCCGCTGGCCTCTGCCCCTGTCCTGCTGGGATATTCTGAGAGGTTCCCCTTGCAGACAGGACAGAGTTGCAACTCCTCCGATTGGCTTTGCTGTTGGTCTGAAGCTGCACCATCCCCGTGCACGCCCCTCCCATCCCCAGCTCCAGCCCCTTCGTAACACACCTCCCCCAATACCTCGGCATTTTATAACTTCTTGCCTTTTCCCCTGCACATCTCTTAGCCTGGAAAGCCTGGTAAATCCTATTGCTGCTAAGTAAAATGCTAAAGCATTTTGCCTGCGTTATTTTCACTTAATCTGCATGACATCAACATTCTATTTCCATGTTCGTGTTGGGGAAGCTGAGACTCAGAGAGGTCCGGTGAATTCTCCAAAGTGGACAGTTAGCATAGTGTTCAGCTGTTGCAGCCCCATGTCCAGCTTTCTACCATCACACTAGGTTGCTGCCCCCTCGTCTTTCAAGGCGCCCTGCAAATGCTGGGAATGTAGCATTTGGTGTGGCTCTTCTGTCATTGGAGAACTTGAGTGCACATCAGCACACTTGACTTATTTCTGGGTCTAAAGAGAAAAATGCTCCTTTACATGTATTTGTGGCCCTAAAAACAAAAACAAAACCTTCCGTGTTAAAAAAAAAATTATCAAGGAATGTTAAGTTCAGTACTTAAAAGTTACCTAATAACCTGCAGAGTTGGTCAGTCCCCGTGAAACACCATCCTAACCCCATCCCAGCCCTTCAGTTTGGCCCAAAGCTGATGACAGCAGCAGAAACACCAAACGTGCCACACCCACTGTAGGTGAACGCTGGGATCACAGTGGGCGAAGGTATGAACAGGGTGTCCGTGGCTCACAGGACTGGGAGATGGCCAAAGTTGAAAGGTGATCATTTATTTTAAAAAAACAAAACTGGACAGTGCATTCATATTGAGGCAGTTTAGCGGTTGGAATAACACAGACCTGGGCTTAATTTGTTTTTTTTAATCCTCACCAGAGGATATTCTTTTCATTGATTTTTTTTTTAGAGGGAGTGAAGGAAGGGAGAGAGGAGAGAGGAGAGAGAGAGAGAGAGATAGAGAGAGACATTGATGTGAGAGAGACACATTGATTGGTTGCCCCTGCACATGGCCCTGGTCTGGGATTGAACCTGCAACTGAGGTATGTGCCCTTGACCGGAAATCAAACCTGGGACCTTTTGGTGCGCAGGCCAACGCTCTGTCCACTGCGCCAAACTGGTCAGGGCTAGACTTAATTTTTAACTATCAGCTTGGGCAAGTTGCTTAATCTTGTT
This sequence comes from Cnephaeus nilssonii, assembly GCF_951640355.1. Taxonomy (NCBI): domain Eukaryota; kingdom Metazoa; phylum Chordata; class Mammalia; order Chiroptera; family Vespertilionidae; genus Cnephaeus; species Cnephaeus nilssonii. The sequence continues at coordinate 84,504,137 of NC_137081.1, forward strand.
GAGTCTCACTCAGCTCTCTTAGCTACAAAATGGAGCTAATGCCTGCCTGCGGGGGGAGGGGGGGGAGTGAGAGTGCAAACGCACGCCTGGCTTAAGGCACTGGAGGCACGGGAACCGTGGTGCCGGCGTGAGCAGCCAGGGAGCTTTGTGGACCCGGGCACTTTTGTGAGCTCAGCAGTTTTAACCTTCCTCTCAAAACTGGGGGGGTGTGGGGGGAGATATTTATATTACAGTAACAGTTTGAGACTTTACTGTCCAGAGCGATGATTATTCAGAGCCTTAAGATTACAGCAAACAACAGATATTGCATAACATCCATTTAAAAATATTTTTCTGTATCACATTGTAATTCTATTCAGAGGAAAACAATAACAATTAAATACACAGTAATACAATTAAACGGTGTTAGATTCTTTTAACTGAGCGTTCATTGCACAGTAAGCACGCGCGGTGTTACACAGAGCACAGGCGGCGTGTGCACTTTGTGAGCTCTGCAGAGACTTGTACAAAACATGAAGAGCAAATTATTTTATTTATTTACTTACTTATTTATTTTTATCCCCATCCAAGGATATTTTTTCATTGATTTTTAGAGAGAGTGGAAGAGAGAGGGAAAGACAGAAAGAAATATCGATGTGAAACACATCATTTGATAGCCTCCTGTAAGTGCCCTGACCAGGGCCAGGGCCAGGGAGGAGCCTGCAATCGAGGTACCAGCCTTTAACTGGACTCAAACCTGGGACCCTTCAGTCCGTAGGCCAACGCTCTATCCACTGAGCCAAACCGGCTAGGGAAAGAGCACATTATTTTAGTAGGTAATAAACAATACACATGAATTTGTATTGTGATGATAATATCTCCCAAGTCATGTGTAAAAGTAGGAGGAGAGGCACAACAGTTTATTTGAAACAGACCATTCATGTTGACAGCTATATCCTCCAGCTGAAGCTTTCATGTGCTGAAAACATCCTTAATTAAAAAGAGCCATGTTGCCAAAACCGGTTTGGCTCAGTGGATAGAGCGTCAGCCTGCGGACTGAGAGGTCCCGGGTTCGAGTCCGGTCAGGGGCATGTGCCTTGGTTGCGGGCACATCCCCAGTGGAGGGTGTGCAGGAGGCGGCTGATCGGTGTTTCTCTCTCATCGATGTTTCTAACTCTCTGTCTCTCTCCCTTCCTCTCTGTAAAAAATCAATAAAATATATATATTTTTAAAAAGAGCCATGTTAATAGGATCTGCTCTCATTTAATATTTTCCTTTATGTCTCATCTCATGATGTACTTATCTACATTGTTTTTATAGAGGTTTATGCAAAAGTTCTGAATAATAAGGTCGTGCAAGCAAAGCCTGGCATCCTGCATTTTGGAGGCTATCAAATAGGAAAACAACACCAGCAGATTGTGGTAGGTGCTGCGTAAGTGGAATAACTAATCATAATAATGAAAGATGTGAATTTTCTGCATATATGTTACTCATTCATCTAAAGAGCAGCAGAAGTGCAGGTGTAAATTGGGCCAGAAAAGTCGTTCAAGGACAAGAGACGTAGAGGTTGCATGTGTCCTTGGACCAGTTGCTGTCCCCATGCCAGAGACTCCTCCGAGCACTCTGTACATGTACTAGTAGGTGTCATTACTGAGTGACTCCCAGAGGCAGGGGACTGTGCTTTGCGTCCCTCAAAATTCAATTCAGTCCTTATACCGGCTGTGGGTGTTGTAATGTTACTCTATCTAGATGCGGAACCCAAGATTCCAGAGGTTAAATAGTTGGCTCAAGCACACTGAGCTACGAAGTGGTGGAGGCAGACTCTTAGACTGCCTTTCTCCAAGCCAGTGTCCGCCCGATGGTGCCTACACCAGCAGGGGAAGCAGGTCCTTCCCTTAAGAGGCCCCAGCCAGGGTCCTGTTTCACTTGCCCAGCTCATATGCCCATGCCTAAATCAGTCATTCTGGCCAAAGATATTCTGCCCAGACCTGGACGGCGGGGCCAGCTCCACTGAACAGGCCTCGGAAGGGACAGCGGGAGCCTGCAGTGACTGCAGTCCACCACGGGGCCACACCGAGGGCCAGTCCTTGCTGCGTCCTCTCCATGACCTGGATGTTCAGACTGCAGTGGGTTATGGGCGACCACAGCATTCCTAACTCCCATGCCAAAGGGGACCTGAACAGTCAAATCCGCTCTACAAACCTCAGTGACCTCAGCACAATGCCCTGAAGTCGCACGGAGCAACACGTGAGAATCGCTCCAACTGGGCCTTCGAACTGAGCCAGACAGGCCTCTGAGCATGTGCGGGAATGCGCGGAGGTGGGCTCTGCTCATGTGGGCCCTCGGAGAACTGGCTTTGTATGTGATGTCACCTCTGGCCCTGTCCCCAGCCACCACAAGAGTCTCTTATTTTAAATGTAGTGAATTCTTAAAAGCCATGACTTTTTTAAAAAGAATTTTTATTGATTTAGAGAGAGAGAGGAAGGGAGAGGGACACAGAGAGAGAAACATCAATGTGAGAGCAAAACATCGATTGGCTGCCTCCTGCATGCCCCTCAGCCGGGATCGAGCCCACAACATGGGCATGTGCCCGGACTGGGAATCAAACAGGCAACCTTCTGGTGCACAGGACAATAACCAATCAACTGAGCTACATCGGCCAGGGCAAAAGCCATGTCTTCACATGGATCATTTTAAGATAGAATTCTGACTGCTGTGTTAGATACTCTGAGTGAGGAGAGTCACTGAGAGACACTGACCAATGGTGAAGCTCCCCAGGGAGTGAGGTAGGTTTCATCATAGCCCCCAGTGAGCAGAGGGGCAGGTTCCAGGAGTCCTTATGCATTGAAGTGGGGAGAGTGGGTAGATCAGGAGAGGAACCTGCCAGGTGCCAAGTGTCTCCTCTCAGGAGAAGGATTAGGATTTGAAACTGTGACTAGGAACTTCACCCGTCAACCTATAGGGGCACATTTCTTAGAACCTGGCATCAAAGACCAGTCAGTAATACATTCTGGGGCTTACTTTTCCTGGTTATTAGGTTTGCTGACTAGATTATAGTAGGATAGATCTAAAATGATTATCATTCATAAATATTCATTGTTTATGATGAATAAACAATCACCACCCATCCCTAGTCCCCTCACTCTCCTCATCACCCTACCCACTCCACCCCCACCCTAGGCAGCTACAGTCTACTTTCTGTTGGTATAGATTTGCCTATTCTGGACATTGCATATAAATGGAACAGTAGGACATGTGGTCTTCTGTGACTAGCTTTTTTCACTTAGCATGTTTTCCAGGCTCATTCAGCTTGTAGTATATATCTATACTTCATTGCTTTTTATGGCTGAATAATACTCCATTGTATGGATGTACAACATTTTGTTTATGCATTCATCCACCACTGATTGACATTTGGGTTTGTACTTTGGGGCTATTATGAAGAATGAATGCTGTTATGAACATTCACGTACATGTCTGGGGTGGACATATTTTCTTGGCTATCTATCAGAGAGTGCAATTAATTTTCTGTGGCTGCTCTAGTAAATCACCACAATTTTAGGGGTTTAAAGAACGGAAAATTATTCTGCATGGGAGAGTCCAAAATCAGAGCCGGTAGGGCCGTGCTCCCTCCAAAACTCGAGGAGAATCTTCCTTTGCTCTTCCAACTGGTGGTGCTCCAGGTTCTTTGTCTTGTGGCTACATAACTCCATCTGCACGTGGCTTTCTCTTCTGATTCCCTCTATCTTCTGTCACTTAAAAGGACTCTTTTTATTGGACTTAGGACTCATCTGGGTAATCCAGGCTGATCTTATCTCAAGGTCCCTAACCTAATCATATTTCCAATGACCCTTTTCCCAAGCGTCACTTTCATAGGTTCGGGTATTAGGTGTGCACATATTTTTTTGAGGCCACCATTCAGCTCACTGTTGTTTTATTTGCATTTCCTTAAGGACTAATGGTGTCAAACATCTTTTCATTCACTTACTGGTCATGATGCAAAAAAGGCTTGGGCGGAGAAGCCATTTGGGATAGTCCAAAAGCAAAGTGGGAAGTGGGAGGAGACATTCTGGGAAGAGAGGAAGTCATGAAGAGGGGTGCAGGGGAGCAAGCTTGCAGTATTTGGAAGCCGGAGGCAATCTGGTTTACGGGGGGGGGGGGGGGGGGGGTTCTGAAGAACAGGCCGTTTCTGTCTTTTGTACAGCACAGTGCCCAGCACACAGGAGGCACTCAGTAAACACTTATGAAGATATTGAACTCACTTTATTGCATCAACTAAAGGTGGTTGGTGCAAATCCAATGCCAACAAGAATCCCCGAGTTGGGGTGTTGTGAAGAAGGAAACTTTATTTAGTGCAAACAGCTCAGTTGTGACACAGCGCATCTGTGGAGCAGCACAGCTTGGAACAGTACACTGTGAGGTGGCCCTGGGCAAGGTGGCCCCCGGGCGAGGCAGCTCTGCTCTGCTTTGCTTTAGTGTCCGCCACCGGCCCCAGTCTGCTCTGCTCTGCACCAGTCTGGTCTGCTCTGCTCCATTCTACTCCGGTTCAGTGAGACTTCTTCCATTGCAGCTCCCTCCCGGGAAGCACAATCTTCTGTCTTCAGAAGAAAGGGAGAGGGCTCTCTCTGAGTCAGGGTGTGACTTATAGAGAGAGGAGTCCCTGCCCCTCTTCCCTGATTGCTCTACACTCATGCAAATGAAGACTCCAAATCCTCACAGTTTTACTGGCCCAAAGGCATTGTCCTGATTGGTTAAAATGGAGTCACTCTGGTTGGTTGGTGAAGATTCTGATGGGGATATTGCTGTGCAGCTCCCATCGGACAGGGAAAGCCTCAGTCATGTTAGTTGAAATACACATCCAGGAACTCCTTTGTAAGGGCTGGCTCAGAGGTCAGGAACACAGTGCAGGCACACTGGTGGGAGGCAGGCAGCCCAGGGCAGGCTTCCCCCTCAAGTGTGGTTTGTGTTGCTGCTTAGAAATGGCTGCCAGACTCTGTGTTTAAAGGTGAGCCCAGTAAGCCACCAGCAGCCCTTCTTGGTATGTGTCTTCTTTCTCAGGGTCCACAGTTAGAAGTGAGTGACTTGGCGGAGACTGAGTAATTCCAAATAAATACAGGGTAAAGCCTAGATAATCACACTGCTTCTATTGGACATTAAAACAAACAGAAAGAGATAAAAGTACAAACTGATTTCATCTTAATAACATTCGGGGAGCTCTCAGGAGAGCCAGCCTCCTGTTTCCATCAGCAAGTTAAGCGGAAGCTTAAGGCAATTGCCTTGAGATTCCTGCCAAACAAGGGGAAAATCCAACTCTGCTTTTATCTTGGTTTTGCTACAGGAAACTATGCAAATTGCCCAACAATGGAATGATTGAATGTGGGTTTAAAACCATAATAAATTGTTCATTAACATTTGAGCTTGATCCAGGTCTGGTGAAAGAAGTGAAGACATTTTCCGTGGATTCATACTGAAATCAGTGTTTTGATATACTTTAAAATTTGACATAATGATGTCCAGTTTTCTCTTAAATTCCTTTTTTTCTCTGTGCTAAGGCTTTGTCTAGGAAACTACATTTATTCATTAAATAATCAATTTCCCCATGAGACATCCAGTATTGATGTTGCTAGTCCAAAACACAGTTGTTAGCTTCTATAGCCTTACCTTACGCCCCTTCACAGTCCTCCCAGCGTTCTGTAACCATAGTGTTAGTCTTCAGTTTCCTAGTGCAGCGCCAGACACGCCTCCCCACCTGGTCCTGCAGCCTCTCCCCAGGGTGCCAGGGAGGGAGTGAGGACCCCGTGTGAACACATCTTTCTGGAGCATCAGTTTGCTCTCTTGTTCTAGAGAACTGCATTACAGAGCAAAATTTTAGGGTAAAATGCATGACCGACACTTGAAGAACTTAAGACTGCTTGAATTTTGTCCCCAGATCCCTGGGGTTGGGTATTAACCTTCCCTGACTGAGAAGCTGTGCCACTGAGGGCAGGTATTAAAAGACTCCAACTTCGAATCTGAAATGTGGTGTTTGGGAAAATACTATGGCAAGTGCTTGGGTTAAAGCCCCCTTTAACCCAAGCCAATACTTCACTGGGGGGTGGGTTTTGTGCTGCCCCGTAGAGGGGAGGGTGGAATCTCCAGAGGGGACACAGGAGGGGCCTGTGAGGAGCAGAGATGGGAGGGGGAGTGGAGAGAGCTGTGGGCAAAATCCCTATAAATCTGAGTAAAAGCTGTTTAACCCATTGTTTGGGTGGGTTTTTTGTTTGTTTGCTGTGGGGGTCAGTTCTGAAAACCTGAAGCAGAAGCTGAAGCTCATGTGGTATCCTGTGGAGGCAACATCACGGTCATGAGGGCCAGGAGAAGGCCAGCCCCCAGTGGACGGGACATCTTGGAGGGTTTGGGGACATCTGTTGACCTCTCAAATTTCTCCCATCCATGTTTCTCTCCCTCCGTCCCTCCCTCTTTCCCTCCCTCCCTCCCTTCCACTCTCTCTGAAAAAAAAATCAATGGAAAAAAATGAGTGAGGATTAAAACATAATATTAATAAAATACATTGTCTAAACACTTTCTTCAACTTCTCAAGGCTTCCCCCCCCCCCCCCTTGAATGAGTATTATTTTCCTCAGTTTTAGTTATAAATAGAAAGGCAGGAGTGCCATTGCCATTTTAGTCCTGAAAGGATATTATTGTGAACAATTTAAAACAACGCTGACCTGCTGATAAAATACAAAAAGAAAGCTGGAACTGCAGTCTGGGCACTGGGCTGTGCTGAGCTGAGAGGCAGCGGGATGTGGTGGAGGGAACCCTAGAGCAGAGCTGGGCACAGGGTCCTAGGCCCAACTCGGCCACTAGCCCCGGTGCTGTGAGCAGAACCCAACTGCCGTCTGCATGCAACAGGGGGTTGTCCTCAATGTGTCTCAGTCCTTCTGGGCTCAGACAACAGTCTCCAGTAGGCAAAGAACATGGTTATTACAGCATGCAAAGAGTATTTGTACCCAAAAGTTGAGAATTGCAAAACTTTTAGAATCTCCAGGGTTCCCAGTGTACTTTAGAAGTCAGTCTGAGATGTTGACTTTGTTTTCTAAAATGTAGAGGGCAAGTTGTTCATTTCTTGCTTTAATTTGTTAGATTTTTGTATTGTTTTAAGTTTATTAAAAAACTCATTGGCAAACATGCCCCCTGGCATTGTCTTAGGAACATTTGGTTTAAAAGTCCTCGTGAGAGGAGGGACCGGCCCCTCCCCATCACCAGGGTCTCTTGGCTGCCTTCTTAACACACACACACCCCCCCCCCCACTACCCACCGTGTGACCATGGGCCCAGCCTTCAGTCTTAGCGAGTCTTCCTTTCACGTCCGATGTCAGGTAAAGGCTGAACATCTTCTTCCTCTCTTTACACTCCCTGTCTAGATAACCCTGAATATCTACATTTTTACATGAGTCTGTTCTTTCTTATTTTTCATTGATCCAAATGCATAATTCCAGATCAGTAATCTTTTAAAGGTGGATATGGGAAGCGGCAGCCAAATCATAGCCCCTGTGCTATCTGAATGGGGTCTCGGAGAAGTCTGAGCGCAGCCCCTCACAGGGGAGCCCGCGGGCAGCAGTCCTGACCAGGACTGGCCCACCCTCTGTCAGTTGGCAGCGTTTTTTGTGCAGCGAGAAACACAGGGCCTGAGGGGGTCCTGGGGCCTTTGAATGTTGTTCCAAAGGACACCGGGCTCTGGGCTCACCAGAGTCTCACAGCCCTTTTGCTCAAGAGCAGAAATGCCTGCATGACATTTCTACGCACGCATCCCGGGCATCCATCCTGCTGACACGGGAAACCCTGAGCGTCAGCCCAGGCGAGCGGAGCTGCAGCCCCCTCGGCGCCCGCTGCGCGCTCCTCTCCTGGGTCCCTGGTTCCACACGCTCCTCCGTTGTTGCACCGTCCTTCCTCCTTCCTTACTTAGTTTAAGGTGCACGGCCACACTGCAGCCACTTCTGCCCCAGTCCTTCCTGGGCTCCAGCACCAGGTGTCACAGCCCTCCCTCCGTGACCAGTAAGGGGACAGAGGTGTCTGTGAAGACCTCAGAGCCTGGCGTTGAGCGGCTCCCTCTGGGTCTCCAGGCAGGTGCCACCGGCCCAGACTCCGCTCCAGCACACGGTCCTCCCTGCCTCTCCTGGAAGGACCCGCCTCGCAGGTGGAAGGACCAGGAGCCACACCTTCACCAAGACTGACCTCTGCAGGGCCCCTCGGAGGTCAAGAGATGTCTTGGCAACTTTGGGGTGTTTTTTTTTTAGGCTTTTAAGGAATTGAAACAAAGAGAAAATATGTCAAAACAGGATCACTAAAATTGTACTTTGAGAATGTTGGCAGGTGATAAATGGGAACCTTTAACAAATGCAAACACCAGTTTAACCTCACCAGGAAATATTGTCTGAAGTCTAATCTGGGGCTTTGATAGATGTGAGGCCTCGGGCAATGGGTCAGGGACAGGCCCAGCCTCTGGCCCAGACTTTGGAAACCAAAGGCCTCTCACCTGTCCCTTGGCCCAGGGGAAGCCCAAATGCCCAGAGACCGAAGTTCTTCTCCTCTGCCAAGCAGAGGAAGGAAAGCACCTTTCCTCAGAGACACACTGCATTCCCCAGCGTTGTCCTGCGTCACGGGGTTGGCCTCCTGTCACTATCAGAGCACCCCGACCTTGAGTTCCCTTAAGTTTGCCCCAGGGTTGGGTTGGAGGCTATCCTAGCCACTCTCTTTCCTGAAATTTTGACTACCCCTAAGTGTGTCGGGGTCCCCAGGACCAGTGGCATGTAATCAGAGAAACCGTGAGAGTTAATGGGTGGCTGGCTTCTTAGCTCAGTGAATCTCAGGGCTAAACTGAGTTCAACAGGAAGATACACGCTATAAGCTGTCAGGACTGGGAAGGATACAGGCCCGGGTGGTGGGGGCAGCAGGAGGGGACCCTGCGGAGAAAGGGTGTGGCCTCTAGCCAAGCCCTTAAGCTGGGCAGAAGGCACATGGGCATAGTTTATTATTCATTCAATGGTGTTTGCTTGGCTTATTTTATTATTCTTTAAACTAGAGGCCCAGTGCACGGAATTCGTGCACGGCTGGGGTTCCTCAGCCTGGCTGGCTATCAGGGGCAATCGGGGCCGATTGGGGCCAGCCACCTAAGGGGAGGGACCGAGGGAGGTTGGCTGGCCGTGGGAGGTTGACTGTGGGAGTGCACTGACCACCAGTGGGCAGCTCCTGTGTTGAGTGTCTGCCCCCTGGTGGTCAGTGCGCATAATTGTGACTGGTCATAGTGGTCGCTTTGGCTTTTATATATATAGATGGCATGTGATGGGTTTACAATTTTTTACAAATTAAAAAATACAGCGTAACTTCTCAAATTGCTTTTGGAATAAGATGAGGGATAACTAAATGAGGAAATGAATATGCAAATAGATAAAACGGTGCGTTTATTCTGATTGCTTCTTTTTCTCTCCCAGCAACTGATCAATATTTCCAATGAGGACATACATGTTCATATTTTACCCCCACAAACCAAATACTTCCAGATCAAGTATATGAAGAAGGTAAGCCCCGCTGGATGGCCCTTGTCTCATGGTGTTCTTTGTCGGGCTGTGGTTTTCTGTCCCGGTCACCTGGGCACGGTGTGTGGAGGGTTGTCCCCAGATCCTGCCTCTGAGTGCTCTGGGGCTTGTCCCAACCAGAGCCCCTTTTCTTCTAGGAGCACCGCCTTGTCCCTGGCTTGTCCCTCACCATCACCATCACGTTTTCTCCAGATGAGTGGCGATACTATTATGATTGCATCCGTGTTCACTGTAAGGTAAGCCTCTTACAATCAGGCTTCCGGGGGTGGGGTGGTGTCAAAACGAACATCCTCAAGGGGAGCAGAGGGAAGGAATGACGGGTGTGAAGTTTCCCGACCCAGCGCCTGGTGGCCCTCTTCGGCCAGTCTGAGGGCATGAGGGCCCTTGTCCAGCGGGTCCCAGCTGGGAGCATGCGAGGCTGCTGAGAACTGGGGCAGAGCCACGAGACTCGGTTCCCTGCCGGGTTCCCACCTGCCCTGGCTACAAGCCTCATTTATCACATGGTGCTGGGAGTTGGTGAAGGCTTTACCAAAAAGCATAGCCACACTCTTTAAGTGCTAGATTAAAAAGTTAGCAAGAAGCCCGAGTTGTGTTTATAAACTCTGGGGACTGGATCGTTATCTTGTGTGGGGACGTCCTCAGAGGCAGCCCTGGGCTCTGCGGAGATGTGGGAGCCCGGGGGGCCTGACCCCAGGTGGCTGGCTGTGCTGCATGACTTCTTACGAGCCTTTCTCTAGGTCACCTAAGTCAACCTTTGGCCTCCAGCCAGAGCCAGCTTCCGGGCCACCCATCCTTCTCTTAACGGGTCACTTCTACACTCCCTTGCTCTATATTCCAGCCCTACCTCTTGTAAGTCAAGAAGCCTTAAGGTTAACTAAATTTGATTTTCAAAACTAAAATGGAAGAGTATGCTTTAGTAACAAATGAGTTTCAATATTTTTATTGATTTCAGAGAGGAAGGGAGAGAGAAAGAGATAGAAACATCAGTGATGAGAGGGAATCATTGACCGGCTGCCACCTGCACACTGGGGATCGAGCCTGCAACCCGGGCATGTGCCCTAACCAGGAATGGAGCCATGACCTCCTGGTTCATAGATAGATGCCCAACCACTGAGCCACACCAGCCCAGCGACTTTCAATTTTTAAAAAGAAAAAAATACCTAAAACTGAACATAGAAAATTGCTTTCCAGAGGAATATTCTGCACCAAGAACTCCAATCCCTAGGCAGGCGTGTGTAGGGAGCCCGGCACGTGAACTGCTCCCGCAGTAATGCTAAGGATAGCTGGCACCTATGCAGTAATTTTCACTTTGTGAGGCCACACCTACTTTAATTCTCAAAACACCTTTAAGGAAAGGCAGACTATCCCCATTTTGCAAAGAAAGAAGCAAGGCCTGAAGAGGTTAAAGGTCATGGCTAAGGTCGCACTTGATGCAGGACTAGAAGCAGGCGTCTGCACGCTTCCAGTGGTGTTTACTACCCCGGTCTGGGCAGCTGATTCTGTGCTGGTTTCTCTTTCTTCCCTACAACTTCCTGAAATAGAAACAGACAGACGACTGTCTTCATATCTACACGAAGGCATCACTGCCTTTAGCTTTTCTGCGTGATAGTGAACATTGTTTAAATGAAATATATTTAAAATTATTTATACTTTGGTATAGTAAAGAAAAATCAATGCTTTAAATGTTGTATTTAAATACTCAGGTTTCTTAAAAAATAATTTTTCTAGAAACATTTTTTTAATGATGGAGAACAAAATAAATATCTACAAGCTCATCTTTTAAAATTCTGGTCTTCAGTGTGGTAAACTGGACTTTTCCCATTAATTGTAGGGTGATGACACTTTGCTTATTCCCGTCCATGCCTATCCTGTCATGAACACACTGGATTTTCCCTCATATATAAACCTATCAAATGTTCTACTTGGTGAAAGGTGAGTTACCGAAATGAACTACCAAAATGTCATAGAATGTGAAAAATTAAGAGAGACATATATAAAGATTATATTTTTCCTAATAGAAGGTTATTTTTCTAGCTGAGTTAGACCAGACTTGTAATTGCAAAAGAAAAACAAACAAAATCAAAATACTCTGAGTGAGAAATAAAATTACTTTGGTCATTTAACTGGCAGGGGTGAGGTGGAGCTTCAGGCTTGGCTGGGTCTGGGAGTTTACATCGGGTTACAGGAGCCTGACTCTCCCCATATCAGGGTCTGCAGGCTTCTTTCTCAGCAGGCCCCTCTTCCTGGGGCATAGGTGCCAGAAGCTCCAGAGACTGTTGGCAACAGGGGTGGTTGGTTGGAGGGGCTGGAGGCATTGGGGGTATTTAAGCAAAAGTCTCAGGACTGAGTCTTATTGGGCCATCTCGGAGCTTGTGCTCCTCCATGAACCGATCTTTATTTTTAAATGAAGGGGGAAATAAATGCGGAGATGACAAAGACAATAGACAATCACTATAGATGCCAAATTTCAGATTCCTCCTCCTTCTTGTTGGGAAAATAGTTGATGATTCCAGTTGCAATTTATTTATGTCTTGTTTTTTCAATAAATATTTATTGAATATCTACTTTTAGGCATAGTGCTATTTGTCTCTAAGGATATAGAGAAGATGGATATTGGGCTGTTAGATATTGTGACATAATGGCCATGCCAGTTGTTGAAGTATTGAAATACTTCTCTACCGGTTGGGAAATATATACTGTCCTGAGCCCTGTCCCCAACCCCCCAATCACAGCTGCCTATTCCTTCTCTCTTGCCATTCCCTGGCTTCCCAGTGATTCAGCAATTAAGTTGTTAATACCTAGCATTTGGGGTTGGGAAGCACCTGCAGGACCTGCTGCAGCCCTTTATCCATTCCAACTGAGTGCTGTCTGTGAAGTCCTGATTGAGTAGCCAAAGGTTCTGATTCTGAAGGTCTTAGAGTCTAGTGGGGATAGAGCCATGTCATTAATGAACTGCACTAATTACTGAGTGCTGTAACAAAGGCACACGTGGGAAAGGTCCTCATTCATTTGGGGATGACATTCATCTGGGGTTATCCTAAGAGGACACCATGGGGTGGGCTGGGAGGGTGGCATTCCATGCAGGGAAGTAGCATGTACAAAGGCTTGGTGGCAGCCGAGGGCATGGGCTACATCTTTAGGAACTTGAAGGGCCACTGAATGATTTCAGTCCACACAGTACCTGGCAAATACTAGATGCCTCTTGATATAGCCCCGGACTATGAGCAAAGACATTGGGCTCCAGCATGCTCTGCAGGTAAAGGCCAATTCAATCTATGCAGGCAGCACCGAGCAGGGAGGGGTTTCAAGGCTCTGGAGGTAGAGACAGGGCAACTGAACCCCTTTGGAGGTGGCGGGAGGACTGTTGTATATGAGTTTCAGGACCTTTCCTTTTCACTCCCATCTGTTGTCCTTGAGAGAAACCCCCCAAATTAGGTCTGGAACAATGGCCTTGGTTCAGCTGGTGGGTGCCCCTCTTCTCTCGCCTCCCACACCTTCCCATGAGCTCTGACTCAGCATCTCTGTGCACTCGTTTTAAACAGCTCTTTAGGAACTGTAAATAAATAATACAAAACAATATATAATAATCTGTACAAATTAAAGGATAATAAAAATAATATAATGAACAATAGTTTTAAGACATAAAACATTACCAGTAACTTTGCAACCACAATTCTGAATTTTGTGATAATCATTTTTTATTTATTTTAATAGTTTTGACATATACATATGTACCCCTAAATAACACATTGTTTAGCTTTGACAGTGTTTTATCTTTATATAAAAGGGATCATACTGTACGTACATTCTTTTGTAACTTGCTTTTATTTATTCTACTAGAGGCCCGGTACATGAAATTCATGCACAGGGGGTGTGTGTATCCCTCAGCCCAGCCTGCACCGTCTCCAATCTGGGACATTCCTCTCATAATCCAGGACTGCTGGCTCCCAACCGCTTGCCTGCCTGCCTGCCTGATTGCCCCTAACTGCTTCTGCCTGCCAGACTGATCACCCCCTAACCACTCCCCTGCCAGCCTGATCGACACCTAACTGCTCCCCTGCTGGCCCAATTGCCCCTAACTGCCCTCCCTTGCCAGCCTGGTCACCCCCAACTGCCCTCTTCTGCAGGCCTGGTCCCCCCGAACTGCCCTCCCCTGCTGTCCTGATCGCCCCCAACTGCCCTCCCGTGCCAGACTGGTCCCTGCCCAACTGCTCTTCCCTGCAGGCCTGGTCCCCCCCACCTGTCCTCCCCTTCAGGCCTGGTCTCTCCCAACTGCCCTCCCCTGCTGGCCTGATTGCCCCTAACCCCCTGCCAGCCTGATCTCGCCCCTAATTGCTCTCCCCTGCCGGCCTGATCACCCCTAACTGCCTCTGCCTCAGCCCCCACCACCATGGCTTTGTCCAGAAGGAAGTCGGACATCTGGAAGATGGCCAGTTGACCTGGTCTAATTAGCATATTACCCTTTTATTAGTATAGATGTGTTTGACTCCCAAATAGCACAGTGCCATGTAAGAATCAGTGGTAAAAATAATTAAAGTGAAACACCCAGAGTAAATATATTCCAGCAGCCTGAATATAAAAGAAAATATGTCTAGGGCAATTGGTTACTGAGATGGGAAAAATTAGTATTTTTGTGAGACTAACCAAAAATAAGAGTAGCTTGAACAGTATTTCTGGGTTCTTATTCATTTTCTGCAAACTGAGTCAGTTAATACCTACAAGGTTTGGTTAAACTTTGAAAAAATATGATCTTATGAATATTCTTCTAATTTATAGGAAGTGGATATTTTCTATAAGTCTTACTCAAAACCTTTGTAGTAGAGGAAATTTTGTTTTTAAGGAGCTTAAGAATTTATTGGAAAATAGTTTGGGGGACCTATGCAAGCACTTTAAAATACATATACCCTCCCATTTTCACTAGAGTGGAATAGGAACAATAAAGAAAACATCATATCTTGAATTAGTAATGATAAAAGCAATACAGTTCTCTTTATAAATATTTTTATAGTAGTCTTTTATTTTTTGTTTTTATTATTTTTTAAAAATAAAGATTATTCAGAGAGGAAGGGGGAGGGAAAGAGAGATAGAAACATCAATGATGAGAGAGAATCATTGATTGGTTGCCTCCTGCACTCCCCACACTGGAGATCAAGCCCACAACCCGGGAATGTGGACTGACCAGGAATCGAACTGTGACCTCCTGGTTCATATGTTGAGGTTCAACCCCTGAGCCATACCAGCCGGGTGATAATAGTGCCTTAAAAAAAAAAAATTTAGTAATAGTTTTTCAGTTTAAAATTCAAAGTTAATCAGGATTGGGCCTAAATGGGCAGTCAGACATCCCTCTCCCAATCCAGGACTGCTGGATCCCAACTGCTCGCCTGACTGTCTTCCTGATTGCCGTAACCGCTTCTGCCTGCCAGCCTGATCACCCCCTAACCACTCCCCTGCCAGCCTGATCGATGCCTAACTGCTCCCCTGCCAGCCTGTTTGCCCCTAACTGCCCTCCATTGCCATCCTGGTCACCCCCAACTGCCCTCTTCTGCAGGCCTGGTCCCCCCCAACTGCCCTCCCCTGCAGGCCTGGTCGCTCCCAACTGCCCTCCCCTGCAGGCCTGGGCCCCCCCAACTGCCCTCCCCTGCAGGCCTGGGCCCCCCCAACTGCCCTCCCTTGCAAGCATGTGTTCCCCCCAACTGCTCTCCCCTGCAGGCCTGCATTGCCCCCAACTTTCCTCCCCTGCAGGCCTGGTCACTCTCAACTTCCCTCTCCTGCAGGCCTGGTCACCCCCAAGTGCTCTACCCTGCAGGCCTGGGTCCCCCCGCAACTGGCCTTTCCTGAAAGCCTGGCTGCCCCCAACTGCCCTCCCCTGCTGGCCATCTTGTGGTGGCCATCTTGTGTCCACATGGGGGCAGCCATCTTTGACCACATGGGGGGCAGCCACCTTGTGTGTTGGAGTGACAGTCAATTTGCATATTACTCTTTTGTTAGATAGAGTGATGATATACACTGAGTGGCTAGATTATTATGTGTTTAGAGATCATAATAATCTGGCCACTCAGTGTATATATATATATATATATATATATATATATATATATATATATATGGAGAGCCTTTTGTTTTATTTATAATTTTTTTATTTAGTTATTTTCCCCATCACCATATATCCCCCCTATACCTTGTTTCACCTCTACCTCCCACCCCATTTCAACCATCTCCAGCTAAAGAAAACATACCGTACATTATGGAGAAGGACAAAGGTGAAGGGAGCGCACAAATTCAGCAGAAGGAAAATTCAGCAGAAGGATATATTTCTTTTTGCATCTAGAATTGATTTGGACAGAATGGCGAGAAGTTGCAGGATTTACATTTAGTGCCACTAAGTTTGCTTTCTTACGTTGAGGCTGTGTTGTCTGGGCAGGGCCTCCCTGAGGCCTGGATGGCACCAGTACATTTCCACAAGGTCATGAAGTGGACTCGTGTATATTCATCAGCTACATTTTCATTGTCCAGGTTTGGTGCTTGTAAATTTTCCATGTGGACATTTGCCAGCTACCTATAAACAGCCTTGGTGGCTTAAGCTCTAGTGAGATGAATTCTGACAGCTTCTGTAAATAACAGAAAGTTGCATTCCAGTTTCTGTCCAACGTCTCAAAATCAAACCCTGGTGCAGAGGACGTCCAGCTCTCTCTCTCCTGGGAGTTGAAGTTGTGCTTTATAACTGGGCAAATCTAACCATCGTAGCTGGTTAAATTTTGTCATCGCTTCATATCTTAGAAAGCTCTGTAGATAAAGTACAATCTCCCCCTTTCTATATACACAAGGAAGCAAGAACATGCTTATGTTAGGTGCTGAAGTTTTATCTTTCCATTCTCATGGTCCTGGAAAGACTTGTGTGAGTTTATTATGCTCTGTGGTTTCTCCCGCAGAGTCTACCTGGCACCAAATAAGTGGTTAGACTCTAGAGCAAATCCAGGCAGTTGGCCGGTGTTCTCTCCATGAGTCATCAGCTGACCCTCCTTTGCTACAAGCTGACCCCTGGCCAGCCGGTTCACGTGTGCTGCAGACAGAGCTGACATGAAGTCACCAAGTGCTCCCTGGGTTCCCCCTCACGTCCCCGTTTCTACTCTGCACCTGGCCCCACGGGCAGGGCAGCCACGTTGCTCTCACAGCAAGTGGAACCGTGTTCGCATCTCAGGGCTGCAGATGCTTGGCAGACCACAGGCCACATTCTCAATTCGAACAGAGAAGGTCCCTGCTACTCCATTCAAAGCCCCAAGTATATTTTAGTCTCTGGAACTTTCACATCATTAATTTAAGAATTTACCAAAGGATGCTTTTCCTTAAGTGGCGAGACTGTGTCTGATTTTAGAAAGTGTGGGAATAACCAAGGTTAGGATGGGCTGTCCAAATGGAGCCGAATGCCCTCACTGCCCCGGGCCATGGGGGAATGGGAACTCTTACACTAGGCCTGGGAGGGCAAGATTGATGAGAGCAGTTGGCCCAGCTGGAACAGCAGGTCCTGTCTGCACTGCACCAGTACGGGCTCTGGATGAGGGCCTGAGAGCCAGCTGTGACTGCCTTAGGACAAGGGTGTCAGAAGAAGACTATAACGTTGACCTTCAGAAGAATATTTGAAGCCGGCTCAGAGAATGAATTCACATTTCTCAGCTCACTGAGGGAAATACGCTTCTTACTCATGCTGGGGTCTCATGTGTTCTACACTCAAAGTTGATTTGAAGGAACAGCAGCATTTCATGAGAACATTCTGACAAGGATGACTTGAACTAATCAAAAAACTTGTTTTTTATTTCAGCCCCTATGTGGGTTAGTAAGCAGTAGTGAACTTACATTTTAAAATTGCTTTGAAATTTATATTCAGATAAAACATCACCGTTAACTCACAATAGCCTGAAATTTTACTGCATGAAAAATTCTCCCATATTTTGTAGTTAAAATGTCTTTGATTTAATATCCTTTTGCTGACCTAGGATTGATCGAGTTACTCATCTTGACCCTGTCTTTTTTTCTAAATTTTAGCAGGAAAAGAAAATTATCCAACCCCTAAATCGCAGGGATCTATAATAACGAAAGGGCTTATGTGCTTCACTCTTCATTTATTTTTTTATTTCATTAAAAAATATTTATTGTTGAAAGTATTACATATGTCCCCCATTTTTCCCCATCGACCTCTTCTAGCCTGCCCCTGCTCCCCACTCCAGGCCTTCACCACCCTATTGCCAGTGTGCATGGGTTATGCACATATGCATACAAGTTCTTTGGTTGATCTCTTCCCAACCACCCACCCTCCCTCCGCCTTCCCTCTGAGGTTCCGCAGTCTGTTCCATGCTTCTATGTCTCTGAATCTATTTTGTTCATCAGTTTATTTTGTTCATTCCACATATGAATGAGATCATGTGATACTTGTCTTTCTCTGACTGGCTTGTTTTGCTCAGCATAATACTCTCCAGGTCCATCCATGCTATTTCAAAGGGTAAGAGATCCTTCTTTTTTACTGCTGCATAGTATTCCATGGTGTAAATGTACCACAGCTTTTTTATCCACTTATCTACCGATGGGCACTTGGGCTGTTTCCAGATCTTAGCTATTGTCAATAACACTTCTACGTACATAGGAGTTCATACATCCTTTCTGATTGGTGTTTCGGGTTTCTTAGGATATATTCCTAGAAGTGGGATCACTGGGTCAAATGGAAATTCCATATTAATTTTTTGAGGAAACTCCATACTGTTTTCCTTAATGGCTGCACCAGTCTGCATTCCCACCAGCAGTGCACTAGGGTTCCATTTTCTCCATATCCTCACTAGCACTTAACATTTGTTGATTTGTTGATGGTAGCCATTCTGACTGGTGTGAGGTGATACCTCATTGTCATTTTAATTTGCATCTCTGATGATCAGTGACTGAGCATTTTTTCATGTCTCTTGGCCATATGTATGTCCACTTTGGAGAAGTGTCTATTTAGGTCCTTTGCCCATTTTTTAATTGGATTGTTTGTCTTCCTTTTGTTAAGTTGTATGAGTTCCTTATATGTTTTGGATATTAACCCTTTATCAGATGTATCACTGCCAAATATGTTCCCCATGCAGTGGGAAGCACAAATTTATGGTCAACATCTGGAGCAAATGGAAGTATGTCCGGGACAGTAATTGAACGTGGAGCATTTTTCTTGTTTCGGGTCTTCTAGTCTTTGGACTGATTCATTAATTTCAAAAGCATATACATTTTGTGGCTTCTGTAAAACTAAGCATCATGGACTAAGCAGTAAGGAACTTTAAAAGATTATTATAAAAATAGCTGTGGATTATTCTCAATTCTAGTATTTAAGAATATAACAAGGAATTTCAGTGTTTACCCAAAGCACATTCCTAGAAGAAACAAAGGCAGAAATTGTGGATGATTGTCGGTCTTGGAGAGACACCCTCCACTGAAAGTGTTTTCTGGGCACTCCTCCTCCTTCTTGGTTTATATGCTGTCGAACCTCATACCAAGTACTGTTCAGGCGGCCACATCTGGCCACAGCTGCTTCTTCTTTGATGCCCAATATCACAGGCTTGTGATACCTACACACACACACATGCACTGTTCACATGAATTCAGGAATGTGATTATTTAATGTTGTCATAGTATTTAGAATAGAGTAACAAGCAACCATTCAATTGCATTGTGACTTTTTTCTTAAATAGTTGCTTTCTCTTACATATGCCCAAATTTTCTCACTAAAAAATCTTATATACTACAATTTCAAACCCCAAAGTACTTAAATTTAAGTTGCTTTGCTTTAAAAATGTGTTTCCTATTCCACTGCCAAGTGACCTTTTCGTTCTAATAATTGCTGGTGGGTAAGCCGCAAGGACCAGCAGGCTGGCAGCTGTTGCCGGCGGGCTGTTTCAGGCCAAATATCATTACAGGTCATTTAGCTCCGAGGAAGTCTGATCGAATACAGTTAGCATGTGGTTCCTTCTACCCTCGGTTTTTAAAGGTGCAAAAGCTCCCAGTAGTTTTAGTGTATTCTTATCTTCTCTGAGTAAATGCTATGTTTTCCTCAACAAAAATGAAATCAGTCTGCAGGAGGCTTTTCCCCTCCTTCCCTCTAAGGCGACTTTCTTGCTGATGCCAGACCTCCCTGCTCTCTGGTCCCTAGCCACGGGCCCTGCTGTTTCCAATGAGCCTCCCCTGATTTCACTCCTCGCCCACATTATCTGCAACTCTGGTGAGTTGTAAGGTGTTATTTTCTATAAATGTATTATTCATATTAATACATATTCTTAAGTGAAATTAGTTTTAAAAGGTATTTTATACTGCATAATTCCACTTATGTGACCTACCTACAGTAGTCAAATTCAAGGCGGAAAGTGGGAGGGTGGCTGCCAGGTCCCGGAGGGAGTGGGGAATGGAAAGTTACTGTTTAATGGAAACAGAGTTTCAGTTTTACAAGGTGAAGAAAGTCCTGTGGATGGATGGTGGTGATGGTTGCAAAACAATGTGAATGTACTTAATGCCACTTAAAAATGATTAAAATGGTAAACTTTTTATGTACATTTTGCCACAATTTTTTAAAGTGTTTTTGAAATATATAAATAGGGCATATAGTATCTCTGCCAATGACAGTGCATCCCTGGTCACTTGTACCTTTTGCTGAACCTAGTTCCTTTTATTCCTTTCCAGTCTCCAGAAAAATGCCTTCACTTTCTTACCAAGCACGTAGAGGGGACCTCATTTAATTCTGCTGGTTCCCCAGTGTTTTCAGCAGAATTCCAGCCTAAACCATTGGGGCATGGGCGAGGCTGGGGAGTGGGGTGGCTTCACCAACGTGGAGGACTAACTAAAGTTTGGGAAGGAATTAAACCAAGGGCAAGAAAGGAGTCAAGGGCCAGGCCAGCAAGAGAGAAACATTGCGCCTCCCTGACCTCACCTCTGCATTGATCTCTGCCTCTAATATTGGTCTGAGCTTAGTCTAAAATGAGGCTGGTGTTTAATTCCCTGGGTGTAAAAATAATTAAACGCCTGTTGTGTGAACATTTCTTTATGTAAATTTGTGTTTTTATTTGACTGTATCATTAAGGACCCATGAGTCTACTATGAGGCTCCAGTGCCAGTGAAATCGTGTCTTTGAAAATAAGATAAGCTGCCCAGCAGAGTGGCTCAGTTGGTTGAGCACCTTCTGGTGCACCAAAAAGGTTGCGGGTTCTATCTGCAGTCGGAGTGCTTACTAGAGGCAGCCAATCGATGCTTCTCTCACTCTTCCTTTCTCTCTAAAATCAATTTTAAAAATTATCATATTTTTCCGTATATAAGACGCCCCCATGTATAAGACACCCCTACTTTTCCAACCCCAAATTAAGAAGTCAATGTTTTAAACATAAAACAGAGCACATTTTTATTTAGTAACTAGAGGCCCGGTGCACGAAATTCGTGCATGGAGCGGGGGGGAGCGGTGTCCCTCAGCCCAGCCTGAACCCTTCCAATCTGGGACCCCTGTGAGATCGGGCCTAAACCTGCAGTTGGACATCTTTCTCACAATCTGGGACAGCTGGCTCCTAACCACTTGCCTGCCTGCCTGCCTGATTGCCCCTAACCACTTCTACTTGACAGCCTGATCACCTCCTAAACACTCCCCTGCCGACTTGATCATCCCCTCAATGCTCCCCTGCCAGCCTGATTGACCCCCAACTGCCCTCCCCTGCCAGCCCAATTGCCCATAACTGCCCTCCCCTGCAGGCTTAGTCCCCACCCAACTGCCCTCTCCTGCTGGCCTGTTTGTCCCTAACTGCCCTTCCATGCTGGCCTGGTTGCCCCCAACTGCCCTCCCCTGCCAGCCATCTTGTGCTGGCCATCTTGTGATGATGTGGGGATGGCCATCTTATGATGATGTGTGGGTGGGCATCTTGCGACAACGTGGGTGAAGCCATCTTGTGGTGGCCATCTTGTGGTGGCCATCTTGTGAAGATGTGGGGGCAGCCATCTTGGGACAACGTGGGGGCGGCCATCTTGTGATAACGTGAGGGTATCGTGCAAGGGCATGAGGGCCACCTAGGCTTTTATTAGTATAGATTACCACAGGTAATGTTCACATACCAGTACTATGATATTATGCAGCATATCACTTTATTCAGCCTCAGTTGAATCACTGCTCTCTTCTTCATCACTATTAGTTCCAGACATATCAATTTCTTTAACTTCTATTGTATCACTGCTGCGTTCTGAGTCACTGTCCATATATGTGAGATCATCCTCAGTTCCGTCGGTGGCATTGCTGCTTCCACATTTCTTGAAGGACTTCACAATCACCTCTTGTTTGACGCCATACCATGAGTTTAGGACCCAATTACAGATCTCAGTAATGATTTTTTTTTCACTCTTCCTATTGGTGTCAAGTTATCACCTGCTTTTTGCATCCATCTACTCCATTCTTCTCTCATCAGGCTTTAATGGCTTGTTTATTAAAACATCTCGTGGCAGTAGCTGACATATAAATCCACCAGGAATAACTGCTAGGTGTGTTTGCAAATCTGATGCAACCCTTCTTGTCTTTTCTGTTAAATGTACTCGGAACTGATCAAGGACAAGTAGAGCTGGCTTCTTTAAGAGCCCCCCAGGTCTCCTGGACCAAACCTTTGCAAACCAAGTGGCCATAATGTCTTCATTCATCCATCCCTTCTCTTGAACTTGCACAATAATGCCAGGTGGTATGGTCTCTTTAGGGTATGTTTTCCTCTTAAAAATAAGCATAGGAGGCAGTTTTGTACCATCTGCACAGCATGAAACATAGCAGCATAGTGTGTCTTTTCATGGCCACTTGTTTTAATTGCCACTGTTTTGATTCCTTTCATATCAGCAGTTCTGTTGGAAGGCACATCAAAATTGAGAGGCATCTCATCCATGTTTGCAATCTGACTTGGTTTAAAATCATATTTTTTCTGAAGTTGTATGACTTAGGAGTGAAACTGTTGGATTTTATCCTTATAAACTGATGGCATTTTCTGAGCTAACTTTGTTCGTGTTCTCATGGCCAATCCTTCTCTCCTCATGAAACTGAAGCACCGTTTTGCCTTTCCTATAAAATCAACAATGTTCATTTCACTTGCAAACATTCTTGCCTGACATTGAATAAGCGTGGTTGACACACATAAGCCACTCTGGCGCTGCTCCATAATCCACGTCTTAAGCCTCTGTTCCAAGTTTGCCCTTTTTGCAGGTTTTCCTCTTAAGGCCTTACTTTTTGACATCTTAAGGAGTTGTTCTTCCTGTTTTCTCCACTGTCTGATCAGACACTCAGTGGGAGGAGGTCCAAATGGTCTCTCTGCAGCTCTATTTCCATGCTCTTTTGCATAGCTGATTACATTCAGTTTGAATTTTGCAGAGTAAGACAATCATTTATAGGTTTTTATCTTTTAATTTTTTAACATTTTTATGGGCTTAGAACACTTTGGTCCCTGTTACACCTGTGCACTCTCCACCTCCACCTCCAATTACGGCATCAGCTGAGGCATGGTTTTACAGCTTGGGCAGGGAGCTGCAGCTTGGGCATGGAGCTACAGCTTGGGCAGGGAGCCGCAGCTTGGGCAGGGAGCTGCATCTTGGGCATGGAGTTACATCTTGGGCAAGGAGCTGCAGCTTGGGCAGGGAGCTGCAGCTTGGGCATAGCTCCATGGAAAAGGCCAAGCTCTGCTCCAGGTAGAGTCCGCTGGCGCTGCTCACCTGGGCCAAAAGGTCCACTTCCAAGACGGTGCATTCACCTGCTGGCTCTTATCTGGGAGCTCACCTGGGCTGAGGGCTGGGAGCCCTGGTTTTCTCCATGCAGGCCCCTCCACAGCTGCGTGGGCTTTCACAGCCTGGTGGTCAGGTTCCAGAGGGAGCATCCCAAGAGACCTGGAAGATGACAGTTTCTCGGTCTTGGCCCTAAGAAACAGTAAGGCATGGCTGCCACTGTATTCTGGTTAGGAAGTCAGAGAACCCACATTCCAGAGAAGGAGACACAGACTTCACCTCTCCATGGGAGGGGTGGCCAAGCGTTTATAGACTGGTTTTAAAACTGCCGCTATGTGTAGTCCCCAAGCTTTCCCAGACTCATCTTTCTCACGAGTCTTGTGTGCATTTGGAAGGGAAAGAGTGGCACACAGGCACCTCACTGCTATCCACATCTTTTGATCTGTGATTCCTCTGTCAGTGAGCAGTTGACCAAGAAAACTCCTACTCCACCGAGTGTAGTCTATCTGATAGTTTAAATGGTCAGCCGCCTCTGAGGGTAGCTTCCCTTTACCTGCACGGTGTTTCCTTCAAATGTTACACACCCATAACAGCTTTCGGCTAACTTACTGTGCCGCCTGAATTCAGTATCTTGATATAAATTAAAACTTGTCATGCTCATTGTCAGTTACCTGCATTCCCCCAAAAGGAGTCAAATCCTATTTATGATAAGATAACCTGCTCATTTACTCTCTAGGCATTGAGATTTTTTAATCAGGGAGGAGATTTAATTTTTATTTTCCACGATAAGTTCACAAGATGACTCACTCTCTCAAAAAAATCCTTGATTACTCCTTTGAGAAACGGAATGTTAAATTGTAGGATAAATGAGAAAATAACATCAGAGTAAGGTAAAAATAAATGTTATATAATTAACTAGGAACTAAAGGGATGTTTGGCCCTCTGCTAGCATTTGTTTAGAGAAGGGACAAGAAAGAAATTTGAATTTATATTAAATTATTTTATAATATTTACTTACTATAAGGCAAATTTATGCTTTTTACTAACAGGCACAAAATGTGTACATGATCATAATATAAATTTAATTTTGTTTTTTGTTTGTTTTTAAATCCTCACCCAAAGATATATTTATTGATTTTATAGAGAGGAGGGCAGAGAGAGAGAGAGAGACCAATGTGAGAGAAACATTGATCAGTTGCCTCCCTGTATACCCCCAATCAGGGATGAAACTTGAAATCTAGGTATGTGCCCTGACTGCAAATCGAACCCGCAACCTTTTGGTGTACAGGATGACACTCAAACCAAGCCCCCTGGCCAGGCCTATTCTCGTATTTTAAAGGTTTGAGTTGGGTTCTATTCAAAATAGGGAATCATTCTCTTACTTTTTTTTTTTTTTAATCTTCACCTGAGGCTATTTTTCCATTGATTCTTAGTGTGGAAGAGAGAGGGAAAGACAGGGAGAAATATCAATGTGAGAGAAACACATTGATGGTTGCCTCCTGTAGCCGTGTCACCGTGAGCAGGACATTTATTCTCCCTTGTGCCTGTTTCGTCGTCTGTAAGTGGGGAGATCATAGTCCTACCACACAGAATTAGAATCATTGCCACCTGGAAATGTGTAGCAGGCTGGCACCCAGGAATTATTGTACTGGCGTTGACTGTTGTCATTGTTGTAGATGTTTATTTTACATTGAGTCTCTATTCTTCGTTACTAAAGAGCTAGTTATATGTTGAACACTACAATGCCCAGGGTCATTTGTGCTTAGCAGCTTTGGGAAGGGTCTGGTTTCCTGTCTACAGTGTAGAAAAAGGCAGTGCATACATACACTCTGTGGGTCCAA
Organism: Cnephaeus nilssonii; assembly: GCF_951640355.1. Classification (NCBI taxonomy): domain Eukaryota; kingdom Metazoa; phylum Chordata; class Mammalia; order Chiroptera; family Vespertilionidae; genus Cnephaeus; species Cnephaeus nilssonii. The sequence continues at coordinate 84,529,264 of NC_137081.1, forward strand.
ATCTCACCTCTGCCACGTACTACTGAGTGTCCTTTAACCCCTCTGTGCCTCATTTTCCCCCAAGCACCTCCCGGTCATTCTGATGTAGACATGCCTCAGAGTGGAGTTTGAGATCACTGTACTAGCCTATCCTGCCTGATGGCCTATAATTCTATTAAGTTCTGTAGGCAGAAGGAAGCTGCTAAGATTGCTGATATTTTCTATTTTTCTTTTTTGCAGCAAAAGATATGTTATTCCTTTGCAGTGCAGCTGCCCTGTAGATTTTGAGTTCCGTATAGATGTGATTCGGTCTCATCCGGCCTTTACTATTGAGCCAACGTCAGGTAAGGAGAGGCAAGATTTCAAGTTTCTAATTTCCTTACAGTTCTTAGATCAAAGAGGATTTGGAGAGTAGGTCTCAAGTTACAAAAGAGAATAAACCACATTTGAATACGACATTTTCAAATGCGTAACAGTGACAGATTTTACATATCTGGCACAATGTAAATTGGAATTGGACACTTGGAGATAAAAACACTTAGGATCATTTGTGTCATGCAGATAATTTAAAATAATGCCCAGGTAAATTTTTTCCAAGATCAAAACTTGAATTTACTCTAATTCTAATTTTGCCTCTTGGTACCTTATATTCATCTTTCAACTCAATGTCAAATAAAATGGAGTATTATTTTTCCCCAAGTTCTCAGAGTCTTAGTGAGGTTTCCGATGAATTGTGGACAGTCCGTCTCTGCGTGTCCCAAAGGACCTGGGTCGCGGTGCTGCTCAGGACCTTTGGGAGAGAAATCCCCCTGAAGTGGGTGCTGCTCCCCAGCTTCCGGTGCTTGGTGTTTAGGTTTGGGATTTAAACAGCTGTCCACAGCGGTCCGCTGTGAGCACTGGAGGCTGTTTTTAAACGTCAGGGGAGTTATCCATTTGCTTCCTGCCCTTTCGTTGTTGCAAGTGCATGTTTTGTCCAAAATGAGGGTTCAAAGCAGGAACTTTGAATCGCTTCTGAATTATAAAATGTACCTTGATTATTTCCTAGAGAACCAGGAGCCATTCTGAGATTTTTGCCACACATTGTAGCCACTATTTATATTGCAGAAAACAGGGCTTGATTCTCTTTCCAGAGAGAAGAATTTTGTTATTTTTAAGCTTTAAAAAGAAGACAAAAATAAATGATTACAAAAAATAAACTAAACAAAATAATATTTCTGCTTTTACTACAGTTAACGTTCTCACAATAGGCCTTTTGGTAGAACAATAATAATAATAACAGCACTTAGTGAGGCACTGTTCTACTCTGGGCTATACATATAGATAGAGATACATTATATACATACACTTAATCTGTACCAGAATGACATAAGATCTACAATTACAATTTCTATCTTATAGACATTGAAATGAGGCACAGAGGGGTTAAGTAACTTGTCCAAGGACACTCAGTAGTCAGTGGCAGGGGTGAGATTTGGACCCACTCGGTCTGGTTACAAAGTGAATGTATGCACTGCCTCTGCCTCATATGCGCAAACTGGATTTCACCTTCACTCTGGAGAGGTCATAAAAATGTCACCGACAAGGTGTGTCGGTAAAATAAACTCGCTCCTGTGATCTTAGTCTGGACTCTACTCAGAGAAGTAGAGACTGTAGCAAGAAAGAGGGTAATCCTACCCCGGTGGCCCATCAAGACCACACTGAACCTGTGGGTTGTCCCTGAGAGCCACACTCTAAAGCAGGTCAGCGGAGTCCCAGTGAAAGGACATCGAGTCAGTGAGGCATGGGGATGACGTGCCTCGAAAGAGAAAAAGGGCCCTGGAGGCAGGTTAGCTGTGTCAGTAGCGAGAGTCGCTGTGGAGAGGAAAGGAATGGGCTTGTGCCCTGTGGCTCCAGAGGGTAGAGCTAGAACCAGTACATCGTCTAGACGCCCAAAGATGATTTGATTGTTTAGCAAGTAGCTAGTTCGCCACCACGGGAGACTGGTGGGAATGCGACGAGGGCAGTCAAACCTCAGATGGGGGCTTCAACTTGGTCAGTGCCCCGAAGTGTCCAACACTACGATGCCCAGGATGATCTGGGCTTAGCAGCTCTGGGCTTAGCCTACCTGGCCTGGAGGTCTGTAATTCTATTAAGTTCCATAGGCAGAAGGGAACCACTAAGATTTCTGAGCAGGCTTGATGGGAACGACTTTTAGGAAGGCCAGTGGAGCTGCAGTGTGAAGGTGTGACCGAAGCGGGGGCAGGCAGGGGAGCAGGCGATCATTGTGTTGGGAATGAAATAACGTAGGCCTTGAGAGCCTGAACTAAGCTGGTGTCAGCAGCAACAAAAAGGAAGGGAGAATTTGGGAGAAAGAGAGAGATTCTTATGGCCAAGCCATTCTTTAAAAAAAAGAAATTCCCAAGACACAGAATATTAGTTTACCCAAAGGGCTTTGAAACACGACATATTAAACACCTGTGGCTACGTCCATAGCAGAGACAGTGTTCGCACACATGAATAACAACTGTACGTGCAACACTAAGCAACCACGCAGGCCTTTCCACTAGCGCTCGGGTGGTGAATTGCACCACCACACCATTCAGACCAAGAGTGGTCCCTGAGCACATTTCCTGCTCCGTCTGATAAGCTTTTGTGGTGGTTCTGGTGCTATGTTTGTTGCTTGCCTTTTAAATTCCTCCTTTAAGTAAAATTAAATTGAATATACCAGTTTGGAGTCGAAAGAGAGGTGAGAGCTAGGGACATAAATTTTGGCCTGAATATCGACGGACCGTAGAGCTGTGGGACTGGCCATGAGGTCACCCAGGGATTGAGTGGACTGAGGACTGAGCCCTGGACACAGGCACCCAGAGGACAGCAGGGGGAAGTGGGTCAAGGGCAGAGACCAAGGAGGAAGTCAAGAGAGTGTGGTGCAGGAGGAGACATGAGTGAATGAGTGGATGGATGGATGGATGGATGGATGGATGGATGGATGGATGGATGAAGGAACAAGGGCAAGCCTGGGCCCTTGAACTTTGGGAACCCTGCCTCTGTGGTTTTAAATGATCTGCTTCATGTGGATGGTGCTGCTGACCTGGCTTTATAAGCTGGTCTCCTAGGCTGACCACTGAGCCTCCTGGGTAGCTTTTTTTTTTTTTTTTTTTTTTTTGAGGCTTCGCCCATCACTCTGCTCCCTGGTCTCGGCATTTTCTTGCTTTGGTTTCCCACTTTGTTGATGTAGCGATACATCGTGGCTGTTACTCTTTTGAGGCTGTGAATTCAGTGATGGCTTTTATTCACCTGTAGTAAACCCCTTGGCTGCGTGGACAGTGAATGCAGTTTGGGCGGCACACAGCCCAGTGAGCTTTGGGCTTTCCTGGCTTGTCAGGCATCTAGCTTGACTCATAGGCCTTACAGCTGGACAGTCCTGGGTCACTTTTTTGGGCAGTAAGTCATTTGCCTTTATTTCACAGGTAGGCTAAGAACTACAGGCTAATTTTACACAGTGAGCAGGCGTATTTTGTACACACTGTTTCAGACACTTCTTTGCTAACTGATTGCCTAAAGGCTTGTGGAGCTGCCCATCAGTCCATTAGGTTATAAAGCAACTTTGTCTCTGGGAACCGGAAGCACCCAACATCCATGCCTCCCAGGCATTTTGTGCTCAGGCTTGCCAAATGCAAACATTTGAGTAAAGCTCATTTCATTTACAAGATTTGAACCTGACATAGAGCCCTCAACTTCAACTCACTGGCCTGTGCCCACTGGTCATCCTCATGCGAGATGACTGTACTGGGTCTAATGATGGCGCCAAGAGTTCCCTGAGCTTGGGGGACATGCGTAAAGGAGTTTGTGACCTGCCTTGTACTGTTGACAAGAAATCATACACAATTAAAACACCAAGACACTGTTGATAATTTTGGAAGAGCCAACAACACATGAGTTTGGCCAAGATCTTATTAGTGTTGGAGACCAGCCAAATTCCACAAAAATGCGTTGCACTCGTTTACTTTTGACTACTTTGAGATCTTATCTTGGACATTCACCTGGTGTCACACACTCAGGGAGGGCGAACCCCATTCACAGAAATGGTAATGGAGCATAAAATGGATAGGTTAGCAAGAGTGCCTGGGGGCTATGGCCCAGTGTTCTTATTTTAATACTTTCATTCTCTTTTCTTTTTCAACTATGATGAGCACATCAGGCATTTACAGATAAGTTTCTATTTTCATTGTCTTCCAAAATGTATACTTTCACAATGTTGTATTGATTTGGGCATAATCCCAGAGCCTTTTTGCTCTTGCTTTGGCCTCAGGCTATGTTTTGGTTATAGGCGTTACCCACAGGCCCAGGGCCACCAACCCAGCAGGCAGCACATCCAGCGAAGAGCAAACCCCTCCCCCGGGATGAGCACAAGGACCCCGTGAGCACTGCACCTTGCTGTAGAGGCCAGTCCCCCCGCCCTCCACCCCCGCCCCCCCCCGTGGGCCTCCTGACGGGCGGCCCTTCTAGACGCAGCCCCTAGTCCAGCCACAGCCTCTCTGTCAAACTCACTCATGCTCCTACAATAGCTGCCATGCACTGCCCACCTCCCAGCCCTTAGCTTTCAAACGGAAGTGAGTGTTACACCCTGTTTGCCTCTTTTTTTTCTCCAAAAACCCCTCGACTAACCTATTTTATCGCGTAACAAGCCTCACTGCGGGGTCCAGAAGCCGTAGGGCGTCCATTCCTTCCCGACAGGAATGTGACTAGGAAAGGTCACCCCGCTTCTCCTCCCTGCCTCACCACACGCCTGCGACGGGCGAACTGCAGGGAACGGGCAAGGATTGCCAAGGGGATGGCAAGACCTTTGGATCTCCAGACAACAGGAGGCCCCGTAAAGTGCTTCTTACTGTGGTCAGGACGCTCGAGAATAGCCTCATCCCAGGAAATATTTGCTGAGTGTATGGCTACACGGACGGATGGAGATACAGGGGGATCTTTGGCAAGTGCCACACTGAGTGAGATACACCAGCAAAGCGCTTCGGACAATCTTCCAGTTCAGCATCTGGAAGACGAGCCAGGCCACCCGCGAGGTTGGAAAAGAATGCTCCGGAGAAGTGGAATCAGACTTTCTCCAGCACCAAACCTAATGGTGAGGGGGAACCACTGGGGACAGTTCATATATAAATGCAAATACGTTCCCTGTGTCCCTTATCTAACTAATCGATGGTGGCACGCTAAGAAAGCAGGGAAAGCCAGACCAGCAAGCGGTGATTCTCTAGGCACAGACCCCGAAGCAGCTCTGTCACTCTGGTGGCGATGCTACATTTCACTAGGCGTGCAGTCTGCCCTGAACGGCGGCAGTGCCCGCACACGGCCACTGGCGCGATCTTCGCACTCGCTGCCACCTTCTAACTGGGAACCACGAGCCGGGCACCTCGCTACATGAACTGCCTCGTTTCACCCCACAGCCCTGGGAGGGGGGACCATTGTCAGCACCTTTCACAGTTGAGGACACCGAGGCGCAGGGAGGCCAGCTGGCCCAACTCCAGACTCAAGCCTTCGAGGGCACCCTGAGCTGGACGAGGAACGGCACCAGGAGGCCTTGAAGCAGGAGAGGGGGAGAATAGAATGTAGCACACACTAGAGTTTAGGAAATTTGTATTTTGTGAGAGAAAAGTTAGAGAAATTAATAATAGCTCTCAACCAACCAAGCCTTATGTATTCTTCTTGCCTTCAAAGGCCCTTGGTATCACCTGTCCAAGATGACATGTCGGTTTGGGCTGGGCACACGCAGTTCACCACAGTGGCGGTCAGTGAACTTCACCCAGGGAGCGATGCCCGTACCCTGACCAAAGTCTGTGCTCTCCATTCTGAAGTCCCAGTGCCTCTGGGCTCGGGGAGGGGCGAGGCAGTGTTTGGCCTGGTCCTGCCTGGAACGGCCGCCTGTCTCCACCGGGGAGCAGGCCCTTCCGTGGGCCCCACAGGGCTGACTGGTGAGGGTAACGGCGCCAACAGAGGAAAAAAGAGGCTCGGGGTGTAAGGAAGTGTGGGAATATTGGGCTAAACGCAAAATAAATGTTTCCTTAAAAGTGGCCTTATAAAAAGGAAATGTGTTCGTTATAAAAAATCCCGAAACTGCAAAGAAGTACAAAATCTAATTTGAAAAATATTACCCAGAATATCGCCACCCCAGAAAAAGCTGTCATTGGCATCTGTTGAGCATCCATGCTTGTGTACAAAGAGCAGAAATGAAGGGGGACTGGGCACATGCAGTGATACAGAGACAGGTAAAAAAGCAGGACCTATCTATAATAATAAAAGCGTAATATGCTAATTAGACCAGACGTCCTTCCGGATGAAGCCAGTGCTGCGAGGGAAGCCCGGGTTCCGGGTACCTGCTGACCAGAGGGAAGCCCGGGTCCCGGTGCCAGAGGGAAGCTGGTGCCGGCAGCCGGGGGAAGGAAGGCTTACCCTTACATGAATTTCGTGCATCAGGCCTCTAATTGTACATAAAAATACTGGTTTTGTCATTTGATATTGATTGAAGAAAAACAGATGAAACCAAAGGAATTGATGAACTTCCTTGGTATAAGTGATATTCATTCCTAAAATGTATGACTACACGTAAGAAAGATTATAAAACATGAAGAGGTCAGAGCCACTTTCTATTTCAATGGCGGGCTTCAACTTCAGCCAATGTCTTGGCTGAGGAAGAAGGGGGAGTTAGCACCCGTACACCTCCCCCGCCCCTCCTTACAACTCCCAGTTCTGTTATGTCATGTCATGTCATCCAGATTCGTAGCATTCATATTCTGACTAATGGCCATAAGTGCCACAGTTACTTAGTTTTTATTTAAATGGAACTAGGAGCCCTGGCCGGGTGGCTCAGTGGTTGGAGCATCATCCCCTACACCAAAAGGTTGCGGGTTCATTCCAGGTCAGAGCACATACCTAGGTTGCAGGTTGGATCCCTGGTCGAGGCACATATAGGAGGCAAACAATAAATCTCTCTCTCCCTTCCTCTCTCTAAAAGGCAATAAAAAATATATCCTCTCGTGAGGATTAAATAAATAAATGAATGGAACTGGGGCTTCACCTCCAATCTTTGCTCCCTGTTTCCTCCATGTCTGTTTTTTAGTTCCTTTCCTGGCATCTGGGTTTTGTCGTCCAGTGGCTTGCTAACCGCGGTCCCTGGGCGCCGCACGCCTGGAGTGCTGGCATGTCTGGGCGCCGCACGCCTGGAGTGCTGGCATGTCTGGGCGCCGCACGCCTGGAGTGTTGGCATGTCTGGGAGCCGCACGCCTGGAGTGCTGGCATGTCTGGGTGCCGCACGCCTTGGAGTGCTGGCATGTGTGGGCGCCGCACGCCTGGAGTGTTGGCATGTCTGGGAGCCGCACGCCTGGAGTGCTGGCATGTTTGAAGTCTCTCTGCTGCCTGTCATCTTGAAGGGCAACTTGACTGGTAGAAAAGGCAGAGGAATGATGTGGGAGGAGGGATGATGATGATAATAATAATAACGGAAACAATAGCTAATGTCTACACATGTGACAGACTCCACTCTGAACGTAAATGCACTCAATACTCCCAACAACTCTTGGGAGTCGATTCCATGAGAATGTCCACCTTCCGGATGAGGAATTGGCGGCAGGGGGTGTTAGGTAAGCTGCCCAGGGGCGGAGCTGGGATTGGCACCCAGGGAATGTGGCACCACACTCTGAGCTCAAGCACCCTGGGAGAATGTCTCCCACAACTGCCTGGTGCTCACCAGGGCCGGGTGAGTCGTAGGAGCGTCTACTACAGCATCCGTTCCGTGACTGCCATTCCGTGGCCGCTCACTCTCTGCTGGCCTCCCCGTCTCCTCCAGCCGCCTTCTGGATGGGCCCTGGGTCTCAGACGCCAGGAGTGGCCTGGCAGCAGGTAGCTGCATCCGCTCCCCTCCCTGCTGTCTGTGCTGTTGGGGTTGGGTCTCTTTGTCATGATCCCCACTCTCCGGGGCCCAGCCACACGCCCACATTTTGTCACGTTAATCAAAGGGGAGTTGGATGTGTTTTCAGGGCTGTGACTCTCACTTGAGGGGAAATCTGCTGCCCCCCAGCTGTCAGGTGCCACGTGCCTCAGTTTACAGTAGCTGGCAGCGTGCTGCTCAGCTGGGCTTTGCAGTTGTGACATTTCCCTTGTTTAATAGATCTCTCCTCACTTTCATTTGGCACTTTTTTCCTGTTGTTTTGGTGAGTGTGACAGGATGGTAATCACGTTTAAGTAGCTTCTTTTCTTCCTCGTTTACCAGAAACGCTGCTGGGTTGTTTCTACAGGGCTCGCCTCCTCCCACTTCCTCCCCAGGCCTTCGCTCAGAGCCAGGTCCTCAGCACCTGCCCAGCATCAGGCACTGTGACAGGAGCCGAGGTGCCAAGGGAACAAGACAGACACCCGCCCTGCTGGGGCTGGCATTCTAGTGGGGAAGAGAGACAAGCACCCCAAGAATGACATTGCCCAGAGGAGAAATGATTGGGAAGAAAAATAAAAGTTGGTGATGGGACCAGCTCATGGCTCTCAACCAGGTGGTCAGGAGAGGTGTCTCTGAGAAGGAATGTCAGCTTCGACCTGACGGAGAGAGGTCAGGCCCGGGCAGAGCCGGGGAGGAGGATTTCAAGCAGAGGGAGCCGTCAGCGCTAAGGCGGCAAGGCTGGGAGAGGCTCGCATGGTCATGTTGGAGGGAAATTGGGAAGCCCAGCATGTCTGGAAGGTGTGAGCAAGGGCAGGAGGCCGTGAGACCAAACTGGAGAGGCTGATGGGGACTCAGTCGGGTAGGAGTTAGGGTTTGGTTCTGAGCTGGGTGTGAGTCCACTGGAGGTTGCTAAGCAGGTGGTGGCATGAGCTCCCTTGGGGGAGAGTGTGTTGGAGCAGCAGGCAGTCCCTGGGGAAGGAAGCTGAGGTGGGCCTGGGTGGGTGCTGCCGTGGAGATGGCCGGGGTGGTGGTGGAGTGGACAGCTGATGGGCAGCCTGCCGGTGGGGCCAGCAGGTGGCTCCTGGTTTAGTTTGAGCAGTGGGAGATGTGGGGGCTCTTCGCTAGGCCGCCGGCAGCTCCTTGAGTCCAGCAATAAGCCCTCCCAGGCGCAGTCTGGTGGTGCTGGGCACGGTGCCCAGCACAGTGGGCAGGCAGGACACGTGTGCTGCTCACACTCCTCCCAGCAGTGGTTGTGGGCCCGGCAGACAGTGACCTGCTGACCGGCTGAGTTTTCCCAGCACCTTCTCCTCGGGCTGCTTCTCCTCGGCTTCCCACCTGTGCGGGCAGAGCCCCGTCTCTCATCCTGCTCCCAGGTCTGTGTTTTGGATATTTGGTGGACAGGGAGGAAAGGAAGATTTCAATACTACTTACCCCTGGTTCCAGTCACAAGCACTTGCTGGAGGGAGAGGGATTAAAGATTAAAATAAGGACCGGGAACTATTAAGAGCTCAAATGGGTCAAGTATACGTTTTTCCAAGAAACATTTCCTCTTCTTGACATTTTTTTTAAAAGTCTATTTTTATTGGTTTCAGAGAGGAGGGGAGAGAGGGAGAGAGAAATAGAAACGTCAATGATGAGAGAGAATCATTGTTCGCTGCCTCTTGCACGCCGACCACTGGGGATGGAGCCTACAACCCGGGCATGTGCCCTGACTGGGAATCAAAACCGTGACCTCCTGGTTCATAGGTCAACGCTCAATCACTGAGCCATGCCAGCTGGGCTGTTCTTGACATTTAATGATCATTTCTTACACAAGAAGTTACAACTTGCTTATTTGGCTCAGACATCGGGAAGAACACATTGACAGGACACACACCATGTCCCAGCATTGTCACAGACCCTGTACATTATTTTCTCCTCACCCCACTTTACAGAAGAGAACAGTGAGGCTCAGTAAAGTAACCACGCCAAGTCTCAGGGTCCGTAGAAGGCCGAACAAGGGTGTGAGTCAGGGTCTGTGTGGGCTCTAGGCCTTGCCTTGTCCACACGCCCGGGCAGCAGTGATGGCCTGCAGCCCTCCCTCCCATAACCCATGAATCAAACAGCTGTTAGAGTTTGTCAACAGCTTGTTCCTGGACAGTTTCTAAACTATTAGCTATTAACTTCCCAACTGGGGCTTGGAGAGATTAAGAAGCTAGTGAAAGCCTAAATTTGGAAGATTAAGGTTAATACTTGCTGACACTCCAAGCATGTGGGAGAATGGTCTATACTTTCTGAGATCTTTGAAGAAAAATGTTACTTTAAAATTATAACGACATTGTAATAACACTGTGTGGACACGTAAGAAAATAAATTTTTAATAAATAATCCCCATCCTGGGCCTATGCCCTAACAAATAATGTGCCTCTTAGTTTCCCTTTTCTTTTAGTAACTGCCCGTATTTAATGCCCATTTTACATAATTGTAATCACGGCAAATATACTATATAAGTAGTGGTATTTTCTGGTGACTTCATTTATAATTGCTAAGTGTTGTTACATTTCCTTCATAATACTCATTTTACTGATAAACTGGGGTTTTCTTAGCCTTTGTCTCTGCCTCATCACCCCCCCTGCCCTGGAATTGCCATTATCCCTGGTTGTGTTAAGGGTAATGATCTGAATTGAATGGAAGCCACAGAATCATGGTTTGGGGGGAGGGGTTAAATGAAATAGTAAATTTTGGGGTGCTCTTCTCACTTTGAAAACATGAAACATTCTCTCATTTCTCCCACCATTAATTTTTGCCAAGCAATAAGCTATGAGTGCTTGGCACACCTTTGTAGCTATTAACATTTGTCAGTGGGCTGCGACCCAGTTCTGTTAACAAAGCTGTGTTAACTGGTGTCCCTGTTAATGGAAAAGGCAGTGTGTGTACTCCGGTTGCCTAGGCAACAGCCCCAGTGTGCTTTATGTATTCGAGCTGGGCTGGGAGCACTTAAACATAAATCAGCCAGGTCAAGGCAAACATTAATCCTTGCTCCGGAGCTTGTCCTTATTTTTTAAGTTAATGAGCTGGAGCAGAAGCACTAGAATGTTCTTAGTCTAAAGCCCCCAGTGAATTGCCGGTCAAACGGGTGTGTTTTCTGGTCAAGTGGGTGGACGAGGTACTGAACTGCTGGGCTGACGGACAGAGCGAGCGCCTCTGATTACCTCTTCCCTCGGTGGTCTCTGGAGTCACTAGTGGCTGTTATTTAAAGATTTTCATGTCTGCCCTCAGGAAATTAACAAATACCTGTTTCTGAAGCACTGGGCTTGAGATCCATGAAGATAAAAGAGGTTTGGGCCTGTTGTCTGCCTTGGGGGCTTGCAACCTAGTTAGGAGCTTGTAAGCTCTGAAAGGCAACAGTTCGTGCAGCACTGGAGTCCTGTAGGGCTGGCAGAGCTGAGAGGGGTTTCCGCCTCGTGGACAGAGAGTCAGGAGGAGTTTCATGTACTTGGCATTGAAGTGTGGATTCATTTGCTAATTCAGCAAGTATTCATTGAGGTCGGGACACAGCTATGAGGAGGCGCCTGCTTTTGTAAAATTTACACTCAAATCCAGGGAAAGGTAGATGGTAAAGGGGTAAACTTTGTTTTGTTTATCGCTATTTCTTGAGTGCCTAAAACAGCGCCTGGCATACAGTGAGTGCTCCAGGAATGCTCAGCTGGCAGCGTGGGGTGTCCATGTGGTTAAAGCATAGGGAGCACAGGGGGTGCAAGGTTCAGAGGAGGGTGAAACGGGAAGGAGGGGTACGAGGAGTTTATGAGAGAATGTGCGAGGCCCCTGCAGGGACAGGAGAGACTGAGGCGCAGGGGCATGAGGAATCATTTGGAAAGCAAGCCAGAGAGCCTTCAGCGAGTCAGAGCATTAGCCTTCTCAAACTGAGCACAGTGGTCCTCCCCCTCCACCCGCTCCCCTCTCCCCTTTCACTTTTCTTTCCACGTGTATTAAGCACTTGCTGTGTTCCAGCCCTGATGGCCACAGAGACACAGGGAAGAATAAGACTTAGAAGAGAACAGTTGTCCATCGTGAAAGTTTTAAAGCAAAGAATCAAGTTACACAACAATATAGGTAGCTGCATTATGTGGACAAAAATGTTTTTGTGTGTTCCTAGCTTTTCTTTGTTGATCACAGCATTCACATTGAAATCTGGTAATTAGTTCAAAGATTGCAGTTCTGGGAGTTCATCTGTGATTTACTGACACTGATTGATATGCATGTATTTATGTAACTGACACAATCCAATAATTATTATGTAGTAATCCTACCTAATAAAAGGGAAGTATGCAAATAACCATCACTCCGCTACGCCCACGATTGGGCGGTGGGAGGCTGGGGGAAGGACTTGGGGTGGCTGATTGGGCTGGCAGGAGAAGCGGGGGATGGTTATGAGTCCCCGCCCCCCGTTTCTCCCACCAGCCCCAAGGGCCGGCGCTGTGGGAGGACCCATGGGGCCAGCAGAAGGCGCCAGTGGTGGAATTCGGGGTGGCCGATCGCGCTGGCGGGAGGCGCTCCGATTGGCAGGTGGCCAGAGGAAAACTGGTGCTGGCGGAAAACTGGTGCCGGCAGCCAGGTGAAGGAAGGTCTATTGCAGGAAACTTCGTGCAACGGGCTTCTAGTCCTATCTAATAAAAGAGTTATATGCAAATTAACCATCACTCCGCTACACCACCACCCCCACCAGCCAATCAGAGCGAGTATGCAAATAAACCCAACCAAGATGGCTGCGGTCACAGAGAGCAGGAGGGAGGCTTGGGTTTCCCAGGCAATAAAGGAAGCCAAGCTTTCTGCCTGCCCTTGCCGGCCTAAGCCTCCACTCAAGGCTACAAAGTTTCAATGATAGAAGATACATTAATCCAAACAGAAATGGTGGCAGCCATGGATCTGGAAAGAGCAGGAGGCTAGGGTTGTCCCCGGCAATGGAGGAAGCCAAGCTTTCCGCACACCCTGGCCAGCCCAGGCCTCTGCTTAAGGCTACAAAGTTTCAATTATAGAAGATACATAAGTCCCAACAGAAATGGCTGTCGCCACAGAGCAAGCAGAAGGCTTGGCTCTGCTCCAGGCTACAACGTTTCAATTGTAGAAGACAAATAAACCCCAGATACCAGGGCCTCCGCTTGGGTCGCCAGGGTGTGTGGCTGGCCTGCAAACTACCACAGGCCCCTCGCCCAGGCTTCCCCACACCCCAAAAAAACCCCAACCCTGATCCAGGACACCCTTCAGGGCAAACCAGCTGGCCCCCACCTGTGCACCAGGCCTCTATCCCATCTAATAAAAGAGTAATATGCAGATTGACCATCACTCCAACACACAAGATGGCTGCCCCCATGTGGTCAAAGATCCTGCCCCCATGTGGACACAAGATGACCACCACAAGATGGCCAGCAGGGGAGGGCAGTTGGGAGGGACAGGCCTGCAAGGGAGGGCAGTTGTGGGTGATCAGGCCAGCAGGGGAGGGCAGTTGGGGGCGATCAAGCCTGCAGGGGAGGGCAGTGAGGGGTGACCAAGCCAGCAGAGGAGGGAAGTTGGTGGCGAGCAGGCCTGCAGGGAAGGGCAGTTGGGAGGGACCCAGGCCTGCAGGGGAGAGCAGTTGGGGGGGACCAGGTCTGCAGGGAAGGGGAGTTAGTGGTGACCAGGCCTGCAGGGGAGGGCAGTTGGGGGAAAACAGGCTGGCAGGGGAGCAGTTAGGCATCAATCAGGCTGTCAGGAGTGTGGTTAGGGGGTGATAAGGCTGGCAGGCAGAAGCGGTTAGGGGCAATCAGGAAGGCAGGCAGGCGAGCAGTTGAGAGCCAGCAGTCCTGAATTTTGAGAGGAATCTCAGATTGGAGAGGGTGCAGGCTGGGCTGCGGGACACCCCTCGCCCCCTTGCACGAATTTCATGCACTGGGCCTCTAGTCTATATATATAAAAGCCTAAGCGACCATTATAACCGAAAGACCAGAATGACCGGAACGACCAGTTGCTATGAGGCTCACTGACTACTAGGGGGAAGCTGCTCAATGCAGGAGCTGCCCCCTGGTGGTCAGTGAGCTCCTACAGGGTAAGTGCCACTCAGCCAGAAGCTGGGCTCACTGCTGGCGAGTGCAGCTGCAGCAGTGGGAGCCTCTCCCACCTCCGTGGCAGTGCTACCAAGCTGCGGTGGCAGGCGCAGCCTGGCTGGGATGAGTGGGAGCAGCATGGCATCAGCCTGGCTCTGGCTCCTCCCCGGCCTCCTGCCACTTTGGCACTGCTACATCCGTCCTGGCCTGTGGGGATCAGGCCAAAACCGGCAGTTCAACATCCCCCCAGGGGTCCCGGATTGTGAGCGGGCGCAGGCCAGGCTGAGGGACCCCACCCGTGCACGAATCCATGCACTGGGCCTCTAATTAGTAAATAAAATCGATGTAGACACCAAAAGGTGATTCACGTGTATTTAATGAAAAGACTATATAAAGAGGATAGAAAACGTGTGCTTATCCTGGGAAGAATGTGTGTGTGCATGGACTTTGGACTTTGCAGAAGAGAAAGTATCAGTTTTTCCTCATTTCTTCCCTCAGGGATAATCCCAGCTAATGGGAAGATGAACGTGACTGTCAAGTTTACGCCCTTTCAGTACGGGATGGCACAAGTAAGAATGCAGTTGAGGATTTCCCAGTTCAACTCTGAGCCCTACGAGTGTGTCTTCACCGGAACTTGCTATCCCAACATGGCTTTAAAGTATGGCAGCCGGGGACTGTTTGTGTTTATCCTTAAGCCCTTTTTAAAATCCAGTCTTCCTTCCATTCTGCTTTCCTTTCTTCTAACAGAATGCCATCGAACACTTACTTCAAACGCACTTTAAAGTATAATGGTGACACGTAGACTATCTCTGTGCTGGAGCAGCCGCTGCTTCTGCCCAGAGGGGAAGCACCGGCTGAGATAAAGGGGTTTCCGGGAGAATGCATTCTCTCGCTGATGATTACTCGTGTGCTGGTTGAATTTCTGACCAGATGCATATATTACTGTTTACTCAGAAAAGTAACCCATAAGGCCAGAACAACATAACTCTTTTCAAAGTTTCAGTATACTATTATAACATATGGAGTGTCTCTCTGGGCAGTGTCCACTGCAATGCCCCATGGGAAATGGTCCAAACCCTGAATACACCCGCAACAGAGGAGCCGAAATAAGTCCCGTCTAACAATGACTCCCACATCAGGCAAAAAGGGAAACGTGCCACACGGGAGGTGCGTTAAACACCATCAACATTCAAGTCAGAGGAAAGATGTGAAAGGGGGTTAGGTTGTAGACCACTACAAATTTTTCCTGAAGTTCTACTTTCATTTGAATGTGAGCTCGTATTTTTATATCCCAATGTATCTAGTTAATATTATGTTTTATCCTAGCATGCATGATTTTATCAAAGTTAAAAGGAAAATTTGCCATAGTATTAATACTAATTTTGGAAAATCCTTATAAATATTTCAAAAATAATAAAGAAATATCTTGATATTCCTCTTCTTGTCATGCATAGATATACATTACATATTTACATCATAAGGCATATTAAACATGTAACTTCATGATTTATTATATATTTATGTCATGATTTTCTTCCTAAAGACATCACTTGAGTAGGATTTTTACTTACATATCTTTCCACAGACATGTTCTTAACTACACAAGAGCATTGTATGGAAATGCTGATATACACTATTTCTAAACTGTCATGTTTTGGTTTCCCAACTAGTTTGATATCTTATTTGGCACACTCAACATTTTCAAGGACTATGTTTCAATACCTTCATCTCTCCCCACATTGCACGTAGTCCTATAACATGTAAATTTAACCAGGAAGGAGAAAATTATCCTGCAGCCATGTTCTCTGGAAGTTTCATAGGTTGCTTTTTGTTTCACTATTGTGTGTGTGATGGACTTACTCATGTCCTAAACTTGGCATGGCCAAATGTAACTCTTTATCACTATCTTAGACCCCTTCATTTATTTTTGTTGTCAACACCAGCAATTAGGTTCCTTGAGGAGACTGTTTTGTAACACCCTCCTTTTTTGTTACTGTTCTCCTGTATTTACAGCAGAAGTGATGTCAAGGCTCTAGAGAGATGTGGACGCTGAACCACAGCTTGCTCCCTAACCAAGCGCCTCATCTCTGCACATCACAGCATGTCCGTCAGTGTGTGTGTGACCAGCAGACAGGTGCTCCCAGGCCATGGGCCTTGCGGGACACCTGACTTGAGTGCCCATGCTCTGTGCACGGGCCTGTTCAATAGGTGCTCAGCAAATGCACATTGACAGTTGGAATGAATGTTAGCATATTCTTAACTTCTATCTGTAATACCAAGGAAATCTGTAATCTTGTAAGACAAGTGTTCAGGTATTCTTGCTTAAAGAAACGCTTCATAAGTAGCACTTAGGAATGTAACGTAGCTCTACTACATCTCTTTAGAAATAACTCGAATAGTTTCTGTGGTCATGTTAGCAGCACTATCTATATCTACATATGTCCAAAGGCAGTTTGCAGTTGCAGAAAATATCTCAAACATTTGTCTGAATCATCTTTTGAAAGATCTTATTACAAACAGTGGGCATAATCACTCTTTTGCTACAAAGATAAATCAAGTAAGATTTTTTAATGTAGTGAATTTAGCTAATGAAAACGAATAGCCTAGAAATAAATTATGCTAGACCATAAGAGCAATTTTCAGCATATCATGTTTTCCACTTGTTATGTTCTTTGAGAATGTAAGGAAAAACAGCCATTGGTAAACTATTTTGATGTAAATGGTTATCCTTTGGTATACTGACATTGCATTTATTTTAGTAGGCCAATGTTTTAGCACACCAAATTGACCTGCAATTACTAACTAATGGACTATAAGCCATGGTATTATTAGAAGGAAGATAGAAATAGGAATCTTGAGTTGTTTGATTATATACTAATTTAATATGTTTTAAACTATAGATTAGAAGAATTTGAAAGATTAAATATTCTTTCTAAGAAAGTAGACGTCCCTGCAGAGAAGTCAATGACACAGATAAATTTTCACCGACTGCCAGCGAAGTTAAAACCTCCAAAGGTTAAGGTAAGTGGGCATCCATGTTAACCATATGGGAGGAGTGAGAGAGAAGCAAAATAATGACTTTTTCTTCCTGATTTGTTCCCAGGAAATTGAGTATCAGAACTTGAGATTTCCAGTAGATTTATCAAATCCATTTGCTGTGGCAACTGTTTTAAACCAAGAACCAGGAAAACTGAAAATTAAAGAATTAAGAGAAGGTAACCAGTTGATCCACAGTAAATCAGCACCTGGGAAGAATCGGAAAGAATTATTGCTTGTGGCATTTACTATTCATGAGCAATAACAACAAAACCCAATTAGGTCGCTGAGTTTCATATTTAGAAATGTGTTTTTCTCTCAGCAAATGGTTCTGATTTGATTACCGGTATAATCATTGTCTGCTTCTGCCCTCAGTTTTGGACCAAGGCAATGAGATTTCAAAAACAAGACAGATGAAGGAAGCACTTTTTGAACAGAAAGTCAGACAGGACACTCTCGAAGAGATTGAAAATCACCTTAAATGGTAAATATTGAGCAATTATTTGTATCAAGTGACAGTACTTTGTTTTAAGTAATGGCTTTTTTATATGAGACAATTAAATGTCATAACTCTTGAAAATTTTGATTATTCTTTCCCTCCATTGGCCCCTCTATTTCAGAGCAAAGTTACTTTTGGGAATAAATCAATGTGACCAAACTCTGCCCTTTCCTAAGTGTGGCCCGACAGTGGCAGAGCCAGAGTGCACATGGGAGAAGGGGACACTCCTTGCTGCCCTCTGCTGCCCCAGCCGCCCCCAGTCTAACCACACCAGGAGCCCCATGGGCCTGCTGGGAGCCCAGCAGTACAGGGTCGGGGAGGCTGCTGATGGAGGTTTTAAAACTCAGATGTGAGACTGCTGCCTGTGCTCCTGCAACCAAAATGGAGCCCTTTTCACAATTTCTTACCAGGTCACACCAGGCATTTCCATGTGTTCAGATTCAGCTAAAACAAACTTCAGAAACTCTTACATTAAGCTAAAAATAAAGACTCCAGTAAAGGGTCTTTTAGAGGCCATCTTGTCCATTCCCCTGCCTAAGCACTCCTCACCCAGCCACCCTGCTTGCATGGGAGGGGGATGCCCTTTGTTCTCAAGAAAATACCTTCTACTTCAGCATATGTCTGTATTCAGGGTGTGACCTCAGCTAAATAGGAAGTATGCCGAGTACCTGAAGAGCAGTTTTAATATTTTTTTATTTCAGTTGACAAACAATATTATATTAGTTTCAGGTATTCAACCCAGTGATTAGACATTACTAACTGATCATCTCAATGAATCTAGTACCCATCTGTCACCATACATAGTTATTACAATATTATTGACTGTATTCCCTGCCTTGTACTTTACATCCCCATGACTTTTCTGTAACTACCAATTTGTTCTTAATCCCTTCACCTTTTTCACCCAACCTCCCACCCCTCTGGCAACCGTCAAAATGTTCTCTACAAGTCTGTTTCTGTTCTGCTTTGTTTCTTTATTTTGTTTTTTTATTTTATTATTGTTAGGTATGTATTTATTGCCATTTTGTTATTCATATTTTTAATGTTTTCCCCCTTCTTCTTAAATAAGTCCCTTTAACATTTCTTGTAACATTTCTGGTTAAGTGGTGATGAACTCCTTTAAGTTTTTGTTGTCTGGGAAGCTCTTTATATGTCTTTAGATTTTAAATGATAGCTTTGCTGGGTAGAGTAATCTTGCTTGTAGGTCTTTGCTTTTCATCACTTTGAATATTTCTTGCCAATCTATTCTGATCTGCTAAGTTTCTGTTGAGGAATCAAATGACAGTCTTATGGGAGCTCCTTTGTAGGTAACTCTCTTGCTGCTTTTAAGATTCTCACTTTGTCTTTAATCTTTGGCATTTTAATGATGATGTTCTTGGTGCAGGCCTCTTTGGGTTCATCTTGTTTGGCACTCTCTGTATTTCCTATTGTATGTATGTCTATTGCCTTCAACAGGTTAGGAAAGTTTTCCGTCATTGTTTTTTCACATTTCTTCCTGTCTCTCTTCTCCTCTGGCACCTCCATGATGCAAATGTTGGTACACTTGAAGTTGTCCCAGAGGCTCCTAATAATACCCTCACTTTTTTGGACTCTTTTTTATTTTTGCTGCTCTGATTGGGTGTTTTCTACTTCCTTGTCTTCCAAATCTCTGATGTGATCTTCTGCTTCCACTGTTGATTCCTTGTAATGTATTCTTCATTTCAGTTAGTGCATTCTTCATTTCTGACTGATTCTTTTTATGTTTTCTAGTTCTGTTTTTGTTTCCTACCTCTTTGTTGAAGTTCTCAGTAGTTCATTTATTCTTCCCCTAAGTTCATTGAGCTTCCTTATAACCAGTGTTTTGAATTCTGCATCTAGTAGATTACTTGTCTCCATTTTGATTAGCTCTTTTTCTGGAACTTTATTCTGTTCTTTCACTTGGGACATTTTTCTTTATCTCCTCATTGTGGCTGCCTGCCTGTGTTTGTTTCTGTGTTATGTAGGTCTCCCGGGCTTCGTAGATTGGCCTTGTGCCATAGGTGTCCTGAAGGCCCAGTTACACAGCCTTTCCAATCATCCAAGCTTGGCATTCCAGGTTGGTCCCCCATGTGGGCTGTGTACACCCTCCTGTTGTAGTTGAGCCTTGATTGCTTGTTGGCACCTCAATGGGAGGGATCTACCACAGGCTGACCAGCTCTACGCACTGTCTGCAAACACTGTGGTTGACCCCAACACAGGGGTTGACCCCAAGAGCAGGCAGGACTTTTCAGCAGGGCTCTGGTGCCTGCTGAGTGTATCCCTCGGTGGAGATGGTTGGGTGGAGCTTTGATGTGGTCCAAGGCTGGTGCCTACCTGCCGGCTCAGTGGAGAGGGACTCAGAAAAGGAACAATAGCCTCTGCCAACACTTCACTCTGGAGAAAGCTGACCCTCCAGCTCTCGCCCTGATGCCAAATAATTCAGTTCCTCCCATATGTCCCTGGTGCCCTTCCAACAGCTCTCCCAGTGCTGGAGTTCTGAGAGAATGAGTCTAAGGAAGTCTGTGGATGAGTCCTTTAAGAGGAACACCTGGGACTCCAGCTGCCCTTCATCTTACTCAGTCACAGTCCTCATTGGTTTTTACAGCCAGAAATTATGGGGACTTCTTTTCCTGCCACTGGAATCCTGGACTGGCAGGCCTGGTGTGGGTCTGGGACTCCTCACTCCTCAGGGGGGACCTCTGTAGCCTAGATATCCCTCACAATTTGTATTGCTACATGTAGGAGTGGGACCAGCCCATTCCACATTTCTGCCCCTTCTACCAGTTTCAGTGTGGGTTCTTCTTTGTATCCTTAGTTGTAGGACTTCTGTTTAGCTTGAATTCAGGCAGTTCTGAATACATCATTCATAACCTATAGAACAATTCAGGCAGTTCTGAATACATCATTCAGAACTGCCTGAATTGTTCTATAGGTTAGTTTTGATTTTGATGTGTTGTGGGAGGATTTGCATACCAAATTTACCTATGCACCATTTTCAAAGAGCATTTTAAAAAATATTAATTCCCTATTATAAAAATGAACACATTGTCATGATAGAAAACCTGAAAATTATTATTTGTAAAGTATTAGGAGGGGAAAATAATCACTATATCTTATCACTCTATATATTATTTTTTTAAAATAAAAAATAATCAGTATGATGCAATGGCCATGTCCTTCCTTCTATGTTTGAAATCACATCCTAAATTCAGTTTCTCCCAACTTTTTTTGTTGAAAGATTTTAAACCTGCCAGTAACACCCATATACAGTTGATGGAGGTTCACCAGTTGTTAACATTATGCCACATATATTTCCCCTTACTTTCTACACATGCACACACACACACCCTTTTTCTGAACCATTTGAAAGTAAGTTGCAGACATCATGAAGCTTCACTCCTAAAGACTTTAGTATGTAGTTCCTGAAAACAAAGACATTCTCCAATATTACCATAATCACTTCTGGGAAATTTAACATTGTTACAATAATATTGTCATAATCAGCCAATACACAACATTACCCAGTTGTCCCATTAATGTCCTTTATACCTGGGTTTTTGTTTTTGGAGAGGAGGGACCCAGGGTCCAATCAAGGCCCATACAATTTGTATTTAGTTTTCATTTTTCTTTAGTCTCCTTTAATCTAAAACAGTTCTCCAGAAACACCCTTCCATTTTTTTAAAATATATTTTTATTGATTTCAGAGAGGAAGAGAGAGAGAGAGAGAGAGAGAGAGAGAGAGAGAGAGAAACATCAATGATGAGAGAGAATTATTGATCACCTGCCTGTGGCACACCCTTCACTGGGATTGAGCCCACAACCCGGGCATTTGCCCTGACCAGGAATTTTACTGTGACCTCCTGGTTCAATCACTGGGCCACGCCAGCTAGACCCCCTTTCATTTGAAAAACCATAACTACTATTTATTTTTAACATGTACCATGTTTCATGATAAATACATTACATACCAGATATTTTTAAACTGTGATAAAATGCATAAAATTTAAAGTGTGCAATGCAGAGGTTTTAGGTATATTGACAATACTGTGTAACAATCACCATTAATTAACTCCAGAATATCTGCATCACCCCAGAAAGAAAGCCTATACCCATTAAGCAGTCATTCTCATTCCCTTCTCTCCTAGGCCCTGGCAACCACTGTAGATTTGCCTATTATGGACATTTCATATAAATGGTATCATACAATATGTGGCCTTTTGCAGCTGGCTTCTTTCATTTGACATGTTTTCAAGGTTCATCTATGTCATAGCATCTATCGGGACTTCATTCCTTTTTATGGCTGAATAATACTGCATAATATGGACATACTGCATTTTATTTATCCATTCATTAGTTGACATTTGGGTACTTTCCATTTTTTGGTGATTGTGAATAATGCTGCTATGAACATTTATATACAAGTTTTTGTATGAACATATATTTTCAGTTCCCATGGGCAGAGAGCAAGGAGTGGAATTGCTTGGTCATGTGTTAACTCTATGTTTAACATTTTGTGAAGCTGCCAAAGTTTTCCAGCATGGCCAACCATTTTATATTCCCATCAGAAATGTTTAAGCATTCCAATTTCTATACACCCTTGCAATACCTGTTATTTTTCTTTATTATTATTATTATTATTATCATCATCATCATCATCATCATCATCGCCATACTAGTGGGTGTGAAGTGGTACATCACTGTAATTTGATTTTCATTTCCTTAATGACTAATGATGTTGAACATCAGATTTTAAAAATATATTCTTACTGATTTTAGTGAGGAAAGAGAGAGGGAGAGAGGGATAAAAACATCAATGATGAGAAAGAATCATTGATCGGCTGCCTCTTGCATGCCCCACATTGGGGATCTAGTCTGCAACCCGGGCATGTGCCCTGACCAGGATCAAACCGTGACCTCCTGGTTCATAGGTCAATGCTCAACCACTGAGCCATGCCAGCTGGACAAACATCAGATTTTTGTATTCATAAATATTTTAGCATGTGTCACTAGAAGATAAGCTTAATTTTTGTCTTCTATAATACATTATTCATCTTAATTATGTTGCTTAAGTCTACAACTTTTCTTCCCCATGATGTCTCCTCCAATTGTAGAGTATAGCTAAGAGACTCCGTTCTGATGGGTTCTGGAGGTTGTGTATGTTTTTTTTCTTTCCAGGCAGGTGCACCTTGGTAAAGATCATATGGCTTTTAAATTTATAAAAGACCTTGCTGATGAGCAGCAAAAAATAAACGAAAAATACAAGGTCAGAATTACTTCTAATTGTATATCATGTAGTTCACTAGCTATTTTGAATTCCTGCTATAGGCAAGATGCCATATCAGGGAAAGAAAACTTAATGTTAAGTTGGGAGGGGAGGAGGGTGATGATAAGTTAATTGTTACCTGTAAATCAAGGCTGGCTATAAGTGTCACAAGAGACCTATCCTAAGTATTAGGGGGATGCAGAAGCCAGAGAGGAGAGAGAACTCATCTAATTGGAAAGCTTCCTTTAAGATACAGTATAGTTTTGAAATATTATAAAGAGGACAGAGGCATTCAATTGAGAGTGATGGAATGCTTGAAGTTTGGGCTAGAAGTCTGGGTGTGAATTGCACCCAGATCTGCAAAGCATGAAGGCAAGAGAGGTCCAAAGACAATAACTAGGAGCCATGCCAGATCCAGATTCAAATGAAAGTTCCAAGTCAGAGTTACTCAAAGAGGTTGAGCAGAAAGTGGAAAACTGGTTAGGGGAGAAGGCCACATCTGACTCACCAAGTCAGCACCTGCAGGTTCAGGGAAGGGAGAATAAAGAGGGGAACTGTGGGACTGTGCAACACCCTTGAGATCACTGTGGCATAGGCATTGTTATGTGCAGGGCAGGTCCAGAGAACAGCAAGGACAGGTCCATACTGGCTGAAGCACAGGGCACACAGGGACCAGAGGTGATAGGACTTGGCTGGGGCTCCATGTCGCAGGGGCTTGGACTTGATTGAAAGGACTTACAGAATCATCACTTATTGTATTAGTCAGCTAGTGCTGCTGTAACAAAATACAACAGACTATGTAGCTTAAACAACAGAAATTTATGTTCTCACATTTCTGGAGATTGGAAGACCAAGGTTAAAGTGTTGGCAGGATTGGTTCCTCCTGAGGTCTCTCTCCTTAGCTTGTAGATGGCCATCTTTTCCCTGGGTCTTCACATGGTTTTCCTTCTGTGTCCAAATCTCCTCCTACCCTAATGACCTCATTTTAATTTGATTACCTCCTTAAATACCATCTCTCCTGACTAGGAGTTAGGATTTGAACATATGAATTTTGGAGGGATGCAATTCTTCATCCATAATACTCTAGTACATGTATTTAAGCTTGGGAGTGTGTGTTTCCCACACTCCGTGCTACACACAGTGGCAGTACTGGGTAGAGGGATTGGGAAAATCATGGATCTTGTCATATATGAACATATTTCTCATATTGAATATATCTTCTTTCTAGATTTGAAGTACAAATCAGATATTTGAATAAATTTGTTCCTTTTTATTTTTTTAAAGGATGTTAAATCATTACATTGATAAATCTTAGCATTAAGGAAAGGCACATATTAGATTGGCATTTAAGTTAGGTTTGGTATGTTGTTAAGATCCTTTGCACATGATTTTAAAAACAAAATATCAAGTGTTTTCTGTGAACCCCACAATGGAATATTTTCTGTTTTAAAGATCAAGGTGACACAGACATGCCACAGCCAGGTCAATGTGAGAGGTAAGGCTGTAATTGGCAGCATTTGGTTGATAGAAAAACTCAAGTGTTTATTCACTTGGCCAGTGCATTGAGTGAATGCCTACTGTCTGTAAGATTCTGTGCCAGTGAGTAAGCGGTGGTCCCTGCCTTCAAGAAGGTCAGTCCAGAAGTGGCACAGAACCATTAAGAGATTATACAAAATGTGCTGCGTGCAATGATAGAGCTAGAACCTGTAGATAAATTGGAAATGAAGGGTAAGGTTCTTAGGTTCCCAGCTTGGGTGCATGTGTGTTAAATGAGATCTCAAATATGGAAGAAAAGCTGGTTTAGTGGAAGATGAAAAGTTTAATTTTGGCTATGTTACATCTGGGGTGACTGGAGGGCATCCAGGTGGTAGCTGAAGGAACAAATCTGAGCTGGAGGCAGAGACTTGGGAGTGACCAGCATAGAGTAGAGATTGGCACCAGAACACATGTGGTGACCTGTGGAAAGTAAATATCTTGAGAAAGATGGTAGCTCAAGGCAGGAATTCTAGAGAACTTCATGATTTAAGGGGAGAGCAGCGGACGACTAAGGAGGTAGAGCAGAAATGGTTGGGAGGTCATGGGACCTGGAGAACACAGAGAAAGCAGACGCGGAGGGATCGGTCAAGTGCAAAGAGGATTTCAGGATCAAAGGCCTGAAGAGTGCACATTGGATGTGGCCATTTGGAAGTCCTTGTATGCCTCGGTGATAGCAACTCCAGTAGACCTGAGGAGGGGAAAGCCAAATTGGACTTCTCAGGAATGGGTAGAAGTGAGTAGTTTCTTGAGCAGTTGAGATGAGCAGGGGTGAAGAGTGATGGAGCGTCACAGAGGAAGGAGAGGGCTGCAGAAGCTCGGGAAGAGGCCATGGTCAGACGGAAAGATTGTCTTTGAACAGGAGGAAGGACAGGAGAAGGCTGCGTAAGGACGGCTGCCGTCTAGCCGGGCTTGCCTGCAGCGTGGGAGCTGTTGAGGAGTGCTCCTGGTCTTGTCTTCCCGATGACTCAGGAAGCTGGCCACGGCAGAGACTGTGGGGAGCAGGCACTGGAGAGAGGCCTGCAACGGCTATGGAGGGGAGCAGGAGAGGAGCTGTCATCCTTGCTATCAGTCAGCAGGGAGGCAGAAGGAAAGCAGGCCACCCTGAGAGCCCAGAGTAGTGGGAGAGCAAGTGTTGCGGGGATGCCGTTCAGTGCGTCCAGACTTCATCTGGTCGCTGAATCCTGGCTGGTAACCCAGTGGGAGGAACCCTGGAGGCCCAAGGCATGTGGCAAAAAGAGAGCGGGAGAGGGTGGGAGCATATGGAGGGAGTCAGCATTCTAGCTGGAAGGCACAAACCCTCAAGGATGGTAAGCTCTTGGGAGATGGATATACTCACTTCAGAAGTGTTCACCATAGTAAGTAGAGTCTTAATCAAGATGTAAGAAATCTCCCTCCTTTCTTGTAGCTAACAACCTGTTTGCCAATTTCTTCGTTAGCTGCCTGTTTTATTTTACTTTTAGTGGTTGTGAGGGTCTGGGTGACTCCCCACAATGTCTGTATTTAGAACCTAAGGTACACAATCTCAAACTCCCTGACGTGTGCAAATTAGAGCTGGACAGCTCACCCCCCTGAGACAATACTGTACCCCTCTTATCTCTGAATAGGGTGTTATTGTGCTGATCAGAATAGATTTCTTCCAGTTCCGTCTTTAAAAATGATTATGAGCAGTATACCTAAGATCCAAGCTAGTTTTGGAAGTTACCTATCAAACCAGTAATAAACAGCACAGACAGGCAAAAATGGTTGCAGCGTGCACGGTGGCAGGCAAGTGTAGACACTGATCCCAGCCCAGTCAGCCTTCCCTGGGGTGACCCAGGGCTCCTGTGGACTAGGAAAGAGAGCTGGGGGGGCCACTGGGGAAGCAGGGGGGAGGGGAGCAAGGGGGTAAGGGGAGCAGGCGGGGGAAAGAGAGCTGAGGGGGTGGCCACTGGAGAAGCAGGGGGGGAGGGGAGCAGGCGGGGGAACTTACACCCAGGAAGGAACAGACCCCATCAACCTCTGCCACTCAAAGGGGAGGCATCATTTGCCTTTGTTAAACCTGGTACTTGGATAATCAGCTATGGGGAGCTTAAAACTGGGACATTACATTTCTTTTCATTGAAATCTCTGTAGTGCTGTGGTTACATAGTTCCTTAAAATCCTTTCTGTGACTTTTAAATGCCTTGGAAACAATTTTTGACACTTTCCTCTAGTTACAAAAAGAAGGTATTAGTTTTGTGCTTCTATAAAAATTTCCTATGTGTAAACAGTGAGCATAATTATAATAACTTTAACCTAGTTATGCCACCACCCCTCCCAATGGAACTTCTTGGGTGGATTTGACTAATTGTAATAATGGGGTTTTAGCAGTTTTGAAAAGAAATAAAGTTGTGTGCATTTGTATTCAATTTTAATATTTTTGATGATTAAAAACCCAGCTAGATAGAGGAGATCCTGTCTTGGATGAAGAATTTCAGCGACTGACGACAGAAATTAACCAGAAGCGAGTTGTTCACAATCTGGAAGAAGTGGGTATCTTTCCTTTATTTTGAATCTAATTATTGGCAGCTCTTTAAATGCTTACTTTTTAAAGAAATCCTCTTAGCAAGAGATACTTAATAATCTTTAATATGCTGATGTTTTCAGTGTCTTTTACTACATATTCACAGTAAAACATCACAATTCATAATTAATGTTTTCCTTGAAATTAATGGCATCACATTCTTTGGCTTCTCCTCCCCACCCCTCACTTTCTCCGCCTGGTCTCCTTTGGCATTTCATTTCCCTCTGCTCTCCATGCCGCTGTCTGCGGTGCCTCAGTGGGTCTCTGGGCCTCTGCTCATTGGCCTTCCCCTTGGTGGGAAGGATACAGACAGGAAGCCAGAAGCCAGACTCCAGGTCCCAGCTCTCCCACAGATTTGGGACCTTGGAAAGGCCCTCTGGGCCTTGGTGCCTTCGTTTCTTCAAATGACAAATGGAAACAGTAGCCCCTCCACCGGAGTACCCACTGTCATGTGATGGTTTCTGACTGAACCCCAATTTTTACTTTTAGTGAAAAGATTCTTCCTAATCTCCCCACCTTCATCATTCTCACTTTTTCTTCCTGCGTTTGTCACATCTGAATTATTTCAACCTCTTTTCTTCTCCCCCACATTTAATCTGGCCACCAAGTCTTGCCAATAGCTCTTCCACAAGGTCATACCCAAGCCCAACCTTCAGATCTCACCCCAACTAATCCAGCAGACTGTCTGTTCATATACCTGTCCCTCTGCCTTCTCCTCTCCAGCCCACTGCATGTGCAATGTGAGACCTTCATTTCTGATACATTTTTCTCATATTATTTCCCTGTTCAAGAATCTACAGTGCCTGAGGCTCTGGCTGGCCTCAGTACACCCTCAGGCACCTTTCCTCTGCATTCACTCACCCAGCACCTCCCACCTGTGCCCATGATATGCAGGTGCTGGTGCAGGTGCAGGTGCTGGTGCTGGGAGGAAGGCTGAGCATGGCAGTCCTCCACTGGCATCGTACAGTCTGCTCCCCTCCGTCTGGATACAGTGCCAGCACCCTCCACATCGGACTTCATTCTTCTTCCTCAGGGTCACATGTATTTGCTTGAGCTTCCTGAAATGGACTATAAATTTTTTAAAGCCCAAAGCTTCCACTTTTAGACCCAACCCAATAAGTATTCCCTATGATGCTGCGTATACTAAAGCGCTTAATAAATGCTTATTATAAAGCAGAACAAATAAAAAGTAAACTAGATTAGGGATCAAATCCAAACATTTTTATTAAATGCTTATATTAGGGGTTACATTTTAACTCTAAGATGTGCTTTTATTTTATGTTCACAGAAAATCAAGGAATTTGAACCTAATTTTGATCCACTTATTAATAATACTTGGGTCAGCAGGTTCAGGGCACAGAGACGGTTTCAGCAAGCAGTACGTAAGGTAAGTCTCAGCACCAGATTGAAATTTTAATTTGTGTAGTCATCAGCACAAGGAAATCAAACATTGAGTTCGTTTGTACCTGCTTTATTGAGATATAATTTGCATACCATAAAATTTACTCTTGTAAAGTGTACAATTCAATAGGTTTTAGTCTATTCACAGAGTTCTACAACTATCACCACTATCTAATTTTAGAACATTTTTATTGCCACAAAAAGGCACCTGGTTCCCATTATCGGTCACTCTCCATCCCCCAGCCCTGGCAACCATTAATCTACTTTCTGTCTCTGTGGTTCTGCCTCTTCTGGACATTTCATATAAATGGAAACATACAATGCATGTCCCTTGGCAACTGGCTTCTCCTTAACGTGTTTTCAAGGCTCATCCATGTGGTAACATGTATTAGTACTTCATTCCTTTTTATGGTTGAACTAGAGGCCCAGTGCATGAAATCATGCACTCAGGGCGGGGGGGGGGGGGGGGGGAGTGGATCCTGAGTCCAGCCTGTGCCCTCTCACAGTCCGGGAGCCCTCAGGGGATGTCCGACTGCTGTGGAGGCGGGAGAGCCTCCCACCACCTCCACTGTGCTCACCAGCCCTGAGCCCGGCTTCTGACTGAGCGGCGTACCCACTGTGGGAGTGCACTGACCACCAGGGGGCAGTTCCTGCATTGAGCGTCTGCCCCCTGGTGGTCAGTGTGCATCATAGCGACTAGTCGTTCCGCTGTTTGGTCGATTTGCATATTAGCCTTTTATTACCTGGTATATAGGATACTGTCCCATTAGATGGATAGTCCACATCTTATCATTCACCAATTGAAACATTTGGGTTGTTCTCACTTTGGGCTATTATGAATGATAATGCTGTGAACATTTGTGTACAGTTTTGTGGACATTTGTTTTCAATTCTCTTGGGGCTATATCTATATCTGTGTATATATATATATATATATATATATATATATATATATATATATGGAGAGAGAGAGTGTGTGTGTGTGTGTGTGTGTGTTTCTGGGTCATATGGTAACTCTAGGACAGTGGGATATTGATCAGCCCTTTCTGGAGAGAACAATGGAGAATTCCTGTGGGCTCTTGTCTCTACCATTCAGGCTCATGGCTCCCCCTTCACAGCAATCACCTTGCTGCTCTGGCTTCTTTCCCCTCACAATGGCCTTCCATCTGCCACATTGCTAGCCCTCAATGGCTTCCTAGGATCAGAATATAATGAAGACTTCTTAACCTCTAATGCCAGTAAAGGGTATAAGGTGGGTCCCTGGTCTGGCTGCAGCCACACCTCTCCAGCTGTATCCTGTTCTCTATGTTGTTCCAGTCCTCATCTTCCAAACACATGTCAGCTTGTCCCCTATTACTAACCTGTGTTTCTGCTCCTTGCCCTTCAACTGACATGCCATTCCATCTCCCCTCCATCTGTCCACATCTGTCACCTGTCCTTTGGGCCAACTCAAGTCTACCTTTCCTCTGAGAAAGAGTCCCTGTGAGCTTCAGCACTCAGCAGTCTTCCTGTTTCTTCTTGTATCTTATGCTGCCTGTAGCTCTCTTGACCCTGTCACTCAAATGTGGCTGGCTTGCAGGGGGGTGAGGGGCAGAGCCCCTCCTCAAGCAGGGAAGAGCAGTGGTTAAGACTTGGACTCTGAAGCCAAGGCTGCCTGCCCTTAATTCTTGGTGCTACCTCTCATAGCCTTCTGATCTTGGACAAGTTACATTATCTCTGTGCCTTAGTCTCCTCATCTGCAACTGAAGATAGCAGTAAGAGCTGTCTCATAGGGTTATTGTGACAATTAAATGAGTATATACGCATAAGGGACTCTGAAAGTTTATGGAACAGATCATCTCTCAAGTAGTGCTTTCTGCCTCAACTGACGACAGTCTAGGCGAAGAGCAGCGGAGCTCACTGCATTGGTGACCTACTCACCAACCTCTAAGGCCCCTGAGAGCCAGAGTCCCTGCTGAGGCAGAACAGAGGTGGCCACAGGGTGCTCAATGTGGGAAAGAACGTGGTGGAAGGAGGCAACACAGTGCTGTGCTCTGAGGGAGGGAGCACAGCTGTTGCCAATGGATGAACAGCAGCAAGAGACAGGCTGGGCTGGCATCCCACTAGTGGGACTACCCTAATCCATTTGGAACAAGTCCGCCAGGGTAAAAAATATATATATTGTCAACGATTATGTGTTTTGCTTGAGTTATGGTTCATCCTTCTCACACTCCCAGCAAGTACTATCAGTTCAATGCAAATATGTTCCCAGTCTGATGATTTCTGGCCTTCTCCCCAGCTCAGTCCTAGCCACATCATCTTCCACCTGGGCCATTGCAGCAGCCCTTCCACTCCCTGTGGCCCCACCCTGCTGAGTTCAATCCTGCAGGGGGATCAGAGTGCCACACAGAATTGGGATTTTTGGAGCACATCTCCTGGGAAGAATTTCATCTGGGAATCTGACAGGGGGGAGCTGGGTGCAGTGACTACATCATGGGGGGGGCCACTCCTATCTCCCCTGCTAGCTCAGCCTACAC
Organism: Cnephaeus nilssonii; assembly: GCF_951640355.1. Taxonomy (NCBI): domain Eukaryota; kingdom Metazoa; phylum Chordata; class Mammalia; order Chiroptera; family Vespertilionidae; genus Cnephaeus; species Cnephaeus nilssonii. The sequence goes on from NC_137081.1 coordinate 84,559,998, forward strand.
TGTTGCCCCAATGGGACTCACTTGACCTGCCTTTCCAGTGGCCCCTGGCCCTGCCCTTCTGAGCTCAGAGCTGGGATATTCCAAGTGTGTCTCCCTCAGAAGCTATTTATTGCCTGGGACCTGGACGAGTGCTTGGCCCACTCCTGTGATCTCCACCAACACCACTCCCAACAGGAGACTCTGATGGTCTGTTCTCTGGAGTCCTGATGGTTCCACCCTGCTGAGCTTGCTCCTGCAGAGGGGACAACTGGCTGCATTCAACCTGAACCTGAAGCTCAACCTGAACCTGGCAAAGAGTAGGGGTAACTAGTATGGCTCTAGAGTAGGGGTAACTTTCCTCTCATTGAGTGCCTGACCAAGCAGCCTCAAGTAGGGTACCTACTAGCCCCATCTTCCAGACCCCAGTCAAGGTGCCCTACCAAGCTCATGATGTGTAGAAGAGTCTGTGGGTCACAGTCAGCCAAGTTCTATTCTACATTCTTCCTTTAGAAGGCACTGGAGGAAGACCAGGCAACCTCAGGGAGCGGCAGAGTAGCTGATAAGTGAAGGCAGACCTCAGGGAGACTTGGACCTTTTAAAGATATGCCCTCAGCTCTAAGCTGGAGGAAGCTGACCCTTGTACACAGATTGCCCCCCCCCACACACACACACACACACAGTGGCCCAGTAGATGCAACCACAAACAGTGAATAGCATGATAGCTCCAGACAAGTACCCCAAGGCCAGTTACACACAAGGTCTGACATTGATCTTTTCCTGAATCATGCCCAAGGGGACCCAGAACTAACACAAACAGTGGTGGGCTTCAGACCACACCAAAGTTTGACCCACTAGCCACACAAGTGGCACACCCAAAGAAGGAGTCCAGCAGGCACCAGACCCTGCTGGGAACAACTCCACATCTGGGGGAAGCCCCTGTACAGTGACTCATACACAGTGATTGGAGCCAGCCTGAAGGGTTATACCCCCCATGAAAGGGCCAACAGCATCCAAGACTCAACTACAAAAGCAAGGTGCACATAATCCACAAGAAGCATTCCTAGAGCTCCAACCTCAGGTGACATGGAAGATTGTGCCACTAAGCCCAACAAGACCCATACTTCAGAAAGCCCTCATAACAAGTTTGGGAGTCATAGCAGATCTACCTAATGCATGGAGACAAACACAAAAAGGCAGACAAATTGGGAGATAAAGAAATATGCCCCAAATGAAAGAACAAGAAAAGGAATTAAGTGAAATGGAAGCAACCAAAATACCAGATGCAGAGTTTAAAATAATGGTTATTAGAATGCTCAAGGATCTTAGGAGAAGAATGGATGATCTCAGTGAGAACTTAACAAAGAGATAGTAAGCATTTAAAAGGACATAGAACCATGAAAAAGAACCAGTCGGAAGTGAAGAATTTAATATCTGAAATGAGGAATACACTAGAAGGAATCAACAGCAGGTTAGATGAAGCAGAGGATTGAATCAGCAATTTAGAGGGCCAACAAATTAGACAACCTGGGCTAAATAGATAAATTCCTAGAAACATACAATCTTCCAAAACTGAATCAGGAAGAATCAGAAAGCTGGAATAGACCAATTAAACAGATGAAATCGAAGGACTAATAAAAAATTCTTAGCAATTAAAAGTCCTGGACTGGATGGCTTCACAGGTTAATTTTACCAAACATTCAAAGAAGAATGAATACCTATCCTTGTCAAGCTATTCCAAAAAATTCAAAATGGGGGAAGACTTCCAAGCTCTTTTAACAAGGCCAGCATTATCCTAATTCCAAAACCAGATAAAGACACTGCAAATAAAGGAAATTATAGGCCAATAACCCTGGTGAACATAGATGCTAAAATCCTCAACAAAATATTAGCAAACCAGATCCAGCACCATAATCAAGTGGAATTTATTCTGAGGATGCAAGTTTGGTGCAATATTCCAAATAAATAAATGTGATACATCACATAAACAAAAGGAGGGATAAAAAATACATGATTATATCAATAGATGCAGAAAAAGCATTTGATAAAATTCAGCACCCACTTATGATACAAATTCTCAGCAAAGTGGGAATAGAGGGATCATACCTTAATATAATAAAGACCATATATGCCAAACCCACAGCCAACATCATACTCAATGGGTAAAAATTAAAAGCATTTCCTTTAAGATCAAGAGCAAGACAGGGATGTCTACTTTCACTACTCTTATTCAACATAGTACTGGAAGTCCTAGCCAGAGCTATCAGACAAGAAAAAATAAAAGGGATCCAAATTAGAAAGGAGGAAGTAAAACTGGCATTATTCATAGATGACATAGTACTGCATATAGAAAACCCTAATGACTCCACAAAAAACTACTAGATCTAATAAATGAATTCAGCAAAGTAGCAGATACAAAATAAATATTTGGAAATTATTTGCACACTTTTATGCACCAATAATAAACTATCAGAAAGAGGAATTAAGAAAACAGTCCCATTTGCTATTGCAACAACAAAATAGTAAGTTACTTAGGAATAAATTTAACTGAGGAAGTAAAAGACCTGTACTCAGAAAGCTAGGATATTGAAGAAAGAAGTTGAGGAAGACACAAATAAGTAGAAGCATATACTGGATCTGTGGATAAGAAAAATTAACATCATTCAAATATCCACACTACCCAAAGTAATCTATAGATTCAACACAATTCCTATTAAAATACTTATGGCATATCTCACAGATCTAGAAGAAATATTCCAAAATTTTATATGGAGCCCCAAAAGACCCTGAATAGCCTCACCAATCTTGAGAAAGAAGAACAAAGTTAGAAGTATCACATTAATTGATATCAAATTATACTAAAAGGCAGTAATCAAAACAGTATGGCATTGGCACAAGAACAGGCATATAGATCCATGAAACAGAATAGAGAGCCCAAAAATAAACCCATGCCTTTATGGTCAATTAATATTTGAGAGTTGGCAAGAACATACAATGGGGTTAAGACAGTATCTTCAATAAATAGTATTGGGAAAATTGGACAGATACATGCAAAAAAATGAAACTAGACCACCCACCAACTTCACAACATATACAAGAACAAACTCAAAATGGATTAAAGGATTAAATATAAGTTGCAAAACCATAAAAATCCTAGAAGCAAACATAGGCAGAAAAATCTCAGACATTTCTCATAGCAATATTTTTTCTGATGTCTGCTTGGGCAAGAGAAGCAAAGGAAAAAATAAACAAATGGGACATTATACTAAAATGCTTTTTCACAGCAAAAGAAACCTTCAACAAAATTAAAAAGGAACCCACTGAATGGGAGAACTTCTTTGCCAATGATACATCTGAAAAGGGGTTTATTTCAAATATATATAAAGAATGTATACAACTCAACACCAAGAAGCTAAACAACCCAATTAAGAAATAGACACTTCTCCAAAGTGGACATACAGATGGGCAATAGACATATGAAAAAATGCTCAATGTCACAAATCATCAGAGATATGCAAATTAAAACCACCTGTCAGAATGGCTATCATCAATAAATCAATAAACAAGTGTTGACAAGGATGTGGAGAAAAAGGAACCTTTGTGCACTGTTGGTGGGAATGCAGACTGGTGCAGCCACTGTAGAAAACAGTATAGTTTCCTCAAAAAATTAAAAATGGCTAGCCCTGGCTGGGGAGTTCAGTAGGTAGGGTGTCATCCCTATATGCCAAAGTTGAAAGTTCCACCTCCAGTCAGGGCACACACAAGAAGCAACCAATAAATGCATAAGTAAATGGAACAACAACTCTCTCTCTCTCTCTCTCTCTCTCTCTCTCTCTCTCTCTCTCTCTCCATATCCCTTCTTCTCTAAAATCAATATATAATTTTTAATTAAAATAAAAGGTGAAAACATTAAAAATGGAACTGCCTTTTGACCCCGTGATCTCACTTCTGGTAATATATTAGAAGAAACCCAAAATTCTAATTTAAAAGAATATATATTCCCCTATGTTCATTGCAGCATTATTTACAACTAGTAGCCCGTTTGCACGAAGATTCATGCAATAGACCTTCATTCACCTGGCTGCCTGCACCAGTTTTCTGCCGGCACCAGGGACCCAGGCCTTGGCTGTGGCCACCGCCTTCTGCCTTTTTCAGGGTCGGGGCTTGGCCCCGGGTGGTGGCCTTGGGCTCCGCGGCACCCAACATCCTTGCTAAGGATCGCAGGAGCCGACCCCCAGTGGTTTCCTGCGATCGGTGCAGGCTGCCCACTGGTGCCCAAGGCCCGGAAAGCCTCGGCCCCTGGGACCCCCGGGAGGGGTGGGAGGGGCAGGACCACACCCTCCCAGGTGGACGATCAACCCCGGGACCCCGGGAGGGGCGGGAGGGGCGGGAGGGGCCTGGACACGCCCCCCCGGGTGGCCGATCGCCCCCGGGACCCCCGGGAGGGGCAGGGCCACGCCCTCCCAGGTGGACGATCAACCCCGGGACCCCCGGGAGGGGCGGGAGGGGCCCGGACACGCCCCCTAGGTGGCCAATTGCCCCAGGCACCCCCCCGGGAGCGGCGGCATGGGCCTGGCCACGCCCCCCCCCGGGGTGCCGATGGGCCCGGCCACGTCCCCCGGGGTGCCGATCGCTTCAGGCACCCCCGGGAGCAGCGGCATGGGCCCGGCCACTTGGCACCGCCATCTTGAACTTCTCAACGGCGGATATGCCACCCGGAGTCCCGCCCCCAGCCTCCTGCCGGCCCAATCGTGGGCATAGCGGAGGTGCGGTCAATTTGCATGTTTCTCTATTATAAGGTAAGATAACCAAGATCTAGAAACAGCTCAAGTGCCATCAATAGATGAGTGGATTTAAAAAACTGTGGTATATTCTGTTCCATTGTGTCGATATGTCTGTTCTTGTGCCAGTTACCAGGCAGTTTTGAGAACAGTGGCTTGGTAATATAGCTTGATATCTGGTATTGTGATCCCTCCAACTTTGTTCTTCTTTCTCAGGATTGCGGTGGCTATTCGGGATCTTTTTTTATTCCAGATGAATTTTTGGAGAGTTTGTTCTAGGTCTGTGAAATATGCCATTGGTATTTTAATAGGGATTGCATTGAATCTATAAATTGCTTTGGGCAGTAGAGACATTTTAATGATGTTGATTCTACCAATCCATGAACATGGTATGTTCTTCCATCTGTTTACCTCTTCCTCTATCTCTTTTTTCAATGTCCTGTAGTTTTCCAAACAGGTCTTTTACCTCCTTAGTTAAGTTTATTCCTAGGTATCTTAATTTTTTTGGTGCAATAGTAAATTAAATTGTTTTTTTAGTTTCTATTTCTGTCAGTTCATTATTGGTGTATAAAAAAGCCATAGATTTTTGGGTGTTAATTTTGTATCCTGCTACATTGCCGAATTCATTTATTAAGTCTAGTGGTTTTTTTTTTGTTTGTTGTTTTTTTAATTTAATAAATCTTTATTGTTCAGATTACAATTGTTCCTCTTTTTTTCCCCATAGCTCCCCTCCACCCAGTTCCCACCCCACCCTCTACCCTTATCCCCCCCCCCACTGTCCTCATCCATAGGTGTACGATTTTTGTCCAGTCTCTTCCCGCACCCCCCACACCCTTTTCCCCCCAAGGATTGTCAGTCCACTCCCTTTCTATGCCCCTGATTCTATTATATTCACCAGTTTATTCTGTTCATCAGATTTTTTATTCACTTGATTTTTACATTCACTTGTTGATAGATATGTATTTGTTGTTCATAATTTTTATCTTTACCTTTTCCTTCTTCTTCCTCTTCTTAAAGAATACCTTTCAGCATTTCATATAATACTGGTTTGGCAATGATGAACTCCTTTAGCTTTTTCTTATCTGTGAAACTCTTTATCTGCCCTTCAATTCTGAATGATAGCTTTGCTAGGTAGAGTAATCTTGGTTGTAGGTTCTTGCTATTCATCACTTTGAATATTTCTTGCCACTCCCGTCTGGCCTGCATAGTTTCTGTTAAGAAATCAACTTACAGTCATATGGGTGCTCCCTTATAGGTAACTGTTTTTCTCTTGCTGCTTTTAATATTCTCTCTTTGTCTTTTGCTCTTGGCATTTTAATTATGATGTGTCTTGGTGTGGTCCTCTTTGGATTCCTTTTGTTTGGGGTTCTCTGTGCTTCCTGGACTCGTAAGTCTATTTCTTTCACCAGATGGGGGAAGTTTTCTGTCATTATTTCTTCAAAGAGGTTTTCAGTATCTTGCTCTCTCTCTTCTTCTGGCACCCCCATTATTCTGATGTTGGTACGCTTGAAGTTGTCCCAGAGGCTCCTTACACTATCTTCATATTTTTTTATTCTTTTTTCTTTTTTCTTTTCCGGTTGGGTGTTTTTTGCTTCTTTGTATTTCAAATCTTTGACTTGATTCTTGTGATCCTCTAGTCTGCTGTTGGGACTCTGTATAATATTTTTTATTTCAGTCAGTGTATGCTTAATTTCTAGTTGGTCCTTTTTCATATCCTCAAGGGTCTCGCTAAATTTATCGGCCTTTTCTAGAAAATTCTTGAAAAATCTTATAACTGTGGTTTTGAACTCTATATCCAGTTGTTTGTTTTCCTCCATTTCTTTCATTTGTGATCTGTTTCTTTGTTTCACATTTTGCTGCTTCGCTGAGTTGATAGAGTGGCTTTGTGTGCTAGGTGTCCTATAAGGCCCAGTGGCTCAGCCTCCCCAGTTACCTGAGGTGGACGCTCTTGGTGCACCCCTTTGTGGGCTGTGTGCACAGTCTTGTTGTAGTTAAGCCTTGATTGTTTTTGGTATCACTGGGAGGAATTGACCTCCAGGCCAATTGGCTATGAGGATCAGCTGTGTTTACACTGGGAGAACTTCTGTGCTGGAGACACCCTTATGAGACAAGACTTGCAAAAGCCTCTGTGCTCAGTTTGGATGGGGTGGAGTCTCAGGGTGGAGCAGACAGCATTGGTTTCCCATCAGCCCTGCCCTAATAGGCCCCTGTGTCTCAGTGTCCCATGGTAATCGCTGCAAGCATCTCTGAGAGAAAGCCGCCCTCGAGTTCCGCCCACTGCCAGACAGTCCAGTTTCTCCCCAAATGGGTCTGGGTCCCCAGAGTCTCGCCCAAAACTGGAGTTCAGTGCAGTCGGGAGCTTTTGTCTCCCAGCCGCACACTCAGTTGCCAGTCCTCTCCACACACGTCTCAGTATCTCTGCCTCCTGCAGCTCCTCTGAGTCTCAGCATGCTTTTCTCTTTCCTTCTAGTTGTAGAATTTCCACTCAGCCAGCCTTCCTGTGGTTCTGGATAATGTCCGTTTTGTCTTTTAGTTTTAGTTTTGAAATTGTTGTGCGAGGCAGCAGTTTAGGTGTTTACCTATGCCGCCATCTTGGTTTCTCCTCAAGTCTAGTAGTCTTTTGATGGAGTCTTTGGGGTTTTCTATGTACAATATCATGTCATCTGCGAATAATGACAGTTTTACTTCTTCTTTTCCAATTGGATGCCTTTTATTTCTTCTTATTGTCTGATCACTATGGCTAGCACTTCCAGTACTATGTCAAATACGAGTGGTAAAAGTGGGCATCCCTGTCTTGTTC